>NC_064630.1:144365614-144978871 GCF_023864275.1 Schistocerca cancellata | reverse complement strand
ATCAGGAAAGAGTAAATCTTCTGTTAAAGGGAAAAGGTAATTATCTGTTTTTAATTCTTTCATTCACAAACAAGACTGACAATTTTGTTTGGAAATAGTGTCCTTCCCTAGCACAAATTTTATTTGCACTCACAGCATATAGTGGCTTACCTGTGGTGAATGGCCCCAGACAAATTTAGTGAGGCAGTTATGATTACTTCCCCTAAATCCTATGGTAAAATAACCATAAAATCATAGAAATGTCAATGTGGCTTACTCAAATGCCTGCCAAGTCCAATGATTTTCTAGATCCAAGGACAGTCAAACATGTATTACATTCCTCATAATCTAAAGAATGCTTTTAGTGTGAGGAGATGCCAGTATAGCAGATGTTGTGCACTGTCATAACTAGGACCTGACAGCCTGTATGCTTGTCCAGGTGTCATCTCCAAAGAGGCACAATGTTACTACAAGTAAAAAGTAAGGATGTGCGAAAATGAAGAATAATGATTGCAGAATAGGAGGGAGAAGAATAGGAAGAAGAAGAAGAAGAAGTGGATGTATTGCAGTTCACTGAAATGAGAAAGGGCAAAAATTATCAAAGGAAATTGTAAATGGTTCAGGTCAGGTTGTTTAGAGCAACAGTTCCATAAGACCTATTTGGCCATAGTAGGGATATTTTGTTTTCTTCTTATCGCTTACTAGCTGGACTTGCCAAGTCACTTAAAGGAAAAAAAGTATGGCATATATTTTGGCTTTGTTTCATTGTTTGTTACAACTTTAGATAGATCAGTAATAAGAAAGTGAAAAAGCAATTCCATTATTATTGCATTCAGTGCAGCTTTGTAGTTTTATGTTTTTCAACATCTTGAACTGTGACATACCAGGCAGAATTATGGAAGTTTGATCCTTTTACTTCATTGTGATGTCCTCTGGAACTTAACAAATAGATGAACAGGCAAAGTGGCACTGATTATTTATTACATAATAATTAGTATGATATTAACATTATCAAGTGCAGTATTGTCACTCCTTTCTCAAATGGCTTCCATAAAAATAGTGCTATTATTTGTGGAGATGGTGAATCTTTTGAGTTTCCAGATGTGTAAATAATCTTTTTGACATGTTTCTATAGTGCGTATCAGTACTTTCATATTTTATTGTGCAGTGAGCAGTGGGAAAAGCAAGCGTGAGACTATAATATCATAGGTTGGTGGTTCAGTTCCTAGATGATTTCATGATTGTTGTTTTGGTGCTATTCTTTATATTAATCTCAGTCAATACTAAGTTTACAATATTTTTGGACAGATTACCACTATCTTGCCTTTGGGGAGTTTAGTAGTGTGTTACTACCTGACACAAGAAAAGTGTTCCAAGTTCTAGAAGGGAAAAGGAGAAAAGTAATTGTTCCTATTGATCCATTATCATCATCAATAATTATTCCAGTGGAATAAAAAGTTCTAATTTGATTATTGTTTGTCTAAAAGTATCATAGCTCAGATTTTTAAATTAGTAGTGAGTGATGTTACAGTTGGCTCTATTGTCATGATATCTTACACTTTTATTGGAGTTGACTTGTGATTTTTAAGCTTTTACTGCTGTAAATCATCATTATAGCTGAAACAGGAGAACTATTTAGCAGAATAAATAAGGACCATGATTTCAATAAAATGAAACAAAAGTATTAATCTAAGGATTCAGTATTTGTGGACAATAGCAAAATCGGACTGGGGTAAGTCTTACATACAGCAGTCTTGCATGCTCAGGGTCATGTAAAGATCCACAAAAGATAGAAATGTCTAGTAGTGAAGTGGGAGTACAAATTCAACACAATCCATTAATGGCATCAATAATATAAGAATGAATGAAAGGCCAATGGCTAGAGAAGAAGGACGCAGTGTTTTATAAGCCAGAAGTACATTTGACCACTTAGAAAAAATTTCTGAACTGGAAGTAGGACAACAAAAGCTATCTGAAACACTCACAGTTATAAGGGAGAAAATTCAGGCAAGTTGAGAGTTGTGTAAGAAAGAAAACGCAAAAGTAGGATGTGACATACAAGCAGTCCTTAGTGATGCCACCAAAATCAAGAATATAATAGTGGAACCATATGAGAAACATGATGGATTCTATAATCAAATGGAAACAATGACAAACTATATGCTGTTCATCCCCACTTCATCATTTGTATTTTTATGGTATATTTATGTCATTCAAACCACCTTACAACACCAAATCTGAAGATGATCTGCAGGACAGATCCAAACTGTTAACTGATAATAAAAGAAATTTTTATTCAGATGGTGTTTCTTCATTTATTATAGCAAATAAAACTACAGTTCCTGAGATACATGGTGTAGCTTGTGATATGTTATGAGAAATCAGTTCCTGTAGCTACAATGTAATATCTATTGCTTGTATCTAGAGTTTTCTCCAGAGCGAGCTTACCTGTTTTCAACTACAGTGCCATTTTCAAGTGCATCTGTGGGTGTTGTGAATAATGAATCCTATTTACATGTTACTTACGATCAATAACATGTTTTTATATTACATTTCTAACTCAATCTGGGCAGAGATGACTATCATATAGCATCCCAGAGACAACTGTACTTTCTGTTGTGAGATCTTATTATTATAATATGTAGCTTTTATAATATGTTATTTTTCAATATAATAATAGTTTGACAATTAATTGATACTTGGCATCGTTAGAAGCAATATGTTTCCAGATGTTTTTGTCTTTGGGAGTCAGGATTGTTGTGCTTGTTGCATAGCTATTATGTGGTTAATTTTTTGTGTATGTGTTACCTGTGACTTCATATGTTTATCCTCTCTCAGGATCAAAAAACACAATAAATATTTTTGAGTAGGACTTATGATTCAGATCAGTTTGTTGACTGAGTAAGTTGCGTGGAAAATTTTTCATGTGAGGATATATCTCCATTTGTACAGTGTTCTCCATGTGTTCTGCTTTGCGGACTTCATTTTAAGATCTATATGTAGATGAAAGCACTGTACAAATTTTACAGGAAAAAGACTAGTGGGTGAATTAGTGGAATAGAAGGCTGTATAGTGCTCAAATGGATGCAGGATATGGGACAGATAGGTGAAGGACAGGAACTAGCAAAGGTTGACACCAGTGGTTTATGGGAACTTAGGATGAATTGCAGGAAGAGTTTCCACCTGCACAATTTGGAAAAGCTGATGTTTGTAGGAAGAACTGAGATGGTGTAAGCTGTGAAGCAGTCATGGAAGTGAAGCACATTGTGTTGGGGAGCACATTCAGCAGCTTGGTGGTCCATGTGTCCTTGGTCACTGTTTGGCAGTGGCCATTCATGCAGACAGATAGCTTGTTGACTATTATACCAACATAGAGAGCAGCAAAATTGATGCAGCTTGGTTTGTAGGTCACACAGCTGCTTTCACAGGTAGCCCTGCCTTTGATGGGATGGGTGATGCCCATGACCAGAATGGGATAGATGGTGATGGGAAGATCTACGGGACAGGTTGTACATGTAGGTCAATTGCGGAGATATGAGCCATGAGGCTATGGATTGGGAGCAAGGGTGTGTTAGGGATGTGAAAAGATTATTGCTTAGTTTTGATGGGTTGCAGGGTACTACTTTTAGAGGGGTGGGAAGTATAGTGGGCAGGACAAGAGGTTGTCAAAACTCTGGCAGAGAATATGATTCAGTTTTTTCAGTCCTGGGTGGTACTGAGTTCCGAGGGCAGAGCTCCTTTTTGGCTGGATCATGAGAATGTGAGGCACAGTCAGTGAATGGAGAGGCAAGGCATGGGAGATCTGTTTCAGTGCAAGTTTTAAAGGGAAATTTTAAACTGTGATTGTTGCAATGAAGCCCTTGTGTTCTGGCATAACCACAAGCACCAGAATGAAGATAAAGAATGGAAGACCAGGGAAGGCGGTGAGGAAACGTCAGCCACTAACCTGCTGACAAGGACTGCGCCACACCAGGAGCGACCTCTGCAAGAAGTGAATATAAGTGCCGCTCCTACTAGCCTCGGCAACTCAGATCGGCTCTGTATACAGCATCAGTGCTACAAGAAGAGCTAGTTGTGATCCTTATCAGTTGCTTATCTGCACTTTGTCTATAGTGACAAACATTACTGTTTGCCTGTTACTTGCAACAACGATTTATCTTCAAAGCTAAGTATTGATAATTTACTTTATAGAAATAAAACTACTAATGTTATTTGCTTGAATTGTTGTATAGCATTTTGAGAACTCAGCATCCTTTAGCAATGAGTAGGCAGGATCCAACACCTTGGTATATGAACAAAAATGTGTTGAGGTTGTGGAGGAATGTAGATAGGGTGTTCTCGCCCTGTCACTGTCGTGGATCACAGTTGCAAGGAGCAATGAACAGATTCAAGCAGTGTTCAACATTTACTTTGGGTTGAGTGTGATTGGTGGGATTAGCAGCAAAAAAATTGTTTCAACTATGGAGACCAAGAGTAACGTGAGTAACTTAGAAGTAGATATCCTTTGAATAGTGAAGCAACTTAAATCACTTAATAAAAGAACGTGTTCCAGTCTAAACTGTATACCAGTTAGGTGCCTTTCAGAGAATGCTGATGCAATAGTGCCATACTTAACAATCATATGCAATTGCTCACTTTGCGAAAGATCCATACCCAAAATCTGGAAAGTTGCACAGGTCACATCAGTATTCAAGAAGGGCACTAGAAGTAATCCATTAAATTACAGACCCATATCATTAACATCAACTTGCTGCAGGATTTTTGAACATATATTGTGTTTGAAAATTATGAATTACCTCAGAGAAAATCGTGTATTGACACATAGTTAACACAGATTTAGAAACACTGTTCTTATGAAACACAACTAGCTCTTCACTCACAAAAAGTTTTGAATGCTATTGACAAGGGATTACACATTGATTCCATATTTTTAGATTTCCAGAAGGTTTCTGACACTGCACTTCACGAGCAGCTGTAATCAAATTGCATGGTTATGGAATATTGTCTAAGTTATGTGACTGGATTCATGATTTCCTGTCAGCGAGGTCGTAATCTGAGCAACCACCTTAGGTTGTTTGCAGATGATGCTGACATTTATCATCTAGTGAAGTCATCAGAAGATCAAAACAAATTTAAAAACAATTTAGAAAATATATCTAAATGCTGCAAAAATTGGCACTTGACCTTTGTTGTTGTCTTCAGTTCTGAGACTAGTTTGATGCAGCTCTCCATGCTACTCTATCCTGTGCAAGCTTCTCCATCTCCCAGTACATACTGCAGCATACATCCTTCTGAATCTGCTTAGTGTATACATCTCTAGGTCTCCCTCTACGATTTTTAGCCTACATGCTGGCCTTCAGTACTAAATTGGTGATCCCTTGATGCCTCAGAACGTGTCCTACCAACTGACCATTCTTCTAGTCAAGTTGTGCCACAAACTCTTCTTCCCCCCAATTCTATTCAATACCTCCTCATTACTTATGTGATCTACCCATCTAATCTTGAGCATTCTTCTGTAGCACCACATTTTGAAAGCTTCTATTCTCTTCTTGTCCAAACTATTTATCATCCATGTTTCATTTCCATACATGGCTACACTCCACACAAATACTTTCAGAAACGACTTTCTGACACTTAAATCCATACTCGATGTTAACAAATTTCTCTTCTTCAGAAATGCTTTCCTTGCCATTTCCAGTCAACATTTCTCTACTTTGACCATCATCAGTCATTTTGCTACCTAAATAGCAAAACTCCTTTACTACTGTAAGTGTCACATTTTCTAATCTAATTCCCTCAGCATCACCTGAGTTAACTTGACTACATTCCATTATCCTCATTTTGCTTTTGTTGATGTTCATCTTATATCCTCCTTTCAAGACAGTGTCCATTCTGTACAACTGCTCATCCAAGTCCTTTGCTGTCTCTGACAGAATTACAATGTCATCGGCGAACCTCAAAGTTTTTATTTCTTCTCCATGGATTTTAATACCTACTCTGAATTTTTCTTTTGTTTCCTTTACTGCTTGCTCATGAAACAGATTGAATAACATTGGGGAGAGGCTACAACCCTGTCTCACTCCCTTCCCAACCACTGCTTCCCTTCCACGTCCCTCGACTCTTATAACTGCCATCAAGTTTCTGTACAAATTGTGAATAGCCTTTTACTCCCTGTATTTTACCCCTGCCACCTTCAGGATTTGAAAGAGAGTATTCCAGTCAACAATGTCAAAAGCTTTCAACAAGTCTACAAATGCTAGAAATGTAGGTTTGCCTTTTCTTAATCTAGCTTCTAAGATAAGTCGTAAGGTCAGTATTGCCTCATGTGTTCCCATATTTCTACGGAATCCAAACTGATCTTCCCCGAGGTCGGCTTCTACCAGTTTTTCCATTCATCTGTAAAGAATTCACATTAGGATTTTGCAGCCGTGACTTATGAAACTGATAGTTCGGTAATTTTCACATCTGTCAACACCTCCTTTCTTTGGGATTGGAATTATTATATTCTTCTTGAAGTCTGAGGGTATTTCACCTGTCTCATACATTTTGCTCACCAGATAGTACAGTTTTGTCAGGACTGTCTCTCCCAAGGCTGTCAGTAGTTCTAATGGAATGTTGTCTACGCTCAGGGCCTTGTTTCGACTTAGGTCTTTCAGTGTTCTATCAAACTCTTCACACAGTATCGTATCTCCCATTTCATCTTCATCTACATCCTCTTCCCTTTCTATAACATTGCCCTCAAGTACATCACCCTTGTATAGTCCCTCGATATACTCCTTCCACCTTTCTGCTTTCCCTTCTTTGCTTAGAACTGGGTTTCCATCTGAGCTCTTGATATTCATACAAGTGGTTCTCTTTTCTCCAAAGGTCTCTTTAATTTTTCTGCAGGCAGTATCTATCTTACCCATAGTGAGTTAAACCTCTACATCCTTACATTTGTCCTCTAGCCATGCCTGCTTAGCCGTTTTGCACTTCCTGTCAATCTCATTTTTGAGACATTTGTATTCCTTTTTGCCTGCTTCATTTACTGCATTTTTATATTTTCTCCTTTCATCAATTAAATTCAGTATTTCTTCTGTCACCCAAGGATTTCTACTAGACCTCGTCTTTTTACCTACTTTATCCTCTGCTGCCTTCAGTATTTCATCCCTCAAAGCTACCCATTCTTCTTTTACTGTATTTCTTTGCCCCATTCCTGCCAATTGTTCCCTTATGCTCCCCCTGAAACTCTGTACAACCTCTAGTTTAGTTAGTTGATCCAGGTCCCATCTCCTTAAATTCCCACCTTTTTGTAGTTTCTTCAGTTTTAATCTACAGTTCATAACCAATAATTGTGGTCAGAGTCCACATTTGCCCCTGGTAATGTCTTACAATTTAAAACCTGGCTCCTAAATCTCTGTCTTACCATTATATAATCTATCTGAAATCTGTCAGTATCTCCAGGCTTCTTCCATGTATGCAACTTCCTTTTATGATTTCTGAACCAAGTGTTAGCTGTGATTAAGTTGTGCTCTGTGCAAAATTGTACCAGGCGGCTTCTTCTTTCATTTCTTAGCCCCAATCCATATTCACCTACTATGTTTCCTTCTCTCCCTTTTCCTACTCTTGAATTCCAGTCACCCATGACTATTAAGTTTTTGTCTCCCTTCACTATCTGAACAATTTTTTTTATCTCATCATGTTGTTGTTGTGGTCTTCAGTCCTGAGGCTGGTTTGATGCAGCTCTCCATGCTACTCTATCCTGTGCAAGTTTCTTCATCTCCCAGTACCTACTGCAACCTACATCCTTCTGAATCTGCTTAGTGTATTCATCTCTTGGTCTCCCCCTACGATTTTTACCCTCCACTCTGCCCTCCAATACTAAATTGGTGATCCCTTGATGCCTCAGAACATGTCCTACCAACCGATCCCTTCTTCTGGTCAAGTTGTGCCACAAACTTCTCTTCTCCCCAATCCTATTCAATACTTCCTCATTAGTTATGTGATCTACCCATCTAATCTTCAGCATTCTTCTGTAGCACCACATTTCGAAAGCTTCTTTTCTCTTCTTGTCCAAACTATTTACCGTCCATGTTTCACTTCCATACATGGCTACACTCCATACAAATACTTTCAGAAATGACTTCCTGACACTTAAATCTATACTCGATGTTAACAAATTTCTCTTCTTCAGAAACGCTTTCCTTGCCATTGCCAGCCTACATTTTATATCCTCTCTAATTCGACCATCATCAGTTATTTTGCTCCCCAAATAGCAAAACTCCTTTACTACTTTAAGTGTCTCATTTCCTAATCTAATACCCTCAACATCACCCGACTTAATTCGACTACATTCCATTATCCTCGTTTTGCTTTTGTTGATGTTCATCTTATATCCTCCTTTCAAGACACCATCCATTCCATTCAACTGCTCTTCCAAGTCCTTTGCTGTCTCTGACAGAATTACAATGTCATCGGCAAACCTCAAAGTTTTTATTTCTTCTCCATGGATTTTAATACCTACTCTGAATTTTTCTTTTGTTTCCTTTACTGCTTGCTCAATATACAGATTGAATAACATCGGGGAGAGGCTACAACCTTGTCTTACTCCCTTCCCAACCACTGCTTCTCTTTCATGTCCCTCGACTCTTATAACTGCCATCTGGTTTCTGTACAAATTGTAAATAGCCTTTCGCTCCCTGTATTTTACCCCTACCACCTTTAGAATTTGAAAGAGAGTATTCCAGTCAACATTGTCAAAAGCCTTCTCCAAGTCTACAAATTCTAGAAACGTAGGTTTCCCTTTCCTTAATCTTTTTTCTAAGATAAGTCGTAAGGTCAGTATTGCCTCACGTGTTCCCATTTTTCTACGGAATCCAAACTGATCTTCCCCGAGGTCAGCTTCTACTAGTTTTTCCATTCGTCTCTAAAGAATTCGTGGCTTATTAAACTGACTGTTTGGTAATTTTCACATCTGTCAACACCCGCTTTCTTTGGGATTGGAATTATTATATTCTTCCTGAAGTCTGACGGTACCTCACCTGTTTTATACATCTTGCTCACCAGATGGTAGAGTTTTGTCAGGACTGGCTCTCCCAAGGCCGTCAGTAGTTTCAATGGAATGTTGTCTACTCCGGGGGCCTTGTTTTGACTCAGGTCTTTCAGTGCTCTGTCAAACTCTTCACGCAGTATCGTATCTCCCATTTCATCTTCATCTACATCCTCTTCCATTTCCATAATATTGTATTCAAGTACACCACCCTTATATAGACCCTCTATATACTCCTTCCACCTTTCTGCTTTCCCTTCTTTGCTTAGAACTGGGTTTCCATCTGAGCTCTTAATGTTCATGCAAGTGGTTCTCTTATCTCCAAAGGTCTCTTTAATTTTCCTGTAGGCAGTATCTATCTTACCTCTAGTGAGATAAGCCTCTACATCCTTACATTTGTCCTCTAGCCATCCCTGCTTAGCCATTTTGCACTTCCTGTCGATCTCATTTTTGAGACGTTTGTATTCCTTTTTGCCTGCTTCATTTACTGCATTTTTATATTTTCTCCTTTCATCAATTAAATTCAATATTTCTTCTGTTACCCAAGGAATTCTACTAGCCCTCGTCTTTTTACCTACTTGATCCTCTGCTGCCTTCACTACTTCTTCCCTCAAAGCTACCCATTCTTCTTCTACTGTATTTCTTTCCCCCATTTCTGTCAATTGTTCCCTCATGCTCTCCCTGAAACTCTGTACAACCTCTGGTTCTTTCAGTTTATCCAGGTGCCATCTCCTTAAATTCCCACCTTTTTGCAGTTCCTTCAGTTTTAATCTACAGGTCATAACCAATAGATTGTGGTCAGAGTCCACATCTGCCCCTGGAAATGCCTTACAATTTAAAACCTGGTTCCTAAATCTCTGTCTTACCATTATATAATCTATCTGATACCTTTTAGCATCTCCAGGGTTCTTCCATGTATACAACCTTCTATCGTGATTCTTAAACCAAGTGTTAGCTATGATTAAGTTGTGCTCTGTGCAAAATTCTACCAGGCGGCTTCCTCTTTCATTTCTTAGCCCCAATCCATATTCTCCTACTATGTTTCCTTCTCTCCCTTTTCCTACACTCGAATTCCAGTCACCCATGACTATTAAATTTTCGTCTCCCTTCACTATCTTTTATTTCATTATACATTTCTTCAATTTCTTCGTCATCTGCAGAGCTAGTTGGCATATAAACTTGTACTACTGTAGTAGGTGTGGGCTTCGTATCTATCTTGGCCACAATAATGCGTTCACTATGCTGTTTGTAGTAGCTTACCCGCATTCCTATTTTCCTATTCATTATTAAACCTACTCCTGCATTACCCCTATTTGACTTTGTATTTATAACCCTGTATTCGCCTGACCAGAAGTCTTGTTCCTCCTGCCACCGAACTTCACTAATTCCCACTATATCACTATCTCATCATACATTTCTTTAATTTCTTCATCATCTGCAGAGCTAGTTGGCATATAGACTTGTAATACTGTCATAGGCATGGGCTTCATGTCTATCTTGGCCACAATAATGCGTTCACTATGTTGTTTGTAGTAGCTTATCCGAACTCCTATTTTTTTATTCATTATTAAACCTACTCCTGCATTACCTCTATTTGTTTTTGTACTTTTAACCCTGTATTCACCTGACCAAAAGTCTTGTTCCTCCTGCCACCAAACTTGGCTAATTCCCACTATATCTAACTTTAACCTATCCATTTCCCTTTCTAAATTTTCTAATCTACCTGCCCGATTAAGGGATCTGACATTCCACGATCCGATCCGTAGAACGCCAGTTTTCTTTCTCCTGATAAAGATGTCCTCTTGAGTAGTCCCAGCCCAGAGATCCGAATGAGGGATTATTTTACCTCTGGAATATTTTACCCAAGAGGACACCATCATCATTTATCCATACAATAAAGCTGCATGCCCTCGGGAAAAATTACGGCCTTAGTTTCCCCTTGCTTTCAGCCGTTTGCAGTACCAGCAGAGCAAGACTGTTTTGCTTAGTGTTACAAGGCCAGATCAGTCAATCATCCAGACTGTTGCCCCTGCAACTACTGAAAAGGCTGCTGCCCCTCTTCAGGAACCATACGTTTGTCTGGCCTCTCAACAGATACCCCTCCGTTGTGGTTTCACCTACTGTACGGCTATCTGTATCGCTGAGGCCCGCAAGCCTCCCCACCAACCTTCCACTACGGTTGCAGGTTCGAATCCTGCCTCAGGCATGGATGTGTGTGATGTCTTTAGGTTAGTTAGGTTTAATTAGTTCTAAGTTCTAGGTGACTGATGACCTCAGAAGTTAAGCCGCATAGTGCTCAGAGCCATTTGAACCATTTTGAACCCACCAACCTTAAATAATGATAAGAGTGAGGTCATCCACATGAGTGCTAAAAGGAACATGTTAAACTTTGGTTACATGATAAACTGAACAAATCTAAAGGCCACAAATTCAAATAAATATATAGGAATTAAAATTACTAACAAATTAATTTGGAAAGGACATATAGAAAATGTTATGGGGAAGGCAAACCAAAGATTGTGATTTATTGACAGAACACTTAGAAAAAGTGACAGACTTTCTAAAGAGACTGCCTACACTACTCTGTCCATCCTCTTTTGAAATATTGTAGCATGGTGTTAGATTCTTACCTGACAGAGTTAAAGTAGCACATCAAGAAAGTTCAAAGAAAATGAGCATGTTTTTTATTATCGAGAAAGAGAGGAGAAAGTGTCATGGACATGATACAGGATTTTGGGTGGTACATCATTGAAACAAAGGCTTTTGTTGTTGCAGCAGGGTCTTCTCACAAAATTTCTATCACCAACTTTCTCTTCTGAATGCAAAAGTATTTTGTTGATGCTTACCCACATAGGTAGAAACAATAACTGCACTAAAAATAATGGCAATCAGAACTCACACAGAATGATATAGGTGTTTGTTTTTACCATGCACTGTTTTAGATTGGAATAATAGAAATTGCTATGAAGGTAATTTGATGGACCCTCTGCCAGACATTTAAGTGTGGTTTATAGAGTATCTATCTAAATGTAGATGTAGATATATAGAAGGAGAGAAGCTGTTCAATAAGTCCGGCATGAATGAATTGGAGAGTGGCACAAATGTTAGAGTTTGAAAATGAGTGATACTTCCATGGAATTAAAGCATTTAGAGGATGGTTAATGACTGTTTAGGCTCTTGATTTTGTATGTTGGTGGGATGGCATTCTGAGGGTGTGGTAAAAGTAGTAAGTCTGTGAGGCAGGGTTTGTTGGCTATGAGGAAATGTGTGGGAGGCTTGAAGGTGGTTGTAGAGATGACAGATAATAGTAGTCTAAGGCAAGAGTAGGAAGTGAACAGGTTGGAGTGTTTTTGAGGTGGCATTGTGCATGTTGCTCTAGTCCCTGGAGGACAAGAGTTTCAGTGTGAAAGATGGGTTGCAGGAATTTGAGAACAGGATTATTTTACAGATGGAAAGGAGTTATTCCAAGGAGGCTTGGATCTGATTTACATGTTACAGAAAAACTATGTTGTTGAGGGCTGTGGACTGACAGAATTTGAACAGATAGAGGTCATAGTGGAAGGAAGGTTGCAGCCAGATATGGGTGATATGATTATCAGGCTATTTGAGGGGATTCCATGAGCTAGGCAACAATTCAGGTATATGGGTCTGTGTTCTGGATGGGTACAAGGAAACAACTCTGTATTTGTGGACAGGGGAGGAACAAGGATCTCTGGTAGTGGATAAAAATCACTTAAAACTACATAAACTGCAAAAATATACGTGTGAAAATACTCATAAAAATATGTAAATATTCATGGTAAAAATCACAAATATGATCAAAGGGATGAAGTGTGGGGAAAGAAGGTGAAACCTGTTGGAGCACATCCAATAATGATAGGAAAAAATGAATTGAAAATGATGTGAAAACACAGTGACATTAAAGAGAAAGATAAATAAACTGATGATAATGTGGGATGCAGATTGGTAGATGGATATGTGTAAAGTGAGAGGGCAGCAGATGTAAATGAATTAGATGAGCTTAGTATGTGTATTTTAGAATAAAGGAAGAGAAAGCTTGGTTGGGGGGGGGGGGGGGGAGGTAGATCAGGGTTCAACAATCTTGTATGGCACAGGAACATACAGAAAATAACACGTGAAAATACAAGGGAGTGAGGGAAATTAGAGTGATCAGTCAATCTGAAAGTATAGGCTCATTGACTCACTGGAAATAATGTGGGATTCTGGATGTTGCTCCTACAGTCAGCATAGTCATGTAACCATGTATTGTGCCTGGACAAGATGGTTGATGCAGTGTGACTCATAAGTCAGAACAAGTGTGGTGTAGAAGGTGACAGATAAAACATAGGAATGAAGAGAAGGAAGAGGATGGACACCGAGTAAAGTAACGTGTTAGAGAATAGTAACAAATGTAAACAGCACTAGGCTGTCGGATGAGAGAAAGGCCGGTTGGTAAATTCAAACATTGGAAGATCCAGGATGGAATAAGGACAATTTATGAAAAGGATAGATTGCTACTCATCATATAGCGTAGATGTTGAGACACAGACAAATGCATCAGAAATACTTTTATACATGTGAACTTTTGTCCAAAAGGCCTTTTTCTAAAGTAGAGCATACATAAACATTCACACAACCACAACTCCCTCACACATAACCACTGTTTCTGGCTGCTGAGGCCAGATTGTATACATCAACTGCATCCTATGGGAGAAACAATCTAGGAATAGTGGGATTAATCATGTTCTGAGGTGGGGAGGGGGAGGGATAGCAGGGTAAGGGAAGGTGTACTGCTGCTTTGGGGTGCATGCATGGGCATAATGGGAATAGGGTAGTTCTTATGGGTGCAGTCAGGAGATTTGAAGGGGAGACTGCATTGGCTGTGTAGTGCTGGAGTCGGAGCAGAGAAGGGGTATGTAGGTGAAGGATAGGAACTAGTTAAGGTTGAGGTTATGGCAATCATGGGACCCCAGAATATATTGCAAGGAGTTTTAAGTTAAAAAAAGCTGTTGTTGGTGCAAAGGATCGAGATGGTACAGGCTGTAAAGCAGTCATTGAAGTGAAGCACAGTATTTTGGGCAGCATGATCAGTAACTGTGGTGGTCCATCTGTCACATGGTCACAGTTTGTCAGTGACCATTCATGCAGACAGACAGCTTGTTGATTGTCATGCCCATGTAGAAATCAGCACAGTGGTTGGAGCTTGGTTTGTAGATCACATAATGCTTTTACAGGTGAGCCTGCATTTGTTGGGATAGGTTATATCTGGGACTGGACTGGAGTAGTGATGGTGAGAGGATGCATGGGACATGTCTTGCATCTAGGTCAATTGCAGAGATACGTACCATGAAGTAAAGGGTTGGGAGTTGGGGTGTGGTACAGACGGACAAGAACATGGCATAGGTTCAGTGGCCAGTGGAATACTTCTGTGGGAGGCATGGGAAAGATAGTGGGAGGATATTCTCAGTGCTGCTTTCCTTTGTTACCATTTTCTAACACATTGCTTTAATCAGTGTCTGTTCTTTTCTTCCTCTTCTTTCCTGTTTTCTGTCTGTTGTGTTCCAAAGCACACATGCTCTGTCAAACAAGTGCCACTGAATCAACTGTCTTGTTCATGCACAACACCTGGCTATGTGACTGAGCTGTTTGTTGGTGCTTATCTCGTGGCCTGCATTATTCCTGGTGATATAATAATCCTATACTTTCAAATTGATTGATCACTCTTTCTTCCTCACACTTACATATCTTTGTGTGTTATTTTTGTACTGTCTTGTAAAACACTCATGTACTAAGCTCACATAATTCATTTACATCGGCAGTCCAGTCTCTTTACACATATCCACCTATCAACCCTCATTCCATATTATATTCCTCTTATATTTTTCTCTTTGATCTCACTGTGATGTCATGTTGATATTAGTTTGTTTTTGCCTCTCACTATTGGAACAACTCCTATAGGTTTGATCATATTTCCCCACAATTCATCCCTTTTGTCCTGTTTGCGATTTACTTTGCCACATATTTTTATGTATTTTGCATATTTTCATGAGTTTTTTGCAATGTGTTTATGAAATGCATGTATTTGTACACGACTTTTATCCTTGCTCTTCCCATCTGCACAAATACATAATACTTTCCTTGTTCATAGCCAGGACCTTGACTCATATACCTGCAAGGAATATACTCAAATGATCTGACCATCAAATTATCTATCTCCAGCTGCCAACTCTTCTTCCACAATGACCTGTATCTGTTCAAATTATGCTAGGCCATACCCCCCACCAACCTAGTCCTGGAAAATCATACAAATCAGGACCAAACCTCCTCGAAATATCTACTCTCCATCTGTAAAATTCTCCTGCTCATCAGTCCCATATCCCTACATCACATCTCTCACAATAAAACTTTTGCCCTCTGGGAACTCAATCAGCATGCACAACACCACCTCAGATTTATTCTCCAACATGTTCACCTCCTACTTCTGCCTTGGACTACCACCATTTGCCACCATTACAACAACTTCCACATCCCCTCACAGCTGCAGACGTGCCCTCACAGACCTACTACATTTACCACACCCTCAGAAACTTCCTCCCACTACCATACAGAATCCAGAGCCTAATCAGACTCAAAACACAATCATGAAACTTCCTCCAAAAGCCTCATTTCCACAGAAGTATCAGACCTTTCCAAAGGTCATACCTTCTTTCCTGGTCCCAAATTTAATTGTGCTGGACTTGGTAAAGACCTTCCCTCCTTCTGCAAGTTCCTATTGTGGAAACCCTTTTTTGCCTCCAAGCCTACCAATCAACCACAAAAGAAGGCCAATCTTGAATCCTGCCTGAATCAGTTCAGTTCTTCTTTCGCTGTTATCCACCTGCCTGCCAAAAATCACCCCCCGTTAACATTCCAGAATTTCTTAACCTCAATACTTGCCTCACCATCATCCTCCAAATCCCTCATTGTGGAAACTAACCTCACATCTACAGAAAGAACTGCAATCCACCACCTAAAAACTGATCCTTTTCTCACAATACCACCTGCTGAAAAAAGCTTCATTACTTTTGATTTGAACTTAAGGGGTCACCTATCAGAGGGATGATGTGAGCTGTAAGATTCATCCACCTACAAAACTGACAGAGTGATCCCATTCTAGAAATCTAACAGGGTCTCCAGTCTCTCCTCAAATGCTTAGACCCATTTTAGAACCTCTCCCCTTAGTCTGTTTTTATTCTCACCACTACCACTCCTCACACTCATAATTTCTACATGTCCATAAACACAACCCTCCAGGATGCATCATTGTGGCCAGTTGCTATGCCCCACACTGAGAGAACCTTTGCTCTTGGGGAACATTACCTTGAGCCTGTTACTCATAACCTACCCTCCTATATAAACGACACCAACCATTTTCTCGAGCAACTCTCCTGTTCCTTACCACACAGTGTCCTGCTCATAACTATTGATGCCAACTTCCTCTACAATAATAACCCTATTGTCCATGGTCTTGCTGCTATTGAACACGGCATTTTTCAATATCAAACTGATTCAAAACCATAATACCTGTTCTGGTTACCATGGCCAACTAAATCCTCACCCACAATCACTTCTCCTTTGAAGGTACCACCTACAATCAACTCTGTGGTACAATGGCATGATCCTATGGCAACCTATTAATATATCATCTAGAGGTATCCTTCCTAACCACTGAGAATCATGAACCCTCACCTGGCTTGGATTCATTGATGATGTCTTTGTGATCTGTACTGACAGTAAGAACACTCTATCCATATTCTTCAAAAACCCCAACACCTTTCTCCCATTTGTTTCACCTGGTCCTCCTCATCCCAACAAGCCACCTTCCTTGATGTTAACCTCTGCCTTAAGAATGGCTATATCATTACCTCCAGCCATATAAACCCTAGCAACCACTGGCAAAATGTTCAGTTTGACAGCTACCACCCATTCCATACCAAGAAACCTGTGGAGAGTACTGATATTACTGTGAAATGATAACATTTAACATCACTTTATCATAATAATATACTTTATTCACTTCATAGCCACAAAATGTAACAAGACAGAATAACGCTAGACATCAAGTGAGTTTAAAGATCATCATGGATCAATGTATCGAACTGCCACAGAGGCCCCCACTAGGAGTGCGGAGCACAGTGTAGGAGCAAAAGGAGCAGGTAATTGTATCAGGGTGGCTATCAGGCAAGAGACAATGTAATCTTTCATCCATGTTGGTGCGTGTAGGCAATGACCAGCGTGGGAGAGTGGGATCTGAAAAGGAGGGGAAGGGAGGGCTGTGGGCGGTGTCATATAGAATCACAATTGACAGTGTGCCATCATTGTCGATAAAAGCTTGGGGAGTCATTGACAAAATCTTTGGGTAACTAAATAGCTCAGATGAGCATGGGGTTAACATCCTTAGATTTACATACAGGAGAAGGTGCACAAGAAACAAACAAATAGTTCCATTGAAATGTAAAAATAATAAATGTCGTGTGACTAGGGCCTCCCATCGGGCAGACCATTCGCCGGATGCAAGTCTTTTGATTTGATGCCACTATGGTGACTTGTGCATTGATGGGGATGAAATGATGATGATTAGGACAACACAACACCCAGTCCCTGAGTGGAGAAAATCTCTGACCCAGCCGGGAATCGAACCCGGGCTCTTAGTATTGACATTCTGTTGCACTGACCACTCAGCTACTGGGGGCGGACACTGAAATGTCATCCACTGGGAATGCCCAGATGTTGACAGTAAATGTGGTCATAGTTCACCACAGTATTGGTGGTGAGGAGCAGGCTACTGGAAGTTTGTCACATACATCTCTGTCACTGGGAGAGACGTGATCACTGACACTGGCATCACAAGATGTAAAGGAGGGTGGAACACTCACTGGAAAACATTTCACTTATTGTGTTGACAGCTGAGGGCTCTGAGGCCTTGTCGTTTGAGATGTGTTCAGTGAGGACCCATACTGGTTTAACTCTATATAGAGAGACCATTTGTGGAATGCCATTTAGCAGAGTGGTCATAGTGTTTGTAGCACAGTCAAGAACCTAATGAGGTCCTCAATAGGGTGGAGTAAGAGCGAGATGAATGGTGTCACCTCGCAACATAATAAATCACAGTCTGCAAGTTCCTTGTGGTACGTGTGTATGTGAGATATGAGAGTGAACTTGCTTGACTAAGGAGGGTAGCCTCTCTTCATGAAGAGAAGTAGTGATCTAACATATTCTGCTGGGAGTACCAGGGGTTCACTGTAAAGTATCTCTGCCAGAGAGGCCTTTAAATAGTCTTTATATGCCATGCAAATACCTATCAGTACTCACAGAAGTGCATGTGACCAAGAGTCAGAGTGGCACATTAATGCTGCCTTCAGCATGTGGTGCCAGTGCTCCACTAACCTGTTATGTGGGAATGGAAGGCTGAACACAGGCACCACATAGGACACATAGTTGTTTGAAGAGTAGAGATTCAAATTGCCTCCCCTAATCTGTGGTCATGGATGCAGGGCAGCCAAAATGAGAGAGCCAGCAGTCAAAGTGTCCCAGAGAGGGATGTGCATGTTGATCAACTTTGGCACATAGGCAAGATACACAAGCTCGTACTGACTCACAACATTCTTTCTTGATGTGTGGCCAAATGAAATGTTCGGTTAATAGATGTACTGTCACACTCATGCTCGGATGAGCTGGACCATGCAGTGAAAAGAAAATGGCCTGTTGAAGAGGAAGGGGTATGAGCGGTTGTGGTATGTTATTTGAAATATCACATGCAATTGGTTGTATGACACCAGGGAAAGGACGTGGTTGAATGTGGAGAGAGGTGAAGATGTTAGTAGCTAGTGACTGTACCTCCAGATCAGTATTTTGTAGCTGCATGAGCTCCATGGGATCAAATAGGCTCATAATAGTATTAATGCATGAAATGTATCCTGCTTCAATGTTATCCATGCCTCTGATAAAATATATGTCTGTCGTATATTGACTGATGAAATCCATATGCCTGAAGAAACGTGGAGGGAGATCACTAGCAGGGTTACACAGCACATCAGCCAGAGGACGGTGATCCATGTAAATGGTGATGTCACGTGCCATAATATTCTCTCAGAAATAGCTGCTGGCTTCATAAATGGCCAGTAGCTTCCTGTCAAATGCTGACCATTTATGCTGCAAGGTGGATAGTTTTTTTGAAAAGTAACATAATGGTTGACAGTCTTTGTCAATGTGTTGTTGCAGCACAGCACTGACCATGATGTCACTAGTGTCTGTACTGATTGAGATAGGTGAATTGCCTCTGGAATGGGCTAGAGTGATTGCACTAGCTAGAGCTGTTTTTGGGTCACTGAAGGTGCGAGTCATGTCCTGGGTCCACATAACCTTGTGATCACCTGAGGGATATTTGCCCTGCAAGACGTCACTTAGAGCAGACTGCAGGGAGGTGGCATGAGGGATATGGCACCTAAAAAAATTGATCATGCTCAAGAAGCAATGTAGGTCATGAAAAGTGACAGTTGGTGGTAAGTTCATAATGTGAGCAACACATTCAGACATGAGGCATATGCCTTCAGAGTTCACTGTGTGTCCTAGGAAGGTAACTTCTGGCTGGTTGCAGCTGGGATTTGTATTTGTTTATCTCCATGTTATCATCAAGGTAAAGGTAACAAAATGGGAACTGGTGAAATAATGTGTCTACAAAACGTTGACACATCTGAGGGGCATTATTAAGTCCATAAGGCATATAGCAATATTTGAACAAGCTAAAGGGGGTTATAACAGCTCTCTTAGAAATGTCATCTTTGTGCATTGGGATCTGATGATATGCCTTACAACAAACAATGATGCTAAAATGCAAAGCACCATGTAATTGCAATGCAAAATCTTGAGTTGGGGGGATTGGATAGTTGTCTAAAATGGTGTGGGCATTAAGTCTACAGTAGTCTCTGCGAAGTCTGAAGGCTGAGTCCTTTGTGGGGACTAGATGAATAGGTGATGACCAATTACTGTCAGAAGGATGTACGATTCCTAGTTGTAAAAGTTCCTGAATGCATTCTTTTGTGGCATGGAGATTTTTAGCCAATAGATGGTATGCCTTTGTGCAAACAGGGGGTCCTTCCAGAGTATGTAGCCCATGACACGTACCATTTGTAATAGCTTTAATGGAGAACCTCACTTGGCCTACACAAGCAAATGCAGTCTGGAGCCATGAACAATGTCACACACAGCACTGTGAAGCTGAGAACTGACTTGTAGAATAGGGGGCAAAGGTGATGAAGGTTCTCTGCCATCAGGTACTGTGTCAGCAGCTGCAGGTTTGGAATCCAGGTCAGCTGTTGTATGCAGTGTCAGTGTTGTGACAGGAGCATAGTCTGCATTGGCGGTGGGCAAGATGGCACAAGGGTTTGCAGGCTCGACATTAGCATACGGGATGGCATCAATCATAGCAACTGCATAGCTTATTGGTTTTACAGCTGTAGATCGAGCATAGACTTCTGACATGGAGGAGGTGGACTGCTCATCATGGGAGCAAGAAGACAGTTGGCATTGAATGTTGTCTGTAGAGAGCAATACCAAAGCAGTGGCTGGTGCTGTAACGGTGGTAGCCACTGTAAGTGCTGCAATCATTGTTCATGTCCATGCCATGTCTGCAGAAGTGGTGTTGATCAGTGCCTGCAGCAATGTGTTGGCCGTGCGTTGGACCGCAGTGTCATGTCATTGGTTGGGTAGCATTCACAGTGAATCCACCAGGTCTGAAGTGCAGGATGTGAGTTCAGCCAACTGATGTGAAGGGGCAGCTGTTTTTGCTTGTGAATGTGTGGGTGTTGTCATGAAGGAGCCCTTGATGTGTGTGTCAGAAGAGTGATGGGGCAACATTCCAGATGATAAATCTGGAAAGAGACCATAGTGTCGTAGAAAATCAATGCCCAGTTCTCGCTCATCATTGTCAGCCATGTTGAATGTCCACTCCAAACAAAATTTTGATGAAGTTTGAGGCAAAGGTGTGTGGAGGCCTATGAATTGTTTGCTGCTTGCAATGTCATGGCAGAAGGTGTCAGTGGACAATGCTGGAGGTATGACACTGGTATCTGCGCCGGTATCAAGCAGCGAGAACATGTTACTGATGAGGTCATGTATGTACAGTTTGCCCAGAGGTAGTCGTGTATTGTGCGAAGATTGGTGTTGTTTATTGTGTGAAGATTGGCGTTACCGCAAGAATCCTGTACAATACCCTTAAGATCATATGCCTAACTCATCCACTGATGGAAATTTGGGTGCAGGGCACACGGCAGGCGACACTTCTGAGCCGCATCTCCTTGATGGCTGTGGTACCAACACAGCAGATACACGGGGTGTGGCTACAGACTGTGTGTGACATCCGTAGTTGCATCATTGGAATCAGATGAGGCAGAGGGGGGCATAGGTGAGGAGGCATAGAGGGGGCGGCTATTTACTGCCATTGCCACCTGGTAGAATCTTGACTGAGGTTGTTGACTGGAGCAGCCTCACGCAAAAGTACGTGCTGGAATGTGTGAGTTGTCGATGTCTGATAACGCTATAGGCATCATCTGCTAGCCATAGGCGCATCTCTAATCGGTCGGTGGCTGTAATGAATGTTGCAGCCCGAGAGCTTCCTGTCAGTCCACCAGCAGCAATGTCTGGGCTGTCAGTCATAATTATTAAGTGCTCCAGGTTGCCACAAGCAGGTAGCTATCCAAAGAAAGAGTGGATTTCAGACCTGCTGCGTCAGTTGTAGGTGGAAGGGGTGTGTTTTGCTCTAATGACCTTGAGACCATGCTATAGCCTGAGTGTCTATTACAGAATTTGGCCCTAACCACAAGAAGTGAGTGTTCCGCTGTTGTGGACTTCTCTTCTGGGAGGTAATCTCGCAGGTCTAGGCTGAACGTAAATTGGTTTCAGGGCCCTGGAGCTGGGGCCGGTGAAGGGTAAACACTGGGTGTGTCCACTGAAGTTCATACTTGTTTTAGGGGGTTCAGTGACACTGTTATTGTTTTTCAAGCTTACAAGATATCAAAAGTGTTTGGCCCTCATTTCAACTCATTGTACAGACCACTATACAGAGGGTGGAGGGCAGGTTTGACAGTGTCAGTCCTTAGCATGACGTGTGTACATGATTGTAGGTCCTTGTGCACACAGATGGTCGGTTTGGCATGGTGGGATGGTGGTTGGATGTGGATGTCGCTTACGTGGTCTCTGACATGTTTTACTAGGTCCAGCAGGGTGACATCCATGGGGTCGATGGTTTGAGATACGGACTCAGCTGTGAGGGGTTGGTTCCTCATAAGGCACCTCTGCCAGTGAGGCATCCAGATCTTTGGTGTAGGTAGTTTACTTGCCCAGCAGCACACAAGGGAGGACCTCTGTCCACTCCTGGTCAGGGAATATGAGTGCTGTCTTGGGGGTGCAGTACCATCATTCCACAAGTTTGTTGGATTGAGGATGGAGTACATTATGTGGACCCAGTGGCACCCCCAGAGGTGGCAGAGCTTGGAGAACAGGGCCAGCCTTGGTCAGTTGTCAGTGACTCTGGGCAGCCAAAGTGTGCAGTCCATAGTGTAATGAAAAGTTGGGCGATGGTATCAGCTGGGTTATCAAGCAGAGGTGTGGCATTCTCCCATTGAATTGTCAAGTCTATGGCTGACAGGATGTACTTGTATTCGTTTACGTCTGGGATTGGCCCAACCAGGTCTATGAGGAGATGTTGGAAACGGCCCTTCGGGATGGGGAACTTCCTGCAGGTTGTTGGGCATGACGTCCTGTCTTGACCCATTGGCAGTGAATGCAGACTCTCTTCCATGTAGCACAGTCCTATTTAATGTTAATCCAAATGAAAGGTTCCATTATGAGTTTCAGCATCGGATGTACTCCGGAGTGAGAAAAGTTCCTGAAGTTCTGTGGGATGACTGGTCACTGCCTACCATGGACTATGTCTCAATAAACTAATTTGGTCATGTCTGCAATGGTGCACTGCTTCAGATGTAGGCCCATTGTGTGTAAAGATAGCAGGTTTAAAGGTCAGTGTCAGTTGCTTGTGCCTCAGCTAGTTGGTCGAAATCAAGGTGTGCCTATGTGGTGGCTAGTCATGGGAGGTTGCCAGCCACTGTGTTTTCTGCTCGTCATACAAAAACAGATGTCCATAGAATACTATGAAATCAAGTCCAGGTGGAGGAATTATTGAGGGGAGGTATTGGCTGGCAAGTTTTTAATAGTGTCAGCCAGAGGGCTGTAGTCGATGTAGATAGTAAGTGGCCAGACCTTGATGTCATCTCAGAAGTACTGAACTGCTTTGTATATTGCCAAAAGCTCACATTCTAAGGTTGACGACATTTTCTGGGAGTTGTTAAGTTTCCGTTAGAAAGACTGTAGGAGTTGTGTTGCATTGCGGACTTCCTTAACACCGCCCAAATCGCCCAATTTCTGGCATTGGCCATAATAACTATGGGTATCTGGAGATGGGAGTGCCAAGGTGGTGGACTGAGTGATCTCGGTTTTGATGCTCTCAAAAGCTGCTTGCATATCAGGAGTCCAAGGGAGCTTACATTTTTCTGAGGTGTTCTTGCCATGGAGTGAATCTATGGGTTTCAGATGTATTTCATTGGCTTGGGGGGGGGGGGGGGGGTTGCTGGCAAGAATTAATTACCTCTAAATTACGGCACAACTCTTGATAGTCCATCATGGTTGATAGGCTATGGATTTTGTCTATCTTTTCTGGGGTGGGGGAAAAACCTGAGGCATCAACGAGGTGGCCTATGAATGCAACACAATCTTGCCGGAGTTGCCATTTGTCCTTGTTGGCCACAACACTGTGCCTGCTAGTTTGGTGAATACTGACTACCAATTGGAGCTGTTTCCCATGATCTTGAGCTGTTTGTGAGACGAGAATTACATCATACAAGTAACAATAGAAAAAGGACATGGTAAAATGCAAGCTGTCAATGAACCGTTACCAAGTCTGGGCTGTGTTCTTTAGTCTGAAGGATGTAAAGACAAATTGAAATGGACCAAACGGTGTAGTTATTGTTACCTTTGGGATGTCCTCCATGACCATGGGGAACTGCAGAATCTGTGATTAAGTTCTCTTGCAGTCGATCACAATACGTGGTGCTTTATAATGAAGCCCAGTACTGTTTCAGAGGTAGGAGGAGATGGCAGAGTCTCATCTGTCTATAGGTGGTCACTGTTTACTCCACTGATTGGGGTGCAGCCTTTACAGTGTAACAGTAAGGGTCTACCCAGGTCTGACAGAAGGTTATAATGCCTCAAAAAATCTGTGCCCTACTGGCTCTATGGTGTTGGCCAGAGAAATGTCCATTGGCGATAGGTGTGATTGTCCAGTTGAACTGTGGTAGTGGCCGTGCCTGTCACGGGAATCACTGAATCTTTCATGGCGTGTAGTTGTATAGTGGATGGTGTACTTTTTCCAGATGCCAGCTGAGGTGGCAGTATGCTAACATCGGCGTCCATGTTGACAAGGAAGTACTCTCTAAGATGGTTGTCATAGGCGAAGTGCTGCGTGTCGTTAGAAAGTAAATGCGGGATATGACGAGTGTTGTTATGTTACATAGTGGGGCTCCTTGAAGTGGGAGAGGGACTTGATGCACCGGTGTCAGGCCACTGTACCAGTTTGCATAGCTGCAGGTTGGATGACAGCAGCGTGCATCGGCACCAAAGCAAACCTGGAGCCAGCAGGGGCAATGCAGCCGAGTAGGCACAAAGTTCTGGCCAGGTGTGTCTTTGTGACTGTTAGGTGTGGGTCAATGGCCAGGAATGAATGCAGTGGGTGAGTGTTTACATTTCACAACAAATGTGGTGCCTGGGTCCATCTTGGTATCTGATTGTTGGTGCCTCACAACAGCGGAGTCTTGTGAGGCTGCTGTTTGCGCAGTGTGGAATGCTGAACTTGCCAAACCCACCAACCAGATCAAGTTCGTACACAGAAGTAATTGGTGAATGTGTCAAATGTGTTGCTGTTGCTTCTATGAAAGCTGCTGCTAAAGAAGCAGTAGAGTTAAATAACACAACAGACTTATCTGTGGCAGTTGATGGCACATGACATAAGAGAGGTCACACATCAAAAAATGCAGTTGCAACTGTCACTAGTGTTGACTCAGGTAAAGTTTTAGACATTGAAGTGCTAACTAAATACTGTCATCAGTGTAAATCAGTTGACAAAACAAGTGAAAACCATAAAACAAATTGTGCTAAGAATTATGAGGGAACTAGTGGGGGTATGGAGGCTACTGCAGTTGTTTCTATGTTCAGATGTTCACAACAGGAGAGAGGTGTGTGTTGCACTGAGTACTTGGTGATTCAAAAGCTTACAAATCAGTAGTGGAAAGCCAACCTTATAGTAATAAGCAGATTGTTAAGATTGAATGTGTGGGCCACGTTCAAAAACGGATGGAAACACATCTCCAAAAATTGAAGCTGACAAAAGGAAAAGAGAATTTGTCAGATGGAAAGACTCTAAATGGTAAAGGAAGACTTACAGACAAAAACATTGATGAACTCCAGCATTATAATGGAATAGCAATAAGAAACAATACACATGACCTACAAGGGATGAAACGAGCACTGAGGGCTACATTCTTCCACAAATCTTCCACTGATAATACATGTGTACATAGTCTTTGTCCACCTGGTGCTGATTCATGGTGCAAGTACCGCAAAGCTCAGGCAGCGGGTAGCGAGGAACAACTTAGGTACAAAAATAGCATACCATCTGTAGTGATGGAAGATATTAAACCAATATATAGAGAATTACCTCATCCTGACCTTATTTCCAAATGTCTCCATGGTCGAACACAAAACCCGAATGAGTCTTTCAATAATGTAATTTGGACCCGCATACCAAAAAATGTCTTTGTAGGAAGGAAAACTCTATGCTTGGGTGTTTGTGATGCTGTGATAATGTTTAATGATGGTATAAATGGAAGAATTGGGGTACTTGAGGAACTTGGTATCACTCCAGGCGCCAACACACTGCAAGCCTTTCAGCAAATGCTCGATTTAGGATCATGAAAGCCCAGCGTGCAGCAGGGGAAATGACTAAAGAAGCAAGAGGCAGGAAAAGAAGGAAGCTTCTAGGTTTGCAGGATAGTCAAGAACAGGATCCAAATTATTTGACCCATTATCTCAGGAACTATTACAGATACATACCTCTAATTTTACATTATGTTACCACTTAGTATACTGCAGCTACTGAACCTCCCAAAACATATCTACCTCTAACGGTCTCTTACTTACAGGAGAAAAAGTGGACCTTTAAAAGAAAACATTGAACAAAATTTTTAAAAAGTCATAACTATCTAATTATTTCTCTGTACATTTTGATTCTGGTTCAGTAATCATAAAAGGAGTGATATTATACATCCCAAAAATTTCAGATCTCTATCTGTCACAGGTTCTCAGATAATGGGTCATCAATATTGAAAATTTAACACTGTGGGTATAGGATGTACCTACTCCCCTTAAAGTGTTTTTCAGAGGTGTAGCCTGCACCAGAGACCTGATGGTGTATCGTGGCCCAGCAGTGTCTCAGCGATGGCTCAGTGGTGTTGTTGTTCCAGTAAATGTGACAGGCACTGTAGTATGAGTGTCTTTGCTGTCTCATATGTGTCAGTGGTTGGTGCGTGCAATAGGAGGTCACTGATAAGATAAGTTTTGTTGTAGAGGTGGTTCAAAAGCACAAATAACTTGACGTGGTGATCTGTAATTCCGGCCAACTGCATCACACACTGACAGAGTATGAAACATGCTTGCACAGAATCAACTTCTAGCGGGACCCTATATCCTATTCCAATCTCATCTCCACTCTCCCAAATAGGGCATATATATATATGCATAGGGCATATATATATATATATATATGTCCCGGGAGCGGAAAGACTTACCTTAGGGGGAAAAAAGGACGGGTATACACTCGCACACACACACATATCCATCCACACATATACAGACACAAGCAGACATATTTAAAGACTATATATATATATATATATATATATATATATATATATATATATATATATATATATATATATATATATATATATATATCAAAAAACAAAGATGATGTGACTTACCAAACGAAAGTGCTGGCAGGTTGATAGACACACAAAAAAACACAAACATACACACAAAATTCAAGCTTTCGCAACCAACGGTTGCTTCATCAGGAAAGAGGGAAGGAGAGGGAAAGACGAAAGGATGTGGGTTTTAAGGGAGAGGGTAAGGAGTCATTCCAATCCCGGGAGCGGAAACACTTACCTTAGGGGTAAAAAAGGACAGGTATACACTCGCACACACACCCATATCCAACCGCACATACACAGACACAAGCAGACATTTGTAAAGGCAAAGAGTTTGTGCAGAGATGTCAGTTGAAGCAGAAGTACAGAGGCAAAGATGGTGTTGAAAGACAGGTGAGGTATGAGCGGCGGCAACTTGAAATTAGCGGAGGTTGAGGCCTGGCGGATAACGAGAAGAGAGAATATACTGAAGGGCAAGTTTCCATCTCTGGAGTTCTGATAGGTTGGTGTCAGTGGGAAGTATCCAGATAACCTGGACGGTGTAAAACTGTGTCAAGATGTGCTGGCCCTGCAGCGAGGCATGTTTAGCCACAGGGTGATCCCCATTACCAACAAACACTGTCTGCCTGCGTCTGTTCATGCAAATGGACAGTTTGTTGCTGGTCATTCCCACATAGAAAGCTTCACAGTGTAGGCAGGTCAATTGGTAAATCATGTGGGTGCTTTCACACATGGCTCTGCCTTTGATCGTGTACACCTTCCGGGTAACAGGACTGGAGTAGGTGGTGGTGGGAGGGTGCATGGGACAGGTTTTACTCCGGGGGCAGTTACAAGGGTAGGAGCCAGAGGGTAGGGATGAACCAAGAGGTTACGTAGGTTAGGTGGATGGCGGAAAGACACTCTTGGTAGAGTGGGGAGGATTTCGTGAAGGATGGATCTCATTTCAGGGCAGGATTTGAGGAAGCCGTATCCCTGCTGGAGAGCCACATTCAGAGTCTGATCCAGTACCGGAAAGTATCCTGTCACAAGTGGGGCACTTTTGGGGTTCTTCTGTGGGAGGTTCTGGGTTTGGGGGGATGAGGAAGTGGCTCTGGTAATTTGCTTCTGTACCAGGTTGGGTGGGTGATTTATCAACTGACCTGCCTACACTGTGAATGTGGGAATGACCAGCATGTAAAGGCAGTATGTCTGCTTGTGTCTGTTATGTGCAGTTGGATATGTGTGTTTGTGCGAGTGTGTACCTGTCCCTTTCCCCCCCCCCCCCCCCCCAAAGTAAGTCTTTCGGCTCCCGGGATTGGAATGACTCCTTACCCTCTCCCTTAAAACCCACATTCTTTTGTCTTTCCCTCTCCTTTCCTCTTTCCTGATGAAGCAACCATGGGTTGTGAAAGCTTGAATTTTGTGTGTGTGTTTGTGTTTGTTATTGTTTCTATCAACGTACCAACGCTTTCGTTTGGTAAGTTACAGAATCTTTGTTTTTAGATATATTTTTTTAGATATATTTTTCTCACGTGGAATGTTTCCATATGAAATTCAGTATCTCCAATAGTGCAGAAATACTAGCTTGTTTCCCAGATCCTCCTTTATAATAGGCTTTATTCAACAACAAGAAGAGTTGACATGGTAAATTAGAAGGATCTCTGAAATAGAGGCATATGCATGTGGACAGAGGGAAGGGTAGCTTGGTACTCTGATGAGAGGTAAGAAATGAAATAGAAGATTCGGAGTGTTGGAGCTGAAGAAGAAAAGATGACAGGCCCCAAAGACAGGAACCCCCCCCCGCCCCCCCCCCCCCCCGACCCCTTCCCCAGGACCCCTACTGTTCCAGTACTTCACTGTGGTGCTGGAGGGAGAAGTGTGTTTAGCATTCCCCACAGAACAAACTTGCCACAGCTTCACCTTCCCAGTCCCCGAAAATTAACCCGAACACTCCCTATTGACTGATTGATGATGGGTGAACAATTAGCATTTTTCAAGACTGAGTGAATGATATATATAACACTGTGTTGGTTAATTTAAGTAAAAAAGGCTAGATATAACCAGGTGACTTACAAGCAGTCCCTCTAATATCTGGGTTTGATCAAACATAATTAATTACATAAATATGAAAATATTGAAACCTGTGACATATCTGATACATAAACATGGGAAACCTAAACCAAGGTACAGACTTATTATGTTCCTCTGATGTCTATTGCAGCTCAAACAGAAATTAGTGCACAATCATGAAAATATAGAAATAAGGTACACAAATATCATATTGAATTACTACATATCCCATGTCGATAAATAAACAAAGTGAGATGCCTCTTTGGGCAGATCATCCGAGTGTTATAATGTTCACATTATGAGGGGTAGTTCCTCATGCATCAGTATATTTGCTAAAAACCATGAAGTCAAGTGTAAAAACACATTTTCAAAATTAAGCAGGATGCAGGTCTGAGATACAAGATTTAATTTTCTATATTCTCATTCAAACATCATGTATGTTCTCTTTTCATCTGACAATGCATATGAAAGTCCAAGGACTATTTCATGCAGTGCATGTAACAAAATTATTTCAAGTGGCAGCTCATATAAACAAACAGAAGTAAGTTTGAGATTATCTTGACAATGAGTGATTACAGAGAATTAGGTTGCATGTGACATTATATCATAGTATAATATATGTTAATACATCACTAGTTCTAACTTTGGACCCATAAGTTGTAGATCTAATGAAAGTAATATATTTCTTTTGAAGGGAAAAGAGCATTGATAATGGGTGGTTACTGAGAACCATGTTGCATGTGACCGTATATCATTATATTAAGTAGAGGTAGAAGATATTTCAAGCAGCAGCCCAAATGAATAAAACACTCATAAATTTGAGAATATATTGACACTGGGTGATTATAAAAAATTATATTGCATGTAACAGTATATCATAGTATTAAGTCAAGATGGACCAGATTAAACAGATGATGATAGTGTGCATCAAATCATGGAAAGGTAGTTGTCAAGCAACTTACAAGGAACATTAATTGTTAGCCTTTCAAACATCTATTTTCACCAAAAAGTTATGTCAGTATTCAACTGTTGAAATGCACCAAGACTTGTAGGACCAAAGGTCCTTATTTCTTTACAAGTCAAACTCAGTCTTTATAGTAACTGACCCGACATGAACATTTCAGGTCAGGAAACCACAAGGACAGTTAGAGGAATTTGCCTACAATAACTGTCAAAGGCACCTTGTTCTCGTAGCTTTAAAGTTGTTGTCCCAAATATTTCAGCATCTTCTTGTAGAGACTGAGAGTCACCATGGCCATATGTCACCATAGACTCAGATTTACATTGGTAAATTAAATACCAGCAGGGTACTTCCAGAATATATATACTGCTCAATAACCAGTTGACAGACTTCTCGTTGATCGTCACCACATTAAACATGATGTAGAAACATCAGATTAGACAGCAAATAGTGAAGTAACACAGGTTACATTTAAACAGGTTAAACGAAGATTACTTCAGCCATCCTAAAGGTGTGATCTATACTTCTCTATACTTCTATACTTTTCCTTATCAGGTAAGGAATAATGAATCATCTAGACTCCAATTAAAAGTAGATGTCCGCATGGACAATAACTTTACCATGGATACAAATCCTCATAGGCTTCAGACAAATACCTAATATTTGAAACATTATTTTACCATAGATTCAACTTTTGCTACATATTACATTGCAATTGTTTATGACTGTCAGAATACAAATGATATAATAACATAAAATTGGACTGGTTTTCATTAAGTCACCAGCATTGTGAAGCCTAATGCAGGATTGGCTCAGGTGACTTTTAACATAGGGGGGTTATGTAGGGATTTTACAAAAGAGGATCAGGTAGTGATTGTGGGTGGGGCTGGTAATAGTATTGATAGGGATGGGGAGTATGACATAGATGGTGACCTGGAAAAGATAGCCACTCAGACTGGCAACACAAATGTGCATTTCGTGGAACTGTTTCAGCGTCACAATCGGCCTCATCTTAATACAGCCGTCAGGCGTAATAACATGAGACTTGGGGGTGCGCTAATGACAGAAGGCATGAGTCACATTTCAGTGGTGTCAGTGGAGTCTATCAGCAGGACGGGTTTCACTAGACATGGCCTGCACCTCAACAGCTATGGGAAGGGGAGGTTGGCAAAGCTTATAGGTGACAGCATAGGTGGGGGTGGTGGGATCACTCATGGAAAAATTCCGGTAGTTGTGGGTGTTAGAGCTGTACCTTTTTTAGATTGAAGTCAGCTGACAGGTATTCCTGCTTAAGGGAAGTCTCTCTAACAAAGAAACCACTTTCGACAAAGCTTAGGTATCCGATTAAAGAGGGAATTAGTATATTTCATCAAAACATACAAGGCATTAGAGATAAAGTTAGTGAATTACTTATAGATGATGACTGTGAAATTATTGGTATATCTGAACACTTCTTAAACAAGGAGATAATTCAGAGGCTTCCTTTACCAGGATACAGGTTGGCTGGCAGCTTTTCTAGGAGCTCTTTGCGGTGTGGGGGAGTAGCCATGTATGTGAAAAATGGTATCCCATTTGAGTCAATTGATGTTTCAAAGTACTGCACTGAAAAGGTGTTTGAATGTTGTGCAGGTGTGGTTAAATTTAGTGGAGCTAAACTTCTTACTGTTGTTATTTATAGATCCCCAGACTCCGATTTCACAACGTTTTTGCTACAGCTAGAGGAGGTTCTTGGTTCACTTTATAGGAAATACAAAAAGTTAGTTATATGTGGTGACTTCAATATAAATTGTATAAGTGATTGTGCAAGGAAAAGGATGCTGTTAGACCTCCTTAATTCATATAATCTTATGCAAACCGTATTCTTTGCAACAAGAGTGCAAGGGAACAGTAGAACAACCATGGACAATATTTTTGTTCATTCGTCATTACTAGAAGGGCATTCTGTTAGCAGAATGGTGAATGGCCTTTCAGATCATGATGCACAAATTTTAAGTCTAAAAGATTTTTGTGCTGCAACGCAGGTATAATATAGTTACCAACGTTTTAGGAAAGCTGATCCAGTTGCTGTAGAGACTTTTGTAAACCTTATCAAGGAACAAGAGTGGCAATATGTTTATAGTGCTGATACAGTAGACGATAAATATAATGCTTTCCTCAAGACTTTTCTCATGCTCTTTGAAAGGTGCTTTCCGTTAGAATGTTCAAAACAGGGTACTAGCACAAACAGGCAGCCTGGGTGGCTGACTAAAGGTATAAGAATATCTTGTAGAACAAAGTGGCAATTATATCAAAACGTTAGAAACAGTCACAATCTAAATGCAGTAGCCCATTACAAACAGTATTGTAAGGTGCTTAAAAAAGTTATTAGGAAGGCAAAAAGTATGTGGTATGCAGATAGAATAGCTAAGTCTCAGGATAAAATTAAAACCATATGGTCAGTCATAAAGGAAGTGGCTGGTCTGCAGAGACAGGTCGAGGATATAGAATCAGTGCGTAGTGGGAATGTCCGTGTTACTGATAAGTCGCATATATGTACAGTATTTAATAATCACTTTCTGAATATAGCAGGTGAACTAAATAGAAACCTAGTTCCAACAGGGAATCATATAGCGATCGTAGAAAAAAGTGTTCCGAGACTGTTACCTGAAATGCTCCTCCATGATACTGACAAGAGGGAGACTGAGTTAATAATTAAATCACTAAAGACCAAGAACTCTCATGGATATGATGGGGTATCTAGCAGAATACTGAAGTATTGTTCCATGTATGTTAGCCCAGTAATTAGCCATATCTGTAACTTTTCCTTTAGGAGTGGTCGGTTTCCTGACCGATTAAAGTACTCGGTAATGTAGCCACTTTATAAAAATGGAGACAGGGATAATGTTGATAATTATAGACCTATTTCTATGCCATCGGTGTTTGCTAAAGTTATCGAGAGGGTTGTATATACAAGGTTACTGCAGCATTTAAATTCACATAATTTGCTGTCAAATGTACAGTTTGGTTTTAGAAATGGCTTAACAACTGAAAATGCTATAGTCTCTTTTCTCTGTGAGGTTTTGGACGGATTAAATAAAAGGTTACGAACGTTAGGTGTTTTCTTTGATTCAACGAAGGCTTTTGACTGTGTTGACCACAAAATATTACTGCAGAAGTTGGAACATTATGGAGTAAGGGGAGTAGCTTACAATTGGTTCGCCTCTTACTTTAAGAACAGAAAGCAGAAGGTAATTCTCTGCAATATTGAGAGTGGTAGTGATGTTCAGTCCCAATGGGGCACTGTTAAATGGGGCGTTCCCCAAGGATCGGTGCTGGGGCCACTGCTGTTTCTTATTTATATAAATGATATGCCTTCTAGTATTACAGGTGATTCAAAAATATTTCTGTTTGCTGATGACACCAGCTTGGTAGTGAAGGATCTTGTGTGTAATATTGAAACATTATCAAATACTGTAGTTCATGAAATAAGTTCGTGGCTTGTGGAAAATAATTTGATGATAAATCACCGTAAGACTCAGTTTTTACAGTTTCTAACTCACAATTCAACGAGAACTGATATTTTAATCAGACAGAATGGGCATGTTATAAGTGAGACGGAACAGTTCAAGTTCCTAGGCGTACGGATAGATAGTAAGCTGTTGTGGAAAGCCCATGTTCAGGATCTTGTTCAGAAACTAAATGCCGCTTTATTTACCATTAGAACAGTATCTGAAATAAGTGACATTTCAACTCGAAAAGTAGTCTACTTCGCATATTTTCATATGCTTATGTCACATGGTATTATTTTTTGGGGTAATTCTTCTGATTCAAAAAGGGTATTTTTGGCTCAAAAACGGGCTGTTTGAGCTATGTGTGGTGTAAGTTCTAGAACCTCTTGTCGACCCCTATTCAATAGTCTGGGAATTCTGACATTTCCCTCACAGTATATATTTTCTTTAATGTCATTTGCTGTTAGCAATACTATCTTATTCGCAAGAGTTAGCAGCTTTCACTCAGTTAATACTAGGCAGAAATCAAATCTGCATGTGGAATGCACTTCCTTGACTCTTGTGCAGAAAGGAGTGCAGTATTCTGCTGCATCCATTTTCAATAAGCTGCCACAAGAACTCAAAAATCTTAGCAGTAGCCCAAACGCTTTTAAGTCTAAACTGAAGAGTTTCCTCATGGCTCACTCCTTCTATTCTGTCGAGGAGCTCCTGGAAGAGCTAAAAAATTAAGCAAATTCCAGTGTTACATTCTTGATTTTCTTTATTTAAACTAATGACGTGTCGCCTGAATATGTTTCTTATATTTCATTTTATCTGTTTCTACAATCGTGTTATAATTTCATGTATTGACTCGTTCCATGACCATGGAGACTTCTCCTTAATGTGGTCCCACGGAACAATAAATAAATAAATAAATAAAGTACACATTAGTGAAAAGCATTGGCTTGCTGTAACAGATGACATTGAACAGCACCTAACCTACTTTCTTCATCATTACAAATTTTCCGTTCAAACATCCTACATCACATGAGATTTATAGCTGAGCAGTTTGCCGATTTGAGTAGACATTATGACAAAAGTAATATTCCAAACACCTTATATCTATATTAAACAGATAGCATAATATATACAGATACCAGACATGTAGCAAACATCATCTCTATCTTATAGTACTAAAAGGGAAAAAGGATTATTAAATAAGACTACCAGTGGTTGACCATAATACTCATTGAAGCAGTATAAATAACATGAAAAGAAAAACTGTATGAATATCAAAACCTGGGAATCAATAACACTTCTGTCCCAATAACTACCTCCAACAAAGTTTCCATCTTCTTCGTGCTCCAGAGATGGAGTCATTCAAGTAATATAAACATAATAAATTTCTTTCTGAGAAATGTTCCTTTTCCATGTACGCAGTAGTTCTAATGAATAATCAAATAAGCTAGCATGTCTGTTCAGTCTTACTGTTTAAACCATTAGACCTATAGGAGTCTAACCTAATTGTAATCACATCAAAGAGGGGAGGTGATAGAATTTCACTATAACTGCACAGACATCGTAAGTAAACAGTACACCAAATCTAAACATTTTCTCGACTTTTCACAAAATCATCAGCACAATAAGAGTATAACATAATCAGCACAACGAGAGTATCATATCCAAAATATAAAGTAACAGAACTTTATTATAACTGCACAGACATATGAAGTAAATATCAGACTAACTCTCCTCAAAAGTCATATATATGTTGCATTATCACATTTTCTGACCACCTTCATTTCTTTAAGCAATATAATCCTTGACTTACTAACTATTGGAGGATATGGACAGTGGAAGGAGGGTCAGATTGGACAGAAAAGTAAGAGAGGATGTGACTTGTAAAGGAAAAAAAGTCACACCACCTCGGAGCCTTGGGTTTGCCACCCCCAAATTTAAAAAAGAGTTTGCAACCTGCTGAGAAAAATTACATTAGAATGATTTGAGTTTGTCATCATTTGTAATAGCATCTTTTCTTACTGTCCTCACGCAATTGTTAAGCCTGTCACTACATGTTTCATCAGAATCCATGGTCTTGAAAGGTTCACACAATATTTTTGAATAACATCTGTCCGATTTTTAATATCCATACCACACAAACAGTCAGTCACAACATCTGCTTTTTCACTGAAAGTTTCATGTAGTAAATCCTTTCCTTGTCATTGAAGGACCATATATTAAATTATTATGTTCCTATTTTACTGGTACACAGTAGCAAATCACTACATGGTGAATCTTAATAAGAAAAATGGATATCATTTTGAAAATACTGGTTACTAAAAAAATTGAAATTGGTGTTGTATTGTTCTCCCACACTCTTAAGTTAAGTCAAGATGTAGTCTTGTGTTTTACATGTTACACACTGTATTCTCTAGGATACTAGAAGATTCCTTAATGTTCTTATTAACAAGAGAGGATAGTACAAGGGGAGTGATTCCAGAAATTATATAGGGAGTCACTTGCTGGGGCAAGGCACCATATGCCACTTGGTGTGTCTATGAAAGTACCACAGATCCCCTACATGTTAAATTTCACCACAAAACTACTAAAAAATGTTTCTGAGAGGATGTTCACTCCAAGAATTTGCCTTGGGTATACAGTGCACAGAATGTATTCGCAACTACTTCAACTCCTCAAATCACCATTTAATACATAATTTACGGTGCAGATAAGAATTTAAAAAAAATGTTTAAATATTCAGTGAAAACAAAAAATGAAAATAAATTTCCTCTTATTGGTTATTTCATTTTCACTGGGTTAAAGTACTCACTGTAGAGTTTGCTAAAGTATACAGTAAGATCTTGACTGTGTAAAGTAAGATGCAAAACAAATAAATTTCCAATGGTGTGTCAAATATCAAAGAACAAATATCATGATGCTAAATGGCTGAATAAGGTTATCTGTACAATTTCAGCTGTGTGCTGTTCCTAAGTCCAAATAACAACAAATTCAAATGGTCCTACTTAAATATCAAACAAACCCCAATCTATGCCAAGTAAAATCATACACAAATGTTCAAATATTCTCTTTTCAACCGCCTCTCTATGAATAGACAAAATGTAGATAAAAATATGAATATGTTGTTGTTGTTGTGTTGTTTCTGTCTTCAGTCCTGAGACTGATTTGATGGAGCTCTCCATGCTACTACAGCCTGTGCAAGCTCCATCATCTCCCAGTACCTACTGCAACCCACATCCTTCTGAATCTGCTTAGTGTATACTTCTCTTGGTCTCCCTCTACGATTTTTACCCTCCATGCTGCCCTCCAATACTAAACTGGTGATCCCTTGATGCCTCAGGACATGTCCTACTTACTGATCCATTCTTCTAGTCAAGTTGTGCCCCAAACTCCTCTTCCACCAATTCTATTCAATACCTCCTCATTAGTTATGTGATCTACCCATCTAGTCTTCAGCATTCTTCTGTAGCATCACATTTTGAAAGCTTCTACTCTCTTCATGTCCAAACTATTTACTGTCCACGTTTCACTACCATACATGGCTACACTCGATACAAATACTTTCAGAAACAACTTCCTGACACTTAAATCTATACTTGATGTTAACAAATTTCTCTTCTTCAGAAACAAATTCCTTGTCATTGCCAGTCTACATTTTGTATCCTCTCTACTTTAACCCTCATCAGTTATTTTGCTCACCAAATAGCAAAATGCATTTACTACTTTAAGTGTCTCATTTCCTAATCTAATTCCCTCAGCATCACCCAACTTAATTCAAATACATTCCATTATACTCGTTTTGCTTTTGTTGATGTTCATCATATACCCTCCTTTGAAGACACAGTCCATTCCGTTCAACTGCTCTTCCAAGTCCTTGGCTGTCTCTGACAAAATAACAATGTCATCGGAGAACCTCAAAGTTTTTATTTTTTCTCCATGGATATTAATACCTACTCTGAATTTTTCTTTTGTTTCCTTTACTGCTTGCTCAATATACAGATTGAATAACATCAGGGAGAGGCTACAAACCTGCCTCACTCCCTTTCCAACCACTGCTTCCCTTTCATGTCACTCAACTCTTATAACTGCCATCTGGTTTTTTTACAATTTGTAGCCTTTTGCTCCCTGTATTTTAGCCCTGCCACCTTCAGAATTTGAAAGAGAGTATTCCAGTCAACATTGTCAAAAGCTTCCTCTAAGTCTACAAATGCTAGAAATGTAGTTTGCCTTTCCTCAACCTATCTTCTAAGATAAGTCGTAGCATCAGTATTTCCTCACTTGTTCCAGTGTTTCTTTGAATCCAAACTGATGTAACCCAAGTTGGACTTCTTCCAGTTTTTTCATTCATCTGTAAAGAATTTGTGTTAGTATTGTGCAGCTGTGAGTTATTAAACTGATAGTTCGGTAATTTTCACATCTGTCAACATCTGTTTTCTTTGGGATTGGAATAACTATATTCTTCTTGAAGTCTGAGGGAATTCACCTGTCTCGTACATCTTGCTCGCCAGGTGGTAGAGTTTTGCCTGCTTCATTTACTGCATTTTTATATTTTCTCCTTTCATCAATCAGATTCAATATTTCTTCTGTTACCCAAGGATTTCTACTAGCCCTCGTCTTTTTACCTACTTGATCCTCTGTGGCCTTCACTACTTCATCCCTCAAAGCTACCCATTCTTCCTCTACTGTACTTCTTTGCCCCACTTCTGTCAATTGTTCCCTTATGCTCTCCCTGAAACTCTGTACAACCTTTGGTTTAGTCAGTTTATCCAGGTCCCATCTCCTTATATTCCCACCTTTTTCCAGTTTCTTCAATTTCAATCTACAGTTCATAACCAATAGATTGTGGCCAGAGTCCACATCTGCCCCGGGAAATGTCTTACAATTTAAAACCTGGTTCCTAAATCTCTGTCTTACCATTAAATAATCTATCTGAAACCTTCCAGTATCTTCAGGCCTCTTCCACCCAAAGAAACTTCTTTCTTGATTCTTAAACCAAGTGTTAGCTATGATTAAATTATGCTCTGAGCAAAATTCTACAAGGCAGCTTTCTCTTTCATTCCTTACCTCCAGTCCATATTCCCCTACTACTTTTCCTTCTCTTCCTTTTCCTACTATCAAATTCCAGTCTCTCATGACTAATAAATTTTCATGTTCCTTCACTATCTGGATAATTTCTTACATCCCATCATACATTTCATCAATTTCTTCATCATCTGCAGAGCTAGTTGGCATATAAACTTGTACTACTGTAGTAGGCGTGGGCTTTGTGTCTATCTTGGCCACAATAATGTATTCACTTTGCTGTTTTTAGTATCTTAGCCGCACTCCTATTTCTTTATTCATTATCAAACCTACTCTTGCATTACCCCTATTTGATTTTGTATTTATAACCTTGTATTCACCTGACCAAAATTCTTGTTCCTCCTGCCACTGAACTTCACTAATTCCCACTACAACTAACTTTAATCTATCCATTTCCCTTTGTATATACCAAACAAAAGCGCTGGCAGGTCGATAGACACACAAACAAACACAAACATACACACAAAATTCTAGCTTTCGCAACCAACGGTTGCCTCATCAGGAAAGAGGGAAGGAGAAGGATAGACAAAAGGATATGGGTTTTAAGGGAGAGGGTAAGGAGTCATTCCAATCCCGGGAGCGGAAAGACTTACCTTAGGGGGAAAAAAGGACAGGTATACACTCGCACACACACACATATCCATTCGCATATACACAGACACAAGCAGACAATTTGTAAAGGCAAAGAGTTTGGGCAGAGATGTCAGTCAGGACGGAAGTACAGAGGCAAAGATGATGTTGAAAGACAGGTGAAGTATGAGCGGCGGCAGATTGAAATTAGAAATTAGCGGACATTGAGGCCTGGTGGATAGCGAGAAGAGAGGATATGCTGAAGGGCAAGTTCCCATCTCCGGAGTTCTGACAGGTTGGTGTTAGTGGGAAGTATCCAGATAACCCGGACGGTGTAACACTGTGCCAAGATGTGCTGGCCGTGCACCAAGGCATGTTTAGCCACAGGGTGATCCTCATTACCAACAAACACTGTCTGCCTGTGTCCATTCATGCGAATGGACAGTTTGTTGCTGGTCATTCCCACATAGAACGCTTCACAGTGTAGGCAGGTCAGTTGGTAAATCATGTGGGTGCTTTCACACGTGGCTCTGCCTTTGATCGTGTACACCTTCCGGGTTACAGGACTGGAGTAGGTGGTGGTGGGAGGGTGCATGGGACAGGTTTTACACCGGGGGCGGTTACAAGGGTAGGAGCCAGAGGGTAGGGAAGGTGGTTTGGGGATTTCATAGGGATGAACTAAGAGGTTACGAAGGTTAGGTGGACGGCGGAAAGACACTCTTGGTGGAGTGGGGAGGATTTCATGAAGGATGGATCTCATTTCAGGGCAGGATTTGAGGAAGTCGTATCCCTGCTGGAGAGTCACATTCAGAATCTGATCCAGTCCCGGAAAGTATCCTGTCACAAACACAATGTTTGTGTTTGTGTTTGTTTGTGTGTCTATCGACCTGCCAGCGCTTTTGTTTGGTAAGTCATCATTCTTTTTAGATATATTTTTTCCACATAGAATGTTTCCCTCTATTATATATATATATATATATATATATATATATATATATATATATATATATATATATATATATATATATATATATATGTGTCTGCTTGTGTCTGTGTGTGTGTGGATGGATGTGTGTGTGTGTGCGAGTGTGTGCCTGTCCTTTTTTCCCCCTGGGGTGGGTCTTTCCACTCCCAGGATTGGGGTGGCTCCTTGCCCTCTCCCTTGGGGGCCCGTATCCTTTTGTCTTTCCTTCTCCTTCCCTCTTTCCTGGCGGGGCGGCCGTTGGTTGCGAGGGCTGGAATTTTGTGTGTGTGTTTGTGTTTGTTTGTGTGTCTGTCGACCTGCCGGCGCTTTTGTTTGGTGGGTCTCATCATCTTTCTTTTTAAATATATTTTTCCCACGTGGAATGTTTCCCTCTATTATATATATATATATATATATATATATATATATATATATATATGAAAACAAAGATGATGTGACTTACCAAATGAAAGTGCTGGCAGGTCGACAGACACACAAACGAACACAAACATACACACAAAATTCAAGCTTTCACAACAAACTGTTGCCTCATCAGGAAAGAGGGAAGGAGAGGGAAAGACGAAAGGATGTGGGTTTTAAGGGAGAGGGTAAGGAGTCAATCCAGTCCCGGGAGCGGAAAGACTTACCTTAGGGGGAAAAAAGGACGGGTATACATTTGCACACACAAACAAATCCATCCACACATATACAGACACAAGCAGACATATTTAAAGACTAATTGCATCTTTAAATATGTCTGCTTCTGTCTGTATATGTGTGGATGGATATGTGTGTGTGTGCGAGTGTATACCCGTCCTTTTTTTCCCCTAAGGTAAGTCTTTCCACTCCCGGGACCGGAATGACTCCTTACCCTCTCTCTTAAAACCCACATCCTTTCGTCTTTCCCTCTCCTTCCCTCTTTCCTGATGAGGCAACAGTTTGTTGCGAAAGCTTGAATTTTGTGTGTATGTTTGTGTTCATTTGTGTGTCTGTCGACCTGCCAGCACTTTCATTTGGTAAGTCACATCATCTTTGTTTTCAGGTATATTTTTCCTACGTGGAATGTTTCCTTCTATTATAACTATATATATATATATATATATATATATATATATATATATATATATATATATATATATATATATATATATATATATATATATATAAAATAGAGGGAAACATTCCACGTGGGAAAAATATATCTAAAAAGAAAGATGATGAGACTTACCAAACCAAAGCGCTGGCAGGTCGATAGACACACAAACAAACACAAACATACACACAAAATTCTAGCTTTCGCAACCAATGGTTGCCTCTTTCCTGACAAGGCTGTGCCAAGATGTGCTGGCCATGCACAAAGGCGTGTTTAGCCACAGGGTGATCCTCATTACCAACAAACACTGTCTGCCTGTGTCCATTCATGCGAATGGACAGTTTGTTGCTGGTTATTCCCACACCAAAGTTTGGTACAGATTTATTGATGACATCTTCATGATCTGGACTCACAGTGGAGAAGAACTCCAGAATTTCCTCTCCAACCTCAACTCCTTTGGTTCCATCAGATTCACCTGGTCCTACTCCAAATCCCATGCCACTTTCCTTGACGTTGACCTCCATCTGTCCAATGGCCAGCTTCGCACATCCGTCTACATCAAACCCAACAACAAGCAACAGTACCTCCATTATGACAGCTGCCATCCATTCCACATCAAGTGGTCCCTTCCCTACAGCCTAGGTTTTTGTGTCAAACAAATCTGCTCCAGTCCGGAATCCCTGAACCATTACACCAACAACCTGGAAACAGCTTTCGCATCCCGCAACTACCCTCCCGATCTGGTACAGAAGCAAATTACCAGAACCACTTCCTCATCCCCTCAAACCCAGAACCTCCCACAGAAGAACCCCAAAAGTGCCCCACTTCTGACAGGATACTTTCTGGGACTGGATCAGACTCTGAATGTGGCTCTCCAGCAGGGATACAACTTCCTCAAATCCTGCCCCGAAATGAGATCCATCCTTCATGAAATCGTCCCCACTCCACCAAGAGTGTCTTTCCGCCATCCACCTAACCTTCATAACCTCTTGGTTCATCCCTATGAAATCCCCAAACCACCTTCCATACCCTCTGGCTCCTACCCTTGTAACCACCCCCAGTGTAAAACCTGCCCCATGCACCATCACACCATCACCTACTCCAGTCCTGTAACCCGGAAGGTGTACACGATCAAAGGCAGAGCCACGTGTGAAAGCACCCACGTGATTTACCAACTGAGCTGCCTACACTGTGAAGCTTTCTATGTGGGAATGAGCAGCAACAAACTGTCCATTCGCATGAATGGACACAGGCAGACAGTGTTTGTTGGTAATGAGGATCACCCTGTGGCTAAACATGCCTCACTGCAGGGCCAGCACATCTGGGCACAGTGTTACACCGTCCGGATTATCTGGATGCTTCCCACTAACACCAACCTGTCAGAACTCCAGAGATGGGAACTTGCCCTTCAGTATATCCTCTCTTCTCATTATCCACCAGGCCTCAATCTCCGCTAATTTCTAATTTCAATTTGCTGCCGCTCATGCCTCACCTGTCTTTCAACGACATCTTTGCCTCTGTACTTCTGCCTCGACTGAGATCTCTGCCCAAACTCTTTGCCTTTACAAATGTCTGCTTGTGTCTGTGTATGTGTGGATGTATATGTGTGTGTGTGCGAGTGTATACCTGTCCTTTTCTGTGGTTCTCAGTGATAGCTTTTATATTTTCAGGAAGTTTGTTATAAAGCTTAAATCCCATGTGAAAAGTACCTTTTTGGCACAGTGCTGTGCTGATTTGAGTCATATGTAAGTTTCTGTTTTGTCTGGTAAAGTGCTCATGTAGGATGCTATCAACTTGAATTTTGTTTTGTCACACTGTATTATATACACAAAATATCTCTTTACATTGTACAGATCACAATAATTATTTATTATTTTATTAATGATGAAATCCCTTTTATCAGTATCATGAGAATATGATCAAAGTCCAGTCACATTCCACATACAATGCTGTCATGAATACTGTTTTGAATATAGGCATGGATATTACAACACCCAATTAAACGGAGACTTGTGAGAAACCAACTCACATTAATTTTTTTTTTTTTAGAGGTAAGACACAATTTCTTAGGTATTAATACAAAAACATTGAACATAGTGATAAGAAATCTCATAGAACATTCAATGGAGTGCATCAGAAAAGCACAAAAATGATAAAACTGTGAAATCTTTTACGTTTGTATTTTTTTCCGATTATAGTGACAACAAAATTCATTTTGTGTATGAGAAAGTTGACTAGCTAAACTTTATATAACATGTACACAGCAATAACACATACCTCTGTATTAAAATCATACAAGCCTTGTAAAATTTCATTATGGGGTGGATATATTTCACATGTACTAACTGTCAAATTGTTTGTTTGCTTCACTAGTCATGGTTACGTTGCCTTAATTTTAGCCAGAGATTTAGAAGAGGTTTTTCTCTCTTCAATAGTCAAACCTCTGTGCAATCCCACAACCCCTCGGTACCCTATATCCTTTTCCAATCTCATCTCCACTCTCCTAAGATGGCGCATATATAGTAATTTACACTAATTTAAACTGTTTTTTTGACATTGTTTACATTGTGACTCACCAGTAAATTTATTTAAATAAATAAATAAATAAATACCAGTAAATTGAATGAAGGAATCATGTTAGATTAAAAACAAATGTACCATTGTAATTTACATGCAAAGCAATCTTCTGGCACATGGTAGGAATGATTTCCCTATTGTAATTATAGAGTAATTAATGATCAAAGTTCCAATATTTCCAAGTCATAGAGAGACAGCTATTTTTAAGTTTTGAAGTCAGAAATTGTTTGAATCCATAATAAAAATGTGACATGATGATTTTTCAGTTATAATCAATCATACTCATGATTTAATTGTTGTTATTTACTTAATAATAACTAGAACTGTCATTATGACCATATAGAAATGTAAATTTTACTCTTACAAATATTAATTAGTTGGATCTCAACCTTTCATTCGTTAAAACTAATCACTCTGTACACCTGAAAATGTTAGCTTGATGGTTCTTTGTGTCAATTAATTACTATATATTAATTAATAAATGTATTCTTGCAATGGAAAAACATGTAACTTATAGTCTTAACAGAAATTGATTCCTTCCTGTCTTTCTATGGAATTATTTTCTTTTATTCTATGTAAATTTCTATGTAATTTGGGAAAATACATGTAAAAACTTTAATTGTTCTTATGTAAAATTCAATATGTAACAGTGATAGTAAATGGTTAAAACCATATAAATAGAAGCAATTTGTATACTGCCATATTTCAGTATCAGCCTGAATTTGTTATGAACAACATATAGGCAGACTTTGTTTTTCCACAGTGTGTGTTATAATAAAAAATAAATAAATAAATAAATAAATAAAATACATATGAATGAGATTTTCACTCTGCAGCGGATTGTGTGCTGATATGATATGTTCGGAGGAGAGCTTCTGTAAAGTTTGGAAGGTAGGAGATGAGGTACTGGCAGAAGTAAAGCTGTGGGGACGGGGCGTGAGTCATGCTTGGGTAGCTCAGTTGGTAGAGCACTTGCCCACGAAAGGCAAAGGTCCCGAGTTCGAGTCTCGGTCCGGCACACAGTTTTAATCTGCCAGGAAGTTTTAAAATACATACAAATGGAAAATATTAATTTAAAGTATATTACAGTTGCACTATTAGAAATGTTGTGCTTGTACAATTTTTGGCAAATCGGATTTCCTCTCTTAAGTTTCAATTGTAGCTGCAGGCAGCAGACTTCAAGGACACCAGTGCATGCCAAAAATAAGAAAGTCCTCTTTACTTCGTTCCACTTCACTTTACTAAAAAATGCTTCATACTGATATCAAATCTCTCTTATTTTGAAGCATATATGATACAAAACACTCATAGCCCATCATACTCTGAGCCACACATCTTAACAGATCTTTTATATACAAGAGAGTGAGAAATCATGAACATCAACACTTATGGTCGATCGGTGTTTCATTTTTTTGTTTTTAATAAATTTTAACTTTAGGATATCCTGGAGGTATTGTACCATGTACCTACACAATTGCCCCCACACTGTACGTTGACGCGGTATGGAGATGTACAGTGATTTTTACATTTGCCGATAAGAGTTGATGCCCTTTATTTGTTAGCTTTTCTTTTATTTAGTGGGATGGATATGCCAGCTTATCCTATGAATGTTAAAATTCTACAAGAAATTGAAAGATTATATTCATAATGTAATAGCCCATTACATATTTGAATTTAGTGCACTGACTATAATGTTCAGTTGGCTTCGGCCTCGCTGTCAAGTTTTGCAGTTGTATACTGGCAGTTTTGGTGGCTAAGCCCTAATCATTAATGGTCAACACATTAGCTGCTACCATCACAAGTGCGTGCACTCATTTTCTTACTGTTGATTGCACATTGAGTGTCACACTTTTACCTGAGCATCACATATTGAAGAATTGCCGAGGTGTTTGTCTTCATTCTGGGTGCAATGTGTGTGTGTTTATTGTTCAAAAATCCAGTGCTGTGGCAGAATATCTTCATTTTTATGACCCGGGTCTCATTATTACCCATTGTACTTGCATTTCCAGCAGAGAGAACCCTGACCAACAGCACCTGTTGATGAGATAAGTACTGGCTCAAACAACTTTAATTCACTTATTAATGTACCAAGCTTTGTGAGCCACAATACCCAGAAATTGTTTCGTTGCACACACATATTAATTTCACAACACTTGACCATCCTCTTGTTGGAACACACATATGGCCATCCAAAACATTGTATAAATTGCTTGTCTTTAAAGTTCATTTCTTCACATGGAGTTTGGTTTCCAATGCAAATTCATAAAAGTATACATAACATGATAGCTTATACTTAAGGCTGACATTCCATCCATCACTTATACTATGAACATAAATTTCTTATATTTTAAAATGTCATAAGATTTTCATTAACTGGGTTCTGTTACTATAGTTTGTTTGTTAGTTTTAACTCATCCTCATTCACATCACATACACAAATTAATTACACAACACATTATTACCATAAAATACCAGCATATGATACATTTATACTTCATTTTATAAATAGGCTTTTCTCACTTATTGGAGCTCATTTGTTCCTTAGATAGAGAAGGGCGAAAAACATTGGAAATAGGACTAAAACATTGCTGGCATAACTAAGCTTGGTGTCGCCTCCTTTGTTTGGGAGAGAAGAAAGGAAATACTCATCTACTGGTTCAAGTATTTGTGAGGGAATGTTACTCATACAGTCATGGACTAGTTGGCAAGGAACTTTTATTTCATGGAAATAATGTGTACTAACTAATCATTCATATAGTATCATGTTGTTTCTTCATGTGCTAGTGCTATTTACTTCAATTCACATGTAGCTTAGTGTGAAATATGATGTTTTAATCATCATAGACTTATCTTTCATGAATACCTGGAAATGTCATTATTCAAGCTTTTATGTGAAAATTAATTGGTTTTTGTAAAATCACATGTTTAAATGTTTATGCGTACTCTGCAACAAATGATAAATGTCACAGAGATATATCGCGGTGATGCATATTTTTATTTTTCATTGCCTTATGACCTTTGTATAAATATTCTTATAACTAAAATGTTTACTTGAGGTGTGGCCCATTTCTTCATTTGGTACCAGCTACTCTTGTATAATTCTCTTCTTCTGCACTGTCACGATGAACTGGTTGCTGAAAGATAAAAACTTAAAACTAATGGAATTTCATAGCTCGGTGGCCACTGATAAATTTGGTCATAACACTCATCCACAGATATTTCCATAGTTTGTTTAAATTCATAGACATTTGTTTATTCTGTTAGCCTTTATGATTATTTTCCCAGAAAACAAAACTGTTCAACATTTCTTACAGTATTTTGTCATTTCTCCTTATCTTACACATCTCGTATAATTCCTTTTGCTTGTAAATATGTTGTATACAGCTTAGTATTTAATTAAATCTCTGCATGCATATATCAATAGGTTCCTTAGTTCTTAGATAGTAGATGAAATTGATTAGTATTTCCATTTACTTTGTATTTAAGTTAAGTACTTTTACATATTGCATTCCTATTTGCTTGGGCCTTCTGCCAGATTGTTGCACATGTGCACAGGTCAATGCCTCCTCTTCTACTACTGACTTCAGTGAATATCGTTGGGCACAAACAGCTGAATCATAAGCTAATTTTGTTTATACTTTCATTTCACATGAGGCTGTGTATTACTTCTTATTGCTGTTAATTTTATGCCTATGTGTACAAATGAAAAGAATCACTTATGCCTATACACATTACTTTATCTTAAAGTACGCTCCAGAACAAAAATTAGAGTTATGTACACTAATTACAATTATCTTGTAATAGAAAGAAAAAATGTTACGTAGCTTCATCATTCTGTAAAAGCTTTAATATCTTTGTGAGGGTGGACTCATAGACTAATCTGTACATCACAGGGTACAGTATTTCAGAAATTATATATGGTCCTGAATAGAGTAATTGCCACTTCTTATTCAGTTTTCCAATTTTTGTCGATTTAGGGTGCGTTTGTGAGAGGACTCATTACCCTTCAAGAAACTGTGTAACACATTTCAGTTTCTTATTTTAAAAGGTGTACTGTACAACTTTGCTTTTGCCATTTGCTGATAGATGGCGACAACAGTAAGTAGCTGTCGAAAGAAACAGATCTCAGATGTCAGGCAGTTAGCTTGGACCTTGGTCAATATAACCTCATTCAAACATTAATCAATTTGTGTCTGCATCATAAAGTTGTTCTTGATTGAAAATGTCAGTTTACAAGCCTAATTCTCGTCATTTGCGGGAGGTGTTAATGTTTTGTTTCTATATGAAGAAAACAGCAGCTGAGTCTCACTGAATGTTCTCAAGTACATATAGTAAGGACATGTTGTGAGTGGTTTCAATGCTTCAAGAATGGTGATTTTAACGTCATAGCCTGGCATAGTGGTGGAAGAAAGAATGTTTCAAAGATGGAGAATTGAATGTTTCCGAAGATGCAGAATTGGAGACATTGCTGAGTGACGACTCACATCAAACTCAAGACGAATTGGCACAATTAGTGGGAGTCTCACAGCAAGCCATTTCAAAATGTCTCAAGGCTATAGGCATAATTCAGAAAGAAGGAACTTGGGTCCCGGGTGTGCTGAAACCAAGAGACATTGAACAGCATTTGTATGCTTATGAACAGTTGTTTCAGAGGCAAAAATGGAAGGGATTTCTGCAACACATTGTGACAGGGGGTGAAAACTGGGTTCATTATGATAACCCTAAATGCAAAAACTCATGGGGATATCCCTGCCATGCTTCCACATTGATGGCCAAACTGAATATTCACATTTCCAAGATCATGCTCTGCATTTGGTGGGACCAGCACAGCATTGTGTACTTTGAGGTGTTAAAACCAAGTGAAACAATCACAAGTGCTTATTATTGAATGCAATTCAATTAATGCAATTTTGGGGGGAAAAGGTGGAAGCAAAGTTGTCACCTTGTAAAATTTCTTTCTATACTCGGCCCTGTTTTCTGGTGTAACCATGGCTTGTTTGATTTTGTCTTGTAGTGTCATTTCTGTAGTGGGCACCTTCAGTATGGGCGCCTCCCACTCATTCATTTGTTTTGTCTGGAACATCAGTTTGTTGGGTGTGAAACCTGTTGAAGAACGTAGAAGGTTATTAACAACTTGCATGAGGGGAACTATGTGTTCTACCCATCAGGTGTGTTTGTGAGGTGTGTATGTCCTAATAAACTGGTTAAATTCTGTAAAGACTCGCTCTATTGGACTTGCTTCTGGGTAAAAAAAAGTTTACTAATATGTGCTTATGCCCTTGGGGGTCATAAATTATTTCCCCTTTTCCCCAACAAAATATGAAGAATTATCAGTAGTATCTTTGGTTTACCTATTCTTCTCAAATAGTCTCCCTCAGTTCTTTTTCTGATATTTGTAGCTGTTTCATTTTTAATGGCATACATTTTGATTTGTTTTGAGAAAATATCATATAGTGCTACTATGTATCTTACTCCCGCTTTACTTCTTGAATATGGACCAACTACGTTCAGGGATACTATATCTAGAGGGTTTTTTGTGAGTATTTGGTGTAGCTCAGTATATTTTGAAACATTGGACTCTCTTGATTTTTGACATATTGTGTATTTTCTTAGCACATGTAAGACTCACCTTCTCAAATTTGCAAAATATCAAAGCGTTGCAATTTTTTCAGTACATTTGCCTACTCCCTAATGTCCCCATACTTAATGTGTGTGCCTTATAAATTCATCAATATAATCTTCAGGAATACACACACACCATTGATCATATTTTTCATGTTTCCTATGAAACAGAACTCCCTTGTACTTCTGATACAATTTTCTTACCTTCCCACCTTCATCTTGCTTAAGGTTTTGCATGACTTTATGCCACCTGCAATCTTGCTGCTGTATAGTTTTCATTTGCTTAAAAAACTTGTGATAATCAGACTGTTGTGTTGTACCTTGCATTAATAACGTTTAGATTTCTGCATCCTGCTCTGTTAATTTACCAAATTTTTCTGAACCTTGTGGTAACCTGTACAAGGAATATGCAATAACATTTTGACTTCCTTTAATATAGATGATCTGGAAATTGAATTCTTGTAAATATAGACATCACCTAGCTAATCTACGGTGCAATAGTTTACATGTTAAAAGAAATGTCATCTACATAAACAGTGACTTTGCTAAGCAATTTTGGCCCTAAAACCTTGTCCAATGCAGATATAAACATGCGTGAGCTAATGTTCAGTCCAAAGGATAGAACACGGAATTCATGACTTCTGCCGCCACAAATGAATGCTTTATATTTTCGACTTTCTTCATGGAGTTTTATGTGCCAGTAGGACACCTTGAGATCAAGTATACTGAAATATTTTGTATTGTAATACTTTAGAAGCTGTTAGTCCAAGTTGTCGGGTCTTACGGGTACTGGTACTATAATCTTATTGATATGTCTAGCATCAAGAACTAATCTTACAGAACCTTCTGATTTACATACTGGTAATATAGGACTCCAGTATGGTGAATATGAAGCTTGTATAATTCCCCATTTAATCATACAATTGATCTCTCTCCTTGCTCCCTCTTGTGTTTCCCATGGAATAGGATATTACATTACACAAAATGTTTCATTAGCATAGACTTCAAATTTACATTCATAGCCTTTGATTACTCCTGGATCCTTACTGAAAACATTGGCATACTTAAATAACAAGTCAGAAATTTCTTGTCATTGCATATCATTTAGTGTCTGTGATTCACTTAGTTTCTGCTCTACCTTTCTTAACTAACCTTAGTGTTTTCTTCTTCTTCAGTATCAAATTATTTTTTTAAATATACAGTTGGAAAGAAATATTGTACTATTACATCTTACTCAGGTTTGTTTTTGTTACTTTCATCAGGGGTTTTGACAAAATCAATAGAAAAAAACCTGATCCTTTACATAAAAGTGGCATTTACCATTACCTATGTCTATCTGTGTCTTGTATGTTGTAAACTTGTCTACGCAAATAAGACAATTAACTATAAATTTGTCAATTATAAGAAAAGTGCACTTCACTGTAAAATGTTCAGTTTGTAATAGAATAAATTCTAATGTTTAACCAATTTAGTCTTACTGTCTGTAGCAGTTTGAAACATGCAATTTTAGACAGGAAAGTAGGAAATTTGCCTTTCTTCTTCAATTCACAGGAAAATGCCTTTGACATTAGGTTGATAGTTGAGCCTGTATCTAAAATTAACTGTGTGTCAATATTGAATATTTTCACCTTAATTCCTGAATATTATTTCTTGTATCTAACTCATACTGATACAGATCATCCTTGATGTCACTTTTTCAACCTTATGAAATATATTTGTAGTTTTGCTTTGCCCCCGCTCCCTGAGAGGTCAATAGCTTGGGGCTTAACTACGACCGGTTGGTGTTTTCCAAAATCATAGTGTGACTTAATTCAACACCTGGAGCAATTTCAGTTAGTTGCACTGTAGGGGTACTTTGCCAATTTGTTTTGTTTGCTGCCCAAAGATCGGCTGTGGTACAGCATAAGCCAAGGCATTATTGCCGCACTCGGCCACTGATGCAGCTGACTGCTTCTGTTTATGTTTGGAATAGGGCCTTGTGATGGTGGATTGTAATTCGCTCATGTGTTGGAATTACTTCTATTGTTTTGAAAATTTCTTGTAAATCATTTGTTTTGTCCGTTCCAGTAACTGAACTCATTATCTCTGAGTGTGTAACTTTGCTGTTGTGTGTACCAACCTAGATGTGCATTTAGATCATGTTTTGCTGACTGATTTACACCACTATGTTGTTGTTACAACTGATTTTCTGTTGCTTTATGGGGTACAGGTCTTTCCTCATAAACTAAGTCGATAGAATAGAATAGAATAGAATAGAATTTGATCCTATAAGATTACATTGTGTACAGTAAATGTACGTGTAATATAGGACATGTCAAAGTAGTAACATTCATTATCACTTATTTTTCTACCCCTTTAGCTTACATTTTTATATCATTGATAATGAATAACAATGTATACAAATTTAATAGTGTTCTGCAACACTCTAAAACTCCTTTTCAGTGAGATAGTCTTTAAATTTCTTTGGAAAGTCATTGTCAAGTGCACTATCTTGCAGGTTTTTAGGCAGACTTCTTAGTAGTCTGATACTGGAGTACTGGGGTCCTTTTTCTAGCATTGCCAGTCGGTGGGATATGCCCCGTACTTCATTCTTCTTTCTTGTATTGTGGGTGCGTACACTAGCATTTGTAATCAGTCCTCACTACCTTTTGTGATGTACATTATTGTTTTGTATACATAAATGATGAAAAAGTTAAGATACCTAACCTCTTGAAACAGTTTCTGCACATTTCAGAGGTCATTCTTCTTAAAATGGTCCTTCCCCCCCCCCCCCCCCCCCCACACACACACACACAGTCACTCCATACAGTAAGCATGGTTCAAAAAGCCCATGATACACTGTACATAGAAGGTTCTTGTCTGAGTACTGAGTACTGTGATAGCTGCATCATCAAGAATACGACAGACCTCAGTTTCTTACAGACATTATTAATATGATTTTTCCATTTCAGTTCATTATCCACAAGAATACCTAAGAATCTCGCAGATTTTACTTCTTCCAGCCTTGTTCCATCAACCTCTAAATACATGTCTACAGCCTTCTCCTTGTTTTTAAACACTGCATACATTTTTTTTTTTTTTTAGATTTATAACCAGTTCATTTTCCAACACCCATTGAGCTGTGACATTTGCAGATATGTATGCTCTTCTCTCAAACTGTTCCATATTTTGGTCTTGATTTTGTATTGTCATGTCATCAGCATACAATATTTTCTTTTCTTCCTCCTCAACACCAATAGCATTAACAAACACATTAAATAACAATGGACCCAATACCAAACCCTGTGGCACTCCATATTTGATGGATTTGGTTTCTGATTGGTGTGAGTTACCTAATGATACATACTGCTTGCGGTTGCACAACTATGATTTTATCTATTCACCTGGTTGCTCTCGAATGCCATAGTTACCTAATTTTGGTATCAGCATTTCATGGTCAATGATGTCAAATGCTTTTGAAAGATTCAGAAACATTAGAGAGACAATCTTTTTTTCATCTAAGGACTGTAAAATGTATTCTGTTAGACCGGCAATTGCTGATTCTGTAGATTTACCCTTTCTGAAACCGTGTTGTGAGGGTATGAGAATGTTATGTTTGTCCTAATAATTAACTAATCTGCTATACATAAGCATTTTTAGGATTTTCGAGAAACCTTATATAAGTGAAACTGGTCTGTAGTTGTTGGGGTCATTCTTATCCCCTTTCTTGTACACTGGCACCACCTTTGTTATCTTCAGTTTTTCTGGAAAAATTCCATCTCTGAAAGAACAGTTTGCTATGTTCAGCAATGGTGTTATTATCTGATCACTTACCAGCTTTATTACATGATTTGATATTTCATCATCACAAGCTGATTTCTTCGACTACAATTTCTGTACAGTTTTCTGTAGTTCATCTTCCGTGACTGGTCTTAAGAACATAGTACTGCATGTTCTTTTTGGTACCTTAGTACTCCTCTGTTTTTGACTATTTCTTTCCAATTTTAAGTTTTCTACTACACTGATATTGTTATTATTTGGTATGTTTGCTATTTCCATACCATCTGTGACCACTGTGTTATCTATTTTAATTGACCTAATACCTTCTTCTTTGTTTGACCCATCCTTTTCCTTTCTTTCAGCTTTAATTGCATTCCAAGCTGCCTTTACCTTGTTTTTTGAGTTCATTTCTGTGGTGTCAATTGCTCTTGGCTTTTCGCTCTCTTCTTCTTTTTCTGTACTTCTTTTTTAACATTTTATAGTTTTCAGCTTTCCCCATCCATCTCAGATCCTGCAGCTTCCTTAGCTGTTCTAGTATTTCATTGGTAATCCACTGCGTTCGATCTTGCAGCCTTTCTTGTCTCTTTACTTTGGGCAATTTTGCATTAAAATGGCATTTAATTGTCGAAATAAATGCGTCATATTTTTCATTTACACTCTGGGCATGTAGGGCTTCATCCCAGGTTTCCTTATTTAACATTGTTCTAAAGATGTTAGTAATTATGTTGTCAATAACTGTCTCACTTTGTGAAGTCACTCTTGTTGGTGCAGTTATTGTTACTTTCATGTTATGCTGTATTAACAATTCTTCGAAATCCTGTCTTATTTTTGTGTCTTTTCCCATGTCAGTGTTGAAATCTCCACATATTTCTCTTCATATTCATTCTCAATAAGCTAGATATTTTTTTCAGAAAGATGCTAATATTGCCATATGGTGATCTGTACACACAAAACACTCTAAAATCCTCTGTCACTATACCAGTAGCTTCAAAGTCTTTTTCTCTAGCTATGGGCAATGTAGCAGCTTCACAGTTTACATTCTTCAGGAGAGCACCTGTTTTAATATATATACAAACGCCACCAGCCTTATATTTAGATCTTCAGGAGTAACTAGCTATTTTGTAGTCCTTTGTTGCAACATTACCTATTTTACTTTCAGTTAGTCCATGTCCACTGATGCATAATATGTCTGGTCTTACTTCACTCAGGAGTACTTCTGCTTTTTTGTTACCAAAGTTTGAATATTTTGATGAAGTACTTTTATGTAATTTTTCCTTTGTTAGTTTACAAGTTGTGAGCTGTATTCTGAGGCAAATTCTTTACCGTCGTATTTTTTGTATGGAGCTTATATTTTTCTTTTCCAGCTAGAGTGTATGATTTTTCGCCCCCTTCAGGCCATATTAGTTTCCCTTGCTTCTAATGATTTTGCAGACATCTGCAAACATTCTGCTGAATGTTACAGACCACAGTCTATTGAAAGGCAAGCCATCCTTTGTTAGTGAGTTTTCACTTAGGAATTTATTTGGGTCTATAAAAACTGCCCCAAGATGATCACATTGTTCTTTAAGAGCAGAGTTTATTTTGGCATTATATTTTTCACTCACCGAACTTCGGTTTATGATTCCGCTTAGGATCAGCTCAGATCCTGCATATATATTTCTTGCAGAATGAATCATGTTTCTTGTTTCATTTGCCATTTCTTCCTCACTGCTGCTCCTTAATGAATTTGTTCCAACATGTATCGAGCACTGACAGAAAATATTCAGTGTTGTGCCTGGGCATTGTGACTAATTTTCTCTAATGTGCGATGGCAAATGACTTTCAACATATGTACCTGTGATACTGTGTTGAAAACCTCACGTCTGAGTCTTTCTTGCACTGCCTCAGACCAGTATTTGTGGAGGAAAGCTCATTCAAATTGGATATAAGTGCTGCAATGTTTGGCCACTTCAGTTGCCCATAAAAGAATTTCACCTTACTTATATCCCACAACAAACCTGATTTTCTATGCTTCTGTCCAGTTGCCTGGAAATACATGATGAAAAGTAGTGATAAATACTACTGGATTCATTCTTTTACCTTCTGTAGTTAATGTAGGAACCTGTTGATATCTCAACAACCCTATGTCTGCAAAAATAGTTCATAGACTTGTAGCATTTTCGCTCGTATTTATGTTGTTATTGCAGTTACCTGTAATTCCGGTAGGTAATTGTTCAGGTATCAGAGCTATGGGTATGTTTACATTCTGAACTCTACAACTGTCACTGGTACCTGCTGTGGGACTTGTGACAATTTGTGGATGAATACTGACAGGTTGTGCTTTTTTCACCATAGCCTGTGTGTTATTTACAAGCATATTTCGAGATCTGGTAACATTTTCTTCTAAAAGATTACAGATCCTATTTTCCATGGCTTGTAGGCTAATGTTTACCTTGTTCACTATTTCATTTTCTTTTTTCTGAATAGCCTTTTCTACTACATCTGTGTAGAGCTGACAGTCTGTTACTAACTTCTCTGCTGTTACCCTTATCTAACGTACCTGCTTCAGCTTGACTAATGATATTACTCTGATTTACATTGAACTTTTCTCTCTCCTTCTTAGCACATGCTGAGTTAATTTCTAATATTGATACCCTTAAAGTAATCTCTTCTACAGCCAGAGGTACACCTTGATAGTCTTTATTTAGTTTGTTAATACAGTAGTTACTTTTTTTAATGTTGAAACCAACTGGTTTTGTGTGGCTTCAGTATTTGTGTTTGCATTTGTGATTTTCTTTATCTGTTGCTCTGCTAGATCATTATGATCATTAAAAGAATATAATTTCTGTTTTAGCTCCATAATGATACAGTTAACTTCAAAAGTACTTCATGCTTTACTTGTTTTCTCAAATCATTCAATTTTTCGTTGATTTCAGTGCAAAGATTTTTGGCTATGCCATCAAACTTCTGTGAGACTGTATCTTGCAAATCCTTGAATACTTGTTGCTGTTCTTGTTTCACTGTATTTAAATCTTGTGTGATGGTGTTCAGTTGTGTGTATCAATTTTGGTATTCATATCTTGTTTTATATCACTGAAATTTGTTTTCATATTGTGTTTCATGTCATCAAATTTCGTGTTTATGTTAGATAATAACTAACATAGCAGTGCTTCAGTTGTACTACTGTGGTTGCTCTCAGCTGTACTTTTCAAGTTAATGTTTGTGTTGTGGCCAAGTGGTGTTTTTAATGTATTTTCAAGTTTCGTATTGGAATCACTCTCCAATGTTTCATTCATGAGCGGCATGTCACTTTGGGAGATGTGTGACATTGTTTGTTCAATTGTAAACATTGTGTCATCAAGTTTATTCTGCTGTGGAGTGTTGCTATCATTTTTCGCACCTGCAACACGCATCTCTGACCCATTTAAACTTTCTACAGTAGGCATGCATGGTGCCTGAACTTCAATTGTTCAATTGTGCAATTCTACGCCATCTCGGCTGATTGTGTTAGACATATATTTTCTGCTATGTTGTATGAATATGCAAAAATAAAATTTTCACAGAAATGTCAAAATTTCATATGCTTATTATTACACTTAATAATCACAATTTACATGATGTCAATGCCTGTTTTACGACTATTATGATGCACAAACTACTGTATTGCAATTCTTTATGTTTCTCTGACAGTGTGTATCACACTGAAAAATTCCTGTGAATTTTTCAGAATAAAATTAAAGGATAAAATTTAAGGAGGGGAATAATGAAAGGAAAAGGTTTCTATCTACATCAAAAGAGGCGGTACCAAGCACAACCATGCAAGCAACTTGCGTAGCTGTCCTACCTTTCCTGCGCTGAACAAAACAGCTTATCATAGAAAATTTTAGATAACCTGTATCAAATTCTTATTCCTTTCCAATATTTTCTCCTCAATTTTGGACTTTTTGCTTTACTTGCTCCCCATTGTGATTCATGCAAACAGAAAATACCAACAATTAGTTTTTGTGACTAATGAGAATGTGATAGAAATTTCTTACTATAACAATAATAACAAACCCTGTTCGCAACCAGTGCCCCGAAGTCCTGGCACTCAGGTCACCAGTTGTGTTATAATAAAAAATAAAATAAAATACATATGAATGGAAAAAATAAATTTAAAGTATATTACAATTGCATTATTAGAAACGTACGATTTTTGGATAATCGGACCTCCTCTCTTACATTTCAATTGTAGATGCAGGCAGTAGACTTCAAGGACTCCAGTGCATGTCATAAACAAGAAAATCCTCCTTATTTGGTTCCACTTCACTTCAATAAAAAATACTTGATCTGATATCAAATCTCCTCTTATTCTGAAGGGTATCTTATACAAAACACTCGTAGTCCGTCATACTCTGAGTCACACATTTTAACAGAATTCCACATACGAGAGATTGAGAAACAAAATCGTGAACAGGAAAAGGAAAAGGAAAAAATGAATGATTGTTTTTTTCATTTGTCCATGCCTTACTGCGCATTGATAATTAATGTCTATGCCAAAGCTTATGGTCGATTAGTGTTTCATTTTTGGGTTTTAATAAATTTTAAATTTACGACATTCTGGGGGTCTTTCTCCATATACCTACACACCTTGTAAACTGTTTTATAACCAGAAGATGTAAATTCTACAATATAAAACACGTTCACCACTGAACATCTAGCGTGCAAAATAAAAATTTTTGTAAATAAGAAAATATTCTCCCACAACTTACTTTGACCATTTCATAATATCCATTTGGCGATGCAGTAATATCAAAATGAACCTGTGGCAGCATCAAGATGCAGCACCCTGGATTACATGAGATATGTATAATTACTTGCAAAACTTATACTAGCCTAATTGAACTTTGTTTAATTTTCGATATTTTGCAGTTAAATAGATAACTAAACAACAAACTGGTGGAGGGTTAGCTGAGTGCTGGCAACGTGTTGTAAAACGTGGTATGAAATAATTAGATGGTGACTGAACATTGTTTTTCTTGTATGACACTACAATAAACATCCCACATTTCACATAAACATTTTCACCACGTTTTATTACAGTGGCTGGCAGTAATCAGCCTGGAGGTGACCGGCCAGGACCTGTAAGAGGTTGTTGTAATCATACAAAGTACATAGTGCAGACTTGTGAACACCATCTGGTGGCGCTGGTAGAGGCAGCAGCTGACATTGCTGTGTGGTGGTCGCAGTAGGTGTGTCGGTAATGTCGGTGTCGTGACCAATTATCACGGGATGCACCACAGGTGCCGCAGCTGGTGCATCGGCTTGATGGAGGATGGCATTGTGATGGGGAGCCTAGGAACATGGTGTTGTGGTCAGGACGGACGCGGATTGCGCGTCAGTGTAGGTCACATAACATAGCAGCTGTTGTAGGTACTTCTTGTGTTCCCACGGTCCATGGGTCATAGTTGTGGTTGGGTTCACCATATTGATATGCTGTGGTAATGAGGTGTGAAAATGCTGCTCAGTTGCAGGTAGACACAGTGTACCTTCTTTTTGAGTGACGTCATGTGGCAGGCGTGGCGTGGAGTGTGCCACAGCTGTTGTCAGTGTGACGTAATTGTGATGACTAGACGTGTGTCTCACTGCAGCCGTAACAAGTGTGCCGGTGATGTATGGTATTGCACAGAATGTAGAGTTCAGGCATAAGCTGTGGAAAAACATGGTCTGACACAGGAAAGTCTCTTGTAGGACAGATTTGTCCACAGTAACCCATAAATATAGTTTTTCTGCAGTAGGAGGCAGTCAGTTTAGTGGCAATTGTTTGTCAACAGTTGCTCTACCCTGGAGGGTTTCTGTAATTTGATACCTTGCACAAGGGCTGAATCATTAGAATGAAAATGAGTGTGGTGTTGTTCATCAGTACTATCACTGATCGGTATATTAGTACCACTGGTTAGGACGATGGTGGAGACAGTGGCAGGCAGTCATTGTTCACCAGTTGTTGAAACAATGGGAACATTGTCGACCATTCGAGAACCACAGTTGCACTGTTTATATCATCTGAGAATCATCAAGAACACCAAATAGATGGATAAATAAATCATCTGTAGTGATGCCAGGTGATGAAGCACCATCATGGGGCGTATTCATAGTAGCATGAAGTCTGCATCCCATGGAAATTGACAGTGCGCTGGCACAAGTATAACTCAGTATTTCATGGCAAAGTTGAAAAGAAAATGATGGGGTCACCACTGTAGGTAGTGAGGTGCAGGCATGGTAATTACGATGATAAATAATCACTTGAACTCCCATCACTTACTATGAATACTTTTATTCTCACAGCATATATGCAATGCGTTTAGCATAGAGCACGTACTACAGAGAACTGATCTAGCAAAACTACATTTGTTCTTGCTGCAGTAGGGCAGTGATATTATTGGGTGGTAGAGCCAGTGGTTCTACATCCCCACAGACCTACAAGCAAGACCTGTCTCATACAAAACCCCACCATCACCTTCACCAATCCAGTCACAGGCAGGGTTACCTATGAAAGCGGTCATGAGATTTACAAACTAAGCTGAAACCACAGTGCAAATATTCTGGAGGTAAAATAGTCCACCATTTGGATAACTGGGTGGGGAGTACTCTGGACAACATCGTTATCAGGAGAAACAAAACTGGCGTTCTATGGATTGGAGTGTGGAATGTCAAATACCTGAATCAGGCAGGTGGGTTAGAACATTAAAAAAGGGAAGTGAATAGGTTAAAGGCAGATATAATGGGAATTAGTGAAGGAGGAATTAGTGGCAGGAGGAAAAGGATTTCTGGTCAGGTAAACACAAAGTAATAAATACAAAATGAAATAGGTGTAATGCAGGAGTGGGTTTAATAATAAATAAAAAATAGGAAAACGGATAAGCAACTATGAACAGCACAGTGAACACATTATTGTACCCACGATACAGGCAAAGTCCACACCCACCACAGCAGTGCAAGTTTATATGCCAACTAGCTCTGCAGATGATTAGGAGATGGAGGAAATGTATGATGATGAGGTAATAAAGTTATACAGATGGTTAAGGGAAATGAAAATTTAGTAGTCATGGGGGACTGGAATACAATAGTAGGAAAAGGAAGAGAAGGAAAAGTAGTAGGGGAATAGGGACTGGGAGAAAGGAATGAGAGAGGAAGCCACCTGGTAGAATCTTGCACACAGCATAATTTAATCATAGTTGACACTTGGTTTAAGAATCATGAAAGAAGTTTGTGCACATGGATGAGACCTGGAGACAGCAGAAGGTTTCAGATTGATTATATCATGATAAGACAGAGATTTTGGAACTAGGTTTTAAATTGTGGGAAATTTACAGAGGCAGTTGTGTACTCTGGCCACAAATTATTGGTTATGAACTGCAGATTAAAACTGAAGAAAATGAAAAAGGCAGGAATTTAAGGAGATTGGACTTGGATAAACTGTAAGAGCCAGAGTTTCAGAGACAACATGAGGGAACAACTGACAAGAACAGAGGAAAGGAATACAGCAGAAGAAGAATGGGTAGCATTGAGAGATGAAATAATGAAGGCAACAGAGGATCAAGTAGGTAAAAAGACAAGGGCTAGTAGAAATCCTTGGGTCACACAAGAGATACTGAATTTAATCAATGAAAGGAGAAAGTATGAAAATGTGATAAATAAAGCAGTCAAAAGGGAATACAAATATCTAAAAGATGAAGTAGCCAGGAAGTGCAAAATGCCTAAGTAGGAATTGCTAGAGAAAAATGCAAGGTTGTAGAAAAATATATCTCTAGGGTAACATAAATGCTGCCTAGAGGAAAATTAAACAGATCTTTAGAGAAAAGAGAACCACTTGTATGAATATCAAGAGCTCAGTTGGAAAAGCACTCATAAGTAAAGAAGGGAAAGCAGAAAGTTGGAAGGAATATAAAGAGAGTCTATACAAGGTAGATGTACTTGAGGGCAATATTAAGGAAATGGAAGAGGATATAGATGAAGAAGAGAAGGGATATATAATATTAGGTGAAGAATTTGACAAAGCACAGAAAGACTTAAATCAAAACAAGGCCCTGGGAGTAGGCAACATTTTATTAGTGCTACTGATAGCCTTGGGAGAGCCAACAAAACTCTTCCATCTTGTGAGCAAGATGTATGGAACAAGTAAAATACCCTCAGACCTCAAGAAGAATATAATAACTCCAATTCCAAAGAAAGCAGATGCTGACAAGTGTGAAAATTACTGAACAATTGGTTTAATAAGTCACAGCTGCAAAATACTAATATGAATTCTTTTGAGACAAGTGGAAAAACTGATAGAAGCCGCCTTGGGAAAGATCAGGTTGGATTCCAGAGAAATATAGGACCACACGAGGCAATACTGACACTATGACTTCTCATAGAAGACAGATTAAGGAAAGGCAAACCCTCATTTATAGCATTTTTATGCTTAGAGAAAGCTTTTGGTAATGTTGACTGGAATACTCTCTTTCAAATTCTACAGGTGGCAGGGGTAAAATACAGGGAACAAAAGGTTATTTACAGTTTGCACAGAAACCAGATGGCAGTTATAGCAGACAAGAGTCAAAGAAAGGAAGCAGTGGTTGAGAAGGGAGTGAGACAGGATTGTAGCCTATCCCTGATGGTATTCAACCTGTATACTGAACAATAAGTAAAGGAAACAAAGGAAAAAAATGGGGTAAGAATTAAAATCCCTGGAGAAGAAATAAAAACTTTGAGGTTTGCCGATGACATTGTAATTCTGTCAGAGACAGAAAAGGACCTGGAAGGGCAGTTGAACAGAATGGACAGTGTCTTGAAAGGAGGATATATGAGGGTTGGAACTTAAACAGTGGCAACTATTTATTCATAACCGATACAAAAGTGTTACGTGTATGCACCTGTTACTGTCTCTCAAAGTAGTCACCAGCATTGTGTAGAACCTGTTGCCAGCAATGGGGAAGGTGTAGTATACTGTTAGCAGAGCCTGTTCTGTTGATGGTGTGAATGCCATGAAGTGGTTCCTTTATCTTCAGAATCAAATCAAAGTCACAAGGACTTAAGTCCATGGAGTATGGTGGATGGTACTGTACTTCCCAGTCCCATCGACTGAACAGAGTAGCCACAGCTTGGGCTGCATGTGCCCGCACATTGTCATGCAAAATTATGGGTGTGTTGCACAGAAAGTGTCACTGCTTCTTTTGGAAAGTTGGTCACAGGTGATGGTGACTTTGATTTGATTCCAAAGATGAGGGAAACACATTGTGGTATTGGCTTCAGAATGGTTCCAGAGATTCGACACACAGTAGACCGTTCCATTTGCACCATCAACAGAACAGGCTCTGCTAATGGTACACTACACCTTCCACATCGCTGGAAATGGGTTCTACACAACGCTGGTAACTACTTTGAAGGACAGTAACAGGTGCAAACATGTAACTCTTTTGTAACAGTTGTGAATATATAGTTGCCATAAATAGTGCCATTTTGCTTCTCCCACCCAACACCAGTCCCTCTGAACTGCGGAGATGGGAACTTGCACTCCAACACATCCTTTCATCCCACCACCCCCCTGGACTGAACCTACATTAAACAACCTCACTCCCATTTACTCTTCAGTCTTCTCCTCTTTCCCTTTCCTCTTTAGCCATTCACGCATCTTTTCATCCTACATAGTTGTGTTTATCTTTATACTATATACCTCTTTATTTCTGTATGCATCCTCTTTGGTTTGAAGCTGGCACAGTACTTACAGTAGAATATCTTTGGCTTCCCTCTGACAACCATGCCTCCATCCTTGCTACCCTCCCTGTTTTCCTTTTCCTTTCCCTGTTGCTTCATAACCTGGGTTGTGAGTAACTGAATTTACTTTCCCTTCTTCCCTTTCTTTCCCCTGTCTCCTCACTGATGAAGGAACATTTGTTCCGAAAGCTAGGAACGTAAATTTTCGGTTCTGTTTTTTGTGTATCTATCGGCTGTACTGAGCTGAGGTAAGTACTGGCCAGCCCCTCTATCTCTTTGTTAGTATTTGTTTCACATCTTTATATGAGATTTTCCATTAATCATTTAGAATGTATATTTTGTTAGGCAGGTAAATGATTTGGGAGTATACAAGGTGCAAAATCTAGTACCTCATTTCCACTCCACGCAGCAACAATGGCTCTGACTCTGCTGGGCATATGAGCAGAATTGAGTTTGGATGTCAAATACTGGTAAGTCACACAACTCTGTATCCGAGTTCATCAATAGCAGTGACTGACAAACTGCAGTGTGTTAGTCTTTGGCAATCCATAATCAGATGTTTTCAATGAATGAGTGGGCTGGAGAACACTCTTACTGAGCCAAAAGTCAATCACTCTCCGTATTGAAATAGGGCAGGATAGCATGGCAGCAAGTGGTCTTATGTTATCTTGTTGAAAGAAACATCATGGAGACAAACATGGGGCATAGCCATTGACCTTAAAATTCTGAAACATAATAGCTGGTGTACAAATTACTGACTGTGTAAACCTAAGGTGACATCTTGTGTGGGCAGTTTCAATGCATTTCGTGTCAGGTGCAAGACCCACGTGATGACGATGAATGCAATGTGACAATGTTGTACTCCTCAGAGCAATCACACAGAGATACATCCAGTATGATGCTGCACACATAACTGAGACTCATTTGAAAAGATGACAGTGTGCTGTTTCAATGTCCAGTTTTTTCATGGCATTCCTCTGACTACTGCTGCATGAATGGGAGCCACAACAATGGTCACCATGCTGCCGTCCACATTGCTCCACATGTCATCCCACAAACTGTGTGGATACTTGTCTTGCTATAAATGATGTATGAAATGGCTGTATGATATCTGACCTAACAATATGTCCTTCCTCTAAACACTAGTCATGCAGAGCCCTGAGATCATGAATGGTGTTGAGAATAGTCCTCCTCAGCCCACCTATTGATTCCATGTTCATGTGAAAGTTGTACAATCCTGAAATGTGAACTGTAATATTAAGACATTATGAACTGCTGTCTCAAAGCAATGAGCCTACCACTGTTGAATTCTGATACAGGCCGGTAGGCATATCTCATTACTGTACTAGGCGTAACATGATTTTCTCACAAGCAAGCAATATTCCAATGTGATTTCTCCTTGCCAACTTCACCAGACAGTTTTTCCTTATATACAGAATGTAGATGGTGTTCTTCCTGTTTACTACATGTGGTTGTGTGAAAATGTCAATCATTTAAAAATGTGAACAACTCAGACTGCAAGAATTTACAAAAATATTGTCTGCCAATAAAGCAGCTGGTTATTTTTTGTGATTGTAGTATTTTTTAAATTTATATTTTTAGGTAATATCTCTTGTAATGTGGTTTTTTATTTCCTTATAGTGTATCAATCTTTAAATTTGGCAATGACTGCAGCAAGTAATAACTAATATATCATATACAACTAGTCCAGTGGCTTTTGCCAACATTTTTTTCAGTAATTTCAGGAATAACATCAGCTGTTCACTACAAAATAAGAAATACTCTTCCAGCTCAGACTACTTTCTGTTCCAATCAGACACAGTACTTTCTGGATAAATGTATATTCTCATGAAACTAATTTTTGATAGACATTTTAGAGTAATTGTTTTAACACTGCAACTTTCTTCTTTGCAGGGCCGACCTGGTTAGCCTTTTTGCAGATTATTTCACTTTAACTCCATGCACTGGTATTATAGAACCTGAAGCAACTGCTGTTATCACAGTCAGTTTCTGTGCTGATGTAGAAGGAAAATTCTCAGAGGTAAATAAATCACTGTTATAGATTCGTCACAGAAATGTTAGTAAATTCTCTTCCTGTGATAAGAGAGAGATTGTAAAATTTCTGTGTTGTTCAGAAATTTTGTACCTTCTTTGATGAAAACAGTCAAAGTAGTAAGGTGTGTCCATTGATGAAAGTTGCAGATTTGCATCCTTTTTTATGGTGAATGCCAATGGTTCCAAAACATATATTTATACTGTGAGGTTGTCTACCAGTGAATTAAGAAAATATGACTTGACAATATTTGTTAACAGAAATCAACTCTCTATCATACAAACAGTTCATAATACATATTTATTGCTAATATTGTGTGTATCACAAATTAATTCTGTAAACACAAAACTGTATTTGCGTCCTAACTGGCTCATGACTCACTCTGATGCCCCCCTTTGTGTTCCAAGTTCACCAAAACTCGTTGTGGGGTTCAATGATAATATTACTTTCGTTATATGTGATAGTACTGTACTCTAAGATATCCTCACCAAAATTAAAACTTTTTGTAAAAATTACATTGAGAAACAAAATTTCAATTGAAAGTTTAAAAAATTATTTTTGTTACTTTAATGTTCTGTCTCTTGACTTATTGTCATTCACCTTCTTGCTTCCCAGTACAAGTCTGAATTACAATCATTTAACTTTGTACACTGTTTTAAATCATCTTTGTCAATGATCAAATCAATCATTCTGGGGATGGCAGGATGGAGATTTTTTTTTTTTTTTTTAGATTGGGGGCCACAAAATCATGTGCAGTAGTCAAGGGGCTACTACTTCACTTCTTGGTCCATTGGGTACATAGGCAATTGCAAGGAGGCACAAGAGGGAACATTTTCACCCTCCAAGAATCTGGGTACAGGCTTCATATTCGTGACAGATTGCACTCAAATTTCTAGCAGACATTGGCTGTATGACTCCTCTACACCGCACATTTAACATTTCTGACTGCAACCAGAAATACTGCATGTTTATCACTCACTTTATATCTTATGATTTATTAGTTGTCATTTTTTTCATGGGACATTACACCAATTTGTTGGTGCAGCTGTGGTTGCAGCATTGATCTACAACAAGATGGAGAAGACCTTTATAGAATTGGGCCATAATAACATCTGAAATCTTTTACTGCTGTTTCCTCATTCACCCTTAATGAGGTGCCACTAAGTGCCAGTCTGACACACTGACATATGTTCTGTTGCCAAATTGTTGTTCACAAACATGGCACTAGTCATCTGTCCCTAATTCCTATAAAAACACACATTCACCTTGATGCCCAACCAATGGAGCCAACAGTAATCTACCATTTTTCTGTGGTAAAAGTGCAGGCTTGAAAGGAGATTGCAGGACACTCAGTAGTAAACAATCATGCTATATTGTAGGCCTGTACATCTTTGCTGAATTTCAAACAGATCATTTGTAAAAGGAACATACCATTTTCTGCTTCAGAAGAAGGTGGAAAAAGCATGGTATTTGAGAGCTGAAAAATGTACTATACAGGTATGAGATCTCCTCAAAGACTACAGATGTAACACAGCACAATGTACGAATTCTGCAATGTATGAATTCTGCAATGTATGAATTCTGCAATGTATGAATTCTGCAGTCTAGCTGACATGCTGACAATAATGTGACAAACAGGAGAGACAAGGATTATCTTGGTGCCGTCATAGGCCGCAAAAAGCACTCACTTGATTTTAATATGAATAGAGTAAAATGGCATAATGATAAATTCACTTATCAAATGTCTTTTAAAAATAACTCTATAGGTTTTAAGCAAGAATTGCAAATATTGAAGCATGTTGACTTGGTAATTTATGGCCAATCCAGTAGCAATGGGTAAACTGCTCATAACAGAAGACCACTAATATAAAACATCTTAGTTAGGTCATAGGCATCTTAGAAATCAAACCCAGGAATAGAGAGATGAACTACTGGAAATATTACTGAAGTAGCAAGGAGTTTGTTGTTGTGGTCTTCAGTCCTGAGACTGGTTTGATGCAGCTCTCCATGCTACACTATCCTGTGCAAGCTTCTTCATCTCACAGTACCTACTGCAGCCTACATCCTTTTGAATCTGCTTAGTGTATTCACCTCTTGGTCTCCCTCTATGATTTTTACCCTCCACACTGCCCTCCAGTACTAAATTGGTGGTCTTTTGATGCATCAGAACATGTCCTACCAACCGATCCCTTCTTCTAGTCAAGTTGTGCCACAAACTCCTCTTCTCCCCAATTCAATTCAGTACCTCCTCATTAGTTATGTGATCTACCCATCTAATCTTCAGCATTCTTCTGTAGCACCACACTTTGAAAGCTTATATTCTCTTCTTGTCTAAACTATTTATCGTGCATGTTTCATTTCCATACATGGCTACACTCCATACAAATACTTTCAGGAACAACTTCCTGACACTTAAATCTATACTCGATGTTAACAAATTTCTCTTCTTCAGAAACGCTTTCCTTCCCATTGCCAGTCTACATTTTATATCCTCTCTACTTCAACCACCTTCAGTTATTTTGCTACCCAAATATCAAAACTCCTTTACTACTTTAAGTGTCTCATTTCCTAATCTAATTCCCTCAGCATCACCCAACTTAATTCAAATACATTCCATTATCCTCCTTTTGCTTTTGTTGATGTTCATCTTATACCCTCCTTTCAAGACACAGTCCATTCCGTTCTGTCTCTGACAGAATTACAATGTCATCGGCGAACCTCAAAGTTTTTATTCCTTCTCCATGGATTTTAATACCTACTCCAAACTTTTCTTTTGTTTCCTTTACTGCTTGCTCAATATACAGATTGAATAGCATTGGGGAGAGGCTACAACCCTGTCTCACTCCCTTCCCAACCACTGCTTCCCTTTCATGTCCCTCGGCTCTTATAACTGCCACCTGCTTTCTGTACAAATTGTAAATAGCCTTTCACTCCCTGTATTTTGCCCCTGCCACCTTCAGAATTTGAAAGAGAGTATTCCAGTCAACATTGTCAAAAGCCTTCTCTAAGTCTGCAAATGCTAGAAACATCTAATCTTTCTTCTAAGATAAGTCGTAGGTTCAGTATCGCCTCACGTGTTCCAACATTTCTTTAAGATAAACCTGGATTAATTGGTGAATATACTTGTGTGTTTAAGATAAAAGATGATACACCTCTTTCTGCAAAGCATATGACATTCCTATAGGTCTTGGTATAGTGGTACAAGAAAAAAAGGAAATGACTGACAATAGTATTATTTTTTTTAATAAAATTGCAGCCAAATGGCCATATACAGTTACTTTGCTTAACAATTTACATTTTACATTTTTGCACATTCATTTATAAATTTCACTCTTTTACTGCACAGTTATATGTGATATCGTTCCCAGGCTTCGTTACACAGTTCACATACACATGTTGTGGTTGGGTCGTGATAAGTTTTGTTTTTGCAGATTAGATGATGAAAGCCGTGAAAAGAAAGTCTAGTTGTGACATGTCACTGTTCGAAGTTTGGTGCTGTCCATGAGCGGTTCGTCGTTGCTTCGGTGCCATAGAACTCCAGCCATATTTTTTGTCATTTGTCCTCCATGACTTCAGTTGCTTTCTGGAAGCCCTGGTGTGTGGCATCATATGTCTTCAATTAGGAATGCCTCTCTCACTAGCAGGTACACAAGTCTAGATCTTGTTGTCTTTGAGAGACCTAGTGCTCTTTTTAGATAGGTCAATTTTACCTTCTTTAGTGTTCCTAGATTTTTTCTGTCAGGTGGTCCCATATAACCTCCATCCCATAGGCCAGGATTGGCAAGATTTTTGTGTTGAATAATTTCATGGCTGTTTCTAGACTGAGTAGGTGGATGTTTTTGATATCCTGTATTACTATTATTGCTTGGGCTGTACGTTCTGTTGTATATTTTGTGAAGCATTTGGCTGTTGGTTGCAATGTCACTCCTAGGTATTTAAGGTCTGATGAGATTTTTATTTTTGTCCTCTGATGCTGATTTCTGCATTCATGGGTGTTTTGCCTCCTTTTCTGAAAATTACCATTTCTGTCTTTGTTATGTTAATGTGTAGTTTGTGTTCACTGCACCATCTGTCTATTTTCTCAATGATTCTCTGCAGCTTCTGTGTATTGTTGAACCTGGAACATCAACAAAAGCAAAACGAGGATAATGGAATGTAGTCGAACTAAGTCGGGTGATGCTGAGGGAATTAGATTAGGAAATGAGACACTTAAAGTAGTAAAGGAGTTTTGCTATTTGGGGAGCAAAATAACTGATGATGGTCGAAGTTGAGAGGATATAAAATGTAGACTGACAATGGCAAAAAACGCGTTTCTGAAGAAGAGAAATTTGTTAATATCGAGTATAGATTTAAGTGTCAGGAAGTCATTTCTGAAAGTATTTGTATGGAGTGTAGCCATGTATGGAAGTGAAACATGGATGATAAATAGTTTGGACAAGAAGAGAATAGAAGCTTTTGAAATGTGGTGCTACAGAAGAATGCTGAAGATTAGATGGGTAGATAACATAACTAATGAGGAAGTATTGAATAGGATTGGGGAGAAGAGAAGTTTGTGGCACAACTTGACCAGAAGAAGGGATCGGTTGGTAGGACATGTTCTGAGGCATCAAGGGATCACCAATTTAGTATTGGAGGGCAGCGTGGAGGGTAAAAATCGTAGAGGGAGACCAAGAGATGAATACACTAAGCAGATTCAGAAGGATGTAGGTTGCAGTAGGTACTGGGAGATGAAGAAGCTTGCACAGGATAGAGTAGCATGGAGAGCTGCATCAAACCAGTCTCAGGACTGAAAACCACAACAACAACAACAATGGCTATGTCATCAGCATATGCATATACATACACATCTTCTTCATTTTCTCCAATTCAGACTACTTCTTCAGTGGTAAGAATGTACAGCAAAGGCACCGTGTAAGACCCCGTTTGATTGCAGAATGGGGTTCAAAAAAGAGAGGTTGTCTGATATTGTGATTAAGTCGTATTTGAGGATTGACTTAATTATTGTTGCCCATACACTATCTTCTCCCATTGTGTTTTCCAGTTTTCAGACTATGAGATCTCTTTCCAATAGGCCAAAGGCTTTGGTAAAGTCTATAAACACTGTGTAGAACATTTGTTTCTTTTGTAGTGCTTCGTCAATTTTGTTTAGAAGAAGCCCGTCTGCCGTAAGTGTTGATCTTCCAGATCTGAAACCCATTTGTCGTTCCGGGAGATGACTGTCCACAGAGGCTTGGGTTTTTTGTATTATTATATTTGAAAACATCTTGAATTGAGTATTCTCCAGGGCTATGTCTCTGTACTTGTTTGTGTCCATTGGGTCTCCTCTACCTTTGTAGAGAACTTTTATTGTCGAGTGTCTCCATTGTGTCGGAATTCTTACAAGTTCCAGGCATTTGTTAAATAGTTTGGTCCATATGTGTTGGAGGGCCTCTTTTGCATCTTTTATATGTTCATTATATATATTATTGGGTCCTGCTGCTTTCTTGTTCTTCAGTGCTATTATTACTTCTTTCACGTCTTCTTCATTTAGAGGTTCCCATATATTGTCATTTTCCTTAGTTTGATGTTGTTTCTCTTTCTTTGGGGGTGTTTTGATTCCTTGTTTGTTCAGTATCTTACTGAAGTGGTCTTTCCATTCCTTCAGATCTATGTTTGGTGTATGAGCCATTTTTCTTGGTCTTGCTGCTATGTACGGGTCTTTCTCTGCTTCATCCGCTTCTCTTTTTGCCTCTCTTTCTATGTATTCTTTTTTCTTCTCTTCTATTAGTTTTTTGTAGATTCTCCTCTCTTCTGTGTACAGTTTGTATGTTTCCTCATCATGCTGGTTTCTTAGTCTGTGGAGCATTCTTAGAACAGTGTTCCTTTTGCTGTAGCATTCAGCATCAAACCATCTTTTTGCCATCCTTGTTTTGGGGATTGTCCTCCCAATTCACATACCCTCACTCTCATCATGCACTGCTCTCTGCCAGTGCTCTCAGTAACCTTCTGCTTCACTTTTTCCCTTTCCTTCCCTTCTCCACTGCCACCCGATGCTGCACTAGCTAGCCTTGTCTGGAAATTTAGTCTCTGCATGCTCTGCCAGGCAGCGCTGTTACCTTTTCCCCCACCCGTACTCTACTACCCATTCCCCTTCTCCACTCCATGCATTTCAGTTTAGCCTGACCAGCCAGATACAGATGTCATGTGTAATGAAGAGAATGTGAATCAGCCATGAGGTGTGCCAAGATAGTCTGTACAGTTGCCATAATGCTGTGTGCTGGATGGCACAGTGGTTACTGCACTGCCTAGTAAGCAGGAGATCCCAGGTTCGAATGCCAGTCCGGTATACATTTTTGCTCATCACCACTTATTCTGCTTAATGTCCCAATGCAGCTGACAGCCGTGATCTCACTTCAGTTTACATATAATGTTTCAGAGTTGCAGATTCTGCATGGTGTCTGTTCATTCAGACACAGCGCATTCATACAACATTACAAGTGTATTGCAACACTCACAAATGTTCAAAATTTCACAATATATCACAATAAAAACCATTATTGATGCAATCAGTGAAATTTTATGCAAAATGATGTAAACAGTGACATATGTGAATCTAGAGTTTCAAATCAGCACACAAATCTGGAACATGCAGTCTTACGCAAAGGAAAATTCTGAAGTCATCTTTTAGGTATAGATAAACATGGAAATTGTATTGATCTTTCACATAGCTGATTCTGTGGCAATTTCTACACAGGTGTGCCAAAGATGAACACTGCACAACCAGTTTATCTCAATCAGAACCACAAAAATGTGCAGCACCAACAAAACATATTTTCTGCCTGGAGCAGCTTACTCATTTATTGGGTTAGTTGGCTTCAGTAGGCAATTTACAAAATGGCAGTTTGTGAATTATCAACAACTCTTAAAGCTTTTGAAGTAATAGTTGATGGAGAAATGGGAGTGTTTAACAATATTAAGCGGACTCTATTTCAAGTTAAAATTTTGAGTTATCCAGAAATGCATCAACCCTTTGAACTGGCAAAAGATGCATCAGAATATGGAAATATATGTGAGATGTTTCAAGATGAATGGGGCCCAATAAGGGAGAATTCAATGAAATAACTTTTGCCAGTGGAAGTCTTCACAAACAGAAATTAAATTAGACAACTACTGAAACAGAACTGCTGTCCATAGTTTAGAGTCTACAAAAATTTCAAACACTTATGAGGAGTTTGGAGATCATCAGGCTTTATCATTTTTGACAGAAAGTGGACTATCACACACTACATTAATGAGATAGGAAAATGCTTGTGATATGTTACACTACATGAGGTATTCACTACCAGACCTGTGTCAGGAAGTAAATATTGGTTTCAAATGCCATCAAGGATGTTAAGTCTGCAACACTGGTGAGAAGGCAGTGTGCTGGACGTTTTGTTGATATATTATAGAGTGCCTTGAAGGCTGTTATGATCTGGTGCACCTATTACGGATTGCAATTCTCATTTTCACACTCTGGCCTACAGTTCCATACTGCATCACCAAACTAAGTATGAAATGAGCAGACCTTGACCCCAACACTGAGGCTGTGCATGGGATGTCCTTGCCAACTGCATGAGCTAGTGCATTTTGATTGTCGGTATGTATCCACCCTGTGGCTTGGGGTTAGTTGTGACAGGTCAGTCTGGCTGCCTCCTGCTGCATGGGGTAGCATAGCTGCTGTGTGTCCTAGGGCAGGAACTGTTGTTGGCTGCACTGATACATTGTGTATTTTGCAGTACTGTAAAAATCCTATCTACCAACATTAATTTCTGCTCCAGTGATTTGCGCTCTTGCAAAATCATTGCTAGTTGCACTTGTAGTGGTTTCAAGATGTATGTGATCAGGCATGAGGTAATGTCTACCAGAGCATGCAGCCAGTGCCAAAGTTGTGTAGGGGACCTGGTTCCCAGATATTCATCATGTACAACTCATTTTAATTGTTGCTCTATCATTTGTGAAAAGCATTACAGTAGTGCTGATTTCACAATGCTGTATTTGTTATTATTTGAGGGGGTACCAGAATGATGTCACTGATAATGTCTACATAGTCACCTAGCTGGCACTTTAATTGGATGAATTTCTCACTGTCTTCAGAACTGCCGTGGTTGGAAAGTATGCACTTAGTGCTAGTGAACCTCTTCACTGTTTGGTCTTGAAGGAGTGGCTGTTACTTAAAGTGTGAACCTAAGTGTACAGGCATGCCATTGTTGTATGGTTGTGCTAGAGACTATGCCTGTATCTGGTAAGGCACAACAGGTAAGTTTTCAATTTCTAATGTGGCGCATTTGTAAATCCAGTGGAGATATCTGTGAATTGTCCAATTGATTGGACAAAATAATGCTGTATAAAGGGGTTAGTTAGATCTATACATGGCACAGTAGGCATGATAACACTGGAGAACATTCTGTAATTTGCATTTACACCAGTTTGTCCCACTGTATGTTGAGGTTACGTACACAGTTTAAAATCATATTACCATTAGTTACTAATGACTTACATTCTCCTTCAAACTGATGCTCATCCAACCTGTCACCTGCTTCTTTAAGAAGTCCATTCACTAATAGCAAGCATTCTGTCTGCACACCATCACATGTCTGAATATTCACATTATGGGATTCTGGATATGAATTGTAATATACGTAATAAACAGTTCATATTTTACCATAAAGACTGCTACACATGAACACTACATGAAGTACAAAGGCAGACTAAATTAAAACATGGCAGCTTGAAAGAGCAGTTAATGTTCCAAAGATTGTAATTTGTGTGGTTGATGTGACCTATCGACACCACAGAGCCCCCCCCCCCCCCCCCCTCGTCCCCCCAGTATGGAGTATGTCCTCTGAGCCCTAAGCTAAGGGGTGTCGTGTGGATGTCAGCATTGGCATGAGTGGTGAGAGGTGGCAGGCGCATGACCGGAAGCTCCATCTCCGTCGGGACGGCGTACATAGGTGCAGCAGGCTGCCACTGGACCAGCTCGTAAACCGAAAACCAACTAAGCAAAATGATGCATCGACCAACTTGGTAGAAGTGGTATGGGAGAGGAGGCAGCCTGTGAGTGTGCCTTCAACAAATGCATACTGAGCCATCCGAGGAAAGGAAAGCTCAAACACATTATGGATCGCTCTCTTGTGGGAGGGACAAGCTGTGCACTATCTTGACATTCAGTTCCCTGGTGAGGGTTTAGGTCTGTGCTGTTGGTGAGCAGCACAAACACACTATTATCTAACACCATAATCGTCACGTCATCGATGCAGTCAGGTGGACTGTTGCAGTGCAAAACAAAAGACAGAAGGTCCACATCTCTAGTACCAGAAATGTTTTCAAAACCTGTGAATGGGAATGATGTTGACATGCCTGAGGAACCTGAAAACTTCGGTGGTGACTCATTGGGCAGAGAAAACACAGCCGTAGGTTAGTGGGTTCATCAAAAGAACATGTGCTCAGCCAGTCTGACTGGGACTGCAGAGGGGTGTCAGAATCTACAAAGGCAGGCTTGAGCCTGTGTAGAGAAATGGTTTGTGGGTGAGCTTTTATCATAATGTCAAACGTCGTCTCACCCCTCCAGAGTACTTCGAAGGGGTCGAGATAAGAGGACTGTAAGGGTTGTCTGACAGTGTCATCCCTGAGCATGACGTGTTGTTACATTCCATAGTGGATTTTCCATTGTCTGATATTATACACAGTGAAAGAAATGAAATATGAAAAAAGTGACCTCGAGAGTAAGAATAATGTTTGCAGGCAAGTAGTTCCATAATCCATAGGCATTTTGTAGTGCTACTTTCCTTTTATTGTGAGTCCATTTCAGTGGTATGAAAAAAACATGCAGTGTATCACACAGCATGATTTCATAAGTAGTAATCCTATGTACATACATATGATCAAAGAAAAAAAAACTTTGAACCAGAAGCTTTCTTTACTTTTTCTAATACTTCTAGAATTTTATATTCAGTTCTAATTCCAGCAGGCATTTATGTGCTTATTATTGCCAGTACTACCGTGTTTTTAGCTTTGATGTCATGTAAATTTCAGCAAATGCACTGTAAATAAATCAGTGTTGTAGTTTAGACTATCTGTCTTACCATGATCTGCATTATGTTTATTCATAAAGTGATATATTATGCATTATTTCTTTCAGGAAATAATTGTTGAAGTGACTGAGCCTCTACCTTTATATGAAAGCAACAACATAGTAAAACTATATGGAATTGCATGTCTCCCTGCCATTGATCTAAATGATGCAGAAAGTATGTTTCAGGAACATTACATCTGTGAAGCAGTGAATGATTTTGTGTGTCCAGAAAAGGTAATGACATTCTAAGTCCCACATTTAAACATTACTTTCATTAGCTACAGTAGCAATACTGACTTAGGATGGACATATTAAAAACTTTGAAATTGAGTCAAAATATTATGATAAATTGTGGAAGTTGTTAGGATTTTTAATTTCAGGCCTGACCACTAGACAGGGCTGCACAGTCTTGAAGAAAATTATTTTTACACATGGTATTATGTTTGTGGATTTTACAGTGGATCCTAAATTAACTCTTGTTACACTGGCCTACAAAAAATATTTCTTTTTGTAACATATACCGAACTAAATATTTCTAACAACAATATGCAAGAGAGAGACTGCTACTCACCATGCAGAGGAGATATTGAGTCAGACAGACACAATGAAAAAGACTGCCAAAATACTTAAGCTTTAAAGCCCTTTCCTGATACACATACATTCACACAAACACAACTCATGCACATATCGTCATTAACTCTGACTGCAGTCAGGCCCCAGTACACAGAGGCAGGGCCATGTGCATGTGACTTGTGCTTGTGTGAATGGGTGTGTGTGTTTTCTCTTTTGGAACGACTTTGTCTGAAAGCTTAATTATTTTAGCAGTCTTTTTCATTGTCACTGTCTGTGATTCAGTGCCCCTGTATGTGCTGAGTAGCAATTTACTCTTTCTGTACTGTTGTTATTTTATCATGGACTTTGCACTGTTTGATTTAAGCAAATTTCTTATTTTTTAGGCTTTTTAAATAAAAATGTGATGCTCAAATTGCCCAAACACATGCCATTTTTGAGTTACAGTGCAATTTAAGTGAAATAATGTCTTAAGAGAAAACATAAGTTCACTTGTACTTAAGTTCCCTAGTCATACTTTCAGCATTGGAGGAGACTTTAATCATCCAGTAATCAACTGAAAAAATTAGTTTTATGGGTGGTTCTCATGACAAAAAATCCTGTGAAAAAGCACTAAAACATTCTCTGGGAGCTACCTAGAACACATTTTCCAGAAGCCCACTCTTGTGTGATGTTCTTTCGTTTCCTTATCATGACACAGAGTGGCAATGTGCTGCTGCAGTTGCTGGAAATTGAGAGTACAATCAAATTTCCATATTCTTGAGATAAATATGATACTGCTCAGAAACAATGTGTCATTCATTATACTCTGTTTATGATTACCATGCTTAAAAAGTTTACTCATTATTTGGAACATCACCAATATATTAATACAGACTCTATCCAAAACAGTCTGCCTTAGTTAAAAGATATCAATTAAATATACAGAGAACACATTTTCTCTTGTACCTGTGATACCAATGGCATTGTCACAGTCCCTTCTTCTTCTATGGCTCATGTCATATCTCCAAGGCAGGACCTGATGACATAGAATGAACCACCCAACCAACAGGTACTGTGAATGTGGTAGTATTTCTCTCCATGCCCGGGCTTACAGGTACACTGCATCCATTCACTGCAGTCTGCACGCACATAAATGAAAAATGCATCCGAACAGGAGGCTCTACTAATTCATTCACAAATAAACTTTTTATAGTGGTGATCATCATTCATCAGTTTGGTAAAGGCTTGTGCAACACATCACTTTACCAAGGCACTATGTTACACTACAGGGTCCCCTCTTTGGTATATGATATTATCACCATTGTGAAAAGCCAGTTAACAATGAAAATACACTCCTGGAAATGGAAAAAAGAACACATTGACACCGGTGTGTCAGACCCACCATACTTGCTCCAGACACTGCGAGAGGGCTGTACAAGCAATGATCACACGCACGGCACAGCGGACACACCAGGAACCGCGGTGTTGGCCGTCGAATGGCGCTAGCTGCGCAGCATTTGTGCACCGCCGCCGTCAGTGTCAGCCAGTTTGCCATGGCATACGGAGCTCCATCGCAGTCTTTAACACTGGTAGCATGCCGCGACAGCGTGGACGTGAACCGTATGTGCAGTTGACGGACTTTGAGCGAGGGCATATAGTGGGCATGCGGGAGGCCGGGTGGACATACCGCCGAATTGCTCAACACGTGGGGCGTGAGGTCTCCACAGTACATCGATGTTGTCGCCAGTGGTCGGCGGAAGGTGCACGTGCCCGTCGACCTGGGACCGGACAGCAGCAACGCACGGAAGCACGCCAAGACCGTAGGATCCTACGCAGTGCCGTAGGGGACCGCACCGCCACTTCCCAGCAAATTAGGGACACTGTTGCTCCTGGGGTATCAGCGAGGACCATTCGCAACCGTCTCCATGAAGCTGGGCTACGGTCCCGCACACCGTTAGGCCGTCTTCCGCTCACGCCCCAACATCGTGCAGCCCGCCTCCAGTGGTGTCGCGACAGGCGTGAATGGAGGGACAAATGGAGACGTGTCGTCTTCAGCGATGAGAGTCGCTTCTGCCTTGGTGCCAATGATGGTCGTATGCGTGTTTGGCGCCGTGCAGGTGAGCGCCACAATCAGGACTGCATACGACCGAGGCACACAGGGCCAACACCCGGCATCATGGTGTGGGGAGCGAACTCCTACACTGGCCGTACACCACTGGTGATCGTCGAGGGGACACTGAATAGTGCACGGTACATCCAAACCGTCATCGAACCCATTGTTCTACCATTCCTAGACCGGCAAGGGAACTTGCTGTTCCAACAGGACAATGCACGTCTGCATGTATCCCGTGCCACCCAACGTGCTCTAGAAGGTGTAAGTCAACTACCCTGGCCAGCAATATCTCCGGATCTGTCCCCCATTGAGCATGTTTGGGACTGGATGAAGCGTCGTCTCACGCGGTCTGCACGTCCAGCACGAACGCTGGTCCAACTGAGGCGCCAGGTGGAAATGGCATGGCAAGCCGTTCCACAGGACTACATCCAGCATCTCTACGATCATCTCCATAGAGAATAGCAGCCTGCATTGCTGCGAAATGTGGATATACACTGTACTAGTGCCGACATTGTGCATGCTCTGTTGCCTGTGTCTATGTGCCTGTGGTTCTGTCAGTGTGATCATGTGATGTATCTGACCCCAGGAATGTGTCAATAAAGTTTCCCCTTCCTGGGACAATGAATTCACGGTGTTCTTATTTCAATTTCCAGGAGTGTATAAAGCTCAAAACTAGTTATAACCTACTCAACTAAAAGTAGCAAGAGCTTGTGTCAATTTGATGCAAGATTACAGCTATAATTGTATATCATTTGCAGTAAAAATACTTAGACCTGTTTATTGCATGTAGAATATTCCACAATGAATAATAAACCATTAATCATAGTCATGTATTGTCCTTAATTTAATTTTGATTAAACCTCTTTAAACCTCTACCAGGAAATCATTCTCTCATTATGACTATGAAGAAACCTATGATAATAGATATTACATATAAGTACATTTCATTAAATAGTTTCACAATATATCTTTATTTTATCCCAAGAAGTCTTCATTGCTGGGACCTATAGTTGAGTAGTATTTTCAGTCTCTTCATCCTTATTTCATTTATCCAACTATTTTGCCTCCAGAACTCAAGCTTTACTAGCCATACTCACTGCACTTTTGGAAATCATTGGATGTGTGTTACACCTCTGACTCACATGTGAATACAGATTTTAATAAACAAATATGAGAAGGTTCTGTGATGTAGACTACTGAATGTGGGAAAGAGCAAGGATAGCTAAAGTGTGACAGGTGGAGAAAAAAGACAGAAAAGAATGTCTAAGGACGTTAGAACTCAAGAGAGAAAGGAGACAGATCCCTCAGACTGATACTAATCCTATCCCAGCCCCTGCCTTCACCCCTCACACCTTGTAGGTTCTACACTGATGGGTCAGAGAATGAAGATCTTTGCAAATTCTAGGGAATGAGTGTCGTCAGCTTCTCCTCACCAAGTCATGAAAAGTGGTTCTAACATCTTACTATTGATGCCTAGTGGGGAGGGTAGTAATAAGACACAGTAACCACCTTTTCCTCTGTAAATCCAACATTCAGATTATGCCAAATTCATGGTTAAATTGCCCACATCTTCCATGGAAAAACTCCTATAAACCTAACCATGTCACTTACATAGGAAAAGTATATGAAACCATACACACCTACAATGTTATAATGGGATATTGACCTGTGTAAGTTACTATAGGAAAAACGTCTCTTGTTATGAGATCAGTAACCTCATCAGCCTATTTCAGCATTTGTAAAACGGTTTCCTATTCTTGAAGAACAACATACAAAATGCAGACACTTGTCACCTTATTCTTACATCTTTAAATATGGATTAACAGATTAACAAAGTCTGATAAATTCATCTCCTTTGCTTCTTTGGAGGAATTCAAAATTCATGGTACCTTCTTATGTAGGAACTATCAAGATACACCTCTTTCCATGGAAAGATTATTTCTATACCATCACTGAACTCTCCATAGTGATGGTATCCCTATTTACATAATCCACTCTCTTTCCCAGGTACAGGTCATCCTTTTCCTCTAGGTTCACCTATCCTTTCCTACACACTACACTTACATACAGGTTAATGTACAATATCCTGATAATATTATTTACAACTCTATCTTCTTTTTCTACATGTATATGTTGAGATAACATACTCCTATTGTTCCTGTATTCATAACTGATTTCACCTCTGCCTTCTGTGTTGTGTTGATTGTACCTCTCTGTACATAATAACTACATATATTTATGTACTACTGTAACTATAAATGCTGTCATATCTGGATGTTATCCCATTACATTTACACTTTATAGCTAAAGGTATATCCTCACTGATCCCCCCTCAAAAGTGACGAAGCAAACAGCCAATACCAGTTAGAAGAAAAACTCATCTAGGGTCTGCAGTCCATTTGCTGGCCAGTGTTTGCTAATTTCTGTCATTTTCAAATACAAATGTAACCCTGTGTTATTTGTAACTTGTAATTACCTCACTATGCAAGCATTAGTTATTCTATAATGTTGCTTGTAAAGTATAGGATAATTTAAACTAGATACAGTCATAAAGAAGATAGGAACAGGGGTAAGATACTCCTATATGGAAATCTAAAACTGACAAATTATGGCAGACAACTTGATACTTAGCAGGCATTTATCTACTGTGAATTTATCCGACGCATGTTTCTTGGGACACATATCTTTCTTTTGATGATTATGATACTGTAGTGCCTTTGTTGTTCAGAATCACTATGCCAAATTCCTTTTGACATGCATGCATGTCCAAAAGAACAGACATTGCAGCAACTACAGCCATTATGAAATATATAAAATGTATTCACATTTGTGAATTTGAACAACCATCAGCTGTATAATGGAATGACAACAATGAAAATTTGTGTTCCAGAGTGAGACTTGAACCTGTATTTTCCACATTGCATAAATGGTCACCTTAACATTATACCCACCCGTCCTTTTTTCCCCCTAAGGTAAGTCTTTCCGCTCCCGGGATTGGAATGACTCCTTACCCTCTCCCTTAAAACCCAAATCCTTTCGTCTTTCCCTCTTTCCTGACAAGGCAACCATTGGTTGCAAAAGCTAGAATTTTGTGTGTATGTTTGTGTGTCTATCAACGTGCCAGTGCTTTCGTTTGGTAAGTCACATCATCTTTGTTTTTAGATATATTTTTCCCACGTGGAATGTTTCCCTCTATTATATTCTTACCATAAAGACTGCTACACATGAACACAGCATGAAGTACAAAGGCAGACTGATTTAAAACATAGCAGCTTGTCAGAGCAATTAATGTTCCAAAGATTGTAATTTGTGTTGTCATTGTGACCTATCAATGCCACTTGCCCCCCCCCCCCCCCCGCACCCCACCCCAACCCCCCACCCCCCCACTGAGTATGGCCTATGAGCCCTAAGGGGGGGGGGGGGGGGGTCGTGTGGGTGTTAGAGTTGGCGTGAGTGGTGCAAGGCAGCAGGCACACGGCCGGAAGCTCCATGTCTCCATGTCTGTCGGGACAGTGGGTGGCCGCCGGTCCAACTCATAATCCAAAAACCAGCTGGGGACCATGATGCATCGTCCAACTCAGGAGTAGCGGTATGGGAGAGGAGGCAGTGTGTGAGTGTGCCTTACCCAAATGCATACTGAGCTGTCCAGAAATGTAAGCTCGAACACATGACGGGTCACACTGTTGTGTGAGGCACAAGCTGTGCATTATCTTGATGTTGAGTTCCTCACCGAGTGTCTGGTCTGCGGTGTCAGTGAGCAGTACAAGCACATGATTATCTAACACCATAATCGGCATGTCGTTGTCATGGTCAGGTGGCACATAGCAGCACAAAATGAAGGTCAGGGTGTCCACATCTCTAGTATCTGAAATGTCTTCAAAATCTGTGAATTGGGATGATGATGGCATGCCTGAGGAACCCTCGAACTGCAGTGGTGACTCATTGGACAGAGAAAACACAACTGAAGCTTGAATGGTGTCATTATAGGGTTCGTCAAAAAATCATGTTCTAAGGCAGTCCAACTGGGATGGCAGAGGGGTGTCGGAGTCAACAAAGGTAGGCTTGAGCCTGTGTAGAGAAATGGATTGTGGGTGATCTTTTATAATAATGCTGAACGTCGTCTTGCCCCTCCAGAGTACTTTGAAGGGGTCGAGGCAAGGGGGTTTAAGGGTTGTCTGACAGTGTTGTCCCTGAGCATGATGTCTGAGCAAGTATTGAGTGTGGTCAGCACGTAAGTGTCAGGTGGGGAATGGCTGACAGGTGGGTGTAGCCAGGTGTTTCTAAAGTGTGCTCACATTCTTCCAATAAAGTCTGGGAAGGAGGGGAATCGCTGGGATATTGGGGGAGAATTAATTCCCCAGGTAAAACCAGGTTTTTGCTAAAAATGAATTAGGAAATTGTCCCGTGTAAATCTGGTTTAAATGTAGAACGTAGGCCAGGCAACACACAAGGAAGTGCCTCGGACCAGGGACGGTCACGGCACATGAGTGCAGTTTTAAGAACGCAGTGCCATCGTTCCACCAACCTGTTGCTTTGTGGGTGGTAGGCTGTCATATGGATCTTTTTAATATCACAAAGATTACAGAGAATTGTAAAAAGTGTAGATTCGAACTGTTGACCCTAGTCAGTTGTAATGGTGGACGGGCAGCCGAACCTAGTGATCCAAGAAGAAACAAATTCTTTGGCCACACTTTCTGCTGTGATGTTGGGTAAGGGGACGGCTTCCTCCCAACCCAATGAGACATTCAGTCTATTGTGGAAAGGATATACCTGTGGCCCTCCAACGGAGACAGGGGACCGATAAGGTCAATATGTACATGACGGAAACTTCCCGAGTGGTGGAGACGAGTGACGTCCAATTTTGTTTCATTGACAGAAAATCCAGCTGCGTGCCCATGTTTGACAGTCGTGTTTCACATCTTTCCACACAGAACGCTAAGTGATGAGGCAAGTGGTGGCTCAGATGCTGGTGTGGGCGAGATTATGCAAGGATCAAAAACCAGTCGGCGCAGCCTGGGCACGAACAAAGGCCACAGAATGCCCATAGAAGGTTCGCAACACACTTTGTTCAAAAGGCTGGGGAACTTAGCCTCGGTAAAGACAAGTGAAGACTGTGGGTCCTGTAGAGTGTTGCCTATGATGCAGCGTACATCTGTACTAAATTGAGAAACCAGGTCGAACTTGCGGAAGCAGGTGAGGAGGGGGGGGGGGATCCTCTGGCAGGTTGCACTAGGCATCCACCAGTGGTTTGTAACCAGTAAGAAGGAATGTTTGATGACCCCGTACACCGCCAGAAGCTCTCTATCAAAAGTGGAATATTTTTTCTGTGCTATAGACTGTTTTTTGGAGAAGAAATGAAGTGGCAAAACTGTGATACCTTTGCTCTGTTGTAATACTGCCCTGACTGCGATGTTGCTGGCGTCCATAGTGATGAACAAATCAGCAAACGGATCAGGGTGAGCGAGTATGACTGCATGAACTAAAGCTCTTTTGAGAGCCCTGAAAGCCTCTAGCATGGGTTCAGTCCAACGGACTGGTTTAACGTCTGATGTTTGTTTGTCGGACAGCGAGTCTGTCAGCAGGGCCTGTATGGTGGCATCGGAAGGTGGATGACGGCGGTAGTAATTCATAGTACCTAGGAAATGTCTGAGTTACTTGTACTTAGCTGGGATGGCAATGATGTGATAGCCTGCACTTGGGATTTGGGAGGCTGTATTCCATCTGTGGAGACAGTGTAAACCAGAAATGTCACAGAAGACTGACGCAATTGGAATTTTTCTTTGTTGACCTTGACTCCATTGGATGCCAAAGTCTGGAGGACCTGGGATAAATAATCTTCAGGGTCTTCAGTCGATTTGCTAAAAATGAGTGTGTCATCTAGGTATGCAAAGCAGGACTCGGATCGTCGTAAGATTGAGTCAATGAAACGTTGCCACATATGCACCGCATTCTGTAAACCAAATGGCATGCAGTTGTACGTGAACAAACTGAGCGTTGTGATGATTGCAGTTTTTGGAATGTTTTCTGGCGCTAAGGGAATCTGGTGAAAGCACGTTTGCAGCCAATCACACTGAAGATTGTGGCACCCGATAACATATGAGTGAAATCGTTTGTGTTTGGAACAGGGTAATTGTCCATGACAGTCGAACATTTAAATATCTGTATTAACCAAACATTCGAAAAGAACCATCATGTTTGGTGATGAAGTGAATTGGTGAAGACCAATTATGTCCGATGGCAGTAGAATGCGTGCATATAGGAGTTTGTTAATTTGCTGCCGGGACCGTGAACAACTTAATGGGGTTGAGGCATCTAACCTTGTGTCTATAGGAGGGCTGGCATTTGTAATTATCTTGTGTGTCATTCTGTCAGTGATGGAAGAGACTGGGAACTGCACATGAATCTGAGTAACATTCTGACATGGAGTTTTGGGTTTACTGGGGTGCGATGAGGCGTAGCTGTTGGCGCGAGTGGGAAAAGGCAGCACGAAAGTCACATTCCGATTACATGAGTTTAGTGTGCACTTGTTTGTAGAGGTCAGCTGCACGCACAGCATGGAGCAGAGTGTGGAGCCCAGTGACTGTCTGTTGTTAAATTTGCCTTGGGTAACCAGCCGGGGTGAGAGAGTCACTGGCGTCGTGTGAGGGACAGTGGTGGCCGCCGAACTGCTTTTCTGGCCTGTGGGAGGGGGGGAATGTTTATCAACAAGTAGGGCATCTGCCTGCATAGTGGGCATGGTCATGCTGTGCAAGCGACTGTTATTAGAGCCACTGTGTGAGACATGAGGCATTGCATGTAGTGGGCGCTAGGGCAGTGCGGAGGTCACTGAACGCTAATCATCACATGCAAGGAATGTTTTTGAACTAACATGATGAGTGTTTGAACTGATGCTTGGCGATGAATTTTGATCCAGTGAAGGAGCTGTGGATTGCAGTTTCAACAGTGAGGTGCAGGCTGCAGCAAGCTCGTTATAAGTGTGAGCAATGCGTTGTTTCAGCCCGTCGTTCTTCTGGTGGAGGTGCACCTCTGAAACGTATTCTGAAAGTAGATCAGTGACATAGGTCACAATCTTGCCCATGAAGGTGGAACACTTTTGAACTAAATCCTATTTTGCAACAGAAACAGAACGAGGAGAATGGGAGCCAGAGCACAGTATCTGATTGTTAAATGAGTGGTATAACACTGAACACTTTACTACGTTTGGGGAGAGCTTGTAATGGGACAAAAAATCCACACCAGGAATTGGTTCATCGATGTCAGTAGTGTAGAAGGTCCATGGGAAATGCAGAGAAGGCGATAGGTGTACCATAACTTTCACAGAACTGACAGTTTGTAATGTTGGTGCATTGACAGCTTATAGGAGAGACTTTGTAGGTGAAAAGTCGGTAGGAGCCAATGATTGAGGTATGATTGACACATCAGTGCCAGTGTTAATTAGGTAGACAAACCGTGATGAAAGGTCTGTCATGTATAAGTGACCACTCGGCCCAGGGGATGAATGGACGGAGTGCAATGTTAGGGGATGCCCTTGAACTTCCCCACAGGACTCTGCATCGCTTAGTTCCTGCAGTCAGCGTTTGGGTGTTGGCAAGGTAACCTGCACTTCTTGACCTCAGGCCCAAAAATCTTATGGCACCAACAGTATGGATGAGCCGGATGTGGCTGTGACTGTGATAGTGTGGGAGGCTTGTCCTCATTTATCTGTTCTGGGACATAAACCGGGATGTATAGAGTGTGGGTGATTCTTGAGTGCTTGGAGATAGGATAGATTGAATGAGTACTGCCTGAAGGCTTAGATGGTGTGGAAGTGGAACGGGCCATATCCCTGCCTGCAGACAGCCAGTAACCAGGAGGTGTAGTGTCATACAGGGATGGTGGATGAGCTCGGTGTTTCTGGCGCAGGAGCGCATACAGCTGATCTGCGATGTGTAAGTGAGAACCGATAGACTCGAAAGAGTGCTGCAGTAGGTGTATCTGTAGGTCTTTAGGTAACTTGGGAGACCATATCAACCACAGAGTGATGTCTGTCATCGTGTGTTCACTCACAAGTAACCTGAGGCGGCGCCAAAGTTGTGATGGAGTGAATTCGCACAGGTGCTCTTCATACAGAATCTTGATTATCAATTTCTGTGGCGAGCAGGCAAGTCAGACCAATATTGTTTTCTTGGTGATCTTGTACTTTGGTGGTGGTGGAGACGAAAGTAGGATATCACAAATTAAATCCGAGTGGTCATGAAGGTGTGTTACCAAATATAGGAACTTGGAGTTTTCATCAGTCATTTCAATCAGCTCAAAGAGGTGCCCCACCACTGTGAACCATGAAACTGGATTGTCTTCATATAGGGGAGATAGCTTGGGTAGGCAGCCTGGAGGTGGAGACGAAGGTGGCTTTGGCATGTCTTGGAAGGCCTGTGGTCCCGCTGCACAAGAGTTCATGTTGGGATCCAGCATCACTGGAGCGGAAATGTTACTATCACACATGTTCATTTCTGAAGACTCCCAAAAACATGACGCGGCAGGCACGGTCATTACCATGGAAGTGAACAGACGAGCAGCACGTAATGAGGGTCTGTAAATTGGACTGGAAATTGCAGGAATAGCACTGACATTGTCCAACTCAGAAATGACATAGAAGGTTGGCACAGCAGACATGGACGGTACTGTGGAAGGAGCGAGCAGTTGTATGGTCAGAATCGAGGCCCTCCCCATTGGTGAGGAGGGGATGGGGGAGGGGGAGGGGGCCTGGAGCTTAAAGTGGCAACAATGAGAGTTTTCTGCACACACTGGCCATGCACCTTTTCTGGTAGGACCACAAAACGCTGGTGAAACCTGTTGACAGTCATACTGTCATAGTGCAACATTGCTGGGTGAAGAGGCTATGTTGAGTGCACTCGTACTCATGTGGTCGTGAAACTGGGCCATCGATCCAGTGGATTGTTCTGGCGAACTGGATGCATAAAAATGTCTGTTGCTGATTTGTGATGAAGGCCAGACTGGCATAGCTTGGAATTTGCACAAATGCAGCGTTGCACATGACACTACTATAACTAACGTTGTGGTGTGTAGAGGATCAAAGCACGTGTGCCAATTTCGGTCCCTTTGAACTTTGTAGGAGTGATCGATCGTCACACTATTTAGTAGATCGTCCGCTTCACTTTTCAGTTGTTCTTGTGTGTAATCCAGTGAAACAGAACCTGAGTCCATTGTTTGAGGTAACTGCGTAATACTCCGTCAGTGTGGAGTTGGTAAAGTAGAGGTTAGCCTCGTCGAAGGTCATAGATCATTGTCAGTTAGGTGTGAAATAAGTGACGGCAGAAGGTTGTATTAGCCTGGTTGTAAGAGCCGGGCTTCCAAATCTTCATAAATAATGTTCAGTGATGTAGCGATGGCACTGTACATGAAACCTGTCGACTCTATAACACCGGCATGGAAGTCGCAGAAATTATAGAATGTTTTGTCCAGGGTCACCAATATGGGATTATGGATATGGGTCATAATATATGGGATAAACAGTTCCCAAGTTTTCTTTATACACATACATTTTACCATAAAGACTGATACACTTGAACATTGCATGAAGTACAAAGGCAGACTGAATTAAACATGGTGGATCATCAGAGCAGTTAATATTCCAAAGATTGTAATTTGTGTTGTTGATGTGACCTATTGATGCCACAATCGTATATACTCCAGATTCTGTTCTGTCACGAAGATGCTAACACTAACTTATCTATAACTATTGTACACTTTACAGTACACAACCATACACAACCATATGGATCTAGAAAATAGTCCAGAACAGTACATTGTCCCACCAATTACCTCCTCAAATCATCACAGGTTCATAAAGCTAATAACATGCACAGAAAAAGCAAACATTAACTACTAATACAAATTGTCCACAGAGTGTGATGGCCAGAAAGTAGTTTCTTAACAACACTTACAATACTTATTATAAACATAACCTATCATCATCCTCATCTCTACAAAGCTGTCATAACTTTCTCACTATGTTGTACACAACTCATTTCTCATGAACTAGTTTTAAAATGTCCTTTTCACTTATGTTTTTGCTATAGTAGTAACTATTGTCTGAAATGCTTAAAGAATCATTATTTACACATCTTAAGAGTTAGAAAATAATTATAAATTATTGGTCAATCATTACTTTAAGAATGTCAAATTTAGTACACAGATTACACTTTCAAATTATTCTTCAAATATTGTCATTCAATATTCATATTACATACAGAAAACGTATACTACAGAGAATTGATAGTATTTACTGTAAGATATAATTTCGTTACAGGATTATAGATGAGTAAAAGATATAGCATCCGAAAACGAAAATAAGAACATAGATTGCTACATAGCTGGGAGAACTAGTGCTCACCAGGTACTTGACACAAAAATGTGGTGTCCTCCTGAGGGCATTTACATCATCTTATTTTTTCTTGGTGTCTGACACTTGCTTGTAGGGTTTCAGTTCAGTTATATTACATAAAACAAATAACCTTCCAGATTTTGGTTACACTGACGTGTATGCATTTGGGTGTGACATAGCCTAAATTTTGAAGGGACCAATGTGGATGTCAGAGAATTTCTTTAGTTCATTGCTTATAGCTTTGGATTTTTCATATGTCTTCACTAGGACCAGATGATCAATTTCAAAATTTGTAGGTTTCAACTTCTTATCGTGTCTGTTTTTCCTCAATTTCCCTAGTTGTTCCATTACTTTCTTCACTATTTCTTCTCTTTCCTGTGGACTCATAACCTTACATCAGGGCTTAACAACTGGCCGGTTTTGAGCGCGAGTACCCATGTCTGCTCAGGCATGTGCTCACGAGCAGGTGCAAGGTCGCGGAGTAGGGAAGGAGGGGAGGGAGGGGAAATGTGCGCGCACGTTTGAATAGGGCCGCAGCATGCCCATTGAATTCGCACCGACTGTGTAACGTTTAAAGTACTACGATCAGCTCTAACAGTCACTTTGCTGGTTAAGAATCATGTCAAGCTGCCATTGTGTAACCCCAACCATGCTTTTGCAGTTCAACCCCCATTGGGAGGAATTGTATCTGTTTACAGAAAAAGATGGAGTTGCAAAATGTTTAGTATGTCACAAAACGCTGAATTCTTTTAGGAAATTTAATTTCCAGTGACATTATATGTCATACCACGCAAAAGACTACGGAAGTGGAAAATGTGATGGACCAGATCATGCACAGGGAGTTATTAAACTTAAAAGGAAGCTATCCGAAGAAGATCTGGACGACGAAGAAAAATCAACTGAGGCAGCTCTCAGAGTGAGTTACAAAATTGCTTTGCTTTAAGCAAAATTCCTGCACCCCTTCACTGATGGTGATTTAATAGAAGAATGTTTGGTAGCTGCAGTGGAACATTTGTGTCCATCTCAAGTTGAACAGTTTCTGATTGTGCCATTATCTAACATGACCATTATGCGTCGCATACAGGACATGGCAGATGATGTCCAGAGCCAGCTTGCAAATATCTGTAAAGATTTTATGGTGTATTCTCTAGCTCTGGACGAAAGTGTTGATATCACTGGAACAGACAGCTTGCCATATTTATTAGAGGTGTTAATAGAGATCTTCAGGTGAGGGAGGAGCTCCTCGATGTAGTAGTCATGAAGAACACTGCAACTGGAGGTGATATTTTAAGTAGTATTGAAGAAAGTGTTGAAAATATAGGATTGTCATGGAATTCTTTAGTTTCAGTGTCTACAGACGGTGCACCAGTGATGACAGGGAAAAAATCAGGTTTCATTGTGCTGTTGAAGGAGAAAATGCAAAAACTGATCGTGCCGAATGAAATAAGTGGCGTTCACTGTGTGATCCACCAGGAAAACTTATGTGAAAAGAGTATCACTCTAAAAAATGTGATGAGTGTTGTTGTTCGTACAACCAATTATATAAGGAAGCATGGGCTACAACACAGACAATTTAAAAGCTTTCTTGAGGATGTAGAAAACCAGTATGGTAGCTTGCCTTATTACAGTGAGGTCCGCTGGCTTAGTCGTGGTGAATTATTAAATCAATTGTTTTGCCTATTAGATGAGATAAATATGTTCATGGAAATAAATAACATGTGTGTTCCTGAATTGAAAGAGCCTTCATGGAAATGTGATCTCGCGTTCTTAACAGATTTAACTAGCCGTCTGAATGCTTTGAACATTTCACTACAAGGTAAAGATCTGATAATTACTCATTTCATAGATCGAATATGAGCTTTTAAAATGAAATTGACACTTTGGGTGAGTCAGCTGGAAAGAGGAAATCTAGCTCATTTTCCTAAATTACCATCCGTGCAAGATGTCCACAAATTGCCCATAAGGAAAAATTTGATCAACGATTTCAAGATCTGACAGCACTAGACAGTGATTTTGATCTGTTCTCCTCTCCATATTCAGCAAATATTGAAGAAATTCGTCCTGAGCTGCAACTAGAAATTATTGATCTGCAGTGTGACAGAGAATACGGAGACAAATTTCAGAACAAGAAAAACATTTTGGAATTCTACAGACACTTCCCTCAGCATAGATTTCCTCGTTTGCACAAACTGGTGGCTACAATAATATCAATGTTCGGATCCACATTTGTTTGTGAACAACTGTTCTCTGCAATGAAATGTAACAAAACGCGCCTGAGAAATGCATTTTCTGATCGAAATTTAAACTGCATGCTGTGCCTACAATGCACAAGAACAATTACTCCGAACATAAACGCAATTGTAAAGGGCAAAAAGTACAAGATAACCGAGAATCCCACACTTCAGTGACACCTTTTATTGTGTAACAGTTCACAAATTAATACAAATGTAGAGGCATACACTAAGCTAATAAAATTATCTGGCACGTGTACATTCTCCTTTATTTGTTTCATTTGTCGCAGTATAATTTGTGAGTGATATCCTGCCAGGTGGCCGCAGGTTTACATTGACTGGCAGCAGCTGTTGTGTGCCTTACATGACTCTCCCCACTCTCCGCTCTGGTCCGGTAGTGGGGGTAGCATGCTCGCGCTGCTCCGTGCTCGCGCCTTACTGTTCACAGCTTGCTCTGCGAGCACGTATGTTGTGAAGCCCTGCCTTACATGCTGGGGACTCAACTAATTCATTGATCAGATTCAGTGGTTTATCATGATACATTATTTCATATGGGCAAAACCCAGTAGATGAATGCTGTAAACTGTTTAGTATATCTTTCTATGTACTCTACCCAGCTTACATGATTTTTGTTGCAATAAGTTGTAAATAACCTCCCTATATTTCTCATGTAATGTGCAGTGGGATTGCTTGATGGGTGGTAAACAGATATTAGAATATGGTTTATGTTCTAATCCTCAACAAATGTTTTCCAAAGTTTAGATGTAAATTGTGCTCCATTGTCAGAAAGTATGCTCTTCGGTGTTCTTACCTGTGTGAAATAGTCTCTTCTAATTTTCAAAATGATGTTCTTACTTGTTGCTTTCTTTAATGAATACAGTTTAATGAATTTTGAAAAAAGATCCGCCGTGACAAATATGTAACAAAATCCACCTTTTACCTTAGGCAATGATCCATAAAAATTTACTGCTACAAGTTGTAGTTGTTCTTTTGTCAAGATGTTTTGCATAAATCCTTTGCAGATTTGATTACTAACTTTTACCCTCTGGCACCTGTCACATGTAGATAATCGCTTTCTCACTCTTTTGGCAATATAGTAAAAGTATACATTTTCTGGAATCTTTTGAATACATTTCAGTGTACCACAATGTCCAAAACTCTCATTTACATACTTTATCAGTACTTCAATATACTGCTCTGTCCAACACAATCTCCAAGTATCGCTGTCTGTACTGTAACTTTTGAAAAGTATACCCTGCAGTAATACTGCTCTACGTTCTCATATCCTCTCTTATCCAGACAACTTTTAACTAACTTCCAGTTGGAATCATGGTTCTGATATCTGTGGATGTCATTACAAATTTTCCTTATTTCATTCACATCTTCCACCCCTTTTAGATACAAAATCCGAAATTCCCTTTCACACTCATCACTGTTATTTCACCTTCTCCTCCCATTGCCAATCTTGATAGAGCAACAGCAATTAGATTTTCTTCACCTTTTATATACTTGACTGTGTAGTCGAACTGCTGGAGGGTTAGTGCCCAGCTCATTATCCTGCTGTGATGCAAGTACACTCTTGTATATAGATTAAAGCTTTATGGTCTGTGTATACTACTACTTGATGTCCTAATAAGTAGTTCTTGAATTTGGTAAAAGCCCAATAGACTGATGACAATTCTTTTTCGATGACAGTATATGACTTCTCATGTTTTCGTAAAGTTCTACTGCCAAAAGTAATTGATCTATTCTCTGTCACACCACCTACAATCTTTTCTTGGAACAAATGAGCTCCCAGCCTGTAATCACTGATGTCAGTCATAATGCAAAATGGCTCTGTAAGATCAGGTCTGTATAACATTTTACTACTGCACATCTGTTTCTTGAAGTTGTTGAATGCCTCCTGACAATCCTTGTCTCTTATCCAAATGGTGTTCTTCTTCAACAAGTTGTTCAAACATGGCGCATTTAAAGCTTGAGTGATGACAAACTTACAGTAGTAGCCACAAATTCCATAGATTGATTGAAGTTGTTTCTTAGTCTTGGGTGCAGGAAATTTTGCAACGGCTTCTAGTTTTTCTTCATCAGGCAAGATTCTTTCTTCTGAGATAGTATGGCCTAAAAATTTGAGTTGTTTAATCTGAATTTGCACCTTTCTAGTTTTAATGCCTACCTCCCTGTCTCAATCTATAACACACTTCACCCAAAAAATGTATATGTTCTTCCCAACTCTTTCCTGTTACAAGTATGTCATCAACATAAAGGACTAGTTTGCTTAACAATTCTTTTCCCGGAACAAAATCTAATGCTTAGATAAATTCTGCAACTGATACATTAAGACCAAATGGTACAACAAAATAGCAATAGCATCTTCCTTCAAACAAAAATGTGGTATATTTCCTAGACTGAATCTCCAATGGTACCTGATGGAAACCTGCTGTTAAGTCTAAACTAGACATGTACTTCATATGTTCAAACTTATGTAATAACTCATCTATGTTCTCAGGGTGATCAGTTTCCCTCTTGAGGTATTTGTTTAAATGTCTCAAGTCAAGCACAAGTTTTACTCAACAGTCACATTTGGAAACTACCACCAATGGGTTATTGTATGCACTATTGCAGCTTTCAATTACTTCCCATTCTTCCATCTTTTGTAGTTCTTTCTCCACAGCTTTTCTTTTTGAGATGGTTACTCCATATGGTTTGATGAAAAATAGTCCGTGAGGTTTTATTGTAAGTCTACATTCATAGTTTTTCACTTTCCCAGGTTTCTCACTAAACACATCTTTGTACTTCCACAACAAACTACCGAACTGATCTGTCTGTTCTTTTTCTAGACTCCCAGCTTCCTTTAGTTTGGTGGCCACTAATTCAGAATACTTGTCTTCACTGCATTTTTCTTCATTGTCTTCCTTGTTAAAGTCAATCTTTTCATTTACACAAAACACTCTTCTAAATTGAAAATTGTTCTCTAGGCAAATTTGGATGATTAGTTTAGTCACATGTGTTACATCTGTCTTTGGGTTGGTAAGCTTTAACTTTTTGTTATTCCAGTCAAAATCTGCACATACTCCTTGTATCCAATTCATTCCGAACCAAATATTTTCGTTGAAGTCAGGGACTTGGTTATACTGTATACTGTTATACTGTACATCATTAATAGTGGAAGATATTAAGGCTTGCCTGTTCACAACTTTGCTGTGCCTATCAGTTGCTTCCTTAATTTTGATTCCAATACCAGGATATTCTTCAAAGTCAGCACTATGTCTTATTTGGTCTCTAAATTTTTCAGAAATGGCACAAACAGGACTACCTGTGTCTAAGAGGCAAACTCCCTCATAATTTGCAACTTTTATGTGTATATACAGGCAACCTAAAACTTTTTCCTTCCTGCTTTCCTCATCTTCATGCAACAAATCACCCTCAATGTCTCTAAAGTCCAAGTCATTTATACCATTTTTCTTTGCACAATTTTTCTTACTTGTCTGTATTTTACTTAGAGCTACATCAGATGATTGCTTGATGTCATATCCCTCTTTTACACACTGTCTACTTTTCCCAAAACTGATCTCACTGTAAGCCTGCTGATTGGTTCTACTTTGTCAGTTGGAATGCAATTCTTCACAAATAATATTGATGACCCTTTTTACTCTATCACTGTCACTGTCACTATAACCCTTGTAAGTATTACATAAAGTTTCTAGCATCACATCTAAATCATGATGGCTGTCCATATGTTCCTTATCTGATGATACCTTCTCAGTCTCCATTGGCACAATCTGGTTCTCATATTCTTCTCAAATACTACTGACATCATCATCTTCACCATTAATGAAATCTCATTAACTCCATATACACCATTCTTTCTACTTCTCATTACTACTGACACTTGCGCTATAAACATTGTCACACATCCTATCATTTCCAACACTAAACACTTCTACAACATCTTTATAATGATCATCAGAATTGTTGACAAGTACACAAGTACAATTATCATCACTTAAGTGCTTAACAGGGATAGATTCTTCCTCCATTAATTTATCCGAGATGACCATCAGAACCAACATTTTCTTTGCAAACTTCTTCACCACACTGATTATATAGACTTGAGATAGTTTCTCTGCTTACATTAGTTCTGCCATTTCCACTCCAATATCTTCATTTACTTTATCTTAAGTATCTATTTTCAATGTCTCTAGGCCGGTGGTGTGTAGCCTCATTTTGGTACTTATTTTTTGTCCCAAACTGACAGGCTCCCACTGAGGTGCCCGTCAGTTTAAATTGCCTCATCTTGATTGGTGATTATCTAATTGTCTGTCACTATTCTCCCAAGGTCTCTCCCTGTTGTCATGTCCTCTGTTTCCATTCCCATTACTATGGTTGATCCATCAATTATCACTTCTGTTGTAAGCACTATTATTATTCTGATTTTCATTATCACTCTTGCCTTGATTCCTACTTTGATTCCAAGCCCCCAGATGGTTGACTGCCAAATCTGCCATTATGTAGCCTCTCATTTCTCTCAAAGGCTCTATCGAACTTATCTACATATCACAAGAACTGATCTACAGAATCGTCTGGTCCATAAATCAACTTCCATTGTACTCTTTTTGGTAATCTCCTTCTGAAGGCATCTATTTGTATTAATTTGTCATAAGGTTTGTCTAAGTTCACCAATTTCCTCAATTGGTTTTCACAAAAACACTTAAAGCTACCATCACTTTTCCTATACATTCAACCATTTTAATCCTAGCTTGCTCAGATCCTGACCAAAACTTATTTAAGAACTTTTTTTCAAATTCATCAAATGACAAGGTAGAATTAATATTCTGACTGGCCCTTGAGATTGCTTCTCCATTCAAAAATCGCTTAACAAAATTAATTTTAACACTGTCTGTCATTTCATTACTAAAATTATCCTGACAATGCTGTAAAAAATCAACAGGATGCAATTTCCCATCTCCTGGAAAGTATTTTAAAAATATGCCACCCCAAGCACTATTAATATTGCTAACAAAATTTCTTTGAGCTACACCCTGTTGTAATTCTACAACTTTCTTACTTAAATCTACAACATTATTTTTACACAAATCTATTCTTTTCATCACACTTCAGTTCTACATTACTTATTTGATTGGTAATGTCTGTACATTTTAACTCAGAGTTCCTTTTGTAGCCTTCTACTTTTTCTTCTAACACTCTCCTAGTCTGAACAACCTCTACTTTAAGTTTAGAATTTTCTGCTCCTGCATGTTTATCTAGATTTTTGAATCTCTCCTCATTTTTGGACGGCTCTTGTGTGAAATTAGTTTCTAATATATCTACCCTTTCTTCTACCCTTTTTTGGGCAATCTGAACTGAATGATACCTATATAAACACATATAAAAGGCCCTAGGAAGCACTGAGTTATACGATAAATACACAGATGCATATAAAATTGGTGGTATCAGACAGTTCATAATAATCTTGGGGGAGGCTGTTGCATAATATTGGTTAAAATGTTGGCCTCAACACTTGTAGCACAAAACCAGGTACCCCAAATGAAAAATGTCAAGTTATCAGAGTTGTAGGGCATGAAATTTCATGTTACAAAAAATCTAGTTTTTCTGTTTTAGGCACTATTAAGCATTCATACACTTGAGAGCCAAACTAATTCCACTTTGTTGTTGTTTGTAAGTCAGATTTATTCAGTGAAATGAAATTTTAAGTAGGGAAACATAAATCTCGGATGTGGAGATATCTGTATAGATCTCCCTTGATTGACATGTCAAAACAGCTGAGGTTGCCATCCCCTCCATTCCATTATTAGCTGTGCCCAGTCTTCCTGTATTGTGCGAGGGATGCTGTAACAAAAGTATGTAAGCAGAGCAGACAAGGATGGTGATCACCCTAGCAAAGATATGAACTGCATAGGGCAAAATCTATTGAGATAAGGGACTTTGACAAAAGGCAGGTTATTATTATGCAGAGCCTGTGAACGAGTATCTCAAAAATGGGGAAGCTGGTGAAATGTTCACATGCTACTATCGTGAGCCACTATGGAGAGAGGTAGAAGTCTAAGTGGAACTATCACAAGATGCTAAATGGTTGGATATCAGCAGCTCTTCGTAAAACATGAAGTTTGGGGGCTTGTCTGATCTGTTGTGGAGAAAATAGGATCTAGATCTTCACTAGAAGAGGCAAGGCTACTAATAGAAGAGGCCATACCTGTGCAGTTTGAAACAACTGTATTTCCACCAACCTCTCACTCTGAAATAAGTAAAATAATAAACTCACTGAAAAGTAAAAGCTCTTACGGAATTGATGGCATTTCCAGCAAGGTACTTAAAGCTTGTTCCCCACAGATAAGTAGGATTCTCAGCCACATATGTAATAGCTCTTTGGAGCAGGGTGTTTTCCCCAATAGACTGAAATATGCCATTGTAAAACCATTGCATGAAAAGGGGGATATGTCAGATGTCAACAACTACCGCCCTATCTCTGTTCTGACAGCCCTATCAAAATTTTTTGAGAAAGTAATGTATTCAAGAGTAGCCTCCCATATTTGTAAAAATTAAGTACTAACAAAATGTCAGTTTGGTTTTCAGAAAGGATTTTCAACAGAAAATGCTATATACACTATCACTGATCAAATATTAAATGCTCTGAATAACCGGACATCACCCATTGGTATTTTTTGTGATCTCTCAAAGGCCTTTGACTGTGTAAATCATGGAATTCTTTTAGATAAGCTAAATCATTATGGTTTTAGGGGGGCAGTGCACAAATGGATTAATTCATACTTAATTGGAAGAATGCAGAAAGTTGAAATAAGTGGTTCATGTAATGTTAAAACAACAGCTGATTCCTCAACCTGGGGGGGGGGGGGGGGGGGGGGGCTATCAAGTACGGGGTCCCATAGGGTTCGGTCGTAGGTCCTTTACTGTTCTTGATATACATTAATGACTTACCATTCCACATTGATGAAGATGCAAAGTTAGTTCTTTTTGCTGATGGTACAAATATAGTAATAACATCCAAAAACCAAGAACTAAGTGATGTAATTGTAAATGATGTTTTTCACAAAATTATTAAGTGGTTCTCAGCAAACGGACTATCTTTAAATTTTGATAAAACACAGTAGATACAGTTCCATACAGTAAATGTCACAACTCCAGTAATAAATATAGACTTTGAACAGAAGTCTGTAGCTAAGGTAGAATTTTCAAAATTTTTAGGTGTGTCCATTGATGAGAGGTTAAACTGGAAGCAACACATTGATGTTCTGCTGAAATGTCTGAGTTCAGCTACGTATGCTATTAGGGTTATTGCAAATTTTGGTGATAAGAATCTCAGTAAATTATCTTACTATGCCTACTTTCATTCACTGCTTTCGTATGGCATCATATTCTGGGGTAATTCATCGTTGAGTTGAAAAGTGTTCATTGCTCAAAAACGTGTAATCAGAATAATTGCTGGAGCCTGCCCACAGTCATCCTGCAGACATCTATTTAAGGATCTAGGGATCCTCACAGTAACCTCACAGTATATATATTCACTTATGAAATTTGTTGTTAATAATCCAACCCAGTTCAAAAGTAATAGTAGTGTGCATAGCTATAACACCAGGAGAAAGGATGATCTTCACTATGCAGGGTTAAATATGACTTTGGCACAGAAAGGGGTAAATTATGCTGCCACAAAAGTCTTTGGTCACCTACCAAACAGCATAAAAAGCATGACAGATAGCCAACCAACATTTAAAAATAAATTAAAAGAATTCCTAGATGACAACTCCTCCTACTCATTGGCTGAATTTTTAGATATAAATTAAGGGAGGGGAAAAAACCAACTTAAACATTAGTGTCATGCAATATTTTGTGTAATGTAATATGTTGTACAGACATCTTTTATTAATGTGACACGTGACGAAGTCTCGTATTCATGATCTATGGAACAAGTATTAATTTAATCTAATCTAATCTAATCTGTACAGTAGGCAGATGGTGATCTGTGGCATACCTACTGAAGAGCACAATGCTCGCGCATGCACAAGTGTTTCCGAGCACACCATTCATGGTACATTGTTGAACCTGAAGCTCTGCAGCAGACCACCCCTACATGTTCACTTGTTGAAACAATGACAACATTATGAGGGCAGTGGGCACTAGACTATCAAGATTCAATTGTCAATCAATGGAAACACATCAGCTCTTCAGGTAAATCACATTTTTTCTACACCAGATTGATGGTCAGCTCCACAAACACCATCATAGAGGTGCATGGCAGTTTGAAACATGTGGTACGCCCTGGACCCAGGCTGGTAGGAGCAGTATTATGCTAGGGGATACATTCTCCTGCACATGCATGGGAACTGTGGTAGTAATTGAAGACACGCTGACAACTGTGAACCATCTGCATCCCTTCATGCTTGAGGTCTTCCCCGACAGTGATGACATTTTTCAGCAGTATAATTGTAAGATCTCAGAACCAGAACAATACTACCTTGGTCTGAGGTGCATTACAGTGAAGTCACAACCGACCCAAGTTCATCTGATTGCAATCTTATGGAGCCCATCTGGGTCACTATGAGGCACCAGAACCATGTACACAAATCACTGGCCCATTATTTACATGAATTACATTACCAGTGCATAGAAATCTAATTCCAGATATCTCCACAAACCTACCAACAAATTTTCAGATCCCTTATGCACAGAATCAGTGATGTATTCCATTCCAAAGATGGACAAACAAGTCATTAAGCAGGTAGTCACCTGCTTTATAAGGATGTTTGGCACATCAAAGAAAGGTTTGGAGCCATCTGTATGAAAAATGAAACCTATTTCAGAAGACACTACACATCCCAAATCACAATTATATTCAGTGGCCACTCAAGTGGTGCTTTGCAAAGAGGAACAGAGTCTTCTGAAAGATCTAGTTGTTTAAAGACACCCAGTTCTATATCAAGTATCAGTTTTGATGAAGATACAAATGCTTCCGTCACACAAGAGCAGTTTCTCACAAATGAGAGCAACAGGAACCACTTGATTTTGATGTTCATACAGCAATTTGAGAATGAAGGCATTCAAGAGCTACAGGCAGAAGAAGATGCAGGTTCAATATTTGTGGAAACCGATATTTCCCAAGTTGATGAGTCTTACTGTGTGACAATTGTGGGCAAAGACATTGATGGTCAAGGAAACAACTACAACAATTTGTACTTCCACAAACCAGAAACAGGGAAAACAGCTGGAGTGTGGTACTCAAGTAATTCCTTTAATTTTGATCATTCATTTGCCCTTCTCAACCATGCCTTCATGGGACGTGACACTACATCCTCTTTTTTTGACCATCGACAAGGGAAATTACTAAACATTATGGAACAACAGTCACACCGCAAAGTGCAAGCTATGAATTTATTAAACCATCAGTCTCTCAAGATGTAATAGCACAGGCAGGAGAAGAGCTGATGTTAGCACTGTATGGGAATTCCAACTGTGCACCTTCAATTGAACTCAAGTTTTAGCTTTTTGCAAAGCATGCCCCAAAAAAAATCTTTCAGTTTTGAAAGGCTGCCACCAACATCAAAGCTGGTAATTCAGCATTCATTGCGATCCTACCATCAAGGGCAATCGTGGATGAGGGAGATAAGTGATCCATGCCAGTGGGGCTGGAAAAAAATCTTATCAGACTTGTTTCTCATCATCATGATGAAAGATCTGGCAACACACACACTACTGAAGATGGTTTTCTGCAAATGCAAAACAGGATACATGGCAGTATGTGGATGTCACAAACCTGGACTGAACTGCTCCTCCACATGCCAACACTGTTGTGGCTTATTTTGCTAGAATACTCCAGAAATTGAGGTAGAAAAGAATGAGGAAGATATGTTACTGGATGAGAAAACTGCTGAAGGACCCACACTGGATCCTGAAGATTGGATACTGGACTGCGGTCTCCCAAATGACCTTGATGGAATTGAAATTTGATAAAATGTGAATCTCTGGTATTTAAATTTAGTTTTTTAACATTGTCATGACCTTTTATTTGTTCATTTGCACAAATTTTTTATATTACTGATACATAAATATACAGTGTCCATTACTATGTACGTGGTTTTCATTTTAGCAACCCACTCTTACCAATTAAGGTATGGATAAAAGTGAATAAAAAGACATATTAGTGAAGAACATTAAAATGACATATGCAGAAAACACATATATGCTCATTTGAGATCCATCTTTCCACTGGAAATTACATTTCATTGTATAAATTCGACATAAAAAAACAAAACAAAACAAAAAAAAAACAACAACAAAATGGAATTACTTTGGCTGTGTCAGGCGCATGAACGCTTAATAGTGCCTAAAACTGAAAAACTAGATGTATTTGTAAGATAAAATTTCATGCTCTGCAGCTTTGATAACTTGATACTTTTCATTTGGCGGAGCCATTTTTGAGTTACAGTTGTTGGAGCCAACACTTTGGCCAAGTTTGTAAAAATGAATAAACTCAGAAAATTGATTACGGTCAAATGGCTGGACTGATTTTGACATTTGAGCGGGTCATTCAACGCAAAATTTAATTGTCTTTCATTTTGGTGATGGCAAAATTTTCAGCAGGTTGCATAATTCCTGAATAATAGGTGAAAACCTAAAAAAAGTGCCAAAATTTTGTGGTTTTTGATCATAAAAAGTTGTCCTGTGTGTGTTGGAAATAGAACATACTCTCATCTATAAGCACAAGGAAAAAAGTCTTGTACCTCATTTTTTGCAAGCAAAGGGTATTTTCTGTGATCCCATTACTGGACTATCACTGTCTACTATCTTCCAGTATTTATTACTTTTCTGTCTCTTTGCCACTGCCACTATCTTCTTCTCTCTCCACATAAAAAACTGTGAATATGTTCACATACCAACATTTGTGGGAAAATTATTAAAGGTACTGGAGGAAGGTAGAATGAGGCAGTTATTACTCCATTGTTCAGTCAGAGTATTTTAAATAAACAGGAACGTATTTGTTTTCTTTGTCTTGAGATACCTGCATTTTTCTGCTGGTTCCCTTCTGTTCTCAGCTGCAGTGGGACATGTAACTCATGTGAAAAGAAACATATTGGTCACTAAAATGTAGATATTTTACTTAAGTGAAATTGAAATACTTCAAAATTAATCTTATACGTCAAACCATATTTTACATGCAAAAAACTTTCGCATATGCTGCAGTACTACAACATGAGGTTTCCAGATGACAATGGAGACAGTATAGAGCATATTTCTCCATGCTATACCACTTTATAAAGTACAATTTTGCCTCACACTGGATTTTATATGCACATTTCATGTGTAAAGTAGAGTAACTTTGCACTTCTGTATCTCAAAAACACAGAAAGATAAGAAGAAAATTTTCAAGATTGTTTGAGATCAGGATCTTAGGAATACACCATAAAAATTGCAGCCAGTTGCTGTACTTAGCTGTCTTGGAATCCACAGCTGGAGTTATGGGGTGTTTCCCAATAATGGAGAAAGATTTTTGAAAATGGGGAATTGGCTCTGGAGAATGTACTGTTAAAATTTTAGCAATTTGCTGTGGTTACGTAGTCTTTCGATTTTTCCTCACACCAGATTTTGTGTGTAAAAGCTCAATAACTTTCAAGCTCTGTATCTTGGACATGGATAAAGAAATTGAGAAATTTTTCAGGGCTGTTTGAGATCAGGATCTTAGCAACGTATCATAAAAATTTCAGTCATTTGCTGTGCACAGCCATCTTGGAACCTTTGGCTGGGTTTTGGTCTGCTACAGATGACAAAAATATAGTAAAAAAATCATTTTTTTGCAGTGTGTTCTGAGGATTCACCCATGAACTAATGGTGCCTCTATAAGTCCCTCAGGTCCATTGTGGACCACATCAGATGTTAAAAGAACAATCCAATTTGCTCCATTTGTGCAAGCAGGAGGAAATGTGTTTATTCATACTTCGACCTTGTGCCATAGTATAGTGACACTAAAATGATCCTTCTGATGTGTATACATATAGTCCCTACCCATAGGGCTATCGAAATTAATTTGCACTACCATTCCTACCTTTTGGTCACCAATAGAACCCAAGGTATGAGCACAGAAAATCCTGTTTTTATGCATAGTATTTAGGAACATATTAGGTATACATGCCAGTTCGTTAGAATACATAAATACTTAATCTCTTTAGTTTCCTATTTTTCGTTTGCAAATAAATTAGTAAGAAAATTTACTTCAGGTATGTAAATAACATAAATATAGTTGTGTGAATTTTACCAAATATCCTTTATAATAATAACAACTGAAAATCGTGTCAGCTCTGTCATTGCTTTGTGTGAGGCACACCGCATCTGTAATGATCTTTAGGTGCCTTCAATACATGATAGTTTATCATACAATGTAAGCTTTCACGGCTGGTATTGTCTTCACTTAAAACTTACGGGCTGATAGGCCGTGGTCGAAGTATAAAACTGTCTCCTGATGTTTCGTCTCCGACTGCGGGAGACGAAACGTCAGGAGACAGTTTTATACTTCGACCACGGCCTATCAGCCCGGAAGTTTTAAGTGAATACATGATAGACTCCTCGAGGATCAGGAGAGTAAATACACCCTACATCTTCACTTTCTACTTTTGTATCAAAAAATGCACACAGTATGTGTACAAACACTGCATCTGTGTAATGTAGCATACTGAACCCAACACAGAGACCATGTGTTGCAAACTGTGCTGTTTCAGTTGACACTAAGTGACAAGACAGCTATATAATATGAACTCATACATTGCTGTTATATTCGTATATTCATTCACATTTGTATGCTTATTACTTTAAACTAAAAAACAATAAATACATTAGTATCTCCATGTGTAGTCCAACTTTACTGTCACATACTGTATTCCAAGCTTAAATCTTCTATTGAGTATTCATTATATTTTAAATATTTTTCAAAATGATTGTTTTATACTTTAGGAAGCTCACTCAGACACAAAATTTATTTGTGGTTTTTAATAGGATCACCCAAAGAATTGACAAAACTGATATTTTTTGACAGTACCATGCAAAGCTTTGATGGTAGTGGTGTTATAGTCAGCCTCGTCTTGTACTTTTCATTCACCAAGCTTCTTTAGATGCTCCTCGAAACTAGCCAAAGTGTTTTGGGCATGAATTATTTAATCAAATTTCTATTTTGACCTAACGGCTCTACTGGGCTTCACATATCTGAGATCTGACTATGTGTAGTTTCTAATTTATCATTTGACAAACTCTCTATTTGTTGAATTTTTATATATAGCTTGTTAACCTTTCTTGAACCTCCTTCCTGATTAAATCTCACTGTTTTTCTCTTTCAACCTGTAATGCCTTAGGCCTCCTTCCTGATTAAATCTCACTGTTTTTCTCTCTCAGCCTTTTAACACCTTATGTAAATGTAATGTCTCTTTTTGTATTTGAGATTTTATATACTTTTGTAGCTACCTCCTCCTCTTTACGTTTTAAATCTGACAACACTTGGTCTTGGGTTATGATACTATCAGACAACTCATCTGATTTCTCCAATTTCTCTCTGTGTGTTGCTGTACTATTTGACAGCTACATTGGGTTTCATACTCTTTTTTAACTCTTCCTCTTGTGGCTTAACGAGGGCCATTAATTCTTCCATCTTGTGGATAGTAACCAGCATAGTACATAGGCAACAATGTATTCACTTAACAGCACTTAAATAATGTTACTCTGTTTTGACACCAGCGCACAAAACCAGTGAAATGTATTTCTGTGAATCTTCACACAACGAATTACCTAAAAAAAAGAAAAAAATGAAATCAATCTTAGGTCAGTTCTATTTGCAGCTCACCTTAGTAGACACTTATGGTGCACAGTATCAAAAGCCTTAACAAGATGTAAATTACGCATGTGACACAATAATCTTTATCAAGATCACCAAGTAACACTTCTGTGAATACTACTGTGGCTGATTTCCAAAACCAAACTGTGATTCATATAATCAGTTGTGTTTATTCAATTAATTTTGTAATCTGCCTTTCATAACTGATTCTATTATTTTTAGTTATGGTGACAGCAAAGAAATGGGTCAGTAATTTCCATTGTCTTTTGCATTACATGTCCTTAATAGAAGTAAAACTGTTGCTGACGGTTTGAAATACTCTGGAAATATCCTTGATACAAAGGATTCAATTATTATGTTTGTTAAGGGAGCGTATATACTCTCTATGCATTGTTTCAATACACACATTGGCAGTTCATCTAAGTCTACTGACTTTTTTTGTCTTTCTACAGTTTTACTGACTTCATGTTATGTGGTTGTTAGTTAACATAATTGCACTTAGTGCTTAATTATTTACAGGCATTGTATTCATTTTTGGGGATTGTTGTTGTAACTTGTCTGAAGTACTTGCAAAATGCTCATTTACATAGCTTGCTAGGTGGTGTAGATCTCTTATTATTTTAACCCTGCCCCCACCCACATTATCAGTATGTTATTATGCCTTTGTCTCTTTTTTATTTTATTTTCTTTATTTATTTTTATTTCCTACATAGCTAGGCTTGTATTCTCTAAAAATATTGTCATTATATGAGTTTTTGCGTCAATCAGCACCTCCACTTACGTCTTTTTGATTCAACACTAGTAGATTATGAACTCTGGCTTAGTATGACTTGTAGTGATTCGAGAATTTCTGTGTAAATTCTAGAACCACTCAGCCATCTACCATCTTGAACACACAATATTCTGGATATGAGTGTGGGATGGCAGAATCCTAACCACTGCGTGTCACATTTTTGTGTGTGTAGATTTAAAATCAGTTGCGGGAAGAAAGTAGACACAGCACTCAAACAACACCAACAAGTACCTATGGGGCATTCCATAGATGTTTTAGTGAGTGTGTAAGGAAGAACCATGGGGTTTATATGCAGCTCTGTGCCCATTGTGTCACTGACTATTGCTATTAATACAAGAACAGTTGAAAAAAGTGCTCTTGTAGACTCTTGACGCAACCTTGTTAGAGGAAAGACTCATTTTATGATTCATGTTAAGAAAGGTCATGGTATCCAAGCCAACTTTCTTGTAACTGTAACACAATTTGTTTCTAATGTCTGACTGTATGAGAGACTTGCAGGAAGTTACATATTCATGTGGAAATTGAGATTTTTGTTGTGTATGGAGGTCAAATACATCCTTAGTTGACGAAAATTAATGTTTGTATGTCTGCTTGTTTCATTAATAGAAACAGTCTAAAAATTCTTGTACCTAGTGTTATTTGGTGGAGAAGAAGTCAAGAGGGTTTCCAGCAGCTGGCTAGCCAGTAGAGAAGAGTGGCTGCAAATTCCACATAAGTCACCTCATAAAGAAGTGGAAGGTGGTTTTGGCAAATAAACTGATATAACCCAGATCCACACTCACACTTTAAGTCATCAGAGCATTAGAGACTCTTTTTCATGGAACTGAGCTACATAACCTTTGTGTATCAAAGTTTCTCGCTGAAAGCATCATTTTATTAATTTTTTTTAAGTACTAATGGCTTTAGCATGAAATCACCTTTGCTGATGTAAGATAGAGACATCTACTGGTACACCGATATATGTCTACAAATGTAGTATGATAGAGCTGCAAGATTGCAGGATATTGTGTCTGTGGCAAGGCAGACTTACCATGGTTACTGTCATTGACACTTATATAGATAACAAAAATTGCCAAGTTATAACAAACACACACACACACACACACACACACACACACACACACACATGCAAATGCAACTCACTCACACATGACTGCAGCTTCTGACAGTTGAAGCACACTGCGAGCAGCAGCAGCAGTGTATGATCCATCTTGGATTTTCAATTGTTCAAGTTATATTGTACATTGTTTCAACCAAACTTATCATAATTTACAATTAAAGTATTTCATGCTAGCCTTTATGAATCATTGCAGTATTTCAGAAACAGTTACCATATCCAAACATTACAATTCTCATATCAAGGTTGCCTGAAGCATACATCCATACAATGTCATAATTATTTTTGTTAATTGGTTTAAAAATACAGAGTGAGTTTAGTTCCTAATGTAAATCCCTTGTCTTTACAGGTGGGTGCATCATGCATCATAATTACTATCACTTTTCTATGTGTGAATTCCATGAATGATAAATCGGGCTTTTGTTTACGTTATTTTGACATATTTCTTGTTTGTGGTTCAATATCTTTATTAATTAATTGATCACAATTCATCTAATGTTGACTTATTATCATCAGTATAGTAATTCAATAGTATTATAATTCAAGCTGTTGCATTTCTGTAATCTTCCACAAACTCCATTTGATAGTACTGTAGATTTTGATATGTTTATGATCCTAGTTTTCATTAAATGTTCTCCTATTCTGCTACACTGAACGTGCTGTTTGGTCCCTCACATGGGAAGCTGTGACTCATCTGACAGTGGTTAGGGGGCTAGGAAGTCTCCTGGAATGTCCAGAGGTTCAACAGGGACCAACTCTGCTGATGAGGAACTGACATCCATTTTAAATGCTATTCGTAGTACTAGTTGAACCAGGGGCAATCCTTGAGTTTAAGCATCATTGTGGCACACGAGGGTGGCCGTTAAAGTGCAGTGCCATCTCTTAATGGTGCTGTTGTTTAACTTATGTTAGTTTATCTACGATGGCGGTGGAAACCATACAATTTTGACAGTTCCTTGAAAAGCTTGGATTCAGACTATCATCCTTAGTCTTTAGTGATCAGAAAGCAACTGAAATGTGTGAGCCAAGTCTTGACAATACACACACAGCCTTCAGATGGGGAAGAGGGCTGACTAGGTCAATGTGAGATGACGTTCAATCTTGCTGCATTGCCACTGTATGTACAGGCAAGCCCTGATTCCAGACCACACTAATGGATCAATCATTTTCTTGAGTGGAGCATTGGCCCTTGGTGCACCAGCTTGTGGACTCTGTTGCAACCTGTCTGTTAAAACTAAGACATGCTCTGAGGCCTCAATTTGTTTCTACAGGGTGTCCAGAAAAGGGCTCCCTGATTTCAAAATTAAATATCTCAAAAACAAAGATCGATAGAGGAATGCAGTAAATGGTATGTTTATTGTGAAAGCTGTAAGAAGTTTATACAGCAGTTTGAAATAATAGTTACAAAAGCTGCTAACGGATGGCACTGTACGCTGTACAGCTCATATCAGCATACATAAGTGAAATAATCGTATGAAAACAATCTTTGCAAACAATCTCATCACAATGTTTTCAAAATGTTCACCATTGGCACTACAGAGGTGGCGCAAACGAAGAATGAAATTTGCCATCACATTTCATAGTGTCTCAACTGAAATGGATTCACATGCCACAGAGATCGCCGATTCAAGCTCGTCCAGCGTGGTGGGATGCTTCAGGTCTTTCACTGTGGCCCACAAAAAAAAGTCACAAGAAGTCAAATCCGGCAAATATGGAGGCCAATCCATGCCTGCACCAGTAAATTTGGGATATTCCAAAGCAATGACTCAATTCCTGAAGTATTCCTCAAGAAAGCAAAACACTTGTTCGGTCCGATGTGTTCGGGCTCCATCTTGCATAAACTATTCAGTACCTGGTCGATCCTCTAACGCTTGCTGTGTGGCAACAAATTGCTCCAAAATTGCAATGTAACGTGCACTAGTGACCGTTTCTTGAATGAAAAAAGGGCCAATAATGCCTCTGCTGCATACTGCAGCCCACACAGTAACCTTAGGGGAATACAGGGGTTTCGCTTCACACCAATATGGCTTTTCGGAACCCCAAAATCACCAGTTCTGCTTATTCACATATCCATTCAGGTGGAAGTGTGCTTCATATGTAAACCAGATGCAGACAACATCAAATCCTTCACTATCAATCATTGTGAGCATCTGATTAGCAAAGGCAACCCTTTGTTGCACAGCTCGTACAGGTATAGCCTGGTGCATTTGAATTTTGAATGGAAAAATGTGTAGGCTCTTTCTCAGTATTTTCTGTGTGCTGGAACGCTTCAAACCAGTCTCAGATGCAATTCTATGGCTGGATGACATTGGATTTTGCCGAATAATTCCAGAAACTGTGGCGATATTTTCAGGCGTAACTGCGGTTTGCTTGTGGCCAACATGCCCCACTAGATCATCAGTTATGCTGCCCGTTCGTTGAAATTTTGTGAAGAGCGTACGAATGGTTTTCGCATCGGGTCCTTTTGGAACATTAAATCGTGCTTCAAAACTTCACCTTGTTGCTGTAGGACTCTATTCTAACCTGTGGTACTCTAGCACCAGGAAAATGCATTGTTCAATGGAGTGCATGGTTTTAATCTCTTCCTTCAGTATGCTAACCTCCTTTCACGTTTCAATAGTGGAACTGATCGCTCTGGGCTTCGGATCACTATTTATACTAGGCATTACATATGGCGATTACAGCGCCATCTGTTAGCAGCTTTTATAACTATTATTTCAAACTGCTGTATAAACTTCTTACAGCTTTCACAATAAACATACCGTTTACTGCATTCCTCTATCGATCTTTGTTTTCAAGATATTTAATTTTGAAATCAGGGAGTCCTTTTCTGGACACCCTGTATATACTTGCTATGCCATCAAGAGCATGCAACATTTGGAGGCACAGGCCATTGGAGAATTCATTCAGCAACAGTTAAAGCTGTTGATCCAAAGACAGGTCAGTGGCAAGGTCATTGTAGTTCAGAATAGGCAAAGGCAGCTGATACAAGAAAAGTAGTTGGCCATGATGTTATCAGCACTGTGAATGTGCCAGATGTAAATTTCCCATAGTAAATTGGCAACTGTATTCAGTGCATCAGAGCTGACATGGAGAGCACTTGGTACTGATGTTTTAGAACACTGGCGTGATGGGTTTGTGGTCAGTATAAATGGTAATAAGTGAAGCCATGATAAGGGGGCAGAAATGTTGGAGGCCATCCTAGTACACTAAATGCTCCCTGTCAGAAGCACTACTGCGTATTTAACTGGGTTGCAGTTTTTCACTCTTTGGTGGTCCACCAACAGCATGTTGGCTGGGATCAACAAATAAAGCTTTGCATGCCCCAGGAGAGGGGTGAGTGAGTTCCACAACATCAACAAGGCTTTCTTGCAAGTCCTTGAGTGTGTTTTCTATCTCTGGTATCCACAAGAGAGGGAACTTGCCTGTTGTGCTGTGGCCTGCCAGTGTGTTTGTGAGAGGTGTTTGTGTTGCAGTAGAGCTGGCATCAGTAAAAATGATCATGATGAGGGAACACTACAGTTGTTGATAATTCTGTGCCTGCAGAAGGACAGGTGAAGTATTTAATATCCCAGATAAGGGTGTGATGGCATCTGCAGACAGTTTATAGCTGAGCAGCAGTACCATATGTTCATTAACAATGCACTTGTCCTTATTGAGCACAATTCCATAGTCATTTAACCTTTGTTGTACTGCTCTTAAGCAGTGTTCATGTTACTGTGCTTTTCAGAAAATACTATTGTGTCATTAATGTAAGCAAAGCAAAAAGGAAATGTCCCTTGGAATGCTGCCCGAAAACGTTGCCACTCCTGGGCCACTTTTTTAAATCCAGAAGACATAACTAGAAACTCAAGTAGTACAAACAGCATTATCACTGTATTTTTAGTTATTGTCATCTGAGTGTATTTTGTTTGCCACTCTTAACACACTAAAAATGGTCACATCCATGAGGGCACTGGTGTTATCCTGCATATTTGGTATGGGATGTCTATCCAGAATTGTTTCGGCAGTCATTGCATGATAATTGGTGCAAGGATGCCATAAACCATCCTTCTTGCATATTAATGGTGAGGTGAGGACCAAGGACTGGATGTTGTGTGATTTCAATCTGAAGCATCTCTTTGAAAATAACTTAGGTCACAAGCAGCCATTCTGGTATGATTCAAGATGCATGTAATGAAACAGATAGATTGGGGTAGTAGGAATATGGTGCTTTGTTTTGTGTGTGGCCACACCCTGTGGGTTCTCAATCTGCTGTTTTTCCAAAGACACAACTGTATGAAAGGCAAGGTTGTACTGTGAAGATGTCTTAAACGTATGCAGTGTTTTACAGGCTGCTCTTAATTTGCGTTCTGTGGCCTTCAGAGTATGTTTTAACACACAGTTTTCTGTCCATTACCTAATAGTTTCATGTTTGACTGTTGTATAATCATCTTCAATGTTACAGAGCTTGTTTACCAAGTTAGGTCTCCTACTGGCCTCTTTCATCATTCGATACAAAATATTTGAGTTGTCTCTAACCACTAACTACTCAATGGTGGTGTGGAGAGTTCAGAGGTCCTTTGGTAAGCTTGGGGTTGTCAGGTGAAGGTGTCATCAGAGCAAAGCATTAATTCATTGGACCGGCCCATCAGTTATTGGCTGCCTTTGGAAGAAACTATGGTTGTCATGGCAGCCAACACGGTGCACGAGACAAGTATACTGTGTGCCCTATGAGCAACATTGAGCAACTTGCAAAATGGCTGTCATTCATGAGTGGTTAAGGTCAGCTGACCTTGTCATAACAATTGATGTTGCCAGATGTATATTAGCAAGGTGCGTGAAATGATACTCCCATCAATAATTCCATTCAAATGTCTCCATAATTCAGATTGTGTCTTGTCACCACATCTAGTATGGTAGAGGATCCGCATGAGCATTTAATCCACTGGTGTTGTGTGATGTAAATCAGCCCCATTTTAAGAGCATTTTAGGCAGGTTGTGTTGGTGTGGGGAGGGGGAGGGGGAGGGGGGGGGGAGAGTGTGAGATAATATCTGACACTAATGAAGTCACTTATTGGTGATGTTACTGATCACTAAAGGGAACTGTTCAAAGTCATCACAGATTTATTATTGGGCACAGATTTATTATTGGCCAGATTTATTATTGGGCAAAAATGTTCAACATAAGCTAAAGCTTATATCCGATTGGTTGGGCACAAACAGCAGAGCCTGAATTGTAAACATGGTGCGAGAGGACCATGAGAGCCAACACCTGGAAAGGCTTTTGCTCTTAGCTGCCAGTGGCACAACCAGCAGAAATATCATGTTTTTCCAAGCCAGTTTGATGTGTGGTGTGCAATCTGTTGGTTGAAAGGCAAGCAATGAGCACTGTAGAACCTTACCCTTGTGTTTAATGTCCTTAATGCCACCACCAATGGTGTGCAGTAGATTATTTGTGTTGGCCATAAGTGGAATGTATCCACTTGAGTCATGAAAAATAACCTATCCACCAGAACACAATTCCTTCTTGTAAGTCACCAGTTATGTAAAAACATTACCATCTTCTGTATAAAATACCTAGACAAATTACTGATATGATAATATTCACTTTTATTACACAGATCTGAGAATCACAGTGTGAACACATGAACAGCTAACAAGTACAGAAAGAATAAAGATTCTCAAAGAGTTAAAGAAATACTGCACTTGTCACATATTGAGTAGTTGATTATGTCACTCCCACATGTTGTTTATTTATGATGACACCTGCATATTTTTTTCAAATGTTTTGTTTTTCTTTATTCTGAGAGACATGTTTATCAATCTCCTCACAAATAGTATATAAAATGTAACAGAAGCTTTATTGACAATAAGTACTTGGACACTAATAGCAGATGCTGTGTGTTTCTTTAACTTAAGTCATTCATAAACAACAAAATTTACAGAACAAGTTATCTGTTAAAATAGAAAATCAGCTAACTAATCAACTGTATATCTTGATATTCACCAGACAAGTACATTCCTTCACTCTGTATTAAAAGCAATTAAGAATTTATGACACAGTAACTCATACCTTAAACAAGGAGAATCTGCAGAGTTTGGTAGAGTAAGCCCTGCTAAAGATCAAATATGTCAAATTCTGTAGCTATTGCATGCTGGTTGCTAACTGTGGCATCTGACTGCACTGTTTGGAACTACAAACTGCAAGCTGCTAGTCATCTCTGAACTGGATGAGCAGGCCCAGAGCACTCTCTGCTGTAATTCTTCAAACTATTCTTCTTGGAGACTGAAGTACCAGTGTGTTGTAAACAGTGCTCTCCATTTTTATACATAGCTTATAATGTTTAATGGTTTGCTCTCATTGTTGAATTTCTTGACAGATGCTGATTTATTAGTGTTGCCAAGAAAAATATCACTCTTCTTTCTTCTGTGGTAATAATATTGAATAATTTAAAGTTGTTTCGAGTTCAAAATATGTAGTTCAGAGTATTGTTTTGATTTATTAAATATGCATTTATGCCCATATTGGTCAATGTTAATTCTTCAGCAGTATAAATGTTTTTAGACTAAATTCACACCACTTTAACACAGTATTTCCACAGTGTAAAATAATCTGATAATTCACTTTAAAGACGAAACATAAAGTTCAGTCTTCAGCTCTGTTTTGCACTTGAAGAAATCACAAAACATTTAGTTACTTTTATTTCATACAGTAGTCCAGCTTTCTTTGCTTTACTGCAATGATCATTCATGTAATTATATTGTATACATTTATATTGTCTTTTCCAGACCACTGAATTGAAAGTAGTAAACTATTTTTGACTATTGACAAACAAAGTCTTCAATAAAGTATTAGTCAATATACATTTTTTTTTCTTTTTTCTTAATGTCTGTTTCTTTTTAATAAGTCTCTTCTTCTGTGTTAATTTTGAAACTGAACTTCTTCACTCCTGATTCATTTCCTTCAATGGCCACCACATAAGAGGGTATCAGGGTGGCAAAAATGTATTAAATATTTGATAAGATTTTCTTCTAAAAGCATTACTTGATAAGCAGCCTTTTCTTATTTTACACTTTTTCAAAATGGTTTTTGATTATCATTGTTGACAATTCATATTGTGTTCAGAGATCTGTCTGAAGTGAATCTTACATTCATACTAATTCAAATTATATGAAATTTTTCAGTTTTGATGTTACCCATTACTATCTTGCATCTTTATTTCTCTCTCTTGTTGTACACCTCTCCCTCCTCACCCTTGCTGCCCTTTCCCTTGGAGGTCCACACAGTTTTGTTAGCTCCATGCAGCACTTGTTGTGATGTGAGGGCATCTGCTTATCAACTCCATCCACCACATGCTGTTTAAGGAATAAGTCAACCAAATAATAAAATACAAAACAAGTATTTGAACTAATACAGAATATCCTAAATTTATAGCATATAAATCTGTTGTAGTGGTCAGTGGGAAGCAGCACACACTGAAGGCAATGCGGGGACATAGATTGAGAGGGGAAACTGTTGGGTGAAGTGTGGTTCACCTGATGTTGAAAACAGGATGATTATGGGGGCAGATGATTTCCTCTACAGCTGTTGGTGCAGGAAAAGGTCCAGAGGGCTTCTGTTCTGAAGCAGCCACTGAAAATTGAGCATGTTGTGCACAGCTACTTATGCCACCAGGTGGTTAACTTTGTTCTTGACAACAGTTTTGTAGTGACCATTTACCCTGGTGCACAGCTGGTTGGTAGTCATTCAAACATAAAAGATTGTACAGTATTTGCAGCAGACTTGGCATATGATGTGCTTTCTTTCACAGGTGACCTGGTCTCTAATGGGGAATGACAAGCGTGTTACAGGACTGGAGTAGGAGGTGCTTGATGGGTGGATTGTGGAGGTCATGCACCTTGCTCTGCTGCAGGAATAAGATCCTTCACATGGTGTTGGGAATGGTAGTGACAAAGGGCTGGACTAGGATGTTGCCTATGTGATGTGGGATATGGAACACCACTGTATGAAGGGTGGGAAGTATATTGGGTAGGATATCTGTTATTTCAGGGCAGGATGAGAGATAATCAAAGCCCTGGCAAAGGATATTGTTCACATATTCCAGTCTGGGGTTATATTGGGTGAAGTGGGGAATCTCCTTTGTAGTAGATTCTTTGGGTCAGTGGCTATCTAGCTCACTTTTTTAATTTACCACATCTTCCAAAACTCCCTTCCAATACCCCATAAAGCCCAGATCCCAAGCAAACCTAAAACACTGCTGTTAACTGTCTCAGTCCAATAGAAGTTTCAGTCCTCTTGAAAGACCTAACCTTCAGCACTATCCCCAAATTAAACCATGCTGCACTTGTCAAAGACCTGCTCTCCTTCTCCTAATCCCTGCAATGGAAACACTTCTTTGACATCAATCCCTCCAACTAAGGTCAACCTAATCCCAACATTGAACCTAGTATCTCCTAGTTCATACCACCATCCAACCATGAGCCTCCCCCCTGCCACCTAACCATCCCCTAGTCAGCTTCCAGGAATTTCTTACCTCCAACTTGGTCTCAGCATCCTTCCACTCATCCCTTCCTAAGAACAGTAACCTTTCAGCAGAAGAAAGGACAGCTACACATTACCTGAAGAGATCCAGACCTAATCATCCTACCTGCAAACACAGATTCCATTACTGTTGTGATGAGTTGCAGTGACTACCTGACAGAAGGCCTCTGCCAAATATATGACTCCTTCACCTACAAGTTATGCCATCCCAGAAGTCAAACAAAACCTCCAGATCCTACTGAAATCCATATGCCCTTTGCAGAACCTCTACCACAGCCCATATCCCTACACACCTACCTTCTATATGCTCTCCAAAATCCACAAACACACAATCCTGGAAACCCAATTGTAGATGGTTATGGGCTTGTACTGAAAGAATTTCATCCCTTATTGACCAACTCCGCCAACATATTACCCAAAATCTAGCCTTCCACATTAAAGATGCTAACCACTTCCTTAACTGACTTTCCTCCAACTCCACCCCTTAACGTACTGGATCCCTCGTTGTCACTGTTGATGCCACTTCCCTATGCACCAACATCCCTCAAGCCCATATTCTTGCTGCTATTAATCACTACCTCTCTCAACATCCTCCAGACTCCAAACCCACTACCACATTTGTCATGCACTCTTCCAACTATATCCTAACACACAACTAATTCTCCTTTGAATGTCAGTTATACAAAAAAAATCCATGACACAGACATGGGCATCCACATGGCACCCTCCTTTTCCAACAAGTTTAAAGGCCATCTAGAGGACTCTTTTGTAGCCTCTCAAATCCACAAACCCCAGGTCTGTTTCAGGTTCATTAATGACCTCAGGGCCAAGACTCCCTATCCTCATACCTTCACAACTGCAATGTCTTCTCTCTGTCTCACCTAGTCCTTTTCAGCCCAGCACGCCACCTCCAGGACATTGATCTCCTCCTCTGTGATGGCTCCATCCAAACCTCTGTTCTCATGAATTCCACTAACCACCAACAGTGCCTGCATTTCAACAGCTGTCACCCGTTCCACAACAAAAAATCACTCCCATACAGCCAGTCACCCATGGGCAATGTGTCTGCAGTGACAAGAACTTCCTTGCCCAGTATGTTGAATTTAATGTAATTTGCTGGATCTTATGGTCCTCTCTTATCTCTTACACTCTTACATTAGGTATGTATAATGTGATAAATTACCATAAATTCTGTAAATATGCATGAATACTGAAATTTGTGTCTCTACTTTTATTGGAAAGATGAACAGAATGAAGAGAAACAAACTGAAAATTAGACTAAAGAAATAAAAAGTTTAAAATGATTTGATATCACACCTGATGATTTTTATACTTTTAGGCTTCAATCTTGCTAGTATAGTTTGTATTTAATTAGTATTCCGTAACTATTGTTAGCTCTGTATTCCTTTCAGTATGCTCACAATAGTTATTATTTTTACTACCATTGTTTTCAGATTGAGGAACATTGCCTCTACATCAAACAAGAACATAAGCTGATTTTCAACAAAGTGGGCCTTGGAAGCAAATTGTCAGCTGCAGTATGGCTCCACAATCCAGGATTTGTTACTTGTGATATTTCTGCAAGACTTCTTCCTTCAGATGATCACCATGATCAAGATGCATTTCACATAGCCCCAAAAGGCTTTTGCATTTCTCCACAGGCAAAGGAAAAAATTGTAGTGACTTTTCAACCAAGTACTATGAAAGTAAGTATTTAATATTTCATTTAAAAAAAGATAACTGATTCACACATTCATTACACTTGCACAGTGATGCTGTTAAGTGTTGGAATACCCAGCACAAAAATATGAAGAAGCATTGTAGGTGTCTCATTCACTATGCTAGTGATCGGAAGGAATGGCAATCCAGAATGATTTTTCAGCCTAAAGCAGTGTGTAGACTGATATGAAACACTCTGGCATATGAAAAGTGTGTGATGGACCAGGACTTGAACCTGCGACCATTACATTTTGCATAAAACTTTTCTATCAACAGAGTTATGTAAGCATGATTCATTACCTGACTTCAAGGAGGCATTTCTGGAAGTAAAGCTGTGAGGTTAGTTGTTGAGTTGGGCTTGGATAATTCAGTTGGTAGAGAATTTTCATGCAAAAAGCAAGGGTCCAAGGTTTGAGCTCCAGTCCATCACACAGTTTTAATCTACCAGATAATTTCAAGTGTGACAACATTTGTATAGGTAGAGAAATTATGCAGGATAAGTCTGCAATTATGGTGCAATGCAATATTTAACAATATTGATTGACCACCTATCTACCTGAATGAGATTTTCACTCTGCAGTGGAGTGTGTGCTGATATGAAACTCCCTGGCAGATTATAACTGTGTGCTGGACCGAGACTCAGTGGTAGAACACTTGCCCGTGAAAGGCAATAGGTCGCGAGTTCGAGTCTCGGTCCAGCACACAGTTTTAATCTGCCAGGAAGTTTCATATCAGCACACACTCCACTGCAGAGTGAAAATCTCATTCTGCAAACATCCCCCAGGCTGTGGCTAAGCCATGTCTCCGCAATATCCTTTCTTTCAGGAGTGCTAGTTCTGCAGGCTTCGCAGGAGAGCTTCTGTAAAGTTTGGAAGGTAGGAGACGAGGTACTGGTAGAAGTAAGGCTGTGAGGACGGGGCGTTAGTCATGCTTGGGTAGCTCAGTTGGTAGAGCACTAGCCCGCGAAAGGCAAAGGTCCCGAGTTCGAGTCTCGGTCTGGCACACAGTTTTAATCTGCCAGGAAGTTTCACCTATCTACCTGTATGGGGGATTGGATGCTACCAAACTGTGACACAGTACTCTTGACCCACTAAGGAATTAAAAAAGAGCTTTATTAGTCAAGTCATTTGAGGTATTCCCTCACTCACAGCACCAGCTCCTTTGAACTACACATGGGAAATATACTGGTCTAGTAAATCATCTCTTCATGCAGTTTTTGCAATGTAATGCTCAATTAGTCCCCCATCATTATTACTGCCTTTTGGCTCTCTAACCATAGATTCTCCCTACCATTAATTGTTATATACCGAGCGAGGTGGCGCAGTGGTTAACACACTGGACTCGCATTCGGGAGGATGACGGTTCAATCCCGTCTCCGGCCATCCTAATGTAGGTTTTCCGTCATTTCCCTAAATCACTTCAGGCAAATGCCAGGATGGTTCCTTTGAAAGGGCATGGCCAATTTCCTTCCCCATCCTTCTCTCACCCGACCTTGCGCTCCGTCTCTAATGACCTCGTTGTCAACGGGACATTAAACACTAAGCTCCTCCTCCTCCTTATTAATTGTTACTTGCTATCCTGAAAGAGTCAATATTATCATTTCCAAAAATTATATGTTTTATGTACAGTACAACATCAATGTAACAGAAATATCCACTTCTTTTACTACTAGCTTTTTACCTACAGCTTCACATGTATGTACTTGTTGTTGTTGTTGTTGTTGTGGTCTTCAGTCCTGAGACTGGTTTGATGCAGCTCTCCATGCTACTCTATCCTGTGCAAGCTTCTTCATCTCCCAGTACCTACTGCAACCTACATCCTTCTGAATCTGCTCAGTGTATTCATCTCTTGGTCTCTCTCTACGATTTTTACCCTCCACGCTGCCCTCCAATACTAAACTGGTGATCCATTGATGCCTCAGAACATGTCCTTCCAACCGATCCCTTCTTCTAGTCAAGTTGTGCCACAAACTTCTCTGCTCCCCAGTCCTATTCAATACCTCCTCATTAGTTATGTGATCTACCCATCTAATCTTCAGCATTCTTCTGTAGCACCACATTTCGAAAGCTTCTATTCTCTTCTTGACCAAACTATTTATCGTCCATGTTTCACTTCCATACATGGCTACACTCCATACAAATACTTGCAGAAATGACTTCCTGACACTTAAACCTATACTCGATGTTAACAAACTTCTCTTCTTCAGAAATGCTTTCCTTGCCATTGCCAGTTTACATTTTATATCCTCTCTACTTCGACCATCATCAGTTATTTTGCTCCCTAAATAGCAAAACTCCTTTACTACTTTAAGTCTCTCATTTTCTAATCTAATTCCCTGAGCATCACCCGATTTAATTTGACTACATTCCATTATCCTTGTTTTGCTTTCGTTGATGTTCATCTTATATCCTTCTTTCAAGACACTATCCATTCCGTTCAACTGCTCTTCCAAGTCCTTTGCTGTCTGTGACATAATTATAATGTCATCGGCAAACCTCAAAGTATTTATTTCTTCTCCATGGATTTTGATACCTACTCCAATTTTTTCTTTTGTTTCCCTCACTGCTTGCTCAATATAGAGATTGAATAACATCGGGGAGAGGCTACAACCCTGTCTCACTCCCTTCGCAACCACTGCTTCTCTTTCATGTCCCTCGACTCTTATAACTGCCATCTGGTTTCTGTATAAATTGTAAATTGCTTTTCGCTCCCTGTATTTTACCCCTGCCACCTTCAGAATTTGAAAGAGAGTATTCCAGTCAACATTGTCAAAAGCTTTCTCTAAGTCTACAAATGCAAGGAACGTAGGTTTGCCTTTCTTTAATCTATTTTCTAAGATAAGTTGTAGGGTCAGTATTGCCTCACGTGTTCCAATATTTCTATGGAATCCAAACTGATCTTCCCCGAGGTCGGCTTCTACTAGTTTCTCCATTCATCTGTAAAGAATTCGCGTTAGTATTTTGCAGCCATGACTTATTTAACTGATAATTTGGTAATTTTCACATCTGTCAACACCTGCTTTCTTTGGGATTGGGATTTATTATTCTTCTTGAAGTCTGAGGGTATTTCACCTGTCTCATACATCTTGCTCACCAGATGGTAGAGTTCGGGACTGGCTCTCCCAAGGCTGTCAGTAGTTCTAATTGAATGTTGTCTACTCCTGGAGCTTTGTTTCGACTTAGGTCTTTCAGTGCTCTGTCAAACTCTTCACGCAGTATCATATCTCCCATTTCATCTTCATCCTCTTCAATTTCCATAATATTGTCCTCAAGTACATCGCCCTTGTATAGACCCTTTATATACTCCTTCCACCTTTCTGCTTTGCCCTCTTTGCTTAGAACTGGGTTTCCATCTGTGCTCTTTATATTCATACAAGTGGTTCTCTTTTCCCCAAAAGTCTCTTTAATTTTCCTGTAGGCAGTATCTATCTTACCCCTAGTGAGATAAGCCTCTACATCCTTACATTTGTCCTCTAGCCGTGCCTGCTTAGCCATTTTGCACTTCCTGTTGATCTCATTTTTGAGACGTTTGTATTCCTTTTTGCCTGCTTCATTTACTGCATTTTTATATTTTCTCCTTTCATCAATTAAATTCAATATTTCTTCTGTTACCCAAGGATTTCTACTAGTCCTCGTCTTTTTACCTACTTGATCCTCTGCTGCCTTCACCACTTCATCCCTCAAAGCTATCCATTCTTCCTCAACTGTATTTCTTTCCCCCATTCCTGTCAATTGTTCCCTTATGCTCTCCCTGAAACACTGTAGAACCTCTGGTTTAGTCAGTTTATCCATGTCCCATCTCCTTCAATTCCCACCTTTTTGCAGTTTCTTCAGTTTTGATCTACAGTTCATAACCAATAGATTGTGGTCAGAGTCCACATCTGCCCCTGGAAATGTTTTACAATTTAAAACCTGTTTCCTAAATCGCTGTCTTAACCATTATATAATCTATCTGAAACCTGTCAGTACCTCCAGGCTTCTTCCATATATACAATCTTCTTTTATGATTCTTGAACCAAGTGTTAGCTATGATTAGGTTGTGCTCTGTGTAAAATTCTACCAGGGGGCTTCCTCTTTCGTTTCTTACCCCCAATCCATATTCACCTACTGCGTTTCCTTCTCTCCCTTTTCCTACTGACGAATTCCAGTCACCCATGACTATTAAATTTTCGTCTCCCTTCACTATCTGAGTAATTTCTTTTATTTCATCATACATTTCTTCAATTTCTTCATCATCTGCTGAGCTAGTAGTATGTAATTATGTCACATTTACTGCACTCATCTCCTCCTCCCCCTCTCTTCCTCCATCTGCTCCTCTATCTCTCTTTGTCTGTATCCTCCTCACCCCTTTCTCCATCCAACTCTTCCTGCAACCTTTCTCTATCTCCTCCTCCCTCTCTTTCTACACATCTCCTTCTCCACCCACTTTCTGTCAGTCTCTTCCTCCATCTGCCTCTCTCTGTCCATCTCCTCCTTCCCCTGTCTCTCACCATATGCTCCTCAGCCCTGTCTCTGATGATCTGCTCTTGCCCCTCTTTCTGTTTATCTCCTCCTGTCTCTCTCTCTCGGTCCATATCCTCCTCCCTGCTTCCTCTAGTCCATCTCCTCCCCCTCCCTACATCCATAGAGCTCCTCTTCCCTCCCTCTCTCCAACCATCTCCTCCTCCCCCTCTCTCTGTCCATCACCTCTTCCTCCTCTCACACTCTCATCATCTCCTCCATCCAATCTCTCTGTCAATCTCCTTCTCCCCCTGGCTCGGTCCATCTCCTCTTACCACCTCTCTCTCCCAGTCTTCTCCTTCTCCACTCTCTCTTACTTCATCTTCTCCTCCTCCCCTCTCTATGTCCATCTCCTCCTAGACTCTCTCTCTCTGTCAGTCTCCTCCTTCCCCATCTCTCTGCCCACATTTTCCTCCCCCTTTTTTTATCCATCATTCCTTCCCCCACACTCTGTCGACCTCATCATCCACCCCTCTTTCTTTCCATATCCTCCTCACCTCCCTCTGTCTGCCCCTCTCCTCTGTGTAGGTTCTTTAAATGGCCTACACACATAACTAAATATTTGTGCCATCCCTGTATGGGCAAAGAAATCGTAGTGCGGTATGATTATCTCAGTAAGTTAACAGAAATTTGAAGGCTAAACTGTCAATTTTTTTACATACCTCTTATTTCTTTTCACCAGTCTCAGGGTCTGTTGGTCTTCTGAACTGGTGCTAGAAATATATATGTAGGTGCATTCCCTCTGTATTGTGTTAAGTAAAAGTTATAATATACAGAAGTCACACGTTTTCATTCTACTACCAAGCTGTATCGTAATTTCGTTCTCCTGATGTGATGAGGACTTTCATCTTTAAATGGAGTTTTTCAGAAACAAAGTCAACATGAAGAGAAAATAACCACCACAGTCATGCCAGCATTGTTGTACATCATTGTGTAGAAAAGGTAAATCATGAAGCTGCACACCAAAATTAAAAGAAATTAAAATTTATTCAGTGTTTCAGAACTGCCACAATGTTCTTAACACACATGCATCTATGCCTGCACCCATTCCTGGACAGACAATTTTTGGTGTAGCTAAATGATAATTACATTATTTCTCACCCCAACTACTATATCTGGTGACCTACACTAGGGAGACTGTTAGCACGTATGTTATAATTTAAAATAATTACATAATATTGTAAATTTTTGATTATACTTATTGTTGTTTTTCTCTGTTTCGTGAATGGATACTATGTTAACACAGCAAGACTGAAAATCACATGATGCTTAGTAGCATCTCTGCCAGTCGAGATTGTAGTACCTTTCCTAATCCAGTTCCCAAACTGAAGCATCCTCATAAAGTGAACAGACATTTGGGCAGAAAATTAATTTTAGAAAGAGAAATGTGTGCATACAATTGAGGTATGCAGACAATGTATTTTGGTACATGTTAGTGAGGCACAGCTGAACAGGTTTCATAGTACTATCCTATTACAAACAGAATGTTTCATTTTCAAAAGTATTCATTTATTTTGTCATTTTGTAAAATTATCAAAATAATGAGTACACAATAAGCACATTGTTGCCAGTCCATTACCAGATAGCCAGGCACAGGATGTCGCCAAAGTGGACATGGCAACAAATGGAATACAAACTGAAAATATTGGTCACAGTGATGGTGGCTAATTACATTTCTCAATTAACATAGACAATGATGATTAGTAATATTATCATTCAAAATTATACAATGGTGATGATAAATGAGATGGGAAAACAACTTTTTCCAGGGAGTATTTTTTCCCCTGGTGAAAACGTAATGCATGACAGGGTGGACTTATTAAACAATTCTTTGCTGCTACACTTACACCTAATGTGAATGTGACTTGACACGGTGCACTGTGCATATCAGAAACCCCTCTCACGATGCAAATGTTACAACAGTTATTTAAAGAAAGCTACAGTGATTTTAAGAATGAGTTTAAAGAAGAATGAAAACAAATACTCAAACAAAGTATTGACCAAAAATTTAATGATTTTTCAAAACAACAAAATGAAAAATTTGAAACAAACAACAGATAGATACACAAAGGGATTTACTTGAACAGAAAAAAACAAACTCTTGATGCTTTCTAAACCACATACAGCAACAGTTCAATGACTTGGCTAAAGAGTTGCATGCTGATTACTCAAATGAATTATCAGATTCACTTTTAAGTAAAGAGAAAGACAAAAAAATAGTTCAAATGGTTCTGAGCACTATGGGACTTAACTTCTATGGTCATCAGTCCCCTAGAACGTAGAACTACTTAAACCTAACTAACCTAAGGACATCACACAACACCCAGTGATCACGAGGCAGAGAAAATCCCTGACCCTGCCAGGAATTGAACCCGGGAACCCGGGCATGGGAAGCAAGAACGCTACCGCACGACCACGAGCTGCGGACTGGAGAAAGACCTAAAGTCACAATTGCTTAGTGACCTGTCACAAGATATAAATAATTTAGGCCAAAATGAGTCATCAATAGGTAAGACACAAGAGTGGTTCATGGAAAAGGTGAAGGAGGTATCTGAGGCTCAGACAAAAATGCATCAGGAGCAGTCACAGTTGTGCCAGAATATAAATAAACTCACCAGTACTGTTGACAGATTGCAAACAGCGCACAAAGGTCTACCCGAACAAATGCAAGACTTGTCATTGCAACTAAGTAATAGTTCAAATACTCAGTTCACGAGAAAGTAGCAAGAAAGGATAGATAAAGAGATTAAGGAAATAAAGGGTAGTGCTGAGATGGTGTCCTGGAATAAGGCAGTACTGTGCTGCCGAAGATAGTCCAGGAAAACATGAGTTATGTAGATGAGATCAAGAAAGCAATGAAGGTATAGAAGGCAACACTAAGAACTGTAATAGATCAGAAGTTGAAAGCAGTGGAGGAAAAATTGTGGCCTAACATTGTTGGTAACATTGAAAAGGAAAGGAAACATTCAAGCCCAAACTATCAGGTGTCAACAGACACAATGGATAATCTGAACATCTGTCCACACTTGAACTCTAACCTGCTGGGCGAAATAGACATTTATCCAAAGATGAAACACAGAAAGGAGCAGAACAATGAGCCAACAACAAAGAAGAGCAACAAAAAAATGAGTATTTTTATTACTAACAGATTCGGTTATTAAAATCTGACTGCCCTTGTTGCTTGGTGCAGTGTGTCACTACCTCAGTGTGGCAGGAGCTGTGAAAATGTGACCAGCCACTCAAATTACTAATTTTCTGAAAGTGAAATGGAAATACTGTGCTTGACTATTTTCTTCTTGGAGATTAAAAGATATTGTGAAAATTTGATGTGAACGATTGGCCAGATATGAACCACAGCAACAAAGGAGCTTGCAAACAAGAAGAAGAAAAGCACAGAAAAAAGAAAAATTTAGGTGAACAGATAACAACACTCATATCCAACAACAAAGTTAAGTACCGTACTGAAAATATTTTCTTTATTTTTTTCCTTTTTGCTGAAGTGTTTCATTGTATCGGTATTAACAATGACAATCATTGATAGTGAAACAAGAACTGGGAAACATTAGTGTCAAACTTGTTAAAACAGGAAAAACTTATGGATGAATTAAAATGAGATGATAATAATGATATAAGTACTATGCTGTCATTGTTAATAAAAATGAGCAATAATGATAAGAATCAGTTCACAGACATTGGTCATTCAGTAAGAGCATTGTTTGATTTATTGATAAAATTACAGCTCAATTAATTGATATTGATCAAAAAATGAAGAGGGTAGATGGCTGAGTAGAGTCTGTGCAGTCCAAAATGAAAGAAATTGAATTTAAATTTAATAATGAAGTTGAAATGTCAAGGTTAAGATCACTGAAGTTACGAAAAAATATTGCTTTTGAAAAAGTGAATGAAGAAAAAAAACTGTCAACAAAATGTAAATAGTCAAATTTCAACTCTGGAAACTAATGTTGACACTAAACTGGCATTTTCTGGAAGCAGTTTTGTTGAACAGGTAAAAACAGTACACAACAGATTTACAGAAAATGTAAAATTAAGTAACACCAAACTAGCACCCTAGAAAGTTTTGTGTATAATGTTGAAGAATTGTCAAATAATGTAGTTAATAGAAATTTTGTCAACAATGTTGGTGCCATGTTTTGCAACATTCCAGCGAAAAACTTTTCATGTGAAGGTAGTTTACGTCTTGTAGATTCTTTGCAACATTTCAGAAATAGTTTTGTATGTAATTTGACTGCTATTATTAAAATAAAGTTTGTTAAGGATTTCTGGAAGGTGAAGCATTAATCTGGGCAAATCACATATATTAATGATGATACAACAAATGTAGATTTTGAGAGAGGATTTTTAGGAATATTTTGGTCTGATACTGAGAAAGCTAGAATAAAAAGTGAATTTGTGAATGGACCAAATTACTGGGAAAGGTGTATTAGTATGAAACAGTTTTGCAAAACTCAGTTTAAAAAGTTATTGCATTTGAGCATACCTTTTAGTGAACCCACCCAGACTAATGTTTTAAAAAGGTGGTTACCAGCTGAAGTACAAAGGGACCTAGTTTATGGGCCAGATGCACAGCTGAATGGTTTTAAATATTTAGATAAATTAGACAGAGTTTTGGAAAAAAAAAACAGGGGAATATAACTACAGTTGACACACACATTTTGAAAAAGGTAGGCTTCAAAATCCGCGCAGTAATAATCACAGTAGGAGAGAATGTAGTAATCACAATGATATTAATTATCATTAGAATGAAAATAATAGAGTAAATGGCAACAATTTTCATTTTGGAGAGCAAGTAATCAGTGTACTATCCTGTTAATATGATATCCGTTGAGGGGGGGGGGGGGGGGGGGGGGAATATGTTCTCCAGGTAAATCAAACTACACAAATAAGGTAAGTGAACTCACAAAAATTGAGAAAGAGGGTACAGAAGAAATTAATTTATCAGAATTCTATAAATGGGTAGAGATTTTTCATTTGTTAAACACTGAAGTAACTGATTTTTGCAATGATTTTGGAATTCAGTAACTAATGGAAGAACCAGGTAAGTAAAAAGTGAATACCATATTAATGAACAGCAACTTAAATGAAACTGGATATTTAAACGGTAATGAAGTAGGGAATGATGATGTTGGTAATTTGTGTGGTGATACTGATGATGGGATGAGAAGTTCCGTCTTATGCAAGACACCTTTTTTCTTTTGTTTCACCCATACATGTTTCAGCACTTTTGTGCTATCATCAGTGGGTTCTATTTTTATTTTTAACTGTAAATTTGTTGTTAACATATTAACATTTGCATCGTTTACAACATTATGTAAAAGTTACATTTATAACTTAATTGGCGAAAAGTAACATACCTTACATTATGTTATTGTCCTCTTGTTTTGGTAGCTGTTATGCTACACAATATACAACATGTCATCTGCAAACAGCAAAACGTAATTTATTTTCTATTTGTTATGTATTTACGAATGGAAATAAGACAGTATCACGTTTTCTTTCTGTAACTTACAGTTTTGAAGTTGTGGTACATTTTCCTGTTTTGTTGGCGAAGTAAATAGTTTGTTGTAAATAACGCAAATGTTAATATGTTAACAACAAATTTACAGTTAAAAATAAAAATAGAACCCACTGATGATAGCACAGAAGTGCTGAAACATGTATGGGTGAAACAAAAGGAAAAAGGTGTCTTGCATAAGGCGGAACTTCTCATCCCATTTTCTTAGCAAGCACGGAGACAACAAGAAGAACTGCACCACAAGATGATACTGATGGTGTTTGTGGTATTACTGAATATGATAAATTAAAGGTAAGTGAGGATGAGTATCGTAATGAAGAAGAAAAGTATTTTGTTTGTCTTAAAGAAGAAGTGGAGGAAGTAGGTATTAGTAGAAGCAAATGTGTAGTAGTGGCTATGATGCTGTATGAGTACCTAAAGATTAATGACGGTATCAGAGCAAACAAAACTCTTGATTTAATTACTATTAAGGAGGCATGTATACATGATCATACTAATTCAGTTAACCAGTTATGATAGTGACTGTAAGCTGCTTAACAGTAAGAATCAGGATGAATCTTGTGGTTAAATAGTGATGCTATTGAGAAAGATGAATGCTTTGGAATCATGATAAAAAATCTGTGTTTAACTTGATATCCAGACTGGTGGCACAAAATTAAACATATTATTGTAAAACAACTTAAAGACAAGTATTGTAGTGCTGATCTAAGTTAAACATGTAAGTGCATATGGACTTATGGAATTTGCAATGACAGAGATAATGATGTTTGTGTTAATTTAATGAAAGTTTGTCAAGGCAATGAAACTGGTAAGAACAACATGATTTTAGAGTCTTTAGTTTTGAAGAGATAGAAGGTGACCTGTCATATGAGGATGTAAAGATTGATAAATGTACTGAAATTTGTTTTCCATTCATTACAGTCAAAATAGGATCTGGGAAGACACGTGTCTTGTTGACACCGGCAGCCAAATTACTGGAGTGCCTAAATCCTTATGTAAAATAGCAAAGTGGTTAAGGGAGTGAGTTTTATGCATGGATGTTTAATTATTTAAGATCTCTGTGAAGATCTTATTCTTTGCATGACATTTGATAATTAGTGTGAATGCAGGCTTTAATTGGGGAGGGCAGAACTTTATTATCAATGCACTTGATGGAGATTTGACTGATTTTATAAAGTCAACTATATCTTAGGAGGAGGATAGGATAAATAAGATACAATGTTTAAAAGACTGTGGATTTGTAGTTATAGATATACCAGGATTAGTCACAAATGAAACTGAATTTAAATAACTTGTAGACATTAGGCTTTCAGAAGCAAAAGAGTTAACTAACAGTCAGAAATGAACATTGGAATCTTTGTTATGGGATTATACCGATGTGTTTAGTGATATTCCAGTTAGAGTGTGAGGATAGCAGCATACTTTGCAGTTAAAATCATATGAACCATTTTTCATAAAGCCATATTGTGTACTTATAGCTAAGAGAGTTGCAGTTGAGAAAGAATTGCATAAGAAGGAATTGTGTGACATCATTGAGAGAAGTATTAGCCCATATAACACCCATTAATCATTGTTTCCAAAAGAGATGGAGGAGTGAGACTGGTTCTCAATTCTAGGCATCCAAACATGTATTTGTGTAGAGGACAGATCACCATGAAAACATTGATGAATATTCATATAAATTTAAAAATATTCAGATTATCTAGTTCGGATTTTACTTCTGGATTTCATCTTGTACCTTTAGCTCCAAAATCAAATAAACACGCAGTGGTGGATGATACCAATATTGTGTAGGACCTTTTGGCCTGAACTCATCAGTAGCTGAGTTTATAAGAGCATTAGATTATGTACTTGCACAAGATCTGGTAGGGAAACTTACTGTTTATGTGGATGACATTTTGGTAACTGGACAATGTTGGGAAGAGCATTTGAAGTTGTTGAAGCAGGTATGTGAAAAATTTAGACAAGGAGGTATAACTCTGAAATTTGAAAAATGTAAATTTGCTGTCAATGAACTAAAATTCTTAGGTCATGTAATTACCAGGGAAGGAATCTTGGCAGATCCTGATAAAATTAAAGCAATCTCAGATTTCCCAGCACCATGTAGTAGAAAGCAATTGAAGTCTTTTTATGGTTTATGTGGATTTCATCAAAAATTTGTGGGTGGAAAAAGTATGAGTGCATCCTGTTTAAGCAATTTACTTAAAAGAATACTAGTTGCATTTTGACCCAAGAATTTCAGCAAGCATTTTAAAAAATTAAGAAAACTGTGAAAACATTGATAAATGTTTGTATAAAATTTAAAAACATTCAGATTATCTAGTTTGGATTTAACTTCTGGTTTTCATCAGGTACCTTTAGTTCCAGAATCAAGTAAGTACACAGTTGCAGTTCATCACCCACAATGGATACTCTGAAATGACATTAAGAAAGAATTGAATAATCAAAATTTGTTATACAGACACAATTTCAGACTACCATTTTGTTTACACACAGACAGTAGTGATTATGGTTTGAGACCAGCACTACAAGGATAAGTCAATTATTATCCTCAAAGTAGTCAAAAAAAATTATTGTTGTCAAATAGGAAATCATTTTATGACACAGTCTCCTTGTGTTTCAATGCACTTTGTCCATTGTTGTACACGATTCCTGATGCTCTCATAAAAGAAGGTTCTCGGTTGAACTGCGAGCCAGGAATTCACTGCTTCTTTCACTGCTTTGTCCAAGGCAAATTGACAGCCACTTAATGCATGTTTGAGTGGACCACCAAGTGATAGTCAGAAGGGTAAAGATCAGGACTATTTGGAGGATGATCCAGTACTTCAAATTTGAGTTTCTGGAGCGTTTTAGCAGTTAGGTAGCAGTATACGAATAGGCATTGTCGTGCAACAACACAACACCTTTTGGCAGCAATCCTCGGCATTTGCTTTGAATTGCAGGCTTTAGCCTAGCAGTAAGCATCTCACTGTAATGTATACCATTTATTGTTGTGCCCCTTTCCCCATAATGTTCCAGTACTGGATCTTGTGTGTCCCAAAAAAGCAGTAAAGTACAAGCAGTAATAACCTAACCACAAAGTTCACTGTTCTTGAAGAACAGAAAGGTACATATGCAGCAGAAACTGTCATTGTTTAAATACACAGCCTAATTGTGGAACACTTATTTCACTGTTAGGTTGATGCATTGTTGTCATTCTAACCAACACAGGTTCCTTGTCTGGAACTCGGCTGTGGACTGACTATCTCATGACCAACAATAAGGCCCTCATATAGGGTGCAGCAGCGTTCATAGTAGGATATTAGAAACACACCATCAGGCTATAACTGTAATTTATTTATTACCTCTTTAAGTCAATTAATAGTTAAAGATATGACATTTATTAATGTGCAAGTCATTGTCCATTACATGGCTTACTTATTTGAATATGACTCCTGTCAAATGATGCCCCCTCTGCACAACACATTCATCTGGGCGGCGTTGGAAGCCTTCCATAACTTGGTGTAATGTATTCCCTGGGACATTGTCGATGGCAGTTCTGATGTGATCCTTCAACTCAGGAATGGTGGCACAATATGTTTGGAACATTTCTTGCTTCCAGTAGCTCAAAAGGAAAAAGTCTGCACATGAAAGGCCAGGTGGGTGAGGCAGCAAGGAAATGTCTCCAAACTGGGAAATTACTCTACCGGGAAATGTCTGTCACAAGAAGTCCATGCAGATTCTGGCTGTATGCGAGGTCGCTCCATCTTGTTGAAACCATAATTATTCCACACCCACATTGACCATAACTACTTGGGGAAGGACAAAGTCTTGCAGCATCTTTAGGTAGCGTTCACTGGTAACAGTTACAGCCTCACTGCTGTCACCCTCAAAGAAGTAAGGACAAATAATCCCAAAGGAAGCAACTCCACACCACACTGTGACATGAGAACTGTGCAAGGGCTTGATGGGCAGTTCATGTGGGTTTATATTACTCAAATAATGCTTATTCTGTTCATTTACTGAACCACATAACTCAAAATGAGCTTCATCTGACATCAGGATGATGTGCAACATTTGTGGATTTTGGCGAAGAAGATCATGCATGGTTAAGCAGAATGTTTCACATGAAACCCAATCACAAGGCCTGCAGCTTATATGGGTGAAAATGGAGATATTTGTGCAACATTCTCCTGAATGAGTGATCGGACATATGCACAGTTTGTGCATCACAATGAGCAGATCTTTTTAGGCTACGCAATATTGCGTCACAAACATTTTCCATGGCTTCTGGTGTCTGCACAGTTCTTTCACTTCTTCCCAGTTCGCCACTGTGAACAGAACCTGTTGTTCGAAATGCACATACCCTCATCACAACGGTCCATCCATCTGGAACTTTCCTGTGATGTCCCAAGTTGAAATGTTGCTGAAATAGATGCTGGGTATTAATAACAGAGTCGTTATGCTTGAAGTAACTTTCAACAGCAAAGGCACGATGCTGTGGACTCCACCGCTTCATATTACTGTCACACTTGAAATGGCAGCTCATTAGTACAGAAATACGCCATGAGCTGGTGCGGATTCCTGTAGTATGTCATTGTACTACGCAAGTCAAATTGCACTATGAACTCTGCCCCACACTGTATATCCTCATGTTGTTTGAAGTTTATTTTACAGAAATTACAATTAAAACTTAACTCATTAAATTAAATGAATACATTGAAAAATTGGTTCTTTTTAACAGTTTCCTCTATACAAGGGTTATGCTGAATTATTTGTTTAAATCATGAAATTAACAGATAAAGTTATGAAAACAATACTTTGGACAAAATTGCTAATTTCTTTGGAATTAATTAAGGGCTGGCTTTGCTAACATGTTTTCAAATAGAGCCAAATAGATTCTTTAAGAATACTATTATTTGTTCCTCCAAATGTTTATAATTAGTACATAATTTATATTTGTTATGTATTAATAATATAATTTTCAGTTTTGAAACCATCACTAATTTCACCCTATAACAATAGCATTAACTAGGAATGGCCGACGTAAATTAGAAAATCAATTACATTCATAAAACTAAGCACAAAATTAGATCTGGTGTTATGTTCTTTAAAACTGAGGGCCAACCTTTCTCTTTTATGAAAACACAGATTATACTCACATATGTTAATAGTAATTAGTTAAAAGTGAAGAAATGAATTTTAAGGAGGCAGATAGCAAATCAAGAGGGGAAGTAAAAATATCCCAGCTTGCTTCATCACACTTGGAACACATTAAAATACTCCCAGCACAACATTTCTCTCATGCAAGGCAACCTAGATTGCAATGTATATAGTGAAAGACTTTTAAATGGTATTAGACTACGTCCAGTGAGCCAAAAATAGGTTCATTCGAAGTGTATCTCACATTTTGATGAAGCAAACACAAAAGGTGCCTGTGGTCTAATTGACTGCTGTTTGCAAATGACGTATTTACCAAAACGTGGTACTGTACATAAAGAAAATGTAGTTTCTTCATTAGAACAGGAATTAGTGTGTGCAAAACAATACATAAGAAATCTGGAAACAGTGACAAATGAACTCAAACAAGAACAAAAATTGTAAAATGAGAAGGTTTTTAGGCCTAAAAATGGCTTGTTATGAAACAAAATGACAAACATTTTGAACTGAAAACAATGAACAAGTATGATCCACTACATAATCAATCAGGAAAGTAAGAGAAATGGTTCCACTCTCCAAGAAGCACCTCAAAGAAGCAAGAAAATACTAAACATGTGCCAAATCTTTCACTATGTGAGAAAAATAAGAAAGGTGATGTTTACATATTTTCAACTATCAATGGAAGAGGCTTAGCAGGTATTATGGTCATTATGCAAACTAAACTAAAAGTACCTGATTTTTACCATCCTGATGTAACTCTACATGAGGTGCTAAAAGACTGTGAAACAACAGTAACAAAAGGTTCCAAATGTGTTGTTATTTGGGGATGAAATGATGTATATAAGAACTAAAGTGTAAATATAACCAGGGCTCTAAGGGAATCTTTAAGAAAACTTACGCATTTTGATATATATGTTGTAAGAATTTCACATAGGCATGACGTGATAGAAGCTTCATGTGTAAACAGAGAAATCATCAACACAAATAGAAAATCTAGGAAAATATGTAGCATATTCTCTAATGTTACACTTATTGAAGCAACAAGCTCGGTAAGAAAAGATTTCACAAAGCATGGCTTGCGCAGAAACAACTATGGTAAACCAATTCTGTGCCAATAAATATTAGAAAAAATTAGCAGTACACAAGAACAGGTGTGTGGACCTATACCACTGTCAATGAGGGAAGAAATAGAAGATACAATAGTGTATCCAGTAATGGACTCAAAACAGCCACAAGATGAAAGACAGGAGAGGGCACATCACTCTATACCGCAAAAGAAGGAAGGAAAAGCAGTGTCATCACCAGCAGAAGAAGAAGAAGCAGTATCATCATCAGCAGAAGAAAGAGTGTCATCACTTACAGAAGAAAAACATGTGCCAGATAAGGGAGAGGAGAAAGAACAAAGAAGCAAAAACATCTCAAAGAGCAGGATTTTTTGTACCAGCAGGTAAAAAGAAAGGTACCATAGAAAATCAAAACATTAACACAAATTTTTCTAATGTAAGAATCTTGCAGCAGAATGTAACATATGCATCCAGTAAATCAGGGCAGATAAAAATACTAGTAGCTGCCCGCTGAGGGCTACAGCAGGACGAAACCTCTCTGTCGTTTCTAGGTCTCTGGTTTAATGCAATACAATACTAGTAGCGGCAGAGTTACCACATATATTTATTGTGTCAGAATATGGGCTAAAGGGAAATGAAATTTATGTTTACAACATACAGGAATATAAAAATTTGTTAATTTCTGCACATCTGAAAATAAGGGTCTATGTACACAATAAAATACAGAGTATCATTTAGACCCAGGCACGTTCAATCTGTGGAATAGAATGAAGATACGAAGACACCCCCCACCCCCCCACTTTCACCTTTTTGCTGTATTTTGGTGCCATGTCATCAAGAATCAGAAGACTCCTCAGAATATACGGAACTAAGTGTGTTTTTCAACCATCTGCAAAACTGATAAACCTGTTGGTTTCAGTTAAGGATGACATTGACCTGAGGAAACTTGGTGTGTACAAGATTCCTTGTCAATGTGGGGCAGCATATTTAGGTCAGACATGCTGCACAGTACAAGAATGCTGTGATGAACATCAGTGTCACAGATGCCTTTGTCAACCAGAAAAGTGGAATGTGCACAACGTGATCCAACAGCAAACTCTTGAAGCCTATTTACAGCAGACAAGTGTTCAGAAATGATGTTTGGAGCTGCTGCAATACAGACAAAATATAATGGGGGAAATTGTGTGGTAACAGTTCTCCACACAGATCACTAGACAGTCAGATAAGTGGATTCCCAAAAGAGTTTGAAGTCCTGTTACATACTGCTAGCAGGGAATTCCCATATATAATTATAGCAGGTGACCTAAATATTAACACACTAAAAGATAACTGCTAGACAAGGAGTTTTCAAGATCTGATTAAAGCTTATGGATTTAATTTTGTAGTAGACAGTCCAATGAGATGCTGTAAAAATACGGAAACATTAATAAATCACATAATCATTATTATACCACAGAGCAAGCAGACAGCACAGGTCATATACACAACACATACACATATACACAACCACTATGGGGCATTAGTTGAATTAGCAGGCAATGTAAGAAGGCCAGAAAAAATACTTAAAGGGTTTAGACAAACTAAGCAAACAGACATAGATAGCCTACAAATGCTATTGGAAAGAATTTAGTGACGTATACTTAACAAAAAACCTAGATAAAGGCTGGGAATCATTATGCAATACATTAGGCTATTACATAAATGTTGCATGTCCATTACTACATAGGGAAATAAATGAGAAGTATAATACAAATTTGGCTCATAGTAGAGGTAAAAAGGAAGAAGGAAGAGGTGAAAAGTATGTATGAAAATTGTCAGCTAAGGCAAACCCCAGAAAATAGGGATGCTTATAAAGAAAAGAAGAAATCATACATCAAACTGATAAAAGAATGCAAATCGATATATTGTGAAAACAAGATAGCAACCACAGAAAATATCTCTAAGATCATATGGTCTGCCCTAAATAAAGAGAGGAATAGTATAGGTGTGGAAAACACTGATATCATAACACTTGAGGTATATGGGAGGGAACTGAGGGATGCTCAAAAGATCAGCAGTACTCTAAAGAAACATTACATTGAAGTTGTGGACAAATTAATAAATCAAAGTTATACTACCAAAATAAACATAAAAAAATTCCATATGAGACAAAATACTTATTCTTGACCCCAAATAATGAATCAGAAATTGTAAAAATAATATATAGTCCAAAAACAAACAACACTGGTGGACTAGATGGTATACCCACTAAACTAATTAAATACTGTTTACAGTTGGTAGTAAAGCCAGTAGCCTATCTGATAAACTTATCTAAAGAAAAAGGAATACATCCAATGTCCCTGAAAGAGAGTAAAGTAATCCCTATATATAAAGGGGGCTAGAAAATAAATTACAGACCTATAACTATTACATCTGCACACTCTAAAATAATAGAACACATAGTAAAAGACAGAATATTAAATGTTATACAAACATGCAATATTCTCAATGATGAACAATATGCATGTGGAAAGGGCAAATCTACCAAAACAGCAATAGTGGAATTGTTAACACTTGAAACTAAAGTACTTGTTGAACAGACGAAAGTCTGTGGTATGTTCCCGGACCTATCTAAAAGATTCGAGAATTTCTGTGTAAATTCTAGAACCACTCAGCCTTCTACTGTCTCAGACACATGATATTCTAGATACAAGTGTGGAATGGTAAAATCATACCTACTGTGTGTCACATGTCTATGTGTGTAACTTTAAAATCAGAAGCAGGAAGAAGGTAGATGTGGTGGTCGAATGGCACCGACAAGTACCTGTCAGGAAATCCATAGATGTGTTAGAGTGTGTGTAAGGAAGAACCATGGAGTTTTTATGCCACTCTGTGCTTATTGTGTCACAGACTATTGTTATGTGAAACAATAACAAAATTAAAGTATTATTACGAAGGCAAACAATACTTACAATACAAAAGAAGCAGCTATATACTCACTGCTCAAAAACCAAAACCAGACTGACTTCCTTTGACCACAGGGCTGTAACTATTTATACTTTCTTAACAATACCAAACAATCCTCAGCATTGTTTAAAATTATTATTTCATTAATTAACAATTAAAACTCTCATCCTAAAGCAAATGACACATTTCAATGATTACCTAGATTCATATATATTAAACACATGAGTGAATTCTTGTCTATATATTAATTGTATCATGTTTAAACGCTTAAGTGTCAAATGTTAACAATACACTTGTTATATTTACTAATAAAAGAAGATTCATATCATATAAAATGTTCCTACCAATTAACAGACTTCTACACATTAGTGTAATTAAGATTCCATAATTGTTTTCTTCATATCTTTTTCACAAGTACTTATTTCCATACACCTCTATGGCACAAATTACTGTTTATGGTTAAAATTTATGTGTTTAATAAGTTTCTAGTAGACCGTTACACTTCAATATCCAGACAAAATAAATTGAATAAAGTATGTTATTTGTGGAAAATATAATATGATGTGACTATTTGAACAACTGTTATGCCATAGTGCATAGATTTTCTATTTTGTATAAAGTATTTTATACCTTTTATGAGATGTGATATAGATGGGATGGTTTGTATAAATTTTGAAAGGGGTGGGTATTGTAGCTAAAAGTTTGATTTACAAGAACAGATAAATCATGACTAACACAAAACACACATCACACCTTTCAAATAACCCTCACAAACAAGTGTGCCTGATTCTTCTTCATTTGCCATTTCCATAGGGTTGCTAGAATTTCCTTCGGGGACCTCAAAGGGTGAAGGTGTGACAATTCCATTCTGTAGGAGACCATTTAACATCAAACGTCCTCTTTTGTCTTACTCAAGTACCTGAGAGGTAGGGACCCTGGGGAAGAGGAGTGGGAGGGGTTCCTAGTCTTTAGGGATATCTTTTTTCTCTTCTTCAATCCTAGCAACCACATCTATTTCTTCCTTTCTTTTTCTTATTTGAGGACCTGTCTATCTTTTCCCTCTTTTCATATTCATAAACCTCTGTTGTTGAAGTCCTTCCTTATTTCCGTTGTTACTAATAACCTACATCTTATCTTTAGATAAGAAGGCCAAAGAATCAGACTACAAGAACACACATCGACATATACACAAATATACACTTTATACCTAAAAACAAAGATGATGTGACTTACCAAATGAAAGTGCTGGCAGGTCGACAGACACACAAACGAACACAAACATACACACAAAATTCAAGCTTTCACAACAAACTGTTGCCTCATCAGGAAAGAGGGAAGGAGAGGGAAAGACGAAAGGATGTGGGTTTTAAGGGAGAGGGTAAGGAGTCATTCCAGTCCCGGGAGCGGAAAGACTTACCTTAGGGGGGAAAAGGGATGGGTATACACTCGCACACACACACATATCCATCCACACATATACAGGTACTTGTCTGTATATGGTGTCTGGAATTTCCCAAGAAAGTGTTATAGGCCATCTGCTGTTACTAATCTATACAAACAACTAGGAGACAATCTGAGAATCCTTCATAAAGGCTGATAGGCTGTGCCTTGTTTCTTGAAGAGAAATATGAAGGTCGTCCCCACAATCCTGTCATCAAATTTCTTATTTAAACTGTCAGTTTCTGACTGATCCAATCAGTCTTCTGTGGTCACCCTAGGACCCAGATCAAAGCACAGTTGTCTATTTCCAACCTAAACTGTCTAATCCTCCAGGTAATATTTTAATTTATCTCCCTACACAATACAGTAAGGGCCTCTAGCTTGTAGACCAAATATTTACATTCTAGCTCATTATGATTCCTAGAGGTGTAAGCAATGACTCACAATCCTTCTCAGTCTTCCTGGGGTAGAGCATCCTTTAACTCTGACACCAATACATCTGTCTACACTATAAAGAGTTAGTTAAAGTCTGTAATGCCAAAACAGGACCACAAATGCTGCTTGCTGGGAATTGCCCATTTGAATTTTTGTCCATTTCCTGAATGAAATTAGAGGGGTGACCTTATGTTCAAATTCTGCAATAAATTTCCTGAAGAAGTTAGTCACCCCCATAAATTTAGCCATTCTCTTAACATCCTTGGGTGGAGAAACTGCCAGAATAGCTTTGACCCTCTCTGAACCAACTATTACTCCCTCTGTAGAAGCTATGTATCCCAACAGTCATATTCTGGCATACAACAACATCACTTTCTTGGGATTAGCCATCAATCCCACAGCCATCTGTGACTTGTAAACCTCCCTCAAATGCTCAAGATGTTCTTGCAATTTCTGATTTGCAAGTAGCTAAATCTTCAGGACAGTGGTAAACAAGTATACATTTTACCTCAGAAAATATCTTATCCAGAAGCTGTAACAAAACTGCAGCTCCAGTGGGCAACCCACAGGGCACTTGGATGAAATCAAATTCCAGTCAGTCACAAAGGCTGTCAGGGAATTCTCACTAATAGGATCTGATAATATGCATCACTTATTCCAGTGCAATGGAGTAAAGAATCAAGCACCAGTAAGCCATCAAAAGCATGGATGCAAGTCAGAAAATGGGACGGAATACAAGGTTATCTTTTCACTCAGCTCCCTGAAATCTGTCAAATGATTTAGGAACCCAGAAAACTGGGACTGCATATGGTCATTGGCAAATGACACTCTTTTCTAAAAGTATCTTTATAACAGCTTTAAGCTCCTTTATTAATGGAGGGGAGAGACAGAAAGGTGGTTTATGCACTGGAATATTGTCACTCACTTTTGATATTCCACCCAGGATGTTAACCCCAATTTAGTAGTTAACATGACAGAAAACTTATGACAAAGATCCCTAATTTTTTTTTACCTGGCTCAAGATTCAAATTTTACACACCAGCTTCAATGGCTTTCACCTTTCCCTCAGACTTAGCATTCCATCCCACTCTCACACTATACCTCTCAATCCCACAGCCTCATTTCCTCTTCTCCTGCTGATAAAAGATAACTTTACAATCCTGTCAAAATTTAAAGAAGAACTTATTAACTGCCTAATTATATATCTGACCTTTCTGAGGAAGTTAGCAACTAGAACGCAAGGTGTTGATAAATTTGAATGGTTCTCAGCTCAATTTTCAAAGAACAACCACTAATGATAACCTCCACTGAAATGACTCTCTTCATTCCAATGCATGTGTGGTTAATAGCAGTGTAGATGCTTTCCTCTGATTCCACCACACCAAATTTACATATATTCTGGTTTCCCTTAAACCAACCTTCATTAGTTTCACTAAACATATTACCCAAATCCAGAAGGGCACAAACCAGCTCATTGTTGACTCAGCACAATCAGATGAAACTTTGCCTACAATTCCTATTTCTATTGTATAAGAACTAAACAAAATCCATTCATTGTCTAAGTAGGATACCACCCAATGCTTATCTTCCCTTTCCAGCAGAAATGCTCTACATGACTTCTTGATGGATTTATGAACTTTAGTAACCATCACCATTATGAGTCAGCATGGCCATTAACCTTTGTATCTGTTCTGACATTCACTAAAGATATTACCCAAATCCAGAAGAGCACAATCCAGCTCATTATTGACACAGCACAATCAGATTAAACTTTGCCTACAATTCCTATTTCTATTGTATAGGAACTAAACAAAATCCATTCATTGTCTAAGTAGGATACCACCCACTGCTTATCTCCTCTTTCCAGCAGAAATGCTCTCCTTGACTCCTTGATGGATTTATTTCCTTGAGTAACTATCACCACTGTGAGTCAGAATGATCGTTAATCTTTGTATCTGTTCTGACAGTGTCGATAACCCAGGTCTGTTTGTAGCTATAAGGTCAAAAATATTCCTATTTTGTGTGGGTTGATGATCTAGCTTCTCAGAACAGTTTTCAGAATTGTTTCAGAACTACTTCACAAAATTGTCTGCCCATATCACATACAATGAAGCCATAGAAGTACAAGTCTATACATGGTAGGCTGCAGTTGGCTCCAGCTAACATTCAATGGTATGGGTATTTCCATTCTACTGAGCAAAGACTTTCTATGAATGATCATACAACTGTTATGGCAGAACTGGGTTTTCAGTAGATACATCTGATGATTAACTTGAGTTCAGCTGGGCCTTTTTCATTCATCCATATAAGTTCACCATTAGACTCAACCTCAACAGAGACAATATTCTTGTTATCTGCAAGCACAACTGCTTCCTGTGTACAGGTGGTCCTCTACCTTGGCCTGCTCGATTCGCAGTCCCCTCTGGATTTTTTATGTGGTGAGAGATGCGCAACCTTGTTTACGCAACTCCTGTTGCATCAGAAGAGCATCTGGTTGCCCACATAGTAACAGCACCAGGAACAATTCAGGATACTCCTGGGGTTTTGGCCCATGTCTGACAGAACATGATCCGACGGTGTAATCTTTGTTTACGTGTCAATGGAGGCATTTTTGAAAATCTACTGTGATTTAAATTGGGTTGCGTTGTGTTGTCTCTTTGTCACAAAAAAAATGGAAAAGTGTTCGTTGGTTTAATTAATTTGCCGCCAGAGAAATCTTCCTCTACTGGTTTAAATATTCCTCATAGGAAAAAATGACATTAGGGAAAAATATTTGTTTTGATGTCCCCAGAGTTTGTCAGTTTAAATACTTTTCGCCCTGTGTAGTGCACCTCTGAACTATGAAGGAGAATCTTACAGTTCTCCACCTCATAATGCATGTTGAGAAATTTGCAGGCATGGTCATCACAAAATCGACAGATTCTCTGGGTAAGACCTTTACTCAGCTCCAAACCAATGGAACCCAATCGGTTCTGGATATGATACTCCCAGTATTATTATTTTATCTGAGCCACATTTCTCTATCACTTTCATCTTTGAGCACATAACATGACAAACTTTTAAATTTGTATGTCTACTCATTTACAAAAGGTGCTTATTTTGACAAAAATAGATGCTAATCTCATCAAAAATATGTTTCAGTTTCATCAAAAACAGATGCTACATTTTCAGCTACCTGTCAATAACTTATAGTGGCACTTCCTGATTTTTTACAAACAGTTATTATATGTAGAAGTTATTTAATTTTAATATTTCATGATATATTTAAAATTTGAAGGTACATTGTAATTTCTTTTTCAAATTTCTTCTCCAGATCCCAACATTCTGACCTCTTCACTGAAATTATCCACTGGATCCTTCTAGTATTGGTGTGTGCACAGCATGTTATGTCGGATATCCTCTGCATAGTATGGAAAATATGATAGGGGCTGGAATGAAAGTTTTAAAAAAGGTTTTAGGTCTAACAAAATAACCCTGTCAGTAAGAGTTTCATGCAAGTTTCAAAGTTTAAGTATCAGTCTCACACAAGGAGAATTCTGTAAGAGCATCATGTCATTCAGAATAAATTATTCATTTTGGAGACATGAATAATAACAAAGATATTGTATCTTTTGCTTTCATAATTTTAAAGTTTTTCACTTATGAGGAGAGAAAGACAATTTAATGTGCTGTTGGCAACGAGGTCATTAAAGATGGAGCAGTGGCTTAATTCATTTAACATGGGTGTGGAAATTGATCATTGAAGGAACCATATTGACACTTGTCTGAACTAATTTTGAGGATTGGGTGAAACAGGATGACCAGACTAAAATCTGTCTGTGTGTTTCAGCTGTTTGTGAGTCAGTTGTCTCGAATCCTTTTTTCATTTTGTTTATTATCCTCATAAGCAGAAAGATTCATGCAGGTAATCATGTAAACTGACTATCTTTGAAGAATCAGTGTTCAGATTATTAATAATTATCCACACAGAAACAGAAAGCCCAACATCGGAATAAAATATGAATTAAAAATACTAGATGCAAATTGATGTGGAAAACATGCAAGTTGTTGCTGTGAGGAGGGGGGAGGGGGGGGAGGTATGAATGAACACTGATGGATACAAAATAGAGAATGCTCTTCTGAACAATAGCTGTGAACTTGCTATCTTTTTCAGTGAGTTTATTCTTCCTTCTAAAACCAGAGTTTACAAGTGGAAACTTAATGTACACCCTTTCCTCAGTTCCTTTATTCTATTTTATCTCAACTTACACTTGCCTCTCTTACATATTTTGACATTTTTTTATTCTTCTGATTTTCATATGCATTGTCTAAAGTTTTCTTTCCTTTGTAGGTTAATGAATGCATGTTAGAACTGACAGTTGAAGTACCAGTTGCAAATAAATCACAACAATCTGTAATTCTACTTGAAGGAGAAGCAGTTGTTCCAGAGATTAAAGTAATTTCACCAGTAAATATTGAAAATTCTGAGATTCCTTTAACATTTCTCAAGACTCCAGTTAATCAGTCTTCTAACAGGTCACTGAAGATTGTTAACATTGGTGTAATATCATGTGAGGTACACTGCAGTTTCTAATTATTGTTTACTTTATCATGTATTCATTGATATTTCATAGTTATTGATGTTTAATTCTCAATTTTTTCTTTATATATAAGGTGGTAATTGAGTTTTCTGAAAACAGTGATAATGCATTCAGCTTGATACCTGAGAAACGGACATGTCAACTTCTACAAAATTCATTGCCAGATGGTAAGATTTTGCATCACTATTATTACATTAGCTTATAAATCAACATTTACTGATGAACTTATACATTTCATTTACTTGTATTTTTTGTTAAATGACTTTATAATTTTATGCACAAAGCTGCATTTTGGTGTGGGTAAATGGACATGGGAATGTAAGTACATGGTTGTTGTACATATTGTGAGGTACTGTAATGATTACAAATTTTTACTTGTGATAAAGAAAACTTCCTATGAGGTGACAAGAAAATAGCACAATTTTGCAACTATTTTTGAAATTTATTCTTCTGATTTCTGCTTTTATTAAACTGTATATCTATTAATTATATGCCTTGTCTACAGCTTGGTTATTCTGTGTTTTCAACAGATGTCTCAGATAGCTTTGTTACTTATGGATCTGTCCTACATAAAGTATCATTTAGAAATTTCTCATCCTGATTTATTGATTTATTGCCTGTTTATGATATGGGTGCTATGTGATGTGAGTTTGTATGAATCGGCAACCTTCAGTGAGGATGTACGTTTGTGTTTGACCTCCAGCAGGAGTCTAGAATTAGTGAGCATGGTGGAGATGGACAGGGACTGTGGATAGGTGGCCTTAGTGGGGATTGTAGGTTCAGCCAGGGAGTGTGCTGAGATAGTCTATGCATTTGCGATAAACAGCATGTCCAGGTGGTGCAGTGGTAACACAGCTGCCTAGTAAGCAGGAGATCCTGGGTTCAGGTCTCAGTCTGCCACACATTTTCATTCATCGCCACTGATTCTGCATTAAGTCCCAATCATTAATTCCTTCCCTTTCCTTCCCTTGCTGCCCCCTCCTCCTTCAATTTACAAGATAGAATAATTATCTGAATGTTTTCATTTGAGCAGGTTGGCTTCACCCCACTTGTAGAGTTTATCTGCAAATGTGGAATGAGCAGGTATGGCAAGGAAAATATCCAACATAGGGGATAGTAACTGTTGAAGCACTAACATGTTCCTAAAGATTCTAATATTACAGAAGATATGTTCATTTTTTGTTTTTTTGTTGGTCCTCAACTGAGATATGTCTCATAAGAGAAATTCTACCTTCAGTAATTTCACTACTAACAGTATTATCAACAATTTATTGTGATGTTTGTTGGTCAAATGTACATTGCTGTCTTGAAAATTGCCCATCATAAATATGTATGTTGCACACACACACAGCATGCAAATGATCAGTGTCAGCAATGCTCACTTGCCTGATGTGCCACGACATTCTTAGCCATATGTTCAGTTCCATTAACTGAAGAATGGGATACAACTCATTTGCATTGATCAATGATGTCATATTTTAGTAGAGATATTAGTTTGTTGATTTTTGAGCCATAGACAATAAATTGGTCATCTTCTGTGGAAAGCATTATAATCATATACAAAAATAAATGAATGTGTTATTAAGAGAAAGATAATGCATATGCTTTTTGTCACTTGTGGTAATTTTAAATCATTTGTGTACACATTTTGAATTATACCTTTATCTGATAGTGTGCCATTCCAATTGGTGTTTCCTCTGCAGTTGGTTCATATCCTGTAGTGTGTAGGTCAACTGAACAACAGGCTACTAGTACTAGCAAAAGCAAAAAAAGTGACTACATAACACTGGCATCTTGTTCCTCAGTTGAACTATGAAGGTTGTATCCTCACACAACTGAGGTATTCCATGCTAATGTTACATAGGTTGCCTTATTATTAATTTTTTTTATCTCTTCCTTTGTTTGTTAACATTTGTCTATGGCTTTGCAATGCATCATCTGTGGTAACTTGCCAATGTATTGTATCCTATTCATCAGTATTCTCTTTATTTTTGTCCTGATCTCCACCTGAGGTATGTCTCACAAGATAAATTCTTCCATCAGTAATTTCTCTACTAACAGCAAAATCAACAGTTTATTGCAATGTTTGTTCCCCAAATGTAGATTGCTGTTGTAAATTTCCCAGCATAATTATGTGTGGTGAACACACACAGTATACAGATGACCAATGGTCTGTTATGTCCACTTACCAGATCTTCATGACATTCTTAGCCACATGCTTCAGTTCCATCAATAGCATGGATTCCTGTGCGTGAATGGCTGGAAAGGAGCACAACTGGAAATTACTCACTTGAAACTCTGGTAAACTTGTGAATTAGAGGTCCCAAAAGTGGACTGTACTGTTCACAATTAATAATCATTTACCATCTAATATTAGTTGTTGTCATTTTCTAATGGCAAAGGATATCCATTCATCACATCTAATAGATACAGTTCATATTATGTAGTAATTTTTCATCCTGATATCACAGTTCACAACTGCTCAACACACAGTTCCCATTCACAAAGGAATGTGTAATCATGGTGATACAAATGAACATAATCTCCACAGCATGATAACAAAGCAAATATTCAGTTACTCCTAAAATATCTCCCTTTGACATAAACTTTGTCTTATGTTGAAATTTCACACAAACGTATCAAATCCATATGTGCACACATTTTGCAAAACAACAATGGCACAGGTGGTCATTAATCCCTCTGACACAACACATACACTCAAAAGTTATAATATTTACATACCGTAACTGTTCACACACTTTTTCCAGGCTGAGCATATTCCAGTGTGACATGCTTTAGAACTATTTTGATGTGGTCTCTCAGTTTTATCATCACAACTGATTAAAGGTGAGCTTCTAGGTGTTCAGACAAGTTGTTGTTTCCATTTTCTGCACAATATATTGATGACCGACCCAGTCATTTTCTTCAAGTGATGTCAGTTTTGCTATTATGTGCACTCACTGTCTGGACTACTACACATTCTTGTTGGAGTCTGGGAGTGAGTACACATAACAGCAAAACACATAGCACCTGAAGAAGACATCTGGGATGATCATCAAGATAATTATATAGAAAATGGGAACAACAACTTGGATGAACATCCAGAAATTCACTATTAACTATTCTGACTATTTGGAATTGGTATTATCATATGTGATGTAATCACTATGTATTAACTTTAACTGTTGCCTTCAGTAATTACAGTTTGGACCCAGAGGGACAATTGTATGTTTATAAACACCAGGTGGCAATATGACTGCATGTTTACATTCCCACATTAAAAACTTTATCAAATTCTGAAAAAAAAAAATCAAAAACTGGATATGCACAGTATTCTGTTTATTAAACAGGGAGTGAAAACTGATTCTTACCCAGTATCGCATCATAATATAACAAAGAGTACAAACTATAAACTTATTTTTCCTCTGTGATGCTTTCCCATGCTTTCAACATATTTTTCAGCTTCAAATCTAACGTTTTTTGAGTATTCAGTACCAGTGGTGTACTATGGACCCTTCCATTCAAGATATCATTTTTTTCTCTCATTCTTTATTGTGTTAGAATGTATCACAACATATTCCTATGGGTTAGCCTACATTGTTAGTTGTTCTGTAGCTAATTTCATTTTCTCCTCAAGTTCATTCTTCAGTTGGAGTGTCCATCAAGAACATATTCCATGGTGCATGATTGAGAAGTAACTCACATGGGGTTGTCAATATATGTTCAATGTTGTAGATAAAAATCTTCAAATCATCCAAGAACTCTATCCATTTAGTGTTTGTAGTGGTGGTATGGTTCAAATGCCTCTAAGCACTATGGGACTTAACATGTGAGGTCATCAGTCCCCTAGACGTAAAACTACTTAAATCTAACTAACCTAAGGACACCACACACATCCACACCCGAGGCAGGATTCAAACCTGTGACTGTAACAGCAGTGCTGTTACGGACTGAAGCGCCTAGAACTTCTCGGCCACAGCAGCCAGCAGTGGTGGCATGTTCAACAAACATTATTCATCTGCTGTAACACATGTTCAGATGGGTTTGATGCTGGTTAGTATTCACAGCATTTGCATTCTTCCACAAATGTCAACTTTCAACTTTTCTGAATTTCACAGATGGTAACTCTCCCAGCAGTAGCAACGTATCCACATTCTTGCAGTCTGCCTGACCTAAACTTTCACTATTCCCTGTCCTCATGTGGCTCTGTCTTCTTCCCTGTTCCCAGTCCAGCAACTTACAAACCTTCTACCCCCCCCCCCCCCCCAAACCCTCACCCCCTTGCCAGTGATACTGCACAGCCCTTTCACTTCTCTACATCTTCTCTCCTCTCTCCTTCTCCAACTCCCTTCCCACCCCACAGCACCTAGAACCCCATAATCCTGTCCCTGCACAATTCACAGCAGGCAGCACTACAGCATCTTCCCCACCCTAGCCAAAAATCAGTGACCTTGTGTGTGTGTGTGTGTGTGTGTGTGTGTGTGTGTGTGTGTGTGTGTGTAATTAAGTCATTAGTTGCAAATATATTCTATCCTGCTTAATAAAATAATAAAAATACATTTTCAACTGACAACTAAATTTTATTATTAATAATATACACTATTATTTTTTAATTGGTTTGAAGTCAGTAATTATAAGTTTTTGTTCTTGACATGAATATTTTGGTGCTTTTACTTCAAATATCAGTAAGAATGAATACTTCTGAAGTAACAAAAGTGTAAATTATTCACAGTTTTAGCAGTGAAATCAGCATTCTTATTGATGGATTAATAATGCTGTACTGAATGTCTTCATTTACAGGTAAACAGATCAGCAGATCAGTATTGCACTGAATGTATTCATTTACAGGTAAACTGATCAGTACATCAGTTTACCTGTAAATGAATATATCAGTATATCAGTTTACCTGAACACCTGCACAGCACAGTGCAGCACAGTACAGTACAGCCCATTGTTGTGACTAGTATCTAGCATTAGGACTTCTGCAGTCTTATATTTTCATGAAGGTATTACATATGTAAGAATGCACAATTGAAAATATTTATCTAACTTTTTATTCTTTTTTTCCAGAATCCATCCACCAATCCACAAGGTTAAAAATCAGTCCAAAACAGACAGCAACATTTGAAGTAAACTTCTATCCAAAGAAATTGGGAAAGTTCACTGGGATGTTGAATATATTTGCTGTTCTCAATCCTTTTGAAGTACACACAGTGAACCTCTTAGGAGAGGGATATGTTGAAGATATTGCCATTCAAGGGCTCTGCTCAGTAATAGAAGAGAATATTGGCACAAATGAAGATTCACTTGTGAAAGCGTATTATCATTTAGATTTTGGCTTCTGTTACCCAGAAAAAAGCAAGGAAATATGCTTCAAGATTCAAAATTTGTCTGGGGATGTATACAAATTTGAATGGTCTCCACATGAAAATGTGAAATTATCACCTACTGCAGGTCATTTAAAACCTGGAGCATCCAAAGAAATTACAGCTTCATTTCAATCTCCTTTACCTATTACCATTTGTAAGGTAAGACACTATAAATGTAGTACTCTGAAAGTTTCAAAATTTTTAAATATTTGCATAAATGTTAAAGACAAAAGGGGCTCTATATATGAACTTAAATTTTAGAAAAAAAAAAAAGAAACAGGGAGTAATATGGAAGCTTGGAAGATAAATAAAGCATTATTAGCTTTGATCATATGAATTGAGTTAGACTTAATCACTGGGGTATTTTAAAAATTTAACAACAGTGGAAACAGTTAATTTGCAAGAAGTTGATAAATACTGTAAATACTGAAATAATGGATTCAATGATGAAATGGTCAAAGATTTAATTATAGCTACTGAGTCACTTTAAACTGAAAATAAAAAGTTATTAGGGAGTGTACATAGTTACAATTTAACAAGCAAGTAATCATTGTAAATGTGTAACTTAGACATTCTCTTAATTTCCTAATTCAACACTAGCTAAATAGTGCATTCTCTCCAATTAATCAGATTTAATGCACAAGATATAAGGAATACATTAGAATGAGAAATACAAAAATGAAAACCATAAGTTATGATATTTATGTTGATTGTATATTTAGCTAAAACTTCAGTGTTCATGTTTTTTTTCTTTCTTTTTCCCTGGTTCTAAATTTGTATACTGCAAGCACTGTATGCAAGCAACCATGATTATTTCAAAAAACAACTTGAATTGTGTATTGTTCAGTATATATATTGTACTACATGTATTTATCATATTTATGTTATTTCAGTATGTTTATATATATTAAAACTAAAATAATCAATTTTTGGCATTATAATGTAATTGGATGCATAAAAAATTTACTCACCAAGCAGCAGCAGGAGACAACATATATAAAAAAAATTTACTTATACAAGCTTTTGGAGTAAGTGGTTCCTTCTTCTGGCGGATGGGTTGAAAGGGAAGAAGAGGGGTGAAGGAAAGGAACTGGAGAGCTTTAGGAAAAGGGGTAAAGTCTGGAAAAGTCATGCAGACCACCTGGTCAGGGGAGACTTACTGTCTGATAAGTACCTCCTGATCCGGGGTTCTGGGTGACTTTTCTGAACCTTACCTCTTTTGCTAAAGCTATGCGGTCCCTTTCCCTCTTTAATGTTGTAAGTGTGAATCTGGGTTACATTGGTTTATTCCCCAAAACCACCTTCCACTTCTTTACGAGGTGACTTATTTGGAACTTGCAGCCACTCTTATTTACTGGCTAGCCAGCTGCTGGAAACCCTCTTGACTTCTCCATCGAATAATTCTAGGTACAGGAATTTTTAGACTCTTAGTACTTATGAAATAAGTATACATACAAACTTTACTTTTCATCAATTAATAATGTACTTGCCCTCCAAACACAATAAAACTCTCACTTTCCATATAAATATGTAACTTTCTCTGAGTCTCTCATACAATTGAATGTCAGGAACAAATTGAGTTACAGTTAAAAGAAAGTTGGCTTAGAAACCATAACTTTTTCTTAACATGAATCAGAAAATAAGTCTTGCCTATATCAAGCTTACGTCAAGCATTTTCAGTTCTTTTTCAACTGTCCTTGTTTCAATAACAATTATTGGTGACACAATAAGCACAGAGTAGCATATAAACTCCATGGTTCTTCCTTACACACTCACTAAAACATCCATGCATGGCCCAACAGGTACTTGTCGGTGCCATTCATCCGCCATGTCTACTTTCTTCCCACAACTGATTTTAAACCTGCACACACAAAGATGTGATGCACAGTAGGTAGGATTCTACCATCCCACACCTATATCCAGAATATCATGTGTTCGAGACAGTGGAAGGCTTAGTGGTTCTAGAATTTACACAGAAATTCTCGAACCACTACACCTCCACCCCTCTTCCTTCCCCTTCAACTCTTCTGCCAGAAGAAGGATCCACTGGCTCCAAAAGCTCATGTAAGTAAAACCATTCTTTATTATATGTGGTCTTCTGCTACTGATTGGTGGGTAGATATAACATACGTTGATATTTAAATCTTAATTGAGTGACCATACACAATGTTTCACTGCACATGCAAGTCACCTCAAAGTATAACTGCAACTTCATTATGTTTCACAAAGCTTAACACACAGATAGAATAATCCATCATCTTTTGGACATGAATCTGGGAAAGTATTATTTCTTCTCCCAATTTTTCACCTTGAAGATGGCTGTAAAGTTACGAGAGTAACAATTGAAAGAGTAAATGATGCTGTTACAGATGCATGCATGAAAGAAGATGGAAAATAATGCTACTCTCTTATTTCACAATATACCTAGACAACATTGACTCCAAACTGATAACAAATTGTTCACTGATTACAGTACCAGTTTTTGGAGCATATAAATTCCTATTACTTTTCTATACTCATAATTTGTATATGCTTGCAAACTGAAATTCAAATTTTGTAATTTTTCTATTCATTTTTATACAAATTTCTTCTTATTGCTCCAACATGGACATGTAGCAGAGACACTGAGTCACAGGATGCACAAAAAAGACTGCCATACATGTTATCTTTCAGACTGAAGGCCTTCTTCTGAAATATACAGCTTACACATACACATTCAAACAAACAAACTATAGTGCCTCAAGAATTTCAGTGTAAATTCTAGAGACACTCAGCCTTCCACTATCTTGAACACCTGATGTTTTAAGTATGAGTGTGGATGAGGGGAAGCGTATATGCTGCGCCAGCCATTTCTGTGTTGAGGTTGGAAGTTTGTTATGAGAAATCCGTAAGCGTGGCGGTTCAACGATGCCAACAAGTGTTTGCTGCCAGCGGCACAGAAGCTGTGATGAAAAGCACAAAGAATAATTAAGTAGTATTCTTTGATGTGTTAGTGAAAGTGATTATAGTAGAAAAAGAGAAATGAACAATTGACCAAGGACTTTTACTTGCTTCATGTCTTAGTTCTGAACGAGGCAAGATGCATATGATACCTATAAATTATTTGCTTGTTAAAAACAGACAGTTGTGGTTATATTTAATAGTATGTAATGGTTATCAATGTAGTTGACTTGCAAGAGTTTGTATGCTTATGTGAAACTTGTGGAAATGAAAATATACCTGAGCTGAACTGAAAGTATGAGGATACCGAGTTATTTCTAGTGAGAGAGAAAGTATTTTTAGTTCCTCTAACAGGCATTATTTCTTCAGAGAAAAGGTTGTGGAGATTGACGCAGCCGCCTATCCAGAGAAGAGTCAACTGTAGTAAGAGAAGTGTGAAGTTCGCAATCCAATTTTGCACCACTTCTCTTGTCACCGAAACCATCATAATGTGGTGACTGACATGATCAGGACTCAAAGAAAGAGGAATTTTGAAACCAAATCAAGGTAAGAAGATATTGTGAGTTGCCATAGTGACCAATACTAACGAGACAGGGAAATTGTATCACATAGTTGGATTCTGCATAAACAGTAAAATGGGGTGAAAATTAATAAATACCATACAAGAGAAGAATCAAGGAAAATCTCAACAGTTCAAACTAAGAAGAGTTATGACAAGATCTACTTGATGACAAAGATCCAGTGTGGAGAGTAATCTCCCTTCACACACATCATGGGGGTGTGGACCCCGTGACCAGCAACTGGCGCCAGTAGCTGCTCACCGGTGCTGACTACAAATCCGTACACCAGCACCAATGCTGAAACCAACCTTCAACACTGCCAGCGCCCATGCTGTTCACTGGCACTGATTCCATACTGGCTCACCGATGCAGCCTAAAACTCTATGCCCAGTGAGCAGAAGAAAATAATTACTTGAGTGTGAAGTTAAGGACACTGTTCAATAATAGACTATTGGTATAGTTATTATACTCAGATGTGATTTTTTTATTGATCACTAGATCTAAAAGTAAGAGGAATATGGATAATACTCAAAAAACTGGGGAATTGTCAGAACATTCTGTGGCCATGACAGTGAGAAAAGAAATGCCAGACTGGGCGGAGGTAGCAAATTTAATTAAAGCACTAAGTCTTAAATTAGACTCAGTGAATTCTCGACTAAATGCTAGATTGTATGACCAAAGAGCAGCCACAAATGGTCAAATTGCAACTTAAAGTGCAAATTCAGCTACTTTAAGACAAGAACTAAGTCTTAAGTTAGATTCAGTAAATACTCAGTTAAATGATAAATTAGATGAACAGAGTGCAGATTCAGTTGCTGAAAATGCTCGAATGGCTACTTTAAGTGAAAAATTAGATGCATAGAGTGCAGATTTAGTGGCTTTAAGGCAGGAATTAAGTCTTAAATTAGACACAGTGAATACTCAATTAAATGATAAAATAGACGACCAGGGGACTTATTTAAGTAAGGAACTTAATGAAACCCTAAGAAAAAAAAATTGTGGTATATGCCAGTTTAAACAAACAAAATGAAGCCATAAATGGGCAAGCTGCAAATATATGTTTACTATGGAATGAGTTTGACACTATAAACCATAAAGCAGAAAAGTTGAAAGTAGATTTAGAGAAAGAATTAATGGGTTCTCTGGACGCTCATGTAGACCAACTGTTCACTGACGTTAGTCAGACACAGAGTAACTGATTCCAGGATTTGACCAGGAAGTTAGAATTTGAATTGAAGACAAACATAATAATGTGGAATCTGAATGTAGTGAAAATTAGGATCATTCCAAAGTATATGCAATGTTGCATTTGATGCAGTAAAGCAGAGAGAAACAGGTCAAGCTAATTCCTATGCTACAGATGCAACTTGCAGGTGTTAACAATTGAGTTGATAATGTGGAAAGGAATTTTAAAGAGAAACTAGCAATGTCAGACACAATAAATATCAGCAGTCTGGAGGAACAAGTAGAAGAGATGATAGACAGAATAGCTGCAGCGAGAGTAACCTCCGACAACGTGTCTCCAATTTTATCTTCTGAACTTAGTAATACCAAGAGAAATGTAGATGGACTGTGGAAAGAATTCAAACTTATGCAGGATAAAGTAGATAATAGAGTGACTAGTGAAGTAATGACAGATTTACAATCGGAAGCAAATTCAGGGTTATATAAACAGTTCCCTAAGTTTAAGTCAGATGGGAAAGTACATCCTACTCATTTTTTGAAAAGGTTCAAACAGGCCTTCCCCAAGACTTGGGAAGATTAAAAAAAGATTGAATTTGCAGTGGGGTACCTTTTAGGAGAAGCTTCAGAGTGGGGCACAGTGAACATTTAGAATACTTCGTCTTGGACAGACTTCCACAAAAAGTTTAAGGAGAATTATTGGTCACAAAGTGCCCAGGAAAAACTAATATCCATCTTGTGGGATGCAAAGTATTACAACAATAACAAGATGGCGCCGATAGAAGAGTGTTGTGACACATCTCAGTCCTCAAAAAAGGTTAAATTAAATAGTTCATCGTGTAGGGAATGTTCAAAACGCGTCATGAAAGGCATCTTTTGTGTGAAGTGTAACTACTGGTTTCATGAAAAATGTGCCAAAGTGAATTTAAAACTCATAAAAGACGAGTTTCCATGGTCGTGTCCACATTGTTTGCGAATTGAGACGGCTGAACTTGTAAGTACCGTGAACTCAAAAGAAGAAATTATTAAATTGCTTCAAAGTGACATTGAAGCGTTGAAGGTGGAAATTTTAACATTGAAACAAGAAAATTCTGAAGTGGTTATTGAAAGAAAATCCTGCGTGTGTAGAAATCAACCCATTACTGAACAAAGTGGCAAACATCCACATTTGTGTAATACGGCGAATAATAACACAGAGTACTCTGTCAGTGAAATAAGTGATAAGTATAAATGGAAAACAGTTTCCTATAATAAGAAGGACAAACGTAAAAGTGCAACGAACAAAGAAGATGACAAAAACGATTTTCTGTTAATAGGTGATTCTATATTAAAAAATGTTATTGTGCCGGACTGCAAGGTCGATGTTCGACCTGGAATCCGATCACATCAACTCAACAAACATTTTAAGAATGTATTGTCCACGAAAAGAAACATGGGTGAAACTGGTAACAAAACTTTAAGTACCGACGATTACAGAGGTGTCTTAATCCACGTGGGCACAAACTCCATCCGCAGTAACAGTGAAGAAGAAATCGTGAATGAAACACGGAATCTGATTAGATTGGCGAAAACTGTATACCCAACATCCAGGCTGGTAATTAGTGGAATTATTCATCGAAGATCGGTAAGTGATACTTACATCAACAGGATAAATACCGGCATTAGGGAACAGTGCAACAGACTCGGTGCAGTATTCATTGACCCAAACAAATTCTTAAACTGCAAGTGTCTGGGAAAAGACGGCCTGCACTTGAATAGATTAGGCTCTGTGAACCCTAGTAAAATGTTCATAGACGTGTGTAAAGTCCTAAGAAGCAAGGGAAACTAATTCATTGTGATAGGGGTGACAAAGAAAAAATTCAAACTGAAAATAAAAAGTTTAGGTACCAAACAAAGCATGCACGTGAAATAACTAAAAGCAAAAATGATCTATTGATGCACTGGAATATAAATGGCTTAGGGGCAGAACTACCAAATCGCAAATTCTCAAAAATCGACGAACCAAAAATTCTGCTTTCAGAATCCGTAAATATTAAAATAATCTGTCTAAATGAACACTGGTTAACAGAAGATAGTATAAAAGTACTAAATAGTATTAATAATTTTAAGGTAGCTGCTAGCTTTTGTAGAATAAGCAAATCTCGTGGAGGCTAATGCATTCTTATCAATTCTTCCATAAGCTATACAGTAAGAGATAGTTTTAATTATTTAAATGAGGAGAGCGTGTTTGAAAGTTGCTCTGTAGAACTGAGTGATCTGAATACACTGGTTATAGCAATCTACAGAATTCCTGGATGTGCGGTAACAAAAATGTTTTTAACCAAATTCGAATGCCTCCTGGAAAAACTCCAGAAAGAAAGTAAGAAAAAAGTTGTTATAGCAGCAGACTTCAACTTAAATGTCTTAGTTGAAAGCAATGATGCCACAAAATTTCGTGACTTAATTCAGAGATCTGGTTTTAAGCTAAATTTTTCTGAAGGCACTAGGGAAAACAGCAGATCAGTGACCTGCATTGATAATATTATTACTAACTACAAATTTGACAGTGGAAATAAGCACAAATACTGCTTAGACTTGGGTATTTCAGATCACTCAGCTCTGTTTATTGAGCTCCCAAAAGCAAATAACCTAAAGCCTCCAGAAGTGTGTATAAAAAGGGATCTCAGTAAAAGTAAAATGGATTTATTCTGCAGTAAATTAAGTATAGTAAGCTGGCCTGTAGACTACAATAGTTCAAGCTCGATGAACTATGACAAATTCTTAAATTGTTTCTTAGAGGTATTTAATGAATCATTTCCTCATAGATATAAGCAAAAGAAAGTTAATGGTAAACTCAAATGGATTACAACAGGAATAAAGATCTCTAGTGCCAGAAAGAGAGAGCTCCACAATGAGTTAAAATCAAACAGAAATCCAGATTTTGTTATTTATGTCAAACAGTATAAAGCTGTATTTAGGAAAGTTGTAGCGGCAGCTAAAAAAATGGCAAATAATAAATTCATACGAGAACACAGAAATAAGACAAAAGCAGTGTGGTCAGTTGTTCAGTCTGAACTAGGAGCCAAAGTAAAAAATCATGAGATTTTGAAAATTAGACATGAAAATGAAATTATAGTAAACCCTGTTCAGATGTCAAGTTGTTTCAGCGAATTCTTCCTAAACATAGTAAGATCGGATGTGGATATGACATTCTATCAGGGCATCACAAATTTGGAAAACAGCCAGAACACATCTTTTAAATAATTTGAAAAAATAACCCAAAGGGATGTGGAAAAGGAAATATTGTCTCTAAAAAACAAAACCTCACATGGGTGGGATGAAATAACAACATCTGTAATCAAGTATGTGTACGATATTATTTCCCAACCACTGTCAATTATTATAAATCAATCTTATGAACAGGGATGCTTTCCAGGGGTATTGGAATATGGTGAGATCAAACCTCTATTCAAGAAAGTATCGACAGAAGATATGGGGAATTACTACCCTATCTCTCTCTTGCCGGTCTTCTCTAAAGTGTTTGAAAAGATTGCAGCAAAACAAATTAATAACTTTCTTACTGTAAATGATATAATTTTTAAAAACCAGTTCGGATTCCAACAGGGTAAAAGCACTGCGAATGCTATAAATGAGTTTATCCAAAAAATATGCTCCACATTAGATAAGGGTAGAAAGGTCACAGGTATATTCTGTGCTCTGACTAAAGCTTTTGATTCAGTGAACCATGCATTACTCCTCCACAAATTACTGATGTATGGAATCAGAGACACTGCTTTAAAATGGTTTAGCTCTTACCTGTCAGGTAGGAAACAAAGAGTAATTTTAACTTCAAATGGAACCAATTATTCATCAGACTGGAAAACAGTTCCCCAAGAAGTCCCACAAGGTTTGATATTGGGTCCCTATCTGTTTCTTTTTTACGTAAATGACCTACCACTTGCTATTGATGTTCATTCAGTCTTATTTGCTGATGATACATCAGTTCTAATTGAAAATGAGGTATCTGAAAATATTCCAGAAAAAGCCAAAAACACTTTAGAAAAACTTGAATCTTGGTTCTATCAAAATGGACTAAAACTAAATGTAACTAAAACCAAAATGATGCAATTTGAAGCTAAATCAGTAGAAAGGAGTGAAATAAAGATAACTTGCAATGATCAGGATATCACAGAAGCAAACCACGTGAAGTTCTTAGGCCTAAATCTTGACAAAAATTTAAATTGGAAGGTACACATAGATTACTTAGCAAATAAACTGAACAACTTAGCATTTGCAATGTGTATTTTGTCAGGTGCCACAAACATGGATACCAGAAAGATAGTTTATCACTGCTACTTTGAGTCAGTTATTCGTTATGGCATAATCTTCTGGGGAAATTCAGCAAATGTCACTAGGCTCCTAGTATTACAAAAGAAAGTAATTAGAAACATGTGTGTTGCAAAAAAAACGGGAATCCTGTCGACCACTGTTAAAAAATTTAAAAGTACTATCTATCCCCTCACTTTACATATATGAGATGGTGGTGTTCCTATATAGAAATCAACATACACTAGACAATTTCCGTTTTGACCACAACTACAGCACTCGCCACAGAGATAACTTCAAACTTCCAACACATCGTTTAAAACTTTATGCCCAAACGCCAGAGTATATGGGGTTAAAAATTTTCAATAAAATAAAAGGCAGTAATATACTTAAAATGGAGATTGGTTCACTGAAAAGATTTCTCTTTACTCTCCTGGTGGAAAAGTGTTATTATTCTGTCGATGAATTCATTGAGGACAGCTTCACAATCTGAACACAGGGATTGTAATACATTTATTATTTTATGTACATGTGTAGCTGTAACTTAGAAATGTAAAATATAATGTAAACTTTTGTATTTCTCTTAAAAAAGTGAAAAAAGTTTCTTTTGTAAACCTTGACATGTCTCCTGTACATCAAATGAAATGATTTGAAAATTGTATGTTATGAGATGAATAAACCACATAACATAACACATAACAGTTCATAGGGTATGATTCGAAAGTATTTTGAATGGCATTTAATGAGAGTGAAAGATGGATATATTATGTAGCTGATGAAAACAATAGAAGAATTATTATGTTTTGTAGATGCACTTGCTCCCCCCCACCCCCACACCCACTGTGAACCACGACGGACCTTTCCATTGGTGGGGAGGCTTGCATGCCACAGTGATACAGATAGCCATACCGTAGGTGCAACCACAAAGGAGGGGTATTTGTTGAGAGGCCAGACAAACGTGTGGTTCTTGAAGAGGTACAGCAGCCTTTTCAGTAGTCGCAGGGGCAGCAGTCTGGATGATTGACTGTCCTTGTAACACTAACCAAAATGGCCTTGCTGTGCTGCTACTGTGAATGGCTGAAAGCAAGGGGAAGCTATAGTCGTAATTTTTCCTGAGGGCATGCAGCTTTACTGTATGGTTAAATGATGATGGCGTCCTCTTGAGTAAAATATTCCGTAGGTAAAATAGTCCCCCTGTCGGATTTCTGGGGGGGGACTACTCAGGAGGACATCATTATCAGGAGACAGAAAACTGGCGTTCTATGGATCAGAGCATGGAATGTCCGATCCTTTAATCAGGCAGGTAGGTTAGAAAATTTAAAAAGGGAAATGGATAGATTAAAGTTAGATATAGTGGGAATTAGTGAAGTTTGCTGGCAGGAGGAACAAGACTTTTGGTCAGGTGAATACAGGGTTATAAATAAAAAATCAAATAGGGGTAATGCAGGAGTAGGTTTAATAATGAATAGGAAAACAGGAATGTGGGTAAGCTACTACAAACAGCATAGTGAATCCATTATTGTGGCCAAGATAGATATGAAGCCCACACCTACCACAGTAGTACAAGTTTATATGCCAACTAGCTCCACAGATGACAAAGAGATTGATGAAATGTATGATGAGATAAAATAAATTATTCAGATAGTGAAGGGAGACTAAAATTTAATAGTCATGGGTGACTGGAACTTGATAGTAGGAAAAGGAAGAGAAGGAAACATAGTAGGTGAATACGGAGCAGGATTAAGGAATGAAAGAGGAAGCCTCCTGGTAGAATTTTGCACAAAACATAACGTAATCATAGATAACACTTGGTTCAAGAATCATAAATGAAGGTTGTATACATGGAAGAAGCCTGAAGATACTGGAAGGTCTCAGATAGATTATATAATGGTAAGACAGAGATTCAGGAACCAGGTTTGAAATTGTAAGACATTTCCAGGGGCAGATGTGGACTCTGATCATAATCTATTGGATATGAACTGTAGATTAAAACTGAAGAAACTGTAAAAAAGTGGGAATTTGAGGAGATGAGACCTGGATAAACTGAAAGAACCAGAGGTTGTAGAGAGCTTCAGGGAAAGTATTAGGGAACAATTAACAAGAATGGGAAAAAGAAATACAGTAGAAGAAGAATGGGTAGCTTTGAGAAATCCTTGGGTAACAGAAGAGATATTGAATTTAATTGATGAAAGGAGAAAACATAAAAATGCAGTAAATGAAGCAGGCAAAAAGGAATACAAACGTCTCAAAAATGAGATCAACAGGAAGTGCAAAATGGCTAAGCAGGGATGGCTAGTGGACAAATGTAAGGATGTAGAGGTGCATATCACTAGGGGTAAGATAGATACTGCCTACAGGACAATTAAAGAGATCTTTGGAGATAAGAGAACCACTTGCATGAATATCAAGAGCTGAGATGGAAACCCAGTTCTTAGCAAAGAAGGGAAAGTAGAAAGGTGGAAGGAGTATATAGAGCATCTATCCAAGGGTGATGTAGCTGAGGACAATATTATAGAAATGGAAGAGAATGTAGATGAAGATGAAATAGGAGATATGATACTGCGTGAAGAGTTTGACAGAGCACTGAAAGACTTAAGTCAAAACAAGGCTCCAGGAATAGACAACATTCCATTAGAAATACTGACAGCCTTGGGAGAGCCAGGCCTCACAAAACTCTACCATCTAGTGAGCAAGATGTGTGAGACAGGCGAAATACCCTCAGAATTCACGAAAAACAATAATTCCAATCCCAAAGAAAACCGGTGTTGACAGATGTGAAAATTACTGAACTATCTGTTTAATAATTCACAGCTGCAAAATACTAACACGAATTTTTTACAGATGAATGAAAAAACTGGTAGAAGCCTACCTTGGGGAAGATCAGTGTGGATTCATAGAAATACTGGATAACGTGAGGCAATACTGATGCTACGACTTATCTTAGAAAATAGGTTAAGGAAAGGCAAACCTAAGTTTCTAGCATTTGTAGACTTAGAGAAAGCTTTTGACAACATTGACTGGAATACTCTCTTTCAAATTCTGAAGGTGGCAGGGGTAAAGTACAGGGAATGAACAGCCATTTACAATTTGTACAGAAACCAGATGGCAGTTATAAGAGTCGAGGGGCACGAAAGGGAAGCAGTGGTTGCGAAGGGAGTGAGACAGGGTTGTAGCCTCTCTGTGATGTTATTCAATCTGTATATTGAGCAAGCAGTGAAGTAAACAAAAGAAAAATTCAGAGTAGGTATTAAAATCCATGGAGAAGAAATAAAAACTTTGAGGTTCCAGATGACATTGTAATTCTGTCAGAGACAGTAAAGGACCTGGAAGAGCAGCTGAACTGAATGGACAGTGTCTTGAAAGGAGGTTATAAGATGAACATCAACAAAAGCAAAACGAGGATAATGGAATGTAGTTGAATTAAGTCGGGTGATGCTCAGGGAATTAGATTAGGAAATGAGACACTTAAAGTAGTAAGTGAGTTTTGCTATTTGGGGAGTGAAATAACTGATTGTGGTCGAAGTAGAGAGGATATAAAATGTAGACCGGCAATGGCAAGGAAAGCGTTTCTGAAGAAGAGAAATTTGTTAACATCCAGTATAGATTTAGGTGTCAGGAAGTCGTTTCTGAAAGTATTTGTATGGACTATAGCCTTGTATGGAAGTGAAACATGGATGATAAATAGTTTAGACCAGAAGAGAATAGAAGCTTTTGAAACGTGGTGTTACAAAATAATGCTGAAGATTAGATGGTTGGATGACATAACTAATGAGGAGGTATTTAATAGAACTGGAGAGAAGAGGAATTTGTGGCACAACTTGACTACAAGAAGCAATTGGTTGGTAGGGCATATTCTGAGACATCAAGGGCTCACCAATTTAGTATTGGAGGGAAGCATGGAGGGTAAAAATCATAGAGGGAGACCAAGAGATGAATACACTAAACAGATTCAGAAGGATGTAGGTTGCAGTAGGTACTAGGAGATGAAGAAGCTTTGAACAGGATAGAGTAGCACAGAGAGCTGCATCAAACCAGTCTCTCAACTGAAGACCACAACAACAACAACAACAACAGATGCACTTGATGCCTTAAACAAAGACCACAATGAGAACATACATCAAAGTGAAAATCAGAATTTCAGAAGAGGTAGTAATAACAGTAAAAGCAATATTAAGAGACATGAAGCCAACTTAGCTAGAGTACACTAGTGTAACCGGAATAAGGGTAATGAAAATTATCAGGAGAACCATCCAACTTTGAATTTAGGTCCAGTTACTTTGCAATAATTTGTACCAAGTAGTAATGGAGTACATAAAACCCCATTTTGGTAACCAACCAGTGATCACCAATAATGAGGAAAATGTACTGCAATCTCGATCCAGGGCTGGGGCCTAGGTCATAGAAATACATTAGGAGGCCTGGTTTATAAAAGGTATGTTAATTTTATTCATAAAATACCAACAAAAGAATGGTTGTTACTAGAAGAATCAAGCTTTTCTATCGATTTTGAAGTTAACATATTGTAGATTCCAGGAGTGAAGTGTCACTTATTTCTAGTGTCTTCTTTAACACATTACAAATGAAAATCACTTACCGATATTACCAGTAACAGGAGTGTACATAATCAGTATTACTGGAATAAAGAGCAAAATTGTAAAAAACGAGATCCAGCTGAACTACAACATTGGGAATATCCACTTTTGTCAGACACTTTTAGTAGTAGAAAATATCAATAGGGATGTGTTATTTAGCTTAGACTGGCTATCATAATTTAAAGTCATATTGAATTTTGAGGAGAATTTTCCTTATTTTGGAAAAGGTGACTACAAATTTTGTGTAATGTTTGTGATGGACAGCTGTATTGGTAAACAAACAACTGAGAGTTGATGTCTGAGATTAACTCCTACAACAAGATTGTTACCAGTGATTGATAACGTAAGTCATGTATCACACTGTGCTGACATACAAAACAAAGTAAATGAATCTCCAATATTAACCAATGACCAAAAATTAAATGTATCTAAAATTCTATTGGAATATGAAATTGTATTTTCTGATTCTCTGGGTAGTATTAGTGACTATAAATGTAAATTTAAAATCAAAGATAGTACTCCGTTCTTCTGTAAGCCTTAACCAATACCAGTAAGTTTAAATGAAGCGGTGAAGGAAGAAATTGACAAAATGGTTGACAGTAACATAATAGAACGTAGCTCTAGCATAATGAATAACCCCTTGGTAGTAGTAAAAAAGGTGACAGTAGGTGTGTGGTTAGTACTAGACATGCATACTTTGAATAAGCACATAGAGACAGAGTGAGACTGACCCATTAACATTGATGAACTATTGTCCAAATTTGAGAAAGCAAAGTATTTTAGCATGATAGACCTGACTGCTGGATATTGGCAAATTTGGTTACATAATGAATCAAAGAAATACACAGTGTTTCTATTTGATGGGAAATTGTATCATTTTAATGTGTTACCATTCGGGCTCAATATCTCAGTATCCATTTTTATATGTGCACTGGATGAGGCATTAGGAAGGGAATTGTTAAAGGATTTAATAACATATGTAGATGATATCCTAGTAATCTCATCTACCTGGGAAGAGCATTGTGTGACCTTGAGTAAAACTCTGAGTAGGTTTAAAGAAAAAAGTATTATGGTAAATTTGGCTAAATCGCACTTTGCGAGGCAAGAGCTTAAACTTTTGGGCATATTGTAGGAGTGCAGAGAATTAGACCAGATCCGGAACTTATAAAGGACATTAAAGAGCGTCCACCCCCTAGAAACATATGACAGTTGAAGGGAGTTATTGGAATGACTGGGTACTATAGACAAAATATACAAAGTCAATAGTTGAATGACCCAAGACTTTGATGTTTATTAAGGAAGGGAAAGCCATCTATTTGGGACAAAGAGGCCAATGATGTGTTTGAAAATATAAAAAGAGCACTGGCCAAATTACCCATGCTACACCATCTGGTTATGGGTGAGCCATTTAAAATTTCAACAGATGCATCTGACTATGGTATAGCAGCAGAACTTTTCCAAGGAGAGTGGGGTCTGGAAAGTAAAAATCACAGATCTATAGCTTTTGCTAGCCAGAGTCTCAACAAACATGAATTAAACTGTATAGCCACAGAAAAAGAACTATTAGCAATAGTATGGGATATCCCAAAATTCCAAACACTAGTATGGGGGTCAGAAATACAAATATATATATATGGATTACCAAGCTCTATCCTTTTCAATGAGTAGTCAGTTATTACGTAGTAGATTAATGAGGTGGTTGTTGTTTCTACAGGAATATGACATTAAAATACAGTATATAAAAGGTTCTGAAAATGTTGTACCTGATGTTTTGTCTAGGTTACCTGTAGGCATGAAAGAGTTAAAATGTATGGAAGGGCCCGGCATAATTTTTCGATTAATTTTTTGACAGTAGAATATCCACATAACAGGGTACAAGGCATGGCTTGAAGAATAACCGAAAACATCCTTCATGATACCTCTTTTCCAGAAATATATGCTATGTGTAACAAGAATTCCTTACCTCTTAATCAAGTAGGGAGGTGGAAAATTATAGGGCATAAATTATTTTGGAGGGACAGTATAACATCTCAACATATGCGCATATGTATTCCGAAGTTAATGGAGGATGAGATTGTGTGGTATGTTCATACAGGATAGGGACACTTTGGAACAAAGAAATGTATAGCTCATATGAATAAGTTCTATTATTTTAATAAATCTAGGACAGAAGGTAGCATCTTTAATTAGGACTTGTAAAATCTGTCAGAAGGTAAAAGAGGATAACAGTCATGTCGAATACAAAATGTATCCAATCATTCCTATGGCATTAAATGATCTTACAGCAGGGGATTGCTTTGGACCAATTCCGAATGGAAAGGGGGGAGCATTATACAGTTTTGTTCTCACCGAGTGTTGGTCAAAGTATGTTAAGTTGTATCCTATTTAGAAAACAAATAGACCAACTGTGACACACTGTCTGCAACAATACTTTCTCGAGGTAGGAAAATCAAAACAATTTCTTTCTGATAATGGGCCATGGTTTTTAGTACCATTTTTAAAGAATTTTTAGCATGGGAAGATGTTTGTCAAGTATTAATATCCAACTATAACCCGTCTTTGAATCCATGTGAAAGGTTTATGAAAGAAATTGGGAAATTATGCCCACCAACTGCCATGAAAAACATACTCTAATGAGCAATGAAGATCAAAGACTTTCAACTTATTTTAAATGAATTATCACATTTATCAACAGGTTTAACACCTTTAAAAGTAATAGGTAAACCCTTAGTAGTAGAACTTCTTATTAGATGTTTCATTTGGCCTAAACAACCTATTGATCATTACCAACTTAAAAAGGGGATAGTCTCTAAAAATCTAGTCAACAAAGCACAACAACAAGTGAGTAAACATAATGAGAAGGCTATCAAACCTCAGTACAAGGCCATGAAGAAGGAGACACACAAATTTTTCCAAAAGTATGAAGAACCTTACCAAGTACAAGTGGTAATATACGTCCCAAAGCCTTACTTTTAGTAGATCCTATAACAGGATCAGAATAAGGAAAATACAATGTAAAAGACATAAAGCTGTATATCCCCCAGGGATGTTAACATTCTTTGTTAATGGGTGGAGTGACGATCGTCGGGTCCCAAGTTGTTTTTGGTGTTTCTGCTATACTATTTTTACCTGCACTGAATTCCCTTCAAATCTTACACTGTTCTGTAATCTGTTCTTGAATTCTTAAACTATCCTATAATGTTAGTACCTAGGAAACTAAATATGACTAAAAGATAATACACTTATCAGAATTACGGATAAACAGTGAGCTCTAAACACGAAAAGCAACGAATAGTATATATAGACGACATGAACTGATCATAATCTTCTATGTGTGTATAAAAATACAGTATAAACTAAATGACTAAACAACTACTTTAATGTAGTGTTTGTCTATTTTTATAGAATATTTTATACCTTTTATGAGATGTGATGTAAAGGGGAGGGTTTATATTTTTAGTTTTTGAAGGGGTGGGTGTAAGTACAAACATGGCTAACACAGAACACACACCACACCTTTCAGATGACCCTCACAAACAAGTGTGACTGATTCTTCACCATTTGCCATTCCATAAGCTTTGCTAAGATTTTCTTTGGGGGCTTCAAAGGTGAAGGTGAGAATGTCCGTTCGGGAGGAGATGTTTAACACCTTACCTCCTCCGGATTCTCACTCAAGTACTGGCAAAGTAGGGATCCTGGGGAAGCAAGGTGGGAAGGGTTTCCTGTCTTTGGGGCTATCTTCTTTCACTTGTTCGATCTTAGCAACTGTATCTACTTTTTCCTCTCTTACTTCTCATTTTAGTACCTACCTATCTTTCACTCTTTCCATATGCATATACTTCTATTGCAGAAGTCCTTCTTATTTTCCATGGTTTATAATAACCTACAACTTATTGCATATAAGTAGGCTGAAGAATCAGGCTACACTAATACACTAAAAAAAATAATACTACACAAACAATGATCTTACACATCAAAAGGATATAAAGGGCAGATAGGCCGACCTAAGAAAGGCTGACCTGTACTGTGCAGGCAGGGGCACCAAGAAGGGGATTTACTTGTACCATAGGAAAATAGGAATTAAGAGGGGCATACCTACTGAAACAGGAGGAGGAAGTTCACTCATAGGGTCAACCCATACGTAAGGTATAGGTACTGTTCCTAAAGGGAAAAGGACAGTATCATGGCAGAAGTCACACATTTTGTAGGAATTATTCTGGTAAATTTGAATTCTATATTCCACTAGCATTATTATGTTTTATGTTTATGAGTATTGGAAAGAACAATTTCATTTGCCTAGAGTTCCTGCAGACTACAAGCTACTGTAGGTATTGAAACTATTATGTACTAAATCAAAAATAGTACAGAGAATTATAATGAAGAATGAAATAATTAAGTGTCTATGACAGCTGGAGTTTGTGACTGGAAATCAAGAATGTTGTCCGCATGACTCCTAGATATAAAAGTACTAACTCCAACATTATGTGAAATGCTGAGATAGTTATTATCAAAACGATAAAAGAAGAGCTAGATATTATGTACACAATTACTAAAAGAAATATAATGCCTACTGACTAAAATGTAAATTAGTGTTATATGGGATATTAAAGTACATAATGAATATGTATAAAATATTTCATGTTCGAGCTGAGGGGAGTGATATGTAGTGCCTCGAGAATTTCAGTGTAAATTCTAGAGACACTAAGCCTTCCAACATCTCGAACACCCAATGTTTTACGTATGAGTGTGGATGAGGGGAAGCGTATAGAATGTGCCACACATTTCTGTGTGCAGATCAATAGTTTGTTATGAGAAGACTGTAAGTGTGGCATTTTAATGAGGCCTACAAGTGTTTTCTGCCAGCACCACAGATGCCATGATGAAAAGCACAATGAACAGTTGACCATAGACTTTTACTTATTTCATGTCTTAGCTCTGAATGAGGCAAGACACATGCGACATCTGTAAATTATTTGGTTGTTAAAATCTGGCAATTGTGATTATATTTAATAGTATCTAATGGTTATCAACATAGTTGACTTGCAAGAGTTTGAAACTTCCTGGCAGATTAAAACTGTGTATTGGACCGAGACTCGAACTCAGGACATTTGCCTTTCACTGTGAGGATGGGACATGAGTCGTGCTTGGGTAGCTCAATTGGTAGAGCACTTGCCTGTGAAAGACAAAGGTCCCGAGTTCGAGTCTCAGTCAAGCAAACAGTTTTAATCTGCCAGGAAGATTCACATCAGTTCACACTCTGCTCTAGAGTGAAAATTTCTTTCTAGTTGCAAGAGTTTGTTTGCTTACAAGAAACTTGTGGAAATGAAAATATACCTGAGCTGATCTGAAAATATGAGGGTACCTAGTTATTTCTAGTGAGAGAGAGAGTATTTTTAGTTCCTCTAACCAGCATTATTTCTTTGGAGAAGAAGTTCTTGAGATCAACACAGCTGCATATCCATATCTCCTGCAAGAGCTTCTGAGGAGTTTGGGAGGTAGGAGACAATGTACTGGCAGAATTAAAGGTGTGAGGATGGCGCGAGAGTCATGCTTGGGTAGCTCAGTCATTAGAGCACTTGCCTGGGAAAGGCAAAGGTCCCAAGTTCGAGTCTCAGTCCAGCACACAGTTTTAATTTGTCAGGAAGTTTCATTTTGATTTTTTGTTATCTACTATAAAACAATTCACGCACCTGTTAGACTTGATTCTGATTCTCAGTTGTATTTTTTTCAATAGTTCCAGTCTCTCCAAACTGTGCCGTACCTCTTCTCTTCAAACAGTGTTGTATTTTTTTTTTATATTGATGAACCCAACTACAACATATTGCTCAAATTCCCATTTATTTTCTGATGACTATCTAACTGTGGATATGGCATATGTGACTGATCTTCCAGACATAAATCCTTGTTGTTCTTCACTTAACTGTGATTCAGTCTTGCTCATGATTTTCTGTATGATTACCTTTTCATAAATCCTCTTGCAATGGCATAGTCAGAGTTCCTTTATACCCTTCTTAGAAATAGATACAGTATTTCCATTTGTCGAGTCATCAAGAATCTTTCCATAAGTCATAATTTGGCAACCACTGAACACTATAACACAATCCTTCATGTTTGATGTTACAATCTTTGACTCTGCTCTCTTGATTTTTGTGTCTGCATGACATTACAAGTTGTTCAGTTGTATTATGCTCCTACATTTCATTAAAGTTTTTGGTAATGAATCACTTATCAGTAATATCCATCCTCTACTGTCCTCATTATTCTATACAGTCACTGAATTCTGATAGGTGCTTCAGGTTTAATCACTTCCACTGTGCTGTCATCTGCTCCAGGAGCTTTTCCATTTTTCTTTTCTAATACAGCCTCCTCTACATCCTACATTTGTAGACATTCATTTTGTGTTTTCTCTGTAATTGTGCTATTTCTTTTGTCTTGCACTGTGCCATTACTTATATTTGTCTCATCCCGCCCTTCATATAGACTTTGGAACTATTCTTCCCATACTTTCAAAACATATTTTTCTGCCCACACAGGTTTTTCCTCTTTGTCAATTGCTTTTAAGTATTTTCCTTTGTTTCCTTCTGCTGTGTAATATAAGGTTTAATATCTTCTTATCTTCCTTAAAATCCTCTTCTATTTCTTTTGTAAATTTTTCATAGAGCTTTTCTTAGCCATTGTTATAATTTTCCTTGCTACTCTGCTTAGTCATTTTCATTTGTCTCTGTTATTTCTCATTATGTTTCTGAATCATTCTGTCCATGCATTATTCTTGTCCTTTACTGCTTCTGCAATTCTCTCATTTCACAATGGAGTTACATTGTGTCTGGCCCTTGTTGATCTCCTTCAACTTGTTTCTTCTACTACCTTGACTAGACCTTATTTGGAAAACCATCATTCTTTTTTCTACATATATTATATGTTTTATATTATACTATATTATATTATATATATCATTAAAAAAATATAATTGAATATGACTGCATTGCTAAAATATCCATGCTTATCATAATTTTTCTTGGCGACCAAACTTCACTTACTTTTTAGTTGAAGGTGCAAGCGGCAGAATCTGGGAACACTGGCGCTTGTTTTATTCATGAAAATCCGCTTCCTATAGTTTTCCTCTTCACTTCAATAAATAAAATGCTTGATACTGTTTTTTAACATCATATTATTCATGCACACATAGGATACATCAACATCTCAATACTTCATATCTAAAATCGCACAGCCTCATCGTCCTTCTACATACAAGAGAGCCTTAGTGAGTCTGTCTAAAACAAAAAAACTGTACAAAAAAAGTCATTTCATTTTCTGCTCCTTACTGCGCATTCATAATTAACAACTTTGCTCATGCTTCTGTTCAATCGGTGTTTCATTTTTGTTTTGTTCTTAAATAAATATTAACTTTGAGGCATCCTGGGGGTCTTTTATCATGTACTTATACAATTACCCCCACACTGTATGTTGACATGGTATGGAGATGTTCAGTGTTTTTTTGTATTTACATTGGCCAATAGGGATGGATGCCGTTTACTGTGAGCTCCTTTTTTATTTAATGGAATGGGTATGTCAGCTTATCTTATGTATTTTAAAGTTCTACAAGAAATTAAGAGATTATATACATAATATGAGAGTTCATTACATATTTAAACTTAGCACACTAACAATAATGTCCAGTTTGCTTCATTCTCACTGCTATGTTTCACTCTGGCACACTGGCTGATTTGGCAGCAAGAACTAGTTCCCAACAATCAACAAGTCAGATGCTACCATTGGACATGCATGCACTTACTTTCTTAGTGTTTATTTCACACTCAGTGTCACACTTTCACCTGAGTGCCACATATTGAAGAATTGCTGTGGCGTTTGTCTTCATTCTGGGTGCAGTGGGTGTGTTCTTATGGTTCAAAATCCAATACTGTGGTTGCAGATCTCCATTTTTATGGCCCAGGCATCATTATTACCCATTGTAGTTGCATTTCCAGTGGAGAGAACCCTGACCAACAGTATCTGCCAATGAGGTAAGTACTGGCTCGAACAACTATAGTTCACTTGTCAACGTATCGAGTATTGTGAGCCACGATACTCAGAAATTATCTCTTTACGCACACATGTTCATGTCATCCCCACTTGACTGTCCACTTGTTGAAAGACACATATAGCTGTCCAAAACATTGTATAAATTGCTTGTCCTTAAAGTTCATTGCTTCATATAGAGTTTGGTTTCCAATGAAAATTCATATAAGTATTGAGTTACAACAATAACATAATATTGTAGCTTATACCAATGGCTGACATTCCACCCATCACTCATAATATGAACATAAATTTCTTAAGTTCTAAAACATCATAAAAATTTTCATTAACTGGGTTCTGTTACTACAGTTTGTTTGTTAGCTTCAACTTATCTTTGTTCACGTCATATATGCAAATTAATTACGTATCACATTTTTATGACACAATACAATCATATTATACATTTTTGCTTTATTTTATGGATAGGTTTTTATCACTTATGGGAGCTCATTTCTTTATTAGGCAGAGGAAGGAGAAAAACATTTGAAATATGATTAAAACATTGTGCATTGCTGGTCTCTCTACGCTTGGCACCACCTCCTTTGTTTGGGAGGGAAGAAGGGAAATACTCATCTACTGGTTCAAGTATTTATGAGGAAATGTTACTTGTACAATCATGGACTAGTTGCCAAGGAATTTTGGTTAGTTGAAATACTGTGTGCCATCTTATCACTGACGAAGCATCATGTTGTTACTTCATGTGCTAATGCGGTTTTTTTTTTTTTTTCAATTCGTGTGTAGCTGAGTGTGAAACATGATGTTTTAACCATCATATATGTGGTGTCACCGCCAGACACCACACTTGCTAGGTGGTAGCTTAAATCGGCCGCGGTCCATTTAGTACATGTCGGACCCGCGTGTCGCCACTGTCAGTACTAGCAGACCTAGCGCCACCACATGGCAGGTCTAGAAAGACGGACTAGCACTCGCCCAGTTGTACGGACGACATTGCTAGCGACTAGACGTACGAAGCCTTCCTCTCATTTGCCGAGAGACAGTTAGAATAGCCTTCAGCTCAGTTAATGGCTACGACCTAGCAAGGCGCCATTAGCCTTACCTACTTTGAGAATTATAGTATAAATGTCTCAAGAAGAACGCTGTATTCATCAGAGAATAAAAGTTAAGTATAAAGCAACTACGTACTTTTCTTGCTACCATTCAATAGTTATCCTGTTCCAGAATTCACGCCCGTCTGCATTACATCGCGTGCCTTTCGGCTACCTCAGAGTGGCGTGGCTCTTGATACGCCACAACAATATACACTTATCTTTCTCAAATACCTGGAAATGTCATTACTGAACCTTTCATGTGACATGATAAAAAAATTAGCTGGTTTTTGTAAAGTCTCATGCTTAAATGTTTACATGTACTCTGCAGCAAATAGGTACTGATAACTGTCATGGAGACAAACTGCAATGATGCAAATTTCATTTTTCATTTTCCCTATGACATTTGTGTAATTATCCTTATACCTAAATTGTTTGCTCGAGGTGTGGCCTGTTTCTTCATTTGGTACCTGCTACTCTCAATGTAACTCTCTTCTTCTGGGCCATGACATTGCACTGGTTGCAGAAAGAAAAATCTTAAAACTAACTTAAAACTAATTGCATGTCATAACTGAGTGGCCACTGATACGTTTGGTCATTGCATACGTTGGCAGTTATTTCCATATTTTGTTTAAATTCATACACATTCATTTATTCTGTAAACCTTAATGATCATATACCCTGCAAAGAAAATTATCTGACATTTCTTATGGTATTCTGTCTTTAGTCCTTAGCTTACACGTCTTTTATAGTTTTTCATAATGCTTCTTTTTGGTTGTAAATATGTTGTATATAGTTTAGTATTTGATTAAATCTCCATGTGCATATGTCAATAGGTTCCTTAGTTCTTAGACAGTAGATGTATTAGCATAGTATTTTTGTTTACTTTGTATTTAAGTTACGTACACATTGCATTCCTATTTTGGTTGCACCTTCAGCCAGTCTGTCATGCATGCACACAGGTCAGTGTCACCTCTCCTGCTACTGATGTATTGTTGAGCATGTGACAGCTGAGCAATAAGATAATTTTGTTTATACTTTCACTTTGCATGAAGTGGTGTATTACTTCTCATTGCTGTTAATTTTATGCCTACATGTACAAATCAAAAGAATTACTTATGCCTATACACACTACTTTATCTGAAAATACACTCCTGAAGAAAAATTACACTTAGAATTATGTACACTATGTGCATTTATCTTGTGATAAAAAAAAATGTTACCATGCTTTGTCATTCTTTAAGGCTTTTATATCTTTGTGAGGGTGGAGATCCTTGTCTCTTCCTGTTTTTCCCTAAACTAACCTGGACGTCCCAGGGTATGGTATTTTGGAAATTACATATTGTCCTGAAAAGCTTATTGCCACTTCTTATTTTGTTTATCAATTTTTTCGATTTAGGATGCGTCCGTAAGAAGACTCATTGCCCTTGAAAAAATTGTGTAAGACATTTCAGTTTCTTCTTATAAATTTTCCTTCCATACTTGACCATGTTTTCTAGTGTAACTATGGCTTGTTTGATTTTGTCTTCTAGTGTCATTTCTGTAGTGGTTACCTTTGGTTTGGGTGACTCCTACTCGTTCACTTGTTTTGAAACCTGTTGAAGAATGTAGATGGATATTGACCACTTGCATGAAAGGAGTTACAGGTTGCAGTCTGTAAAAACTCGTGCAACTGGACTTGCTTCTGGGTGAAAAAGGCTTACTAATGTGTGCTTTACACCCTGTGAGGCCATAAACTATTTCCACTTTTGCCCAGTGAAACATGAAGCATTATTAATTAGTAGTACCTTTGGTTTACCTACTTTTCTCAAATAGTTTTGCTCAATTCTTTTTCTGGTATTTGTGGCTGTTGCATTTTTATTGGCATACACTTTGATATGTTTCAAGAAAGTATCATATAGTGCTACTACGTATCTTACTCCTCCTTTACTGCTTGGATGTGGACCAGCTATGTCCAGGGATACTATATCTATAGTTCTTTTGTGAGTATCTGGTGCAGCTTAGTATATTTTGACACATTGGACACTTTTGCCTTTTGACATATTTCACACATTCTAAATACTTGTAGGACTTGTCTTCTCAAATTTGGAAAATAACAAAGTGTTGTAATTTTTACAGTACATTTGCTCACTCCATAAACCCATACTTCATTGTGTCTTATAAAATCATCGATTTTATCCTAATGAATACACACAGACACCACTGATCAGATTTTTCATGTTTCCTATGAAACAAAACACCCTTGTACTCCTGATACCATTTACTTGCCTTTGCACCTTCATCTTGCTTAAAGTTTTGAATGACTTTATGCCATCTGCGATCTTGCTGCTGTGTAGTTTTCATCTGCTTACAAAACTTATGGTAATCAGACTGTTGTGTTCTACCCTGCATTAATTACATTCTGAGTTCTCCATCTTGCTCTGTTAATTCCTCAAATTCCTCCAAACCTTTTGGTAACATAGATAAGGCATCTGCAATAAAGTTCTGACTTCCCTGGATATAAATGATTTTGATATTGAATTCTTACAAATAGACACCTCCTTGCAAATTGACGGTGTAGTAGTTTACACGTTAAAATAAATGACAGTGATTGATGGTCACAATAAAGTTTGGTATTCTTGCCCCACAAAAAATATTTATACTTTCTAAATGCCCATATTACAGCTAAACTTTCCAGTTCTGACACAGAGTAAGACCATTCTGTTTCTGATAATGTGTGACTAGCAAAACTGATGACCCTTGATACTTTGTTACCTTCTTCCTCTCACATCTGGAATAAGTGTGCCCCCAGCCCTTGAGTTGAGGCATCTGTGCATAGACAAAAATCAATGGACATGTCAGGGTGGCTAAGAATGTTTGGATTGACCAATGCCTACTTAATGTTATTAAAGTTGTCTTGACACTTAGCATCCTTAGCAAAACTAGAATTTTCTAATTCTGATATGTTCTAACCAAGTGGGTGTGGCTGTTAGCATAACATCTACATAAACAGTGACTTTGCTAAGCAATTCAGGTCCTAAAACTGTTTCCAATGCAGATATTAACACTCCTGCGCTAATGTTTGGGCCAAAAGGTAGAACACAGAATTTGTAACTTCCGCCACCACAAACAAATGCAGTATATTTTCAACTTTCTCCATGGAGTTTTATTTGCCAGTAGGACATTTTGAGATCATGTATACTGAAATAATTTGTGTTGTAAAACTTTAGAAGGTGTGTGTCCAAATTGTCTGGTCTTATGTGTACTGGTACTATAATCTTATTGATATCTCTAGCATCACAGACTAATCTTACAGAACCATCTGGTTTGCTTACTAGTAATTTGGGCTACAATAGTGTGAAAATGAAGGTTGTTTAATTCCCCATTTAATCATACAATTGATCTCTTCCCTTACTGCATCTCGTTTTGCCCATGGAATACGATATGATATTATACAAAATGTTTCATGTGGATACACTTCTAATTTATATTCATAGTCTTTGATTACTCCTGGCTCCTTACTGAAAACATTTGCATACTTAACAAGTTAGTTCTTGTTGCTGCATATTATTTAGTACCTGTGATTCACTTAGTTTCTGCTCTGACATTTTGTAACTAACCTCGGCGTTTGCTTCTTGTTCAGTATCAGATTTGTTTGTGAAATATACAGTTGGAAAGGATTATTGTACCACTACATTTGACTATGGTTTGTTTTTGTTACTTTCATTAGTTATTCTGACTAAATCATTAGAAAAAATCCAAACCTAAACATAAAAGTGGCATTTACCATTACCTATGTCAGTCTGTATTTTGTATCTTCTAAATGTGTCCATGTCAACAAGACAAGTTATAAGAAAGTTGCAATTCATCATAAAATGTTCAGTTTGTAGTGGTGTAAGTGCCTGGTGCTTAACCAATTTAGTCTTACTGACAGTACCAGTTTGCACCTTGCAATTTTGTACGGGAAATGTTGGGACTTTGTCTCTCTTCTTCTATTCACAAAAAAAATGCACTTGACATTAGGTTGGTAGTTGAACCTGTATCTAAAATTAACTATGTGTCAATGTTAAATATTTTCACCTTAATGATTGCTTGTATATGTTCTTCCTTGGCTTTATCTACTATATCTAACTCATGCTGATACAAATTATCCTTGATGTCACTTTGTTTGTCAAACCTTATGAAACATGTTTGTAGTATTGCTTTGCCCCTGCTCCCTGAGAGATCAATAGCCTGGGGCCGGTTGGTGTTTTCCTATGCTGTAGTGTGACTTAATTCATTACCTGGAAAAATTTCAGTTAATTGGACTGAGTTGATACTTTGCCAATTTGTGTCAATAGCTGCTGTACAGTTATTTCTGCCCAAAGGTTGGCTGCAGTACAGTGTAAGGAATGACATTGTTGCTGCTCGTTGTCCGCTGTTGCGGCTGACTGTTTACATTTATATTCGGCATAAGGCCTTGTGATGGTGAATTGTAATATGCTCATGAATTTAAATTACCTCTGTTGTCTTGGAAATTTCGTTTAAATCATTTGTTTCTTCCATTCCTGTTACCATGCTCATTACCTCTAGGTGTGTGATTTTGCTGTTGTGTGTACCAACTTTGCTGTGTGTTTAAATCACGTTTTTCTGACTGATTTATATAACTATATTGTTGTGCCTAATTTTCTGTTGCTCTGTGGAGTACAGGTCTTTCCTCATAGATTAAGTTGATAGAATTGATGACTGACAGAAAATATTCAGTGTCATGCTTGGGAGTTGTGATTAATTTTTCTCTAATGTGCGATAGTGAACGACTTTTCAAAATTTTTAACATGTCTACCTGTGATACTGGGTTCATTCAGTAGTGTGTCTTGTTCAGGTACTTTTCAAAGCATCCACATATACTACTGTATTTGCCATTGAATGGTGCAGGGTTGAAAACCTCAAGGGTATGTCATTCTTGCACTGCCTCAGACCAGTATTTGTCATGGAAAGTTCATTAAAATTGGGTATAAGTGCTGCAACGTTCAGCCACTTCAGTTGCTCATAAAAGCATGTCACCTTGCATATATCCCATAGCAAATTTGATTTTCTGTGCTCACATCCAGTTGCATGGAAATACATGACAAAAAGCACTGATAAATACTACAGGATTCATTTTTTTACCTTTGGTAGTGAATGTAGGAAACTGTCGATGTCTCAGCAAACCTTCATCTGCAAAAGTAGTTGATAGACACATGACATTTTTGGCTGTATTTATGTTGTTATTATAGTTATCTTAATTCTGGCTGGTAATTGTTCAGGGTTGGGAATTGCGGGTATATTTACATTTTGAACTCTTCAACTGTCACTTATACCTGCTGTGGGGCTTGTGACAATTTGTGGATAAATACCAACAGATTGTGGTTTGTTCACTGTAGCCTGTGTATTATTTACATGCATGTTTTGAGAGCTAGTAATTTTTTTTTTTTTTTTTTTTTTTTTTTTTTTTAAAAAAAAGAGATTGCGGATCTCCCATGGCTTGTAGGTTACTGTTGACCTTGTTCACTATTTCATTTTCTTTTTTCTGAATACCCTTTTCCCCTACATCTGTATATAACTTACAATCTGTTACTAGCTACTCTGCAATGGTATTACCTTTATCTAACATACATGCTGCAGCTTGACTAATGATATCACTCAGATTTTCATTGATCCTGTCTCTCTCCTTCTTAGCACATGCTGAGTCAACTTCTGATGTTGCTACCCTTAAAGTAAGTTCTTCTACAGCTAGAAGTACATCTTCATAGTCTTTATTTAGTTTGTTAATGACAGTGGTTACCTTTTTTACTGTTGAACACTACTGGTTTTGTGTGGCTTCAATGTCTGTTTTTGCGTCTGTGATTTTATTTATCTGTTGTTCTACTAGATCATGATTCATTAAAAGAATCTACCTTCTGTTTTAGCTCCATAATGTTACTGTTAACTTCAGAAAGATCTTCATGCTTTACCTGTTTTTCATATCATTCAATTTTTTGTCGATTTCAGTGCGAAAATTTTTGGCTCTGTCAGCAAATTTCTTGTGAGAACATGTCTTGCAAATACTTGAATATTTGTTTTTGTTCTTGCTTCATCTTATTTAGATCTTGTGTAACAGTGTTTTGTTGCTGTTTTGCCGTGTTCATATCTTGTGCGATGGTGTTCAGATTCTGTGTCAAATTATCAATTTTGGTATTCATATCTTGTTTCATATCACTGAAATTGTTGTTCGTATTGTGTTTCATATCATCAAATGTCACCTTTATGTTAGGTAATACCTGCCATAGTAGTGCGTCAGTTGTACTACTATGCTTGCTGTCAGTTGTACTTTCTAAGTTATTATTTGTGTGGTGAACTAGTGGTGTTTGTAACATGTTGTCAAAATTTATATCGGAATTGATCTCCAATGTTTCAGTCATGAGTGGTATGTCAGTCTGGGAGATGCGTGACATTGTCTCATCAATTGTAAGCATTGTGTTGTTGTTAAGATTATTCTGCTGTGGAGCGTCGTTATCATTTATCACACCTGCGACACTCGTCTCTGATCTACTTAAACTTTCTGCAGTAGGCATGCGTGGCACCTGAACTTCAATTTTCAATCTCACAGTTCCATGCCATCTTGGCTGATTGCGTTTTTGCTATTGCTATGAACAATGGGCATAAATTTTTTGGCCGTGTTATATGAATATGCAAAAAATAAAATTTTCACCAAAATGTTAAAATTTCATATTCTAATTATTACACTTGATAAATGTAACTTACGTGATGTCAAGGCCTGTTTTACATCTATTATGATGTGAAAACTATTGTACTGCAATTGCTTATGTTTTTCTAACAATATGTATCACACTGAAAAATTCCCATAAATTTCTCACAAATAAAATTCAAGGAAGGGAATAATGAGGAAAAGGTTTCTATCTACATCAAAACAGGTGTTATGGAGCACAACGATCCAAGTAACTTGCGTAGCCATCCTACCTTTGCTGCGTCGAACAAAACAGCTTACTATGAAAACTTTTATGTGATCTGGATTAAATTCTTATTCCTCTCAAAAATTTTCTCCTCAATCATTGCCCTTTCGCAATACTTGCTCCCCATCATGATTCACACAAACAGAAAAAACAGACAATTAGCTTTTATGACCAATAACAACGTCATAGAAATTTCTTACAATAACAATAATTAATAAACCCTGCTCACAACTTGTGCCTTGAATTCCTGGCACACTGGTTGATAGTTGTGTTGTAATAATAAAAAATGAATAAGTAAATATTATTACTAAATATTACTAAATATGCATATGGAAACACTTTTTAAATTGATATAATATGATTGCACTACTAGAAATGTTCTGTAGGGCATCAGACTTCATTTCTGACTTCTTCAATTGTACCTGCATGTGGCGGACACCAGGAACACTGGCACTTGTAGTATGTTTCTTCACTTACTTCAATAAATAAAAAATACTTGATTTGGTTTTTCCATATAATATTTTTCACACACATGTATGATACATAGAGCTTGCAATACTCCATATCTAAAATCACACATCTTCATTGTCCTTCTACATACAAGACAGTGTAAGAGTAAAAAAAAAAGTGTACAAATAATTGAACAAATATTTTTTCATTTGTCTGCACCTTACTTTTCATTCATAATCAATGTCTTTGCAAATGTGTATGATTGATTGGTGTTTCAATTTTTTGTTTTTTAATAATTAAGTTTATGATATCCAGGGGGTCTTTCACCACATACTTACACATCTTCTCATTTGTTCTATATTGTTGTAGTTATTCTTAATTGTCATACCATAATAATTCTGTATCCAGGCCATTTGAACCTTTGTCAAGCTCCCCCTTTGCCACTTAACTTTTTCTCCTTACCTATCTTCAGAAGTCATGATCCTATTCTTTTTTGTTAATGTGCTATAAATTGCAGTTTATTAGTTTTGACTAAAGGCAAGTATGATTTCTCTCCTACCACTTTCTGATAAGCCTTTCTGTCCCCATCCTCAAGATGGTCTGTGCACAAGACATGTTTTAACTGCTTAGACCCTCTGAAAATATTAAAAACACCAGCCACTTCAGTTCCTCCACTAGAACCATTATAGTCTTTATTGCACACATGTTGTGTAGTGGGATTTTCAGTATAGATGTCGCAGAACTATTTATATATTTCAATATCTAGAACCTTCCCAGTTTCAAAAGAAGTGGCTAATACATCTAAGGATGTACATCCACATTTCTGCCAACTGCCACCGTGACCAGCAGCAATATGCCTTGAGTTATGTTTCAGATCATTCAGCTGAACAGCTTCTTTTGCTGCTTTCAGTATTGTAATGAACCTTATGGGGAGGGAGGTGTATGCCTTGAGTTATGTTTCGGATCATTCAGCTGAACAGCTTCTTTTGCTGCTTTCAGTATTGTAATTGATTTGATTTGATTTGATTTATTTCATGTTCCATAGGTCCAACTGTGTTGGATACACAAGGACGTGGAACGAGTCAGTTTTTTACAAATACAATCTGATAATCTTATAGCATATACAGAAATTTGAGTACATAATTATATAAAAATTTATACAGTAAATTCATTGGGCAGCAATACAGAAAAAGAAAATACATATTTTCTTAGAATCATTAAAACACTACAGAAAACAGATATGGAGCACACACAGTTACAGAGCTCAGGTTAAATAAAATTCATAGTGGCATTATGTCAACTTGTATTATATAGCATTAAAATATTACAATTTATTTAGTTAAAAATTCATCTAGGCTGTAAAAAGCTTTTTCTAGCAAAAATATTTTTAGAGCTTTCTTAAACTCACTATTGTTATGAATCTTTGTCTTTATTTCGGGAGGAAGAGCGTTGAAGAGTTTTGCTCCAGTGTAGTGGACACCCTTTTGTGCCAAGCTCAAATTTCTGAGTTCACTGTGTATGTCATTCTTTCTCCGTGTGTTATGCTCATGATAATTACTGTTTGGTTGAAATATATCTATATTTTTACAAACAAAACACATGAGAGAAAAAATGTATTGGCATGTAGTTGTGTATATTTTAAGATTACGAAAACTATTTCTACAAGAGTCTCTTGCGTGCAGTCCACATATAATTCTTAAAGCTCGCTTCTGTGCAATGAACACTTTCCTTGCTAATGGCTGGTTGCCCCAAAAAATAATTCCGTACTCAATGAGACAATGAAAATAGCCATAATATGCCACTTTTGCAGTGTTAGGTTCAACACATGTAGTGACAACCCATAAAGCACAGGTAGCAGAGCTAAGCCTCTTACAGAGATCAATAATATGTGAAGACCAGTTCATTTTCTTGTCAATGTGCACTCCAAGAAATTTTGTTGTTTCCATTTTAACTATTGGTTGATTACCACATGTCACACTTATCTCTCTCTCTTTTTCTGTTTTTGTACAGAATTGAATAAAGCTGGTCTTACTGGTATTTAATGAGAGACCATTCACCTTGAACCAATTAACCATATCTGAGAGTATGTGATTAATGAGTTCCTCAAGAGTGTTGTCTGTTCTACTGGTCATAAAAATTGTGGTATCATCAGCAAATAATGTAAATTTACACGGCAGGCTTGTACATGATGGTAGATCATTTATAAAAATCAGGAATAATAGTGGCCCAAGAATTGAGCCCTGGGGCACTCCACATGTAATGGAACTCCATTCATAATCTGAGGAAGTGTCACATACTCCACCCGAGCTATTCAACACAACTTTTTGTTTTCTGTCTTGGAGGTACGACTGTAGCCAATTGCCTGCAACACCACTTATTCCTACTAATTTTGCTTTTTGCAAGAGAATCTGGTGATCAACACAGTCAAACACTTTGGATAAATCACAGAAGACACCAAGTGCTAGCATTTTTTCATTAAGAGTTTCTAGGACTTCATTTGCAAGTGCGTAGACTTCATCTTCTGCTGAACGGCCCTTTTGAAAGCCAAACTGGCTCTTACTGAGAACTCCGTTCTTCATGAGATGATGAGTAATTCTTACATGTATTAGCTTTTCTAGAATTTTGGAGAAAGCTGTCAGCAAAGAGATAGGTCGATAAGTAGTTAGTTCAGCTTTATCACCATTTTTGTACAGGGGCTTCACAATGGCATACTTAAGTCTACTGGGAACAACACCTTTCTGAAGGGAAGCATTGAAAATATGACAGAGAATGTCCCTTATCCACACACAAGAATATTTCAATAAATTACTAGATATATTATCAACCCCTGCAGAATTCGTACTTTTTAGACACATGATGATTTTTTGAATTTCTTCTACAGTGACAGGATTAAAGTGCATTTCTGAAATTGTGTTTGAATATACAGCTTGACAAAGAGTTACAGCTTCATCAACATCGGGCTTGCAACCAATCTGTTGAGTTACTGATAGGAAGTGTTTATTAAAAATCTCAGCCACCATTTTGGGGTTATCTACTAGGATACCTTCATATCTGATATTATTTTTATCTTCTTTACTTGTTGTATCTCTTCCTGTTTCTTTTTTTACAATGCTCCAAATTGCTTTTATTTTATTATTAGAATTATCTATTTTCTTCTCATAATAAAGGGCTTTTGATTTCTGTATTAGTTTCTTCAAAATTTTACAGTATATTCTATAGCGTTCCCATTTTTCTACATCTTTATAGAATCTTATTGCAGCATAAGTTTCCCTTTTGGTTTTACATGACTGTTTTATACCTTTTGTAATCCAAGGCTTGCTTACAGAATTGGAAGCCCTGTTTCTGACCCATTTCTTGGGAAATATTTCTTCAAAAGAGCACAGAATTCATTTATAAAACAGTTAAATTTAGTATCAACATCATCATGGCTATATACTAAAGACCAATCCATTTGCTGCAACCTGTGGTTGAAAATTCCTTTCGCCTCTTCATTAATTACTCTTATGAATTTCCATTGAGGAAATTCTTTTTTGAACAGATTAATGTCATAAACAGTGAGAATTTGTTCATCATGATCTGAAAGCCCACTTATAACCTGCCTGACAATATAATTCTGATGTCTATTTACATCTAAAAAAATGTTGTCTATCATAGTTTGGCACTCGGATGTAATTCTTGTTGGGAAGTTTATTACTGATGTCAGATTGTGTAAGGTCATCACAATCTCAAAGTCTATTTTATTCTTATTTTCTGTCAAAAAGTTTATATTGAAATCACCTAATACTACAATATCCTTCACTTTTGAAAGTAACCATGACAGTAGGAGTTCCATTGAATGCAGAAAAGTTTTTATGTCACCTGAAGGAGCCCTGTAGACAGCCAACACTATTATTGGGTAGAATTTAGTTGTTATTTCTGTGGCACATGCCTCAAATTGTTGTTCCACACAATATTTCTTAATATCTATAGCTTTGTATGCTACACTATCCTTAACATAAATTGCTACTCCACCTTTATCTTTACTTTCCCTACAGTAGTATGTTACTAAAGTATAACTTACTATAGATGGCAAGGCACATTTATCAGTAACATGGTGCTCAGTTAGGCACAAAATCTGGGCATTATTTATACTGTCCTTTTCACTAATGTTAATAAGGAGTTGATCTGTTTTGTTTAAGAGGCCCCTTATGTTTTGATGAAAGAAAGAGATGCCTTCCTCTTGCTTTTTCATTCTATTAGTGCTGTTACCTGACTGAGAATCCATTGGAGTCTGCCTTGAGACAGGAGAGAGGAGACACCTGACACTACCTACTGTTGTCCCTTCTTTTTCTTCAGGCCCACACACAAAAAATCATTGAGATGAGAAGGAGGCTCAGCATTTCTTCTGCCCAACAGCCTTCTATTTGTTGTTGTTGATGGTGCTGCTGTTTCTGACACTTCAAATATTGGTGCTACCACTACTGCTGTGTTTCCTTGTGAACTTGGAGTCTTCTCGTTTTTGTTATTTTCGTCTAAAATAATACTTGGCTGATGAGGAACAGTAGTTCTTTTGTTGTTGAAATCGATGTCCACTGTTCTTTCTGTTAAAATTTGGTCTTTTTTTTACATGTTTTGCTGCTGCTGATGAAGTTTCTAATGAATTTTTTTGAAGCGTTTTCGTTATGGAGTCAGGCGATGGTAATGCAATTATCGTTTTGGTTTTGAATTTATTTTGATGGTTTCTTATTACCCTGGTTATCAGGCTTCTCAGATATTCTTTCCCCAAGCCATTCAGGTGAAGTCCGCGTTGCATGTGGAATCTACATCCAATACTGCTTATATCAACGCATTTCACGTTTTTAAAATGTCTGCAGATTTTTGCAAACTGACTGTTGGCACTTTCTATTTCCCTGTTAACACATGACCATCTTACAAGATCAAGCGATGCGGAATATTGACAAGTATTACGTTAGTGTGAGTGAGGTTCCTCAGACACTGTTTAAGATCGCGCGTTGCACTCGCTGTTTCATTTTTGTAGACATCGTTTGCGCCTCCCATAAGTACAACGAAGTCTTTATCATGCAGATTTTTTGCCTCTGCGGATTCGGTCATTTTTTTAATTTCGCTAAGTGGGGCTCCCGGTTTCACTATACCACACGAAAATGTTTTAGTTGTCTCTTTTAGTTTAGTCGGAAGTCCACGACCATGGCTGTCTGAAAACACAAACAGTTTCCTGTTATTGGAGTTCACAATTTGCGAATCGTTTTGTATTGTTTTACTACACACTTCGACACAATTTTTGGTCAGCACATTTATATTGACCTCATTCACAGTTGTTTGCGTCAGTAAATTTTCTTCTCTTACCTTATTCCCCAAAGTGCCTTTTTGCTTTTCCCATCGTTCATGCGAACTGTAAGTTGCATTTTCACTATCGGCGATCGAAAGTACTTGAAATGTGTTTTCGTGCACAAAGCTTGCGTAACTTTCGCAGGTTTTCCGAATTTGCACTTTGGACTTGCTGTTCTTGCACTTTACATTAGACCACTTTTCCGTAATGGACGAACTACCTCGCACAAGTTTTAGCGTGTTCAGTTCACTATTTTCTTGTTGTATTTTCGAAATGTCCGTTTTCAAATTGCCGATTATGAACTGTAAGCTCGTTATGCGTTCATTCAGTTTCTTGATTTTGTCTTTACAATTTTCACACGATTTCTTTTTTACAGCAAAATTTAAGTTTTTCTGGAAGGACACTTGCTTAACTTTTACTGTAGCCACCATCTTAGATAACCTTTTGGGGAGGGAGGTGGGAAAGAAAGGGTGGGGGGGGGGGGGGGGGCAGGATAATGTTCATCACTACACAATGACCTGCTCCTGAATATCACCCTTTCCCAATAGATATAAGAGCATACACTTATTGTATATTGTTTTCATAGAATTTGAGCCTGGCTATATTAGATAATGTTGTATTGGCAGTAAATTTATGTGCCAGACATTTAGATCTAAATGACAAACAATTCCATTAGTTTTCCCCACATCTTCTGTCTTCACAGCAAATGTGTTTTTACATAAGTTCTCATAATAACCTCCTAGAAATCAAAATGTTTGTCAGTAGAAGCACTGTCACGCATTTGAGAGGCACTTGGAAAACATGAAGCACCTAGACGCTTTTTATTTGATGCACAGATTGTTGGGCTGACTCCACCTTTAATATAACTTTCTTTGCTATATTCATAACTAGCACTTCCATGGTTTATTTTTATATATCTATTTGCACAAAGCTGTGCTTATCTATGAGGTGCATTCAAGTTCTAAGGCCTCCGATTTTTTTTCTAATTAACTACTCACCCAAAATTGATGAAACTGGCATTACTTCTCGACGTAATCGCCCTGCAGATGTTCACATTTTTCACAACGCTGACGCCATGATTCCATGGCAGTGGCGAAGGCTTCTTTAGGAGTCTGTTTTGACCACTGGAAAATCGCTGAGCCAATAGCAGCACGGCTGGTGAATGTGCGGCCACGGAGAGTGTCTTTCATTGTTGGGAAAAAGCCAAAAGTCACTAGGAGCCACGTCAGGTGAGTAGGGAGCATGAGGAATCACTTCAAAGTTGTTATCACGAAGAAACTGTTGCATAACATTAGCTCGATGTGCAGGTGCGTTGTCTTGGTGAAACAGCACATGCGCAGCCCTTCCCGGACGTTTTTGTTGCAGTGCAGGAAGGAATTTGTTCTTCAAAACATTTTCCTAGGATGCACCTGTTACCGTAGTGCCCTTTGTAATGCAATGGGTAAGGATTACGCCCTTGCTGTCCCAGAACATGGACACCATCATTTTTTCAGCACTGGCGGTTACCCGAAATTTTTTTGGTGGCGGTGAATCTGTGTGCTTCCATTGAGCTGACTGGTGCTTTGTTTCTGGATTGAAAAATGGCATTTACGTCTCATCCATTGTCACAACCGATGAAAAGAAAGTCCCATTCATGCTGTCGTTGCGCGTCAACATTGCTTGGCAACATGCCACACAGGCAGCCATGTGGTCGTCCGTCAGCATTCGTGGCACCCACCTGGATGACACTTTTCGCATTTTCAGGTCGTCATGCAGGATTGTGTGCACAGAACCCACAGAAATGCCAACTATGGAGGCAATCTGTTCAACAGTCATTTGGCGATTCCCCAAAACAATTCTCTCCACTTTCTCGATCATGTCGTCAGACCAGCTTGTGCGAGCCCGAGGCTGTTTCGGTTTGTTGTCACACGATGTTCTGCCTTCATTAAACTGTTGCACCCACAAACGCACTTTCGACACATCCATAACTCCATCACCACATGTCTCCTTCAACTGTCGATGAATTTCAATTGGTTTCACACCACGCAAATTCAGAAAACGAATGATTGCACGCTGTTCAAGTAAGGAAAACGTCACCATTTTTAAGTATTTAAAACATTTCTCATTCTCGCCGCTGGCGGTAAAATTCCATCTGCCATATGGTGCTGCCATCTCTGGGACGTATTGACAATGAACGCGGCCTCATTTTAAAACAATGTGCATGTTTATATCTCTTTCCAGTCCGGAGAAAAAAAATCGGAGGCCTTAAAACTTGAATGCACCTGGTATAAACTTCTTAATTCTTCCCATTCCACTTATAACTTTTCACAAAAGCACACTAGAACATTACATTTCTATCATTGAAATGTAAACAACAAAGATAAAAGGGATGACTGATGATAGTTAGTAATGCAGACAGGCTGGTAAACATTCGATCAACAATTCCCTCTTGCAGCCAAAATAAGTATAAGTGTAAAGACAGAGTAAAAGTGGGCATGGAACTTAGTTACCAAGCATCACAATTGCAAAAAATGTATAACTCAAAAGATAATCATCACATTTGAATGAAATAAATGACATTTTTCAGCCAAATAATTGGATAATCGATCAAGATTTTAAAAAATCGTTTTTGAAGCCTGTAAGCAACTGGGTCTCCTTAAAAATGTGGACAGATGAACGACAGGGTGTGGTACGATAGGGCATTGTGAGACACACTTCATTGACTAAGATCTGTTCAGGTTGGGAAACCCTGCAAGTAGCTAAGGTACTGTGGCATAGCCCTTAGTGTCAAATGAACATGTAAATCCCCCTGCCCACACAGAAAGTGGTATTTTAGCACGATATCTCATGGGAAGCAGTTTTTCAATATTAATTTCAGTTAATCTTATTATTTGCTTTTGATGAAATATAAAGGTTAATATTCAGTTGTATTTTACACTCAAAAGTTGTTACAAAGTCTTTAGTTATGGTATTTCTACACTTGGGAGTAGGTGTAGCAAGCTTGACTGAAGCTAGGACATAATCACTGTGCCAATGGGGGGGGGGAACCACTAGTCGTCCAGCCCATGTTGTAGGATGCAAGGGGGGAGGAATGGGGGTGGGATGGTGGACCCGTCCAAATCATGATAGGATTCCTGGGAAGGAGGGCAGGTGTCGTGTACATCAGGGCTCACTTGCAGAGTGCTCCTGCAAGGTCCACGCAAGTTTCACCCGGTGGAGTGAAACAATTACTGGTTTGCCATTGTTAAGTATCGACAATGTGGAAGGGCCTTGGGACAGTACTTTAAATGGACCAGTGTAGGGAGGCTGCAGGGTTGTCCGTACTGTGTCGTCACGTAACATAATAAATTCACATGTGGCCAGTTCCTTATGCATGAACACACAAGGCCTACAGTGGGCAGAGGGCAAGGGAGGTTTGATGAGTGCAATGTGCCCTCAGACGTTCTTGACAAGTGCTGGGAGCTCGGAAGAGCTTGGTAGCGGCGTATCCTCGACAAATTCGGCTGGTAAAACCAGGGGCTCCCCGTAAATGATCGCGGTGAGGGAGGCTTGCAAGTCCTCTTTGTATGCGGTGTGGAGGCCTAGCAAAACCCAGGGGAGAGCGTCAGATCACTGGCCACCGTGGCCTATAAGTGCGGCTTTAAGCGTGCGGTGGCAGTGCTCCACAAGCCTGGGGGTGATAAGCGGTTCTGTGAAACTTCACGGCGCTACAGTACAAACAGAGGGAGATGAACAGCTGTGATTCAAACTGCCTACCTTGGTCGGTGGTCAGTTAGGTAGGGCTTCCGAATTGGGAAATGCAAGTGGCAATGAAGGCCCAAGCCACAGACTCAGCCGAAATATCTTCCAAAGGGACTGCCTCGACCCATCTAGTGACCCTATCAATAACGGACAGGATATATTGAAAGCCCTTGCAGGGAAGGAGGGGACCTACAATATCAATATGGGCATTTCGTAGACATCCTTTACGTATGTCAAAAGTGCCTGGCGGAGGAAGTGCATGGCGGCCCACTTTAGCTCTTTGACAGGGTACGCAGGCATGAGCCCACATCCTACAATCATGTTTAACACCAGGCCAGACATACCTTTCCGTGACCAATCTGGTGGAGGCTTTGATGCCTGGATGAGCTAGGTTGTGGAGTGCATCAAAAACATAGCGGCGGAGAAGCTGCGGGTACGAGAGGGTGGGGGCTACCAGTGGAAACATTGCACCAGACTGGTTCTGTGGTGCCAGGGAATGCACGTTGTTCCAGTTGGAGGGAAGAGGTTGAGTCTTGTTGCAAGGCATGAATATCGAGGTCTTTGGTTTGCCAGCGGGCCAGGTCCGTAAGGTTAAGTGGGGTAGTGATGAAGTTGATGCGAGACAGATATTCAGCGACTACATTGTCAACACCTCAGATATATTGTGCATCAGTGGAATATTGGGATATGAAATCCATATGGCGGAAGCGTCATGGGGAGAGATCGTGTGAGGGGTTACGGAATGCATCTGCCAAGGGTTTGTGATCTGTATAAATCATGAATGGGCGACCCTTGACATCGGCTCTAAAATATTTGACCATCTTATACAGGGCGAGGATTTCACGGTCGAAGGCAGACCATTTGGACTGGGATTTGATTAATTTCTTGGAGAAGAAATGGAGCGGTTGGGGGGTATCCAATACATGTTGCTGAAGGACCGCACCAATTGCAGTGTCGCTTGCATCAGCTGTAATAGAAATGGGTGCATCGGGTTCAGGGTGAGCGAGTGTGACAGCTTTAGAGAGGGCGGTTTTGAGATTTTTGAATGAATCGGCCATCTCCAGTGTCCAAACGAGTTTGCATTTGCCTTTAGTATCCTTACTTGCCAGAGCATTTTCTCAGAGGGATCTGGATAGACGCAGCATGGGGCAGGTGGTGCCTGTAGAAGTTCACCATGCCTAGAAAACAGCGAAGTTCAGCAAAGTCCTCTGGGGGAGGGAGGCGGGGAGGAAGTAGGGCGGACGCTCTCAGCCGTGACTTTGTGACCTAAGAAGGTGACCTCAGGACTGCTAAGCTGAGACTTCTTGTGGTTGATCTCCACTCCATTAGCAGCGAGCAGTGCAAGCACTCTGGAAAGATGGAGAGTGTGTTCCTCAGGTGAGGGAGAGAAAATCAGTATATCGTCTAAGTAGGCATAGGCAAAATGGAGGTCAAACAGCAGTGAGTCGATGAAGAGTTGCCATGTCTGTGCGGCGTTTTTGAGACCATATGGCATGGAACAGTACTTGAAGAAGCCAAATGGAGTGATTATGGCTGTCTTGGTGATATCATCAGGGAACATGGGAATCTGATGATATGCTTTACTACAATCGAGAACGGAGAAGAGCTGGGAACCATGCAACACTTGAGTGAAATCTTGAATATGGGGATAAGGTAGTTATCGATAGTAGTGCGTGCGTTAAGATCACGGTAGTCACCACAGAGACGAAAAGTACCGTCCTTCTTCGGCACGAGATGGATTGGCAATGACCAGTTACTATCAGATTGATGGATAATGTTGGAATCCAAGAGATCTTTAAAAATGTCTTTAGCATGGCGAAGTTTTTGCGCATTTAGGCGGTGTGCCTTATGCCGCTCAGGGGGTCCATTAGTTGTGTTTATTCTGTGGCATGTGCCATTGGCAATTGCACACAAGGAAGTGGGAGAAGCAGAGGGGATAGTGGCAGGAGGGGTAGGGGTAGGGGCGGGGGGGTAGGAGCAGAGGGGGGAGGGTCAGAGGGGGAAGGGTCAGATGAGGGAGGGGCAGAGGCCAACCAAACCGTTAGTGGGGTTGCAGCTGCAGAACAATGTCCAGGCTGAGGAGGCGTGTCCATGATTGCAAGAGTCGGTGTGTGGAGTTGCAGAAGCTGCTGTTGTGTCTGCAACAGTTGTGCATAGACTTCGTCAATGCAAGCGTGCAGGTCGACATTCTGAGTGCACAATGCATCGATGTCTGAACGCTCGGGCAAGAAAGCTGAGAGGGCAGAAGAAAGCTTTGCAGCAAGTGACATACACTCTGAAAGGGCAGAGAGTGAACATTCAGTAGAAACTTCGAGCTGAGGGGGGGAATGTTGCGACCCACCAGGAACACTTAAACCAGAGACGTGAGTTAGACAGCCAGCTTGCAGATTAGGGGAGAGGGCATAGTGATGAAGAAAATTGAGGCCCAGTACAGGTGCATCAACTTCCATGACGTAAAATGTCCAGGGGAAAACCTGATCTGGGGCAAATTTAAGCAGGAGATGTGAGGAACCTAGCACCGGAATCGGGGAATTGTTAGCAGCTATCAGTGGGGGTGCAGATAAGGGATCTATGATAGGGGTGAGGGAGGGTAGGATAACACTAATGTCAGCTCCAGTGTCCACTAGAAAATGAATTTCGGTGTTGGTGTCCTCGACGAAGAGCTGCGAAGCAGATGACAATGCAGCAGGCGTCGGACGAGATGCTGGTAGGCGCCGTGAGGCAGCACGGCAGGATGTGGCACGTAGATGTGCCTACCATTATTGTTTGGGAAAGTGCACAGGGGTTTGCAGTTGTGAGCCGCGTCACCAAATTTAGCATGGAATCAGCAATAAGGAAAGCCAGCTTGAGGTGCAGGAGCATGGCTGGGCAGTGAGGTGGCCAGCTGCACAGCCGGAGTGTACACAGGTGCTCGCTCGGCCGTCTCCTGTGACCTTTGGGGCGGCAACGTAAAAGTAGGTGGTGCAGTCGGGTGACCACAGGGTGGCGGGGCCATTGCTTGCACTGACAGCGAGGCGCGTTTCTTGCCATGCGTAGGCTTTGCTTCTGTTACTGCATAATGCGTGGGGGCGGCGGATGCTGGACTCGAATACAGGAGGTACCGGTGTTGAATGATGCTATAGGCACGGTCGGCAATGTGCAGGCATGCTTCGAGGGGCTCAGAGACATGGGACAATAGCTGCAGTTGTAGCTCAGAAGGAAGTTTTAGTAGCCAAATTGTCCAAAGTGCAACGCCTGGTAGAAAGTCTGTGTACACAAGGGCGTGTAAGTGGTGCCACAGCTGTGACGGGGTACGGTCATCGATGTGTTCCTCATGGGTAATGCATTGGATTGACTCAGCAGAAGGACAGGATAAGTGTTCAACGATACAAGCTTTAGCAAATTTGTACTTCTTCTGAACGGGAGGCGAAAGCAGCAAGTCACTAATAAGTTCCGTGTGATTGTGCAGGTGACTAAGAAGGCACACGAATTGGGCTCTGTCATCTAGAATGCCGTGAATGTCCAACATTTTATCCACTAATGCAAACCATGTCTTAGGGTTCTCTGTTTTAGAGCTGGCAGTTTTGGGAATCTGCTAGGCCTGAGGTACTGAGGAATCGTCGGTGCAGCGAACACACTACTCAGAGGTGCAGGTGGTGTAGCACTGTAGAGTGGTGCCAAATCAGGATTGTAGGCACCAGGAGACTGGCACACAGTAGCTGTACTAATCTGGTTAATAGGGACAAAACTACATGATTTACAAGCAGCAGGAGTGCAAGAAGAGAGTTCAGTCTTGACATGTGAGTTCAGTTGCATAGTGTAGGCAGGTACAGTTGCTGGAGCTCCGGCTGGTGGGGGCACGGTTGGGTGCAGAAGACTCTCCAGTACCATGGAAACAGGTGCAGTTTGGACTGGTGAGCATGCGACCGGTGTTTGCCAAGTGAAAGAACCCGGTGTGGAAGTCGATGAAATGATGTAGACCAGTGCGGGTGGGGCGGTCGGTGCCACTGCGGGGGCAGCCAGTAGGTATGCGGGAGCTGGTAAGAATGGGTGCGGGAGTGCAGGGGTGGGGTTGAAACCGAAGCGGCAGAAATGGATGAAACCATCACGAAAATGTGCAGAAGATGAACAGGAGCCATGATGGGGTGCAGTGCGGGAGGCGTGGCTGCATCATACCTGAGCGGTTGTAAGATGTCTGTGGAGAGTTGTGTAGTCTGCGGCTGTAGAGCAGGCATCATGTGTGGGTGCAGCAGATGAGCAGGAATGGCAGGCGCTGGCAGTGCTGGCGTTTTGATGGGCAGAATGCAGTCCGACGGTCGTGAGGCAGCCGTAAGTGCTGGAACATGCTGCAGCGGCCAAGCGGGAATCATTGAGGTGGCTACGAAGGCTTTCCCAGCGTAATAATTGATAATATTCTTCTCAGGTATGCAGCCGGATCATAACGTCTTCATGACGCCAGAACGGCAAGATCGTGCACCAGCACCCTCACCTGAAGATGGCGGCCAGTTGGACCGCGGAAATATTGTGTCATGAAGACGTTATGATCCGGGAACCATTGAGGTTTTCTCTGGGCCATGTAGGTTAGAATCTGGTTGACAGCGGAGTTCTCTTTGGCACTGAAACTGTGCCATGATTTCCATTATGGGTTCATTTCCCACTTTGAAAAACTGCGGCTGCAAAGTCAGATCACAGGGACTGAATTGTGGTTGAAATATTGTTCATAGAACAATACAAATCACTGTTAATAGCACTCGCAAATTGAATGAAAACAGATCGGAATCACCAATGTGGTTATTCAAGATACGCGGAGTGGTGGCGATCATTAAATAACACACCAAAATACATGAATAAAACTTTATTATGCATGAATATTTACAATGTCATACACAGTCGGCAGCACAAAACAGAATGAAAAGCAATATGGTGGCGCACAAAAGGTCCGCATGGGTCAGAGATATGGCAAAGATCTATCACTAGTAGAGTCGATAGTCGCCACAACCTGTTGTTTTTGTTGCTGCCTCTATATTGTGTAATCCTTCTTTCGAAGTTTGCCTCAATCTGTATTTGCATGTGAAAACTATGTAAGAGATTCAGGTGTATTTTCAATTTTATCTTCATTTATTTGTTCTCCACATGATATAAACTGCGTTTCCAAAAGACTGACTGTCTGAAGCACATCAATACATACTGAGATAAAACACAGAGACTGAGACAAAAGACAGACAAAGCAGCACTGCTGCACTCCTTTATACAGAATTTTAATAATGAATTTCAAAATAACCTATTATCAATTGGGTACAATTTTGATCTTACAATTAAAATTTACAAAACATAAAGAAACTGATATTACACCCAAATACAGTATAAAATACAAAATAGAATTACATAATTTTTGTAGTGTCATCTGTAGTTTTAAATGTGAAAATCAATCTGAACTTTACGTGCAATTGTGTCTTGTATTATTTTAGTTATGTAATTAATTACAGTGTGGATTTTGTTACTAACATTTAATGACAGAACTCATCCTTCATCTGATTACATACATAAAATTCACAAATACTGCCTCAAATTCCTGAAATTGGATAGTTGGATGGTGTAAAAAATGTAGAGTTAATTAGAAATGTATTTACAAAGAGTATTAATGTCAAACATGTACATAAAAATAAATAACAAATGAAAATTCTTTGCTTGCCAATTCCCTCTAAGCTGTTTCACAAGGCAATGAAGTGTTCCCTTATCAGATACTTCAGCTCCAATTTTGTTAATTAGAAGTATTGATTTTTCATGCTAACATTTCTGCAGTCTCTAATTATTTATTGTTACAGAATGTTCACCGCACTTTTATGAAATGATGACTAACGGTTCTGATTATGGTGTCAGTCAGTTACAATTAGGAATGTATTTAGTGATGAATCTCGAACATTCTATTTACTTACATACTCTTTAGGATATATAGAACTATACAATACCCTCTTAACTATACAGACAGTATATGATATTGGACTGATATCGTAATATTGAGTTGATATCTTGGAAAGCAGTACCATTATATTTTGTCTCATTTCATTACTTTTTTTGGATCCTTAGTAAGTTTCATCTTGAATTTTATTTTTCAATTCAAACAGCTTCCTTATAGATTCACATCACACTCTTTAGTCACTACATGAGAGGGTCCCGGGAGTCAAAATTGTAAAAGAGTCTTGATGGAAGTTTATCTTCCATACTTGACATGTCCTATATCCTTGTAAAAAGAGATCTACAGATGAATAAAGCTAGTACTGTTACTACTACTCTTCAAATAACTTTCAACTGGTTTACATAAGCTTGAAAATTTACTAAATAACCATTTACAGGTATGCTTCTGAGAAGAGATGTCATTAACAGTAATAAAAACCAACAGATTTTCTACAAGACTTACAGTCTTTTCTTGGTTCTTCATAGGTAAATTTTCCCCTTAAGGAGTCCATGTGGTGCTGGAAGCTCTGTGTTTTACTTGCTATGATATAAAGACCTCTGCTGGGAGACTCCAACCACAGCATACCACCTAAGGAATACCTCAAATGAATAATACAATGCAAAAAAATACATGAACTACTACATAATGACATTTGTATAAATATATGCATCTGCACATTGTTTAAAAGCTGTAATTTTTAACATAAAATTAACTACCACCACAGTTACTCAATTATACACAGTAAGAATACAGAAAACATCTCTGTCTTTTAAGGGAAAAATCCCAAATTTAATTATGTAAAAATTCTGCTCCTTCACTGAACATATTGTCCTATCTGCAAATTAGGTTCTACAGCTTTATTATTGTATCTCTCCTGATATTGTTTGGCCATCACAAGAATTTCAAAATAGGCTCACCATGTAAATATTATCATACTGCCTCAATTGTAGTCACTTAGCTTGAATGTAATAAACTATTTAAAACTTACCTGTCATATCTACTGGGTGCATTTTTCATAACACAGTGTAAGGAACAGGCTACCGAAGTTCCCTCACACTCTCATTGCTGGATTCACTTGTGGGTGAAGTATATATTTTAGTACCTGCTGGACTACTTGTTTAATAAAAAATACGAGCTATAAATAGTGGTCTGTTTTCTGACAAATGTTTATGTTGTATTTCCACTTTCTGGAAATGCTCATTGCCAATAACCCTTGTAATGAGTACTGCTGTCCTTGATATCAATATTGTACTCCTTACATATCACTGGATTCTGAACTTTCACGAGAATGCCCATTTCTCTGAGAAAGTATTGTCTTGCTGTCTTTTGAGAACAATGGCCCAGTACTAGTGCTTACACGTTGCTTCAGTGTGTGCAGAAGAGTCGATGTTGGGCTCCCTCATGAAGTGGTTGTGTGGCCATGCAAGGATAAATAGTAGGAAGCATTTATTAGAATGTGAATGCCAGAATGTTGAAAGCATTGTGTTGTACAGTTGCCAGATGTCAGTCTGTCGGAGTGAAGTCCATACTTGTTGCACATTGTCATTCAATACAGGAACAGCTAATGCCATTTGTGGACAATGCTGATGTTGTCATCTGATGATGTCTCACATGTACTCAATTGAAGACAGATCTACTGATTCAGCAGACCAAAGCAACATGTTGACAGTCTACAGAGAATGTTGAGTTACAAAACAGGTATGTGAGCAAGGTTTATCTTGTAGGAAGATGCCCCTGGAATTCTGATCATGAATAGTAGCACAACAGGTGAAATCACCAGATTGACAAACAAATTTTCATTCAGCAGGCATGGGATAACCACAAGAGTGCTCCTGCTGTCATAGAAAATCACGCTCCAGACCATACTTCCCACCAACACATGGCCATCATTGGCACTGAGGCAGAATAAGCTTTCATCAGAAAACACAACAAACCTCCACTGTACCCTCCAATGAGCTCTTGCTTGACACCGCTGAAATCTGAAATGGCTGTGGTTTGCGGTCAATGGAATGAACGCTACAGGATGCATAGCTTAGAGCTGTCCTTCAAGTACCTGATTTTTAAGAGTTCTTTGTGTCCCTATGGTGCCAACTGCTGTTCAAAGTGCTGCTGCAGATGCAGTATGATGCACCAAACACATACACTAAACACAGTGATTTTGCCTCTTGGTAGTGCCACGTGACTATCCAGAGCCCAGTCTTCTTGTAACTGTACATTCCCGTGACAACCACTACCAGCAATCATGTGTAGTGGCTATATCCTGCCAAGTCTTTCTGCAGTATCACAGAAGGCACATCCAGTTTCTCATAGCCCTATTGCATCACCTCATTCAAACTCAGTGAGTTGTTGATAATGGTGCCTTTGTCACCTTAAAGGCATAATTGACTAACATCATGTCCAGTCTTTGAGGTAACTAAAGCTCATGACTGTAACAGTGTGTATTTAAAGCAACTATGATTTGCATCATCATAGTGGTGCTACCAGAGCTACTCTTATGTGACTGGAGCAAAATCTGAATGGATATCGTCTTTCAGATGTAAAAAAATGGATACAAACTTTCATTTATGTCATACAACTCCTCCTTAATGTTATGATTTTTTTTTCTGTGAGGGTGTTACTCACATGGTCAGATTTATTTTGTATCAAAGCATTTTCTTCATATAAATCTCCCATACTTGAGTTTGAAAGTCCTATAATTGCATAAATAAACATGAAAAAACATTAACAATGAGAGCAGTTTAGCTTTACGTCTTGCTACAGTGACAGGATGACTGCTCTTCTGTGAAGAATAGTGACTGAAACATGAAAATCAGAAATAACTGAGAATAGTAGAGCTACTAGTCTACCTGTGGAGAGTAATAATATCACATCACCACCAAAACATCATGTATGAGACAGAAATCTATGGCACCTTGGGTTGCAGTGTTTTGAGACAGGAAGGTGTATTCTACATTCTTGGACTGCAGTGGTTTGAGACAGCTGTAATGATGAGACAAGACAATGGTGCAGCTTGCAGTATCACATCAACACCACTGCTACAACAACAACCAACAGTCACAGTAATAAACATACATGTTGCAATAATGCCAATAGAGTGTATGCTGAAATTTCTGTAGATGAAACTTTTCATTTATTTTGGGCATGATGAATTTTATTGGTAGAAATTAGTTAGACTTGTGTTTTGTACTCTCAAATTTCATGTTGAAAAGTGTCATCATAAAAGGAACAAATACCGTAAGATAGTGTTGTGGGAGCTCAGCTTAGAGAAGAGGACATGAATTGGGACCTAATGGTGGTATTCAATGCAATAAGGGAAAGACAAGAGAATTTATGGAAGAAGCTCAGGACAAAATTATGAAAAAAACAGAGGAATGTCGAAAAAAGGCCTTGAAAGAAATAAAAGTATATAAGGAGAGGCAAGAGAAAATTGCAAAGATATTTAAAGAGGGTCCAGAAGAAATGGCAAAGATATTTGAAGAGAGAAAAGAAAAGAAACATGCAGATGCTTAGATTGAATTGTAAAATAGACCTATAATTCTTACAGGCTTTACTTTACCTGTGGCGTCACAATTAGGAGCAAGTTTAGACATCAACTTGTTGTTTGAAGCACCTAGTTCTGAACTTAACCTATCAAGCAGAGTGCCAACCACTGCAATTTCAGATGACAAAATGACCAGTACATGCACAGACAGTGATAGTACTCAATCAGATGCTAACATCTTTGTCATGGATGCAGACATATTGTCAGTGAATAAAGAATGTAATTTGATACAGAAGGATCAAGTAGATGATGAAACAAATAACAAATTGTAGATGGTGATTGCACAGATTTTTAGTGCAAATTCAGAAGTATTGTCAGGAGTAAGGAAAATACTTCAGAGTAGAATATTCAAGCAAAGGACACAAAACTCATCATCAAAGAATAAATGAAACAAATTCCTATGAAACAAAAAAAAGTGATTTAGAAGAGAAATGTCAGATTTCATTAGATCATGTTGTTCAGGAAGGAAGAATAAGAAAGTTTGTCATATGAAGATGCTGAAAAGATATTCTTGGATAAATACGAATCTGAAGGTATAAAATATGATAGTTAAAATTTTACTTGCAACCTTCCATACTACCAATGATTTCACATAATGTATTCAAAATTATTACAAAAGGAATCAGGAAGTAATCAGTATTTGAAGATGGTAAAAATAAAATATCACTGTATGTTGGGTGAGCAATGGCTAACCAAGTGCACAGCGTACTGCCTGGTGGTATAATTGGAACTATAGAGCAGCCATGATGAAGATCCACACAAGATGGAAAGAAGAAGAAGCAGCAAGAGTTAAGAGGAAATTCAAGTCAAGGATTGAGGGAAGACATGATTACTGCCATGTTACATGCAAAATTGTTACGGCTTGTTGATTCATGTACATAACCACAGACAGAAATTGAATGAAACAAAACGCTATCAGTCATGGTCAAAAGAGTGTCCCTGAAATGGCATGAAACAGAATAAGGAGAGCTGAAGTGACATATTGTCAGTTGACTATGTACAAGGACATAAATATTATGTAGTGGAAGAGGAAAAGAAAAAAGAGAGAAGAGATGTGGATACGATGTGTTTGGCACATTATGTGGTCAGAAGAAGTCTGAGTGGCACTTGAAATTAAAAGAATTATTAAATATGTATGAACAATCATTTATTTAGTAATTAAATATTGTTTGCATTATAGTACTGTGTGTGACTAGCAGCAATATGAAGTTTTCTTTCTTTTAGCATTCTATAACTCTAAGTCAGATGTGTCACGCGCTGCACATGTTAAGAGTTCTTGTCAGGTGTACAGATACTGAGATGCATTATTATTCCCATGTTTCCCAATTGACTGGCTTCATATATTGGGTGTTCTGTTGATGAAATCATCATACCACCATGCCTTGCCTTGTCTGCAGCCTAGAAGATAGGGCATGCACTGGTCCTGATTTGCTCTCACCTCATACTGCCGAGCCACTGCTGCTTCAGCAGAGTCAAGTGCTGCATGGAGGGGGCTGTGCAGAACGTTTCCTTAGATCTCATCCCTGCACTGAGCCATTTAGAGGCCACTGATCTCCTTTTGCACAACCACTATCTGTACATTGCCAACATGCCTCCCAACTTTGCAGCTGCTGTTCAACATCTGCCCCCAGTGGAGTTGGTGAGCAAATCAGCAACACTTGCCACCTGCTGTGATGCAAGAAATGATGAGTTTTGGCCCTGCTGCCATCCACTATACAGAAAATTCACACTTGCCCTGCAGTACCTGGCATCTACCACAGAAACACTGCTATGTTCTCCTGTCATTGAGTATGTGCTTGCTAAAGTGTTGTGTGGCAAAGTGGCTTATGAGTGTTTGCAACTGAAGAATGGCCACTAATTTGTATTAACTGTATTTATTGATGCTTTTCAACTGCAAATATCACATATTCTGCCTGTTTTAGACTACTTATACAAAAAATTATTTAATTCTTAATGTTATGGTAACATATATTCTTGAACTGTTATTTATACTACACATGTTGATGAAATGTTGTTTACTATTGAGATATAAATATTTTTCATTTTTGCCTCTGTGCCCATAGATGTGGGACTAAGTATTGTTGTCCTTTACACACACACACACACACACACACACACATAATGAGAGTAAACTAGGTTGATTATCACATGAGTCATGATATTTTCTCAGTTGTTTCAATATATAGAGCTACATTTATATGTACATAATAAGATTCTTTTTGCTTAACCTGACCAATATTTACATACAGAGGACATCTTAAGTATCAAAATTTTTGATTTTATGGAAGTATGTTATTACAGTGTGTTATTCAGGCATAAAAAGTACTTTCAGTAACATTGCTGATGATACTATTTTTTTCTGTGCAACCTGTACATGTATCTTCTGTAGATTTATATGAACATTCATCAACAATAGTATGATTAAGATGTGGTGCATGCTGTAGACATTTAAATGGACTCCATTAAGAACTTTTTTGGCACTATTTTTGAAGACCTCTATAGAAAAATACTTCATTATTTTTATTGGTAATTAATCTAATTATGTGATAATTTTTATTTCTATGTATGTTCATCACCTGCTTATCACTTACATAAACATTTAAAAAATTGTAATTTTCCCTCTAGGGATGAGATAATGTGAAGCGTACATGAAGTTTCTATTGAATTATATTAAAATAACCCACGAGGAAACCATTGCTGGGTTGTTGATTTGTTATTTGTTCCTGTGTGGATTTTGTTGCTGGGTCAAAATTTCTGTGGGATTTCTATTTTCTTTTTCTTTTCTTTTCCTAAGATTTTGAAAAACTGTTTTACCATGAGTATGAAATGAGTACTACTGTCATTGATGTCTTAACATATCAGTATTGTACTCCTTATTTATTGCTGCTTCTGGAACTTTTGGAGCTAAGAGTGCCCTTCTCTCTGAGGAAGCACTGTCTTGCTGTATGGTCATGTGCTAATGGTTATGAATCATCTTGGTGTGTGCAGAAGAGCTGATATTGGGCTCCCACATGGAGTGGTCATGTCCAGCCATGTATAGGATAATTAGTAGGAAGAATTTGTTAGAATGTGAATTTAGTTGTAGAAAGCATTTTTACATTTGTAGAAGAAAAATATTCTGGTAATTCAGTTACTTCTTGCAAATGTTCTTGGGATTAATTAAGAGACTTATGGTTGTTATAGTGTTGTGTTTGGGAATCAGTAATTGTCATAGAGAAACTTGTCAATAGCAGAATGTAAATGAAAAGCTTCCATGATCCGTGGTCATCTATTTAATAAATGTGTCAATGCAACATAGCAATTGTTACTTAATTGTGAATGTGAAACAAACACAAATGTTAATTGAGGCTGGATAGGTAAAAACATTGATAGAGAAATGTGTTACATGTAAAAGGAAATATACCAAAGTAATTAGACTTGTACTATTATTATTTCAAAATGACATTTCTATTTTCAACTGAATAACTTTAATATCTGAAAAGTATAAGAGGCACATATTTGTATAAGGCATATGATGATGTTCAATTCATAACAAAGTTTGTTCTCTATGTAAAGCTCCTACACTTGAGTCCAATATTTTACATTAGGAAAATTAATGTCCTGTGATCTGAGTGCACAGTTAGTTTGTGGAGGGTGGAAACTTTAATTATGAATAACTCTCAGATAAGAGTTTCTAGGATAAACTAAAATTGTTGCTGAAAAGAGGAACTAAAGGTTTTTACTGAGGTGCATTATTTTACAAACGATCAGCAATGTTTTCATTGAAAATCCCAACTCCCTATGTTATGTAGTATCAAAAGTTCTGAATATCCCTTTAAATAATTTTATTTCAGATAAACTAATTAGTCTGATCTTCTTATAAATCATGAAATTACACAGTGAGCATTAAAATCTTATGAGGAGGTGTTGAAATGAAAAATTGTTCATTTTACACAGTGATATTATTACATAATGGAAAAAAGAAAAAATCTTTTGTATATAAGGAGTAGAACTGTAGCAAATGGAGCCTCCCACCACCTTGCTATGTTTCAACCTTTTTAGTAAAGATAGAGGAAACACCTTAAGTTAGGATATAAGTTCAGATTTTGTGAACATAATCACTCTGAAATTGTGCTGACAAATCTGTTTTATTATTATTATTATTATTATTATTATTATTTATGAGTGGCATTTAATAAGTAATGTGACATTTTTTTCTGAAAGCATGTTGCTTTTATCCAGTGTTCCAGTACACCACATTATTCCCCACCCTTTTTGCTACAAAACCCCATTTTTCAAAATAATCTCCATTTAATTCAGTGACTTTACACCTCTTTATTGGGAGGACCTGTATGCTTGCATGGTATACCACACTAGTTGTCAACATCAGAACCAATGCCTTGCTGCATTGAAAACCACCCCATTATCCAAGTACTGCTTGCGATGGAGTGCATCCCTCATTGAGCCAAACAAATGGAAGTTGGAAGGTGTGAGATCTGGGCTGTAGGATGGATGAGGAAGAACAGTCTAATGAAGTTTCTTGAGCTCCTCTCGGATATACAGGCTAATGTGAGGCCTTTTATTGCCATGGAGAAGGAGAAGTTCATTTTCATTTTTGTGGTGAAGAACATGCTGTGGGTAGCACAACATCTTGAGAGTTGATCATTGCACAATGAGGGAGGACATAAACAGGTCACCCTGTCCGTTTGAAGTGATGAACCCAAATTTATCGCCTTTGATGATGTTTTGCAAAAAATTGGCACGATCAGCTTCATAATAAGCAAATAGTTCTGCACAAATGGTCTTCTGTGAGGCAGCAAGGAAGCCAGTGGGTACACACCTCCAAGTACCCCAACTGGTGCACAAGTGTGTCTGCACTACCAAGAGAGACATCCGATTGAGCAGTGAGGTATTTGATTGTGACCCATCAGTCACCTCAAATGAGAGTATCCACACATTCCAGCACTGCAGGAGTCAAAATTATGTGCAGCTGGCCAGCACATGGGAAAGTGGACAGGTCTAAAAAGAACTCAACTCCAGCTCCTTTACAGATGCCATTTTGAAGGCCACGTATAACACTGCCACCTATCGGAACTTCATGAAATTACAGGGACTGAAGTGCACATGTAACTACAAAGACTGAAGTGCAAATATTCCATTATGTCCCACAAAAAATTCTACATTTTTCCATCCAAAATCAGATGAGAAAAATACGTGTTCCATTTCTTATCAAACGAGCTTCATACCTATAGAATCACATAACATGTGCTTCCCATTTCCACGTCCTCTACTATACCAAGTCTCTCAGCTGTTCTGTCCTCGCCAAGCACCAAACTGCTCCACAAACTTAATTCATTGTTTATAATTGCTTCCTTATAAAATGTGAAAAGCAGTCCTGTGTGTGTGAAATACAACAAACGGGAAAGCGAGATGGTGAAAATATACGTGCACCTATGAACACTAAAAACAACAACACATCCACCACTTCCAATGTCACGATAAACTCAACAAGCCAAAAATGTGAAGGTAAATGTAAATGAAGATGGTGACATACAGTAAGGGAGCATGATTTATATTTTTAACAATGAAGGGAAATAAAATTTTCTTGAATACACTCTAACATTTTCTTAATTTCACTTTATATATTTTGTCTTCTTTTTACATGCAAGATGAAAAAAATCACATGGTTTATACAAAAAAATCCGTTAAAGGAAATAATATTTTCTAAATTACATTTCTTAATTACAATTGAATTGAACTGAATTGTTCTCTTTCTTTTTGCTGCATCACCCTGATCTCTATATGATTTCTGTGGAAAAATATTTACCATTCAATCTTGTGCAAACAAATTTAGTCCATAGAACATTAAAATTCTTTTTCTGTGGTCAGAAATTCTCTTTTATTGAGTAGTCAAGGATACACTTATCATTTACAAATAACGTTTATTGCAAATACAAATTTCAGTCACTGTGTGGCCATGTTCAGTACAGAAAATGTAAGATAAAACATTAAAACTCATGCAATGAAGAGGGTCAAACAATGACTGAAATCTTGAATTGCAATTAACATTATTTGGGACTAATTACCTTATCCTTTACTACTTAAATAAATAAATAAACTGAGTACATCTGCTTCCATATGGTATCAAATCTGATAATTTTATTTTATCATTTTGTCAACTTTATTGTTACATTTACAAATAAAGAAATAATGATCTTGTTTTAGTTAAAAATAGCCTTTATATCTTAATTAAATTTTATGTATTGTGTCTCTGTACAGTGTAATCAGAATAACTGTAGCAATGCCTCCCTCTTCAGAGGACTTTTTATTAGAAACAAATTCATTTTCTTTTTAATCAACATTGTTTATGCAATTTTAAGTGAATATCGTATTTTATCATTGCCTGTAATTTGTTTATTGATGCAGGAAAAACTCAATTGTTCAGTTTACAAAATTATTTGGTATTATTTTGCAAAATGCAGTGATAATACCTGGGATAATGCACAAGATGTTGTTTGTTGGGCATGGAATGGCTGTGGAAATTTCTCGAGCTCCGTGACTTCTTGCAATCTGTAAGTTTGTAATCATAGTTCTCATTGCTTAGTTCTACAAAACATTTCAGTTCTGTCCATTAACATGTCTTCAATCTTGCACCTTTAGGTTGACTGACAGTTTAATGCAGATCAAAGGTGTGGAGCCAGCTGCTGAACCAAAATATGATATCATTGAAGGGACAAAGCAGAATCTGATTGTACTACTTTCAGCAATTTCTGACTATAGCAGCATTAGTCTCTCAGTTCAAGATGTCAACTTTAAGGACACTTTCTTATTCCAGGTTATACACTGCTATTTCAGGACAATTATGTCCAAAAGATGTAGAAAATAGTTATCTGAGTAGTTGTGAATTTTGCACATTTTCAGAAAAATATATGGCGTGTAATCAAAGACAAAAAATAAAACCATTTTACAACTTTTCTGACATCACAGTATATTCTTCAAAAATATTTTTCAAATTTCTCCCTAGTCCTTTGGCCTGGAAAAACATTTATTTCCAAAGAAAGAGATATTTTATTTCCCTCTGTGAAGGTAGAAAGGAAGTATGGTTTAAACTACCCGACTGAATACTGTTCTGCTACTGCATGTGTGTCCATTTCCTACCATTCCTATTTGTTTTTAAGAAGTAAAATTTATGTAGCAACAAATCTAATGCACGAGGAGGTTTTCTAACAATCTCAGTAAATTTTATCTAGTACTGTATATATTGCTACAGCACTTTAGAATCCTGTAGTGTCATTCTGAAGCACTAGTCACAAAAATACTACTCTCTGTGTTGACAACTATTCTTTATTGACTCAATGACTCAAATAACTAAAAACCTTTTTGTTAGGAAAGCATATTTAGACTCTTAGTAGTCAAATTTTGACTTTTCTCGTGTGTTCTTTTCCTACTACTTTTACTTCTTGTATTCAGTTATAGACTCACATGTAAGTAGATATTAATACATATTACAATGTAGGGCATACCCTTCTCCTCTGGACAGACTGCTAGGACACTTATGCAAATCTTACAGAGAAAAAAGTCAAGTATTGTAATCCCATTATGGAATTTGCTGAGTTAATTATTCACTGAAGAAGAGCATGTACAAGCAACAGGATATACAAGGTGAAGCTTCATGTCAGAATATAAAATTATATGAATGAGAGTTCTATTGGTTTATAAAACAATGAGAAAGAATATCTGGCTGCTACTTACTTTCAACGTGCAAAATATTTGGTACTGCTGGTAGACACACATAAAAAATCATGACTAATTTCTAGGTTTTTCAACTACTACTTTGTCCCTTTTGAGAAGGAGAGATGGTAGGACAGTGCATCTTCTTCTGTACTAGATGGAATGTCTTCCTAGAAAAACCATCTTTTAGGAAACAGTATCCAATTCCTCTTCTTAAGAGATGTACATATTGTATCTCATATTTACAATTCAGGAAACTTAAGTTACAAATTGTTAGCAGACCTTTATATGGACGGTAATTGTCTATACAAATAAATGAATAACCTTTTACATACAGTCAGTGAATGCTAACTTCATTTACCATGACTTCGTCACTTTTGTTATGATTTACACTGCATGCCCCACAGTGTATTTTGAAGCTGGTACAGTGGTGGCACAGTGTAGTTGGCCAACTAAAAGGTGTCACAATGCACAGAAAGAGTGCCCCAGTCTCCCTGTTGTACAGACATATTGTGTCCATCAAGGCTCAGATACATGCGGAAAAAAAATAAAAATTAAAAAATAAAAATAAATAAAAATAAAAAAATAAAATAAAATAAAATAAAAATAAAAAATTAAAAAATTAAAGGAATAATAATTCCCGCACAGGGTGCAGGTTGATATTAACCACTTAACTAACAAGAAAACACTTTCCCAGATTGTGTATATGATTTGTTGACTACAGAAAGACAAGGGGCAACACATCTTTTTCCTCAAAGTGATATGTTATGCCACAAGTCCCCGTCATTGAGACAAATGATATCATGACGTATCTATGATCTAACCAAAGAACCCACACATACTTAAGTTTTTTCTCTCGTAACAAAGTGCATACTGTAACTGTGTAGTCCCACTATTGTCAGTCAGCATCTGCACAGTGTTCAGCCTGTGATGTATGCATGTGCAGCCCAGCATCCATTATCTTCACATATCATGCTCATGTGTCCAGTACAAGGCCAGTGTGTCCATGTTTGTATTTACAGTGGCTTTCCCCACACAGATTCAAAACTCATGTTCAGTGGCATGATCCTTTGTCAAACCTTTGATGAGGTGACAATGGGTTTCCATATCAGTGGCCCATGGAATTTATTTCACCTTGTTGCTGTTGTGTATTCAGTAGGAAGACCAGCTGTACATCTGACATCCATCAGCAAGGTAAGATCCTTGCTGCTTTTATGATGTTGTCAAGCACAGAAAATTCATGTTACACGAGGTATTGTCATTTTTAGTTTGCCACATGCACACCCATGTATTGTTTTAACACATGTACAATTAACACTCTGCTGCCAAATTTTGTATGTTCATGCGCTTTGTTTTTCAATGTCTTTCACACAGTCACGTTACATAAAATTTCTGTAGTGTCCATTCCACATACCGTACACATAACATAATAAAACACAAATACAGCTACAAAATACTTTTATCCTATTCCTTTGCTGACATGCTTTTATCATCACTCATATACATTATAGCCTGTAACATATTCTCTCCCCTTTTCATATACAGGGTCATTACTTGTCATTTGGTTATAGTACATTTTGTCAGATTTCATTTTCATTACATTATTCAATTCCAATCATTTGAGCACACATTTTACTATTGTTTGTTTATATGTGCCTCATATAAAATTCACACAGTAATAGATTCTGTTTTCATTTATAGCATAAACTGACATACATTTCATTTCAATTTACAGTGACTCCCTGTTGGAGCACATTTATCAATTCAAATAGAATTAAAGAAGTAAATAATAGTAGCTACAATAGCTACTACATGCTGCTCAGATAACTACGCACAGCCTTGTCTTTCTAACTTACTCCAGGAAGGATCTACACATTGCAGGATTGTGGAAATTCCATGAAAGGCATTTATGTGCTCAGTTACATCTCATTAATAAACTTAGCTGTGATCCCCCAGAGTAAAATAGTTTCTTGCTTCTGAGAACAACTCAGATCTGATGATACCAATCATATCAAATACTTATGCAGTTTTTAAGAGTGCAGCTCAATATCTACTTGTTATGTTCATTGTATAAAGGATAACCATTTTATGTGCTTATGTTTATAGAGTTATATCATCAGCACAATAAGTTACATATAATGAGCATAAAACAATGCTTACATAAGTAACAAACAAGCATAAAATTTCACTGTATTTCAGGTGTTTGTCACTTTCATGGGTAATCAACACTCGCAGTAGTTACATTGGACTCCTTCATTATTTGGTAGTACTCAGCCTTAGTTCAGCATCATGATAAGTCTTGTACTGCAAATGTTTTCTTCTTCACATATCTTCACACTATCACATTCATACGTATTGTAAGCTTAAACTGTATTTACTTGAGGTGAATGTTCGGATTGGTTACACCAAACAACACCTATTTAACAGTAGTTTGTTTATTCACCTGAACACAAGCAAGGCTCACAAAGAACTGACATGGTGGAACAGCCCAAAGATTATGCTCAGCATCCAAAGACAATGCTCGGAGTCCAGAGACCAATGTATCTCGATGCTGGTGTCGACCTCAGCGGCACCACAAACTTATGGTGCAGTCCTTTCTTATGTTTGTTTAGCACATAACACTCTACAAGCATTTATCTTTCTTCATGTTAGGATGTGTCAATGCATTGTTTCCTGGAAGAAAAAAATTAATACTAACTTAAAACTAAATCTTCATAGATAAGTGCTACAGTGGCTTGATGGCTACTAATACTTTCTTCATATATTCAACCATGTATTCATTCACTTCAGTGTGCAGACGTGTTATCACAAAACTTATTTCATATCATGAGTGCATCACTACTTACCTTATAAATCTGAAAGATAAAATGTAGTAGAGGTGTGGTGTGACTTCTCATTCAGTTTGTCATTATACTGTATTCACTTGTTTACCTTCAGCAAGACTTTTCTCTTCTACCAAGGATGGTTAGTGCATGCACTTTCAATACTTAAATTTGTAAATATTGTACACACACACACACACACACACACACACACACACACACACACACACACACACACACAGATATATATATATATATATATATATGATATGAATATAATAGAGGGAAACATTCCACGTGGGAAAAATATATTTAATATGAGGAAGTGGCTCTGGTTATTTGCTTCTGTCCAGGTCGGGAGGGTAGTTACGGGATGCAAAAGCTGTTTTCAGGTTGTTGGTGTAATGATTCAAGGATTCCGGACTGGAGCAGATTCGTTTGCCACGAAGACCTAGGCTGTAGGGAAGGGACCGTTTGATGTGAAATGGGTGGCAGAAGCAAATAACCAGAGCCACTTCCTCATCTCCTCAAACCCGGAACCTTCCACAGAAGAACCCCAAAAGTGCCCCACTTGTGACAGGATACTTTCCGGGACTGGATCAGATTCTGAATGTGACTCTCCAGCAGGGATATGACTTCCTCAAATCCTGCCCTGAAATGAGATCCATCCTTCATGAAATCCTCCCCACTCCACCAAGAGTGTCTTTCCGCCGTCCACCTAACCTTCGTAACCTCTTAGTTCATCCCTATGAAATCCCCAAACCACCTTCCCTACCCTCTGGCTCCTACCCCTGTAACCGCCCCCGGTGTAAAACCTGTCCCATGCACCCTCCCACCACAACCTATTCCAGTCCTGTAACCCGGAAGGTGTACACGATCAAAGGCAGAGCCACGTGTGAAAGCACCCACGTGATTTACCAACTGACCTGCCTACACTGTGAAGCGTTCTATGTGGGAATGACCAGCAACAAACTGTCCATTCGCATGAATGGACACAGGCAGACAGTGTTTGTTGGCAATGAGGATCACCCTGTGGCTAAACATGCCTTGGTGCACGGCCAGCACATCTTGGCACAGTGTTACACCGTCCGGGTTATCTGGATACTTCCCACTAACACCAACCTGTCTGAACTCCGGAGATGGGAACTTGCCCTTCAACATATCCTCTCTTCTCGCTATCCGCCAGGCCTCAATCTCCACTAATTTCTAATTTCAATCTGCCGCCGCGCATACCTCACCTGTCTTTCAACATCATCTTTGCCTCTGTACTTCTGTCCCGACTGACATCTCTGCCCAAACTCTTTGCCTTTACAAATGTCTGCTTGTGTCTGTGTATATGCGGATGGATATGTGTGTGTGTGCGAGTGTATACCTGCCCTTTTTCCCCCTAAGGTAAGTCTTTCCGCTCCCGGGATTGGAATGACTCCTTACCCTCTCCCTTAAAACCCATATCCTTTTGTCTTCCCTTCTCCTTCCCTCTTTCCTGACGAGGCAACCGTTGGTTGCGAAAGCTAGATTTTTGTGTGTATGTTTGTGTTTATTTGTGTGTCTATCGACCTGCCAGCGCTTTTGTTTGGTAAGTCTCATCATCTTTCTTTTTAAATATATATATATATATATATATATATATGTGTGCATGGAGGGTAAAAATCGTAGGGGGAGACCAAGAGATGAATACACTAAGCAGATTCAGAAGGATGTAGGTTGCAGTAGGTACTGGGAGATGAAGAAGCTTGCACAGGATAGAGTAGCATGGAGAGCTGCATCAAACCAGTCTCAGGACTGAAGACCACAACAACAACATATATCTTCAGTCCTGAGACTGGTTTGATGCAGCTCTCCATGCTACTCTATCCTGTGCAAGCTTCTTCATCTCCCAGTACCTACTGCAACCTACATCCTTCTGAATCTGTTTAGTGTATTCATCTCTTGGTGTCCCTCTACGATTTTTACCCTCCACGCTGCCCTCCAATATTAAATTGGTGATCCCTTGATGCCTCAGAACATGTCCTACCAACCGCGTCCCTTCTTTTTGTCAAGTTGTGCCACATACTCCTCTTCTCCACACTTCTATTCAATACTTCATCATTAGTTATGTGATCTACCCATCTAATCTTCAGCATTCTTCTGTAGCACCACATTTCAAAAGCTTCTATTCTCTTCTTGTCCAAACTATTTATCGTCCATGTTTCACTTCCATACATGGCTACACTCCATACAAATACTTTCAGAAACGACTCCCTGACACTTAAATCTATACTCGATGTTAACAAATTTCTCTTCTTCAGAAACGCTTTCCTTGCCATTGCCAGTCTACATTTTATATCCTCTCTACTTCGACCATCATCAGTTATTTTGCTCCCCAAATAGCAAAACTCCTTTACTACTTTAAGTGTCTCATTTCCTAATCTAATTCCCTCAGCATCACCCAACTTAATTCGGCTACATTCCATTATCCTCGTTTTGCTTTTGTTGATGTTCATCTTATATCCTCCTTTCAAGACACTGTCCATTCCGTTCAACTGCTCTTCCAAGTCCTTTGCTGTCTCTGACAGAATTACAATGTCATCGGCAAACTTCAAGGTTTTTATTTCTTCTCCATGGATTTTAATACCTACTCCGAATTTTTCTTTTGTTTCATTTACTGCTTGCTCAATATACAGATTGAATAACATCGGGGAGAGGCTACAACCCTGTCTCACTCCCTTCCCAACCACTGCTTCCCTTTCATGTCCCTCGACTCTTATAACTGCCATCTGGTTTCTGTACAAATTGTAAATAGCCTTTCACTCCCTGTATTTTACCCCTGCCACCTTTAGAGTTTGAAAGAGAGTATTCCAGTCAACATTGTCAAAAGCTTTCTCTAAGTCTACAAATGCTATAAACGTAGGTTTGCCTTTCCTTAATCTTTCTTCTAAGATAAGTCGTAAGGTCAGTATTGCCTCACGTGTTCCAGTATTTCTACGGAATCCAAACTGATCTTCCCGGAGGTCTGCTTCTACTAGTTTTTCCATTCATCTGTAAAGAATTTGTGTTAGTATTTTGCAGCTGTGGCTTATTAAACTGATTGTTCGGTAATTTTCACATCTGTCAACACCTGCTCTCTTTGGGATTGGAATTATTATATTCTTCTTGAAGTCTGACGGTATTTCGCCTGTTTCATACATCTTGCTCACCAGGTGGTAGAGTTTTGTCAGGACTGGCTCTCCCAAGGCTGTCAGTAGTTCCAATGGAATGTTGTCTACTCCGGGGGCCTTGTTTCGACTCAGGTCTTTCAGTGCTCTGTCAAACTCTTCACGCAGTATCGTACCTCCCATTTCATCTTCATCTACATCCTCTTCCATTTCCATAATATTGTCCTCAAGTACATCGCCCTTGTATAGACCCTCTATATACTCCTTCCACCTTTCTGCTTTCCCTTCTTTGCTTAGAACTGGGTTTCCATCTGAGCTCTTGATGTTCTTACAAGTGGTTCTCTTATCTCCAAAGGTCTCTTTAATTTTCCTGTAGGCAGTATCGATCTTACCCCTAGTGAGATAAGCCTCTACATCCTTACATTTGTCCTCTAGCCATCCCTGCTTAGCCATTTTGCACTTCCTGTCGATCTCATTTTTGAGACGTTTGTATTCCTTTTTGCCTGCTTCATTAACTGCATTTTTATATTTTCTCCTTTCATCAATTAAATTCAATATTTCTTCTGTTACCCAGGGATTTCTAAGAGCCCTGGTCTTTTTACCTACTTGATCCTCCGCTGCCTTCACTACTTCATCCCTCAAAGCTACCCATTCTTCTTCTACTGTATTTCTTTCCCCCATTCCTGTGAATTGTTCCCTTATGCTCTCCCTAAAACTCTGTACAACCTCTGGTTCTTTCAGTTTATCCAGGTCCCATCTCCTTCAATTCCCACCTTTTTGCAGTTTCTTCAGTTTTGATCTACAGTTCATAACCAATAGATTGTGGTCAGAGTCCACATCTGCCCCTGGAAATGTTTTACAATTTAAAACCTGTTTCCTAAATCGCTGTCTTAACCATTATATAATCTATCTGAAACCTGTCAGTACCTCCAGGCTTCTTCCATATATACAATCTTCTTTTATGATTCTTGAACCAAGTGTTAGCTATGATTAGGTTGTGCTCTGTGTAAAATTCTACCAGGGGGCTTCCTCTTTCGTTTCTTACCCCCAATCCATATTCACCTACTACGTTTCCTTCTCTCTCTTTTCCTACACTCGAATTCCAGTCACCCATGACTATTAAATTTTCGTCTCCCTTCACTATCTGAATAATTTCTTTTATCTCATCATACATTTCTTCAATTTCTTCGTCATCTGCAGAGCTAGTTAGCATATAAAGTTGTACTACTGTAGTAGGCGTGGGCTTTGTGTCTATCTTGGCCACAATAATGCGTTCACTATGCTGTTTGTAGTAGCTTACCAGCATTCCTATTTTCCTATTCATTATTAAACCTACTCCTGCATTACCCCTATTTGACTTTGTGTTTATAACCCTGTAGTCACCTGACCAGAAGTCTTGTTCCTCCTGCCACCGAACTTCACTAATTCCCACTATATCTAACTTTAACCTATCCATTTCCCTTTTTAACTTTTCTAACCTACCTGCCCCATTAAGGGATCTGACATTCCACGCTCCGATCCGTAGGACGCCAGTTTTCTTTCTTCTGATAACGACATGCTCTTGAGTAGTCCCTGCCCGGAGATCTGAATGGGGGACTATTTTACCTCCGGAATATTTTACCCAAGAGGACGCCATCATCATTTAATCATACAGTAAAGCTGCATGCCCTCGGGAAAAATTACGGCCGTAGTTTCCCCTTGCTTTCAGCTGTTCGCAGTACCAGCACAGCAATGCCGTTTCGGTTGTTACAAGGCCAGATCAGTCAATCATCCAGACTGTTGCCCTTGCAACTACTGAAAAGGCTGCTGCCCCTCTTCAGGAACCACACATTTGTCTGGCCTCTCAACAGATACCCCTCCGTTGTGGTTGCACCTATGGTACGGCCATCTGTATCGCTGAGGCACGCAAGACTCCCCACCAACGGCAAGGTCCATGGTTCATAGGGGGGATATATATATATATATATATATATATATATATATATATATATATATCTAAAAACAAAGATGATGTGACTTACCAAATGAAAGTGCTGGCAGGTCGACAGACACACAAACGAACACAAACATACACACAAAATTCAAGCTTTCGCAACAAACTGTTGCCTCATCAGGAAAGAGGGAAGGAGAGGGAAAGACGAAAGGATGTGGGTTTTAAGGGAGAGGGTAAGGAGTCATTCCAGTCCCGGGAGCGGAAAGACTTACCTTATATACTTATATACTTATATACTTATATATATATATATTAGAGGGAAACATTCCACGTGGGAAAAATATATTTAAAAAGAAAGATGATGAGACTTACCAAACAAAAGCGCTGGCAGGTCGATAGACACACAAACAAACACAAACATACACACAAAAATCTAGCTTTCGCAACCAACGGTTGCCTCGTCAGGAAAGAGGGAAGGAGAAGGAAAGACAAAAGGATATGGGTTTTAAGGGAGAGGGTAAGGAGTCATTCCAATCCCGGGAGCGGAAAGACTTACCTTAGGGGGAAAAAAGGAGGGAAAAAAGGACAGGTATACACTCGCACACACACACATATCCATCCTCATATACACAGACACAAGCAGACATTTGTAAAGGCATGGAGAACGCACATAACGCTTTTGCGTTCGAAACATTTTCTTCCACTTTTCATTTTGTTTGCTTTTGTTGCTGTGATACACTAAGAGTCTGTTTTGCCTTTACAAATGTCTGCTTGTGTCTGTGTATATGAGGATGGATATGTGTGTGTGTGCGAGTGTATACCTGTCCTTTTTTCCCTCCTTTTTTCCCCCTAAGGTAAGTCTTTCCGCTCCCGGGATTGGAATGACTCCTTACCCTCTCCCTTAAAACCCAATCCTTTTGTCTTTCCTTCTCCTTCCCTCTTTCCTGACGAGGCAACCGTTGGTTGCGAAAGCTAGAGTTTTGTGTGTATGTTTGTGTTTATTTGTGTGCCTATCGACCTGCCAGCGCTTTTGTTGGGTAAGTCTCATCATCTTTCTTTTTAAATATATATATATATATATATATATATATATATATATATATATATATAATAGAGGGAAACATTCCACGTGGGAAAAATATATCTAAAAAGAAAGATGATGAGACTTACCAAACAAAAGCGCTGGCAGGTCGATAGACACACAAACATACACACAAAATTCTAGCTTTCACAACCAACTATTGCGTCGTCAGGAAAGAGGGAAGGAGAGGGAAAGACGAAAGGATGTTGGTTTTAAGGGAGAGGGTAAGGAGTCATTCCAATCCCGGGAGCGGAAAGACTTGCCTTAGGGGGGAAAAAAGGACAGGTATACACTTGCACACACACACACACACACACACACATATCCATCCTTACATACACAGACACAAGCAGATATTTGTAAAGGCATATTGGCTGAGTCTAGTGGTAGTTTTAAAGAAAAAGTACTCATCTTGTTTTCTGAGGATCTCCTTCAGTCTGTTGCTTGAATTTCTTCTGACTGGAACCCAGATTCTCTAGTAAGTCTGGAAACCTAATAGGTTGATTTGTTTCTTGAATAACATAGACAACATAGACAACAATAGGATTTGTATGTAATTTTGATATTTAATACTCCTAGAAGCCTTACTGCTATCAATTACAATGTTTGCTCAGTGAAATACATTCCATTTGTATGTAACTTGAATTTAAAATTCGTCCAATAACTGAGTACAACAGAAAAACCTTACATCCCTCCATCCTTCCTTCCCTTCAGCCAACACACAACACAACACGCGCACAGTTAACATCGTTTCAAAGTACAATACTAAAGATATAGTCATGCTAAGACTGAAATGTTGAACATTAAAATCAAAAATAATTTACAGGAAATGAAATTCACTCAGCAGCACAATAGATCAGTTATAATAATATATATTCACTTAACCAAAAATTTATCTTTTTGTAGTACAGTAATATTATAAAATTTGTTTTTTAATCACAGGAGTTAATTGTGTTAGCATGACATATACTACTATACAGTTGTAGTTTAAAGCATTTCAAATAAGACTGAAAAATTGATAAGATCATTAATTTGAGAATATATGTGGTCCAAGTGGCTTATGCACATTACAACACTATACTTTTATATTTGACATACCAGTGTGTAGTGATCTTCATAGTAGTGGAAAGTCTGTATTCAATGTGAAGCAACTTGCAACTCTAATGACCGATATGCTGTAAAAATTTTAAAGCATAAGATTTATTATACAACAAGACACCTTATCAAGTTGTAATATCATGACTGCAAAATACTTTCTTTATTAACTTCTGTTCATCCTCTCCAAGATCCAGTCATAAACAGATAGATAGATAGATAGATTGAGTGACTTATTGATTTTTTTATTCTTCCAGTTTTATCGTACAGCACAAATTGTACAATGATATTAGACTGCTCAAAGAAAAGTTGCAACAAAACAAACTATTAGCAAATAGTAGGGAAATTAAAATTACATACCTATTCTTTCAATTCAGTTTTTAACAACAATACTTTCCTTACCATCCTGTTTGCTGAGTCTCCCCTGCCCAGGGTTCTGGGTGACTTTTCTTAACTCTGCCCCATTCCCTAAACATCTCCAGTCCTTTTCCTTCTCCCCTCTTCCTTCCCCTTCAACTTTTCTGCCAAGAGAAGGAGCCATTAGTTCTAAATGCTTGTAAAAGTTAAACCCTTTTGTATGAGTGTTCCCCTGCTGTCACTTGGTGAATAGACATTTTTATCCATCTATTTACATTAATTTAATTTTAAGCATCATTTTTGGTACATATTTAGAAATTCTTTTACAGAATAGAAACAGTGCTTTATTACAAACACCTTTAGTTTAATTTTAAATATTGGATATGTTGCAATTTTTATTTCATCTGTTGTCTCATTGTGCATATTATATCAATGTTATCTATGCTCCTCTGATAGACTGTTGTTTTGTGATATTTATTACATATATTTCACTTCCCTGTGGCACTACATTTGTGTTCATTTCTGTTCTGTAGTAGTTTGTCTGTTTTCAAGAGGTAGTCTCTTGTGAACAAGATAGTTTCATAAGTAAATAACCTGGGAACATTCTGAACATGAAGTTCAGTAAAATGAGAGCTACAGAACTTCATCTTTTTAAACCGTCTGTGAGTTGAGCTTACTCAGAAATTATACCATATCAAAGCAGTGTGTGGAACTGTGCACAGTATACATGCAGTACTATTGTTTTGCTTTTTGTTTAATTTAATATTCTTGGGCCATAGCACATGGATGAGAGTTTCTTAAACAAGTTATTTACATTTGTGTTTTGATTTAAATCTTGCTGAACTCACAGAGCCAAAAATTTGTGACACGTTTTCTAGGGGATCATTGTTTAATCATACTGGAACAGACATTTGATTACATGGAGAAAATAAATGAAAGTTGACACACACAGTTTTTTTCAGTATTTACGATGAGTTTGTTTTTGTGAACCAATCAGAAAGTCCTTTCATTGAACTTTCTGCTCTTGACTGCAAGGTTTTTCACTGGATCCAGTAAACAATATGCTGGTGTCATCAGCAAGTAGGATTATTTTTTAAGGCCCATATTCAACAAACTCATCCACATAAATCAAGAAGAGTGGTGGACCTAAGATTGAGCTCTGGGATACACCATATTTTACTGGTAATTCACTAAAGAGAAAGGCGTTTTTTCTTGTTTTATCCTTAAAACTGATTTAATCCTGAAGTGGTATTTTCTGAGGTTTTTTTTAGATATGAACACAACCAGCTATGTGCTACATCTCTTACTCTTTTATGGTTCAGAATGCCAAAGGCTTTTGACAGGTCTAGAAAAATATCTGCAGCTAATTTGTGTTGATCAGGGGATTTTAAGGCACAGTCCAAGAATTAAAAAATCACTGTCTGTGTGGATTTAGACTTTCTAAAATCATGTTGTTGTACAGTAAGAGAAGAATATTTATTTATAAATAACTTAAAAGCCTGTCATAAAAGAGTTTTTCAAGAATTTTTGAAAAGGAACTGACCTGTGACACAATTTATCAGAAGAAGATTTTTTTAGCAGTGGTGCTATTTTTAGAACATCTGGAAAGGCATCAGTTTCTAGAAAAGGTTGAAAATTTTTACAAATGGTTTTAGTGTGTGGTGAGCACATGCTTTAATATGAAATCAGGTACTGCATCAAGGCCACTCCTCATTTTATTACTTAATGATTTAATTTTACTTATAATTTCATCAAGATTTGTTTCACAAACATAGATAGAGATTTCCAAAATCACTGATTTGCTGGTCCTTTACAGTTTACTTGAATTGAGGTCTCCAGCTAATGAAGTGAAGTATGGTATTAATTAAATTTTGTCATGAATGATTTTGGGTCTGTGACTTTTGAGCCCTCTAGTGTTACATTCCCGTCTTTTGGTGCTGAGCTACAAGTTACTTTTTTATAACTCTCCACATAAATATCATTTTCTTACATGAGTTTCTTATTAAATTGCCATTACAAAGGAATACTCTACCACAGATTCTTTTGTAGTCCTTAGAATAACGTACAGATTCTTGGGGCACTCCATAATTCTTACTGAAATACTTCAGAAATCTATCTCTCTCACCAGAAATATTTATGCCTTTAGTTACTCATTGCTTATTTTTGTTAGGTTTCACAGTTTTTACTTCTTTTGGAAAAACTACATTAAAATAGTAAAGAAAAATATTCTGGAAACATACATTCATGCCATCAATATTGTTCCAGATGTAAATGATTTCCCAGTTGTCCTTAGTCAATAAGAAATTAAAAATTCTAATGTTATTTTCATGAAAAGATCTTTTTTCAGCAACATTTTTGCAGCTGGTACTTATTGGCATTTCTACACACATCAGTGCCTGATGATCACTATAACCTATGCTCATTACTCTCCTTGTGAATTTATGACTTGTGTCTGCGATGAATATTTGGTCAACGATGGAATTTGTACATTCTGGTAATCTTGTAGGTAGTACATTGTGGGGATCATATTGAATCTGTCATATTTATCAGTGCATCTCTGGTACTGCTGTCTTTTGAAAACTCAGTACTGAAATCACCACAAAGCTCTTTCTTCATATTTAATGCACTGATCCTATTCCATAGAGCCTCTAGTTTGCACTTGTAAACTGGCAGATTTCCACTTGGTACTCAACATACATTAATATTTCTGAAGTTAAACTCCAGAAGCTTAGTAATGGAAAGTTCAAAGCCTTTCAGTTGGGTCAGTATAATTTTTATTGATGTTGCAGAAATTTATTTGCTCTTTCACAAATATAGTGAATTACATTGTTAAGGGAACTCTAGGCTAAAATGAGTTTCTTATGAATATCCTGTGACTGAGTTTAATTTTAATTTATCATTTCATCGCCAATGCTTAGTAATGCAACATATGTCTACATTTTGTTTATACTGGAGTGGTACTTCCACCATGGTAATTTTATTTATGAGTGACCAATTGTTATGGTGTAATGCAGCAAAGTCTGGACATTTAGAAGCTTCTATTGAAACAGTTTCTACTTCTTTATCTAATGAAACTTCTAAAACAGCACTTCCCCTAAAAAACTTTCCGTGTCTTTCTTGCATGTGTCTTCTGCCTGCTGGAGACAATCAATAGGTGTATTAACTTCTGGGGTTTGTACAAGTTTTGTTTTATTCACCTCTGCCCTGTCTAGTTTCTACCATTTTGTAATTTGTGTTTGACTGACAACTTGAATTATTTTCTTCTGGCCTATTTGGTTTAAACCACTCGGTTATTTGCACTTCATGGATGACATTATTGTTCATAACTTGGCTAAAACACTTTGTAATCTCCATGTGTTTACCACTCATCTTTTTTCCTTCACTCTTTCTCAAAATGGGAATACATAATTTTGCAGCTAGTAATTCTTTTCCTGGTGCATTAAATGAAGTCTATGGACTGCATGGAATCTTCACTCCAAGCTGCTCAATCCACAGTATCAATATTCTTAAAATATGTACTTCTGCAATACACTTGTTTACACCATAATTTCATAGTTCACACATGACCAGGGTAGTAAATCTTTATATTATTGGTTACTCACAATGAGTACATTATTTAGGCAATTCCTCATTTCTGTACTAACTGTGTATTTCTCATTTTTATAGATTTCATTTGATCCTCCTACTAACACAGCGACAGCAAAGTTCTGTCAAAACAGGTCAGATTTGCACAACCCAGAATAAGTGTACCAGACTACAATTACCATTCAAGTTATCTGGTTCCAAATGTTGATGGTCCACTGTATACCTCATCAGCATGCAATAATGGCAGGCTCTACATACTGGATCAGCTCAGACAGCAATACTACTTAATCTCTTCAGGCTCAGAAGTTAGCATCCCAGACCTCAACCATCACAGCCTACAGCCTTGCAGCTTCATGCAGCAAACGTTTCTACAACCACTGTTTATGGCTCCATAACACATCTTTATGGAACTTTCAAATTGCAGATATTATTGAACCTATCCTCAGAGCTACTGGATTTATCCAGTGGCACTCTAACCAAACACAACACCGGCTGTGTAGTCTCTAACATCATTTGCCACATCCTGCCTCAGAAGCAACACAACAGCACTGCAGCTTCTTCAAGTGATGAATGACAAAATATCAAAACAAATCAACATTACAATCATCTCTTGACTGTGTCACCATACTTGAACAAATCCAACAAATCCTGTTTCATTACATTGAAATCTGATTAAAGTCTCTATGTCTCCAACAATATAATCAAACAGTATGTCTGGCAATGAAAAACAGTCTGATAAGCTGACCACAGCACTACACCATCTCCAAAACCTGAAACCAACTCCAGCCATTGATGACAACTTTATCAGACAGACATAACACAGCTGTGGCATGCCTCCATCTGCCTATGCAATCTTCCCATACCATCCAGGTCAGCAACATCCTCCTCACACTAGTCGATTCTGTCTCTGCCACATACAGTTCACACCTGCAGCCACCAAGAGGCCTTCCATGAGTGTTATTCACTCCATGTGACATCACAAATGGTACTGTAAACAAGAACCTCACCACACTAGGGCTCCTGTTTTAACACAGGCCATGCCATTTCCCTCTCATTAAACTCTGCACAGGCAAACAGTGTTTCATGATCTACTAAAAGTAGTAATAGTTTGACCCTCAGACAGCCCATGTGCTTCACTCATCAAACTAGTGCTGAAGAAAGAATTTTACACTTATGTGGTGACTACAAAATTCTTAACACTTGTTCTACCATCAATAATTGGCTGATACCTTATATACAAGACTTTAATCTCTGTCTGGTGGTTGCACCTGAATCCACTATTCTGAACTATAAACAAGTTTATCAAATACGAATGCACCAGGAAGGTTTTCAAAAGACAGCAATCATTACACCATTCAGAATATTTGAATATCTCTTTAAGCTGATGGCCTCAAAAATTCAGCCTAGACAAGGCCAAGATTTTTAGACAGTGTGGAATTGAAGCTGCCCTTCTGTTATGTTTACCTAGAAGACATCCTCATCTTCTTACAAGGTAATGACATTCATGCAGTTCCTCTTGATCATGCTTTCTATGTTCTTTCAGAGACTCACATCACTATCAAATATGAGAAAATCCACCTCTGACAAACTGAAGTTATCTTCCTGGATCATGTAGGTAACACCATAGGCACCCATCTAACATTACAGTGAATAGAACTCATCCATCAATTATTCTTTCCCCATGACTAGCAAGAATCATGACATTTCCTGGGGATGATAAAGTTCCACCAACACCACCTACCACATGTGGCTATCATACAGGCACCATTAATGGAGGCACTAAAAAACAAATCTACAATGGACTTCTGAAATTTAGACAGCTATCAAATGACTAAAAGATTACCTGAAATATGTGACAACCTTGGCCCATCCATTCCTCATACACAGTTATCAGTAACTATTAGATGTGAGCAAATTTTCCATCAGTGCAGTCCTCCTACAGGCATCCAACAATCACTCAGATTCTTTTTGCCCAAAAATAACTGCCTCATAATGCAAATTGTTAGTTTACAACTGTGAATTACTTGTGGTATATGAAACAATTCATCAATTTAAGGATGATATCAAAGGTAGACCATTGATTATCTACATGGACCACTGGCCACTACTGGTCTCAACATGTGACCCACCATAAAAAATTAGACCAAGACATTTCTGATACCTTGACTACGGATGACATCATTGTGAATTACGTGCCCTGCATCAGTGTTATCTCAGCACAACTTGATTGTAATGAGTTCACAGAAGCACAACAGAGAGAGAAACAAATTCAAGACCTACTCAATGACACAACCATGAACCTTCTACCGGATACAACAAGACAAATCTTGTGCAATGTCTCACAAAATCTAACTTGTCCCCTATTCCTGCAACAATTTGGGAAACTCATTTTGAACCAAAATCTTAGCACATCGCACGATCCAACCAATGGCAAAACTTGTTGCTGAGGATTTTTATGGCCATTTGTCAAGAGAGATTACAGAGGAAGGACACATACACATATACCTTGTCAGAGAAACAAAAAAGAGGACAACATCAATAACCGCCATTTGAACAATTTACCATAAAAAAGGGCAGTTCCAACACATCCATATCAACTTTGTAGGACCCCTTCCTGAATCTCAAGGTTATTGGTATATGCTATCAATCATTGATCATGTCACACAATAGGTAGAAGCTATTACTGTATACAAGATGTCAGCAGAGGCAACAGTCAGAGCTTTCTTCAACACCTTGATTGCTCGCTACAGATGCCCTGTGCTCATTACCACTGACCAGAGCTGACAGTTTGAGTCTGCTCTTTTCTCTGCACTCTGCTCTCTCTGTGGCACCCACTGTGCAAAGCATTGGTATGATGGGACAGTGGTACCAAACATTAAAGGCTGTTCTAATGTTGCATTGAGATAGAAGCATTGCCATTGGTGTGCCTAGGAATAGGCACCACACCACAGAAGAAAGGCCTCAATGCATCCTTCTTTGAATTCCTATGTGGCAAATCACTCACCCACCTATATTGCAAATCACCCAACATCCCTGTGGTTTTCTTGCTTCAGATACGATTGTCTGGCACCACTGAACTTCCAACATCCATTGTGAGAGTTAAGGAACATATTGTTTGTCTGAAAATTCTTCCTCCACAACCCCATGGTGCACCTAAGATTTTCACCCCCAAAATGTTCATACTTTGCTCCATCATTCTCTCTGAGATGATACAATCTGGCCCACTTTGTAGCTTATGCATAGGACCCCACACAAAGTGCTAAAACTCAAAGCATATATATTCAACATTTTTCTCAATAGCAATACCACTACAGTGTCAGTGAACTGTTTGAAAGTGGTGTGGATGCTTCAGGATGACCCATCCACCACTGATGCATTGACTCCCTCCAGTTTCCATGATAATGTGACTGTGCATACCATGCTCATCACTGACTTCATGGTAAAGCTTGATCTCAACAATTTCCAGCCTGATGGCCTGAGCATTGAACTGATAGACAACTTCCTCATCTTCAAAGGCAGACACCCTAAATTTGACACCAAGAATGGGTTCATCAGCTGCTATATCACCTGTTCTTGTATACTGCCTAATAATTTTGGTACAGCAGCCCTCCCGTTGTGGCTATCTTCTGATGGCTTTTACAATGTTACCATTCCTCAGACATCACTACCCACTATGGAAGCAGTGATGGAAGACAGGGATAAGCTACCACAACCCAACCCTAACACAGTGCATCCAGTGCCAGAAGCCCCATCCATTATGACTGCACACTGTGCCTGCCCCCATACCTACATGATTAATTCCTCCATGCAGTATAATAAACTGCTCATCCTCATCACCCCTCTGTTTCACATTGCATGGAAGGGGGGGTGCAGGGGGGGGGGGGGGCAATCTCTATGGGAACCTCATACCTCCTAACACTTAGGCGCCAACGCCCGTAAAAATACGGGCATGCGTGGCCTGCCCAAAAGTCCGGCGCCCGTAATTTTACAGGCATGTGTTCTCATTCTTCCCCTTCCTTACTTTGTGTGTTCTTACAGCTCCCGCTTGTCTAGGAGGCACTGCATGGACTGTAGTTTGAGTATTGGTCACTAGATGATGTGCGCATGATGTGGAAGGGTGTGCTTCCCTTTTTATTTGTCGGGATTTGTGAGCGGCGATTTTTTCCTGCGCGGTCTCAGTAGCAACATGGCAAAGCATGGCTTGACAGACAAAGAAATTGCTCGTGAGTTATATCGTGATTTAGAAGAAAGTGACGTTGATTTGTCAGAGAAAGATGTTGTATATGACTCTGATGATGATGTGGACTATGTTCAAGGAGAAGTTTTTGGCAGTTCAGGTAAAGAATTCTGACAACAAAACATGTATAATTTTTGTTCAGATTTTCACTGAAAAAAGTCTCAGTATGTAATTATGACTTTATTTGCAAATAGTACTCTTCTGATAGATTCATAAGAGGAGAGCAGGTGTCCAAGCATTTCAGCAGCAAGTAATCCCATCGATATTGTGCGTGAAGAACGAGCTAGACTGACGGCGAGGGGAAAGCCGAGACCTGTGTGCCACACCGATTCTGAGGAATGTTAGGCGACTACTGATAGTGCACCAGATATTGATCTATTCTCAGGACAATCTGGAGTATGTAATGTTGTCAGTTTAGACCAGAACAGTGCACCTCAAGAATTTTTTTCGTTTTTCCTGACAGACAGTATGATGAAACATATAAAGGAACAATCTAATCTGTAAACTCAACAATGCATCAGGAAATTATGAAGCACAAATTCCCTTTCACCCACCTGCTCATAATCAAAGTGGAAAGGAGTTACACTTATGGAAATAAGGAAGTTTCTGGCAATTGTAGTCATATGTGTGTAAGTGTGAGGCCACGTATAGGAGAGCACTGGTCCAAGAACCCTGTTGTGTCGTGTAATTTCTGTCCACAACATCTTTTTCCATGACAATTTCTTTCTATTTTGAGAAACTTCCACATTAGTGATAATTCCTTAGCTAAGAGGAAAGGAGAAACTGGCTATGACCCACTGCACAAGGTGAGATCCCTCCTAGATAATGTGTGTGCTAATTTTCAGTGTGCATATACACCATCTCAAAAAATTACAATAGATGAAGGCATGTGTAAATTTCAAGGTCACGTGTATTTCAAACATTATATGCCACAAAAACCAAATAAATATGGTATTAAACTGTACATGTTATCTGAATCTGACACAGGTTACATCAGGAATTTCTCTGTTTACATGGGTGAAATGTCTGACACAGTGACTCTGGTAGAGATTGCTTGCAAATCTGTCAGGAAAAGGCTACACTTTGTTTACAGACAGATTCTACACAAGTCCAATACTTGCTTCAGAACTGGAAGCAGCAAAAACTGCTCTTGTGGTAACAACAAGAAAATCTCGGCAGGGATTGCCTCGTGCTATAACAGATCCAAACCTTCAGCAAGATGAATTTATTTTCAGGCGTACAGGAAATATGTTTGCACTGTGTTGGAAGGACAAAAGAAATGTGCACATGATAAGTACAAGGCACACTGCTGAGATGGTCACTTTCACTATCACAGAGGAAGAGAGAAGTCAAATCCAGCCTGTGTAGTGCACTTCAATAAAAACAAGTTTGGTGTTGACTTATCAGATCAGCGATTGTCATACGGCGTATTTGAACCTCAAACTGTGAAGTGGTGGAGAAAGTTGGCATTCCATGTTATACTAATGGCAAGTGTAAATTCCTGCGCATTATACAATAAGGTTACTGGAAAATGCCTCACAACATCTCACTTCATGACAGTTATCTGTGAAGATCTTGCACAAAGCAAAGATCTTGAACCCCGACCTGGTCCATCTGGACTCTCAAGACTATCAACTGGAAATAATTTCCTGGAAAAGATTGAGACAGAAGTAGGTAAGAAACAGAAACAACAACAGTGTGTAGTGTGTTCTCTGAGAGGAAAAAAAACTGACTGGAAAAGTGTGGCGAAAAGACACAAGCTACCAGTGTAGTGAATGTGAAGTAGCATTGTGCAAAATGCCGTGCTTCAAAATTTACCACACAAAGAGCAAAATTGCATTCTAAAATAGTCACAGGAGGTTACTGTAGATAAGACATACTGTATCCATCACAATTACAATTTTTGTGTAAAATAAAAAAAATTTCCTTCTAGGAAATACAGTGAATATACCTTTGACCAATTTTTCCTTTTTCCAAAAACAAGGTTATAATAATAACACTTGACAAAAGTATGTATTAATTCAAGGGAAAGGTATTATATATGGTTTTAAACAAGAAAGTCTAGGTTTTTCAATAAGAGTAATTTTATTGCTATAACTGAAACCTTTCATGAGTTGTAGTAGTTTAAAATACGTTAAAACCAGCCAGTCTTTATGGTAGACACCCGCGCGTAATGGCTCAGGACCCAAAGTGCTAACATAACTGACTAGTGACTTTAATTTACAATGGATGATCTTTGGCTCATTGTGTACTCAATAATGTGCTCTGTGCTTCTGAGTAGAGCAGTCATGTTTGTCTTGCTGCATAATATTCATACAGACAGAATTATTATCATAATTACCATGTCATAACTTAGTTATACCGCTCCTACACTGTACTGGACCACCACCAGTAATTGGTGTTAGTCCTAACAAGTCAATAAGGCAAGTAAGTAAAATGCTACAGTTCACACATAGTACACTGCAATGGTCAATTTAATCATTAATTGAAAGTGACTGTGCTCAATAGTAGCTCACTCAAATGACAATGACGGTTGAAGTCACCTACGAGCCATGACACAGTTGTCAAAATATTCATTAGCCTGAGTTATAAAAATCATTTCAGAAATTTTAAACAACTTCACTTAGTTTTCATAGTGCAGGTGCATGTATTTCCATAAAAAATTAGATATACCTGTAATATGACCAACTATTGGGAGCATGGATGTTACATATTTGTTAGACTGACCAGGACTGCATGCAGACTGCTACCTTTGAGAGATGTCCATTTATTTATGACTGGAATGTGAACAAATTGTTCAAAAAAATGGTTCAAATTGCTCTGAGTACTATGGGACTTAACATCTGAGGTCATCAGTCCCCTAGAATGTACAACTAATTAAACCTAACTAACCTAAGGACATCACACACATCCATGCCCAAGGCAGGATTCAAACCTGTGACCGTAGCAGTCACGCGGTTCTGGACTGAAGCACCTAGAGCCGCTCGGGGTCTGTGGCCAGTGAACAAATTGTTATTTTAGAAACTACACAATCATTCCTAAAATAGCAATGTTGAATTCTGCTATTTAGGGTGGACCATAAGTACACTCCTGGAAATTGAAATAAGAACACCGTGAATTCATTGTCCCAGGAAGGGGAAACTTTATTGACACATTCCTGGGGTCAGATACATCACATGATCACACTGACAGAACCACAGGCACATAGACACAGGCAACAGAGCATGCACAATGTCGGCACTAGTACAGTGTATATCCACCTTTCGCAGCAATGCAGGCTACTATTCTCCCATGGAGACGATCGTAGAGATGCTGGATGTAGTCCTGTGGAATGACTTGCCATGCCATTTCCACCTGGCGCCTCAGTTGGACCAGCGTTCATGCTGGACGTGCAGACCGCATGAGACGACGCTTCATCCAGTCCCAAACATGCTCAATGGGGGACAGATCCGGAGATCTTGCTGGCCAGGGTAGTTGACTTACACCTTCTAGAGCACATTGGGTGGCAAGGGATACATGCGGACGTGCATTGTCCTGTTGGAACAGCAAGTTCCCTTGCCGGTCTAGGAATGGTAGAACGATGGGTTCGATGACGGTTTGGATGTACCGTGCACTATTCAGTGTCCCCTCGACGATCACCAGTGGTGTACGGCCAGTGTAGGAGATCGCTCCCCACACCATGATGCCGGGTGTTGGCCCTGTGTGCCTCGGTCGTATGCAGTCCTGATTGTGGCGCTCACCTGCACGGCACCAAACACGCATACGACCATCATTGGCACCAAGGCAGAAGCGACTCTCACCGCTGAAGACGACACGTCTCCATTCGTCCCTCCATTCACGCCTGTCGCGACACCACTGGAGGCGGGCTGCACAATGTTGGGGCGTGAGCGGAAGATGGCCTAACGGTGTGCGGGACCGTAGCCCAGCTTCGTGGAAACGGTTGCGAATGGTCCTCGCCGATACCCCAGGAGCAACAGTGTCCCTAATTTGCTGGGAAGTGGGGGTGCGGTCCCCTATGGCACTGCGTAGGATCCTACGGTCTTGGCATGCATCCGTGCGTCGCTGCGGTCCGGTCCCAGGTCGATGGGCATGTGCACCTTCCGCCGACCACTGGCGACAACATTGATGTACTGTGGAGACCTCACGCCCCACGTGTTGAGCAATTCGGCGGTATGTCCACCCGGCCTCCCGCATGCCCACTATACGCCCTCGCTCAAAGTCCGTCAACTGCACATACGGTTCACGTCCACGCTGTCGCGGCATGCTACCAGTGTTAAAGACTGTGATGGAGCTCCGTATGCCATGGAAAACTGGCTGACACTGACGGCGGTGGTGCACAAATGCTGCGCAGCTAGCACCATTCGACGGCCAACACCGCGGTTCCTGGTGTGTCCGCTGTGCCGTGTGTGTGATCATTGCTTGTACAGCCCTCTCGCAGTGTCCGGAGCAAGTATGGTGGGTCTGACGCACCGGTGTCAATGTGTTCTTTTTTCCATTTCCAGGAGTGTATTAGTGAAATCACTTCATGCATACGTTTGGGGATACTTTACTTACAAATACAAGCACCATATTGACAATCACTGTAAGATATGCAAATTTCTTAATTAATGACTCATCTGTTAGTAAAGTTTGTCACATTGTGCTGAAAATCAGGTTAATAGAAGTGCAATGACAAGGATCAGAATTTAACAAGTATTGCAGCCAAATCAGTAATGTAAAATTTGGCTGTCTATGAAATCTTATATTCCCAGTTTCATAGAATTTGGACTACGTTATTTATTGAACTACCAACATTTATATCTTGTGATGTCACAATGACCAAAAATACTTAATAGCTCATAGTGTGTATCTTGTTAAATAATGTGATAGAATTTTCAATGAAGTGTAATTTGTAATCATCTGAAATCTCAGAAAATCTAGGTGCAACATTGAAATCAGCACTTCAGAACTATTGAATAATGAATCTGACTGGGAAAGAGAGTAGTTGACATATTGAAATATTCCAACAACTCACAAATGTGCAGTACTTAGAAAATGTACAGTATTTAAGAAATAAACACAGTGTAAAACATTAATTATTCACAAAGTTGAAATATAACAGATGGAATAGTTCCAGTGTGCCATGTCATAACTGACTAAGTAATTTTTAGTTATATTGCTTTAAATCCACCTGAGCTGAAGCAGATATGACTGACCTCAGGCGCTGCATTAGTTATGCCTATCTGCATCACCAGAATACTAGGAGCAGCAGTAGTACTGGCAGGAACAGAATGATTTTGATATTAGGTGAAACTTATTGTATTTTGTTGTTAAAGGAATTAGTGACACTTTCTGTAACAGTGCGCTCAAGATGAAATTGTAGCTTCAGTTTATTTCATTCATACAGCAAAAACTCATGGAATACTAATAAAGCACTTGTTATGCTTCACTTTCAATGGAGTCTACGTGTTACAAAAGCCTCCATCAAAACCAAAGAAAGTAAAATCAGGTCCTTCTTTTCCAGGAAGTGTAAATTACTACTGTTCATTAATTTTCAATTTTTCTGACTTTTTTTTCAGACATCTGAATACAAGTTCACTTTAAAAAATGATGGGGTAGTTCCGTCAAGTTTTGTAATGGAATTGATAATGACAGAAGTTAATTACATTCATCAGCCCAGCTGGTTGTCAGACAAACACCTGTCATTGCAAGCATTGCTTGCAACCAATACCAGGAGTGCTGCATCCATTGACCAGTTGGGATCCCAGCTGTCATGTGCCAGTAACAGTAAGTGAAGGAATGGAAAATCTAGGATGGAATGTAACAATATAATCCTTTATAGCAGAGAAGCTGAGTCACAAAAAGGCACAACAAAAGACTGTCAGAAAGTGAGCTTTTGACCAACAAGGCCTTTGTCAAAAATAGACAATATACACATACATACATTCTCACTCAAGCACATGTCACATATACTTGACCACAGTCTCTGGCAGCTGAAGCCAGACTGCAAGCAGCAGTGCATGATGGAAGAGGCAACTTTGTGGGGATAAGAAGGAGGCTGGGGCAGGTAGAGGAAGGGATAGCTGGGTAGGGGTGGGGGACAGTAAAGTGCCATTGGTGAAAGCATGCAGGGAGTAGATGGAGGGAGTGTAGGGCAGCTAGGTGCAGTCAGCTGGTCAGATGGTGGGTGGGGGAGAGAGGGGAGATAGCAGAAAAGGAGAGAAGTAAAAAGAGTGGGTGCATTGGTGGAAGAGAGGGCTGTGTAGTGCTGACTACTTCTCATCTTGCCCTGAAATGAGAAATGTCCTACCCACTGTCCTTCCCACCCTTCCCAAAGTGCTATTCCACTGCCCACCGAACCTACACAATATTATTGTCCATCCCTATACAACCACTGCTCCCAGTCCCTTGCCTTAAGGCTACTATCAATGTAATATACCTAGATGCAACACCTGTCCATGCATCCTCCCACCATCAACTACTCCAGTCCAGTCACAAACATCATCTATCCCATCAAAGGCAGGGCTACCTGTGAAACCAGTTACATCATCTGCAAGCTAATCTGCAACCAATATGCTGCATTCTATGTGGGCATGACAACGAGCAAGCTGTCTTTCTGCATGAATGGCCACTGACAAACTGTGGGCAAGAAACAACTGGGCCCTCATGGTGCTGAGCACACCACCTAACACAATATTCTTCATTTCAGTGACTGATTTACAGCCTGTGCCATCTGGATCCTTCCCACCAACACCATCTTCCCTGAACTGTGCAGATGGGAACTCTCCCTGCAATATATTTTACCTTTCCATAACCCTCCTGCCCTCAACCTTAGTTAGTCAGTATTCTTACCCATCAAGCTCCTTCCCTGCTCCCATTCCAGCACTACACAGCCCTCTATTCCACCAAAGCACCCACTGCTTTTGTTTCTTTCCTTTTCTGCTCCCCCCCCCCCCCTTTCCTCTTCGCCATCCTCCATCTAACCTCCTGACTGCATCTAGCTGCCCTACACTCTTTCCATCTCGTTCCTGCATGCCCCCACTAGCAGCACCCTGCTGTACCTCCCCCTCCCTGCCTCAGCCACCTCCTTAACCTCCACCCAATTGCTTCTCCAATCATGTGCTTTTGCTTGGAGTCTGGCTTCAGCTGCCAGAGAATGTGGTCATGTGTGTGTGAATTGTGTTTGTGTGCGTGTATGTGTGTGTTGTCTATTTCTGACAAAGGCCTTTCATTGGCTGGAAGCTCACTTTGTGACAGTATTTTAGTTGTGCCTGTCTGTGACTCAGCATGTCTGTCATATGGTGAGTAACAACTATCCTTTTCATAATATAGTAACAGTTGGTATATTTATTTATCCAGGGATCGTCTCACAATGATAAAGAATTCTTCATCATAATGCAATGAGAATGAACAGCTCAAATACACATTCACACAGAATATATAAGGCTGTAATTATGAGGGCACTACAGGTGGTCAGCTATGGTCTTACCGGGAATTTTACATAATTGTCTGGAACTCTAAATCACCGATACAGGTTTCCATATTTTTCATTCATCAGAAGTTGTCATCCCCTTATTATTATGAATACTAGCAAAGCTCTTATATGTCATTACTGGTTTATAATAAATTATAACCACAAAGGAAAATCATGTACTTCAATTAAATAATTAATTAGTATTACTTATAAATAAAAGTACTGTTAATTATTAGTGGATTTCTTTTTATTTTGGTTGATTAGGGAGAACAAGAAACAGTTTTTTTTTTTTTTCAGAAATAAGCAAAGGCATTGAAGGAGAACATCAAATACCCTTCTCAGTCAGTCCAAAGGAAGGAAGTCTAGAACCAAACCAAGAGATGGAGTGTTGTATTAAGTTTTCACCTAGCCTCCTGTTCGAATATAAATCCACATTAATCTGCAGGTAATAAACAGCTTATATTATGAGACCTACTCTTCCTTTTTTAAACAGTTATTCAATGCTGCTTCATTAACTGCTTAAAATGGAAACTCCAGGTTGGAATATCAACAATGTAAGGAAATGCATAGATTGCTACTCAACATAAAGATGAACTTTGAGTTGCAGACAGGCACAACAAAAACACTGTTATGCTTTAGCTTTTGGCCAAAACCTTGAATGAGGACTGGATTACAAATGCTAGTGTACACACCCACAATACAAGAAGGAAGAATGATGTACGGAGCATACCCCACCAACTGGAAATGCTAGAAAAAGTACCCTAGTACTCTGGTATCAGACTACTAAGAAGTCTGCCTAAAAACCTGCAAGATAGTGTACTTGACAATGAGTTTCCAATGAAACTTAAACTTCATCACATTGAAAAAAGAGTTTTACAGTATTGCAGAATACTTATGCCATTAAATTTGTATATATTGTTATTCATCATCAATTATGTAAAAATGTAAGCTAAAGGTGTAGAAAAATAAGTGATAATGAATGTTAATACTTTTGACATGTACTATATTACATGTACATTTACTGTACACAATGTAATCTTACAGGATCAAATAAAATTCAATTCAATTGTTCGGAGAAGATAGCCCACACAAACACAAATGTTCACACAAACAAGCACATCTCATGTGCACATGACAGCAATCTCTGGCAATTCGAGCCAAGGTCATGTGTTGAGGTGTGCTTCATTGAGTGAATGAATAAATTTTTTTCTTCTTCTTCTGTAGAAGGCTTTGTCAGAAAGTTAAGTCATAGCAGTCCTTTCATTGTGCCTGCCTGTAACTCAGTGAGTCATGTTTATGGTGAGTAGCAGTCTATCCTTTTCCTTGTATTGTCAATAAATTGCTAGGTCATATTTGAATTTATACCATATCTTACATTCTTCATCTGTATAAAGTATACTCACTGCTGTGAAAAAATATACATAAGATAAAGTTGTATGTTCTCTTTTTAGGGTATTGAATTGCCAGCCTGACATCGAAAAAAAATCTGTAGTAATACATGGCAGTACCCTGATGCCAGTCTGCCATTTCCAAATTGAAGAATCTGACTACCTGAGTAGTGGAAGGCGAATACCTTCCTTGCCAGCTCCATGCAGAATAGGAAATGACATTTCCTTTGTACCAGGAGCTCCACTAAACTCTGACACAAAAGTGATTGAGTTCAAAAGCTTTGGTTCTGGACACCCATGTGTACGGTATGAGAGATGATAAAATAACACACATATTAATTACATACTGGCTATAGGACAAATCAACAAGAAATATTTGATTTCATCATGACTTAGTGGCATATTTCTGTTTTAATTTCTGAACATTTAAAACAAGTTGAAGATCTTTGTAGTATTTAGAAATCTTATTAAAATCTGACTGAATATTTTTGCAGCTTCTTTCTAACAGTATTTGATTATAGATAACTGCATTACCTGCAAAAAGTCTGAGGTTTCTATTAATATGGTCTGCAAGGTCATTAATATTCAACATTAATAGCAAGGGTATCATCACATTTCCCTGGGGCACACCTGAATTTACTTCTACATCTGATGATGACTGTCCATCCAAGATAATATGCTGTGTCCTCCCTTCCAAAGACTCCTCAATCCAGTTACAAACTTTGTTGATACCCCATATAATCATACTTTTGATAATAAGTGTATATGTGCTACTGAGGCAAAAGTTTTCTGGAAATCAAGAACAGTGCATCTACCTCCATACCTTTATTCTCAACTTTCATTATGTAATGTGAGAAAACAGTAAATTGGGTTTCACATAATAAATGTTTTCAGAATCCATTCTAAAAACAATATTGCGGAAATCCACTATGGCCTGAAGCACTCTGGAGGGATATCAATATTTTGAGGACATGAGTGTGCACAACATGACTGAGTGTCTCAGCTGAATAAAGGGAAAAAGTTAGAGAGTGCTTTTAAAAGGAAAAAATATTTTCACATATAATGTTATGAACATGCAATTCTTCAACAAATAGTTTCAGAGAGTATTGACTGTGCTTACACCAGAAACCAAACTGTAAAGTATATGCAGTATTTGTAGCCTTCCAGCAATAACATCTCGTATAAATTTTGTAATCCTGTAAAGGAAGCATTTAAATAGAATTATTTTTTTGCTCATTCATTTTTGAAGACAAGGAAGCACTTAATTAGGAAGATAAAGGGAAATACGCCCAAGTTTTTGTGGACCATGGACAAATGGCTTCAAAATTGAAGATATTCTATGTGTTTGCAACACTAGGGGTGTGTGAGTGCATATTGTTTCTCAGGAGTGTCATTCCTCATATGCACCAAAGTGAGTAACGTAATGGAATTGGATAGATACAAAATCTACTCGTCAGGTGGTAGCAGAACACACACATCAAAGAAGGTTATAATCAGGCTAGCTTTCATAGCCAGTTGTTCCTTCTTCAGGCAGAAGGGTTGAAGGGGAAGGAAGAGGGGTAAAGAAAAGAGACTAGAGAGGTCTAGGGAAAGGGGTAGATTTTAGAAAAGTCACCCAGAACTGTGGGTCAAGGGTGACTTACGGAATGTGATGAGAACGAAATACTGATTTTTGGGAGGGTGATGGAAATCTATTGAAGATATGGTGGGCAAAATCTCAGAAAGAATGGATCTCATTTCAGGGCATGAGTTTAGGAAGTCATAGCCTTGTTGAAGTAGCTGATGAATACATTCCATACCAGTATATTGCTGAGTGACTAGTGGTTGTAACAAAATTTTTTGGCAAGAGGGGGGGGGGGGGGGGGAAACTGGAATTGTGACAAAAATACAACAAAAATAATCATTGAAAGATTATTAGATTAAACAGAGAATTTGAAAAGTTGGTTGTTGTACTTGTGTTCCAATGACATCAAGATTGTGTGATCATGGGTGTCTCTTTATTATTGATCACTCTGGCCTCCACCGCTCAGAGTTAACTTTGACACAAATACATATGCTTACTGCTAAAACAGTTTCCAAACACTACACTTTAGTAATTAGTTTTGCAGTGACATATGAAGTTCAGTTCATTGCTTCTACATATCTTAGTTCAGTGTAACTTGGTGTAACCTGCTTCCTGTCACTGCTGCTGAAGTTGTCATACCAGCCCATTTTATCTGCAAACTGGATCTAGTTACATGAATTCCATGAAATAATCAAGGGACCAAGTTGTTTTTAATGGTTTATTAATGACAAGCTGCACAACTTGTTGGTGGGAGCCCACTCCACACAGCAGGCTACATAGTCACTAAACTGTAGTACAACAATTATATTATTACACTGACATGCGACACAATGGTCGCATCTGTGAACTGTCTCCAACTGAGCTTTTTGAGCTTTCTGCTCCCCCTAGTTATATGTTCTTAACAATGAAGTTAGCAAAACAATACTGTAAATTTATAAAATTAACAATTACAAGTTCAAAGTTATTATGAATAGCTATACACAAAACCTTTCATATATTATGCCCAAATTGGAGTATACAATATAAAAGATTTTTACATAAGATACACATCACATTATACAAAATAGTGAAAAACCACAATGCCAACCTATTTTTTTAAATTATGGTTTCATTACTGAATGCAAAATAATGCTAGCATATATTGGACAAACATGACATACAAGTAAACAAATGAAATAGTAAATTTTATGAAATTTAATGTATTATATGAAATCACTTATTAGATACAATTGAAATTACGAAACTTTCAATGAATTGCCTCTTTGGAAAGTATTTCATTAGGGTATCAAAACATGAATGTAAAACAGGGGGTTGTTTTATTTCATGTGCTCCAAAGTTATTTTTTGGAGGGATCAGCAGTACCAGGATTAGATGTGATGGCCAGGGAAATTTGCTTTTGAACTAGGCTGGTGGGGTAATTATGTCCAGTGAAGGCTGAGGTGAGAATGGTGTTGTGTTGCTGTAAAGAGCCTATACCTGAACAAATATGTTTCCTTGAATGCCAAGGCTGCATGGGAGGGAATGGTTGACGTGGGAAAGGTGGCAACTGTCAAAATGTAAGTACTGTTGTTTATTAGCAGGTTTAATGTGGACAGAAGCATGTAGCTGGCCTTTAGTGTAGACAAATAATGTGATATCATAAAATACTGTTGTGCTACATTACACTTGATACTTTTATGAACATGTTAATAATATGATCATATGCTTTCATTTACAGAAAATTTGATATTTTGAATCCTACAGAAAAAAATTTTCATTATTTTTGGCACCGTTTGAGTGAATCTGTGTCTGAAAAAGAATTTCCCTTCCACTGTGACACAGTAAGTGGCTGGTTAGCAAGTGGGCATAAGACAACATCATCTTTCAGCTTTTTATCAGAGGAAGTTGGTATCTTTGAGTCATTCTGGTATTTCTGTGTGCCTGAGCTAGAAACTGAAATACCATTTCTGTTGGTGGGAACAGTTACAGAACCATGTGTTTATTTTGCAAACACAAACTTGCAATTTGACTCAACATTCACAAGTAAGTTTACAGTTAATCAGAAAGTAATTATTCGTAAACCTTCAGTGTTTGAGGTCATAATTTACTGCAGGTTGCATGCATCATTTTTGCAGATACATTTGCCCATTCTGCATGTCATTTAGCTGTATACTGATTACACTAGACGTATTTTTTCCTATCTCAGCCAGAGAAATACTTTCTTAACTGTTAATTTTTGGCAATAACTTGTATTACATTGTTTTTCTCATATAAGTAGAATATTCTCATGTACATGTTTTTTAGCATTTTATACTACATAAAACATTTTAGCCTCTACTCCTAATTTCTTTGCATGGACGTGTATAGTGAATTTAAAAAATGGTCCATAACAAGCACTTACAACCAGCATCTGTTGTTCATCTCTTCATTCTCAATTGTAATATCATTTTCAAGCTCTACTTTAGCATGTCAGATTTTTCTGCTCTCAGTAAATTCACCTGGATAACAAATGGTACAAAACATTTCTCATTATATACTGAAATCATTATATCTTAGGCATTATACTCCTGATACCTTGATTTGCCTTGAATAATATGTCATTAGTTCAAGGATTGATAGAGTGACTGATTGAAGAAAGCTACAAAGAGTTGAGTAGCAAAGGGGTGCCTCCACCTACAAGCTCTGCCAAAGCGACTTCAAATCAAAGAAAGAAAAGTTTGATTATATATTTCCCACATACAGACATAGACAATACACTGAAAATAATATACCTCAAGGTTTAACAACATGATATAAAGATGTATGGTGTAATCAAGGTTCAACTATAGTAGCTAGTGTGATGCCAAGAAATAGATAAAAGTTTATTTTCTATGTAAGTAAACTAAAATGGACCAAAAATGTGCTATTTGCAATTTTAAAACATTTATAGAAACAATTAATAAAAGTTGATAATTGGTCTGCTGAAATAAACACTCAGAAATACATGTATACCTGACATTTTAAATTTTCCACTTAATACTTTAAACACCATGCGCACTCAATGCAGATGGCTGTGGCAGCTGACTTTGATGTTTGCTACTGCTGAGAATACCTTGGCTAATGAGCATGCTCATGTGATGAGGCAGGCAAGACTCATATTATTGCAGCAGGCAGCAGGTGTTGCTTAATGGCCAGCTGCTTGGGTTGAGGTCGGTGGTCTCCCCCACTGCTTGAAAGGGGTGGCAAGTAAAGAAAGAGAATGTGCAGCTTTTCTGCACACTGTCAGCTTCCTCAGCTGGCCTCAGCAGGAACAGGGGCAAAACAAGGAATTGAGCTGCACTGCTGGAACCCCCATTTTACACAACAGCTTTGAGTCTGTAATCTTACCCTCCTACACATCACAATCAAAATTCTCTGTCTATAAACGTTTTGAAAGCTTCAAGATACACAAAAGAAGAACTTTTTACTTATCTTCATTATCTCATTGTTGTTGGCTCCAAGTCTTGTTGTGTCTAAGGGTAAGTTCTTGTAGCTGTAATATTTATAATGTTGTGGGTTCTTGTTTAACAGAATAACTGATGTATATTTGCCAGTTGCTATGAATATCTTTTTATTTTATCCATTTTTCTAAATCACACCAACTTTACAATTTTCACTTCTATCACACCACAAATTACATTATTGGTAACACAATAAAAACCATGTCTTATTCCATCAGAAGCATGCCCACTACTACCAAAATTCTGCGGTACTCACAATATTCCAAAGAGTTTACAAAGTGAAAGAGTTTACATATTTTCATGACAAAAGAACAATCATCAAGTTTTATCATTATTTTATAAATGAGCCCAGAAATAAATTTAATAATTAGCATCAGACTGTGCAACTGAATATTAAATGGGCCCAAAATTACGGTATTTCAAATATTTTTCAAAGAAGAGTAATTTTAACTGTATGTACAGAGTACTAACAAATTAATTTCTTTTTCTATATTTTACCCCAAAACATAACACATTATGCACAAAATCATATGAACTTCATAAAAAAGAGAGAGACAGAGGGGTGGGGGGATAATGTTAGAGAGGAGGGTGACTCATTGCAATATCCCCCTCACAAAATTTTGAAACAGAATGTTTGCAGTATTTTGTGACAGACTACAATGTTTGAAAAACGGTGTATAAAATGATGCCAGGTATAGCATATGGTTGTATAGAAGTATCTGATACATATTACAGGGAGCATAAGAAAAATATGTACTATACAAATCATAATCTATACATATATCATGATATGGCATTTATATTTTCAGGTCTATGGAACATACTGTCTCAAGACAAATAATACAAGGTCAAAACTACAACATTGCACCACTAAACTATAGAAATGATTACAGAGATAGTGTAAATAAATAGAATTTATAAATTTTAAATTAAGATCTACACAATCACGTTTCCAAAATCTTCAAAAGAAAAAAAAAAATTTAGAGCCTAAGTGTACAACTACTGAACTGACTCAAAAAACTCACAATGATGGGTACAGATCAGAATAATATACTCAGTCATGAGTAGGAGCCAATCAGCCACATAAACCAGAGTATTCAATGGTATGTTGACTCACAAAAGAACAAAATAATGGAAAAATATTAGGGTCTAATTTTAAGATGTGGAGACTGTAATGGTCACCTGGTCGTAGATATTGCTAATTGCTATAATCGCACTATTTCACTCCCCTTTACGGAGCTTGTTAGCACTTGATGTTAGGTTGGCGCCATTACAATGCATTGTAGTACTCACTGCTGCTTGCTGGATCGCTGCTGTGTCTCGATGTTGATGCTGGCTCTAAATCTGGTTGTCTAGGGTTAAAAACATGAGGTCCCGTGTTTTTTATGTGCTTTTGACGATAAAGAATGAACGAAACCAACAAATATGTAAACTTCAAATATTTATTTCTCTGGTGGCCATCTTAATTCCACTGCCCACCAAAGACTATGACACAACACAACTTCCTTTACATGTTCTTTGGATTGTTTATCCACCTCAAACAATAACACACAAACACACTGTACCAAAGTGACATTCCGACTGCCTCTCGACCCTTCTTGCTGCTCGTATTTATAACATTGTCAAAGAACTACTAAAAAGAGATATAGTTTACAAGTCACATGTACATCTGTTATCATAATTTGTGCAGAAAAGTTATTAATTTGCATCAAGTGACATAATTTAACATGTTATTAAAATGACAGACAGATTTGTTGACTTGACAGAATAATTCTTTGTTACAAAAAGTCCGTTTTTTAGAAGTTTGTCAATTGACTTCTCTAATTTGCATAAATAAGTAATTAACATGAATTATTAAGAAATACATTGGTTTTCGTCTAAAACAGGATTGATTTCGTTAATACTAAGTGAAACCGCTCCTAGTGAACAAATAGGTTTCACTGGGTGATTTTTATTTAAGGAGATCCAAAATACCTAAGTTGTACACTATTTTTCGTACTTCATATTAATTATTTAAGATGAATTCAGTGTTTTTACATGATGACATTTGCTGTATCAGTGATCAAGTGATATTAACTTTTGTGTGGGTTAGTAATTCAGTATAATTTAATGGGTTGACTGTTTATGGAGACATGTTACGCAATCATTGTTAACATACACAATAACTTTTCTATAATCATAAATACTCGTTAAACTGGTTGAATTTGGAGGGTATCGCATACTTCGGTACAGTAAAGCCTTTAATATGTTCCGTTACAATACCCCCCTCAGGTAATATCATTTACAGAATGTTAATGATATTAGCCGACTAGGACAAATGTGTCAAATTGTTAAAATTTGGAAAAGTACTACTTTAATAATTTTTTTTGTTTTACTATGCATAATGTGTATGTATGCAATGACCGTTACTCCGTTTCAAAATGATTTTTTCCTGCAAATATTTTAGTTGTGTTGTTTCAAATGCACTTTGTGTTATGTCACTCAGTATGACAGCATAATAAAAATAATTAGTAATATATGAAAGCAAAAAAAAATTGTTAATCTTTGCTCCCAGTGAGCCACATGGAAAATGATTAAAAACAGACACAAATATATCACATGCGATTTTAAGATATATCAAAAATATATATAAATTATTTCAAAGTCAGTTCTCATTGAGTCACAGATTAATCAAGATAATGGAAGGAACATAAATATATTACATAGATGGACAGGTCATATGTCCATAAGAAAATATTGTAACTGACTGCTCTTTTTGAGCCACATAAAAGAAAGGAAAACAAGGAACATAAATATAAGTATGGACATGATATATAAACACAAACACTAGAGAAGTCACATGTATGAATATAATATGCACTTGCAAAAAAAGGAAATATTTAAAAAACTTGTCTCCCATTGAGATGCATAGTCAAGACAGTACAAGAACATATTAATACTAAAATTGGACACTTAAATTGGTCACAACATAACACAAACATCAAACTTGGTGAACATCTGATTAGCTGTAGAAAATTGTACACAAATCTTATGCCTAAGAACACAATAGTCACAAAATGATGGGTCTTGCACAACAATTTTTTCATTGTCTTTTATTTGGTGCAAGTATGTCCCATATTCAACAATACAAAAGGAAAGTAATAAATGTTTGTCACCTTCTTGCCCGTTGCAAGTAAAGAAGATGTCTCAAAATTTAATATTCAATAGTGACAATATAAATATAAAAACATTCTCTCTGAGATCTGGAACTTCTCCAGGGTCTGTAGGATGAGTGGTAGTTGCTATTAGACACACCCAGTAAAAAACTTTGCTGATAACATGCTTTATGGAAAATGGGTAAGTAACTGTATTCAAACAGGGAAATGTGCTTAACCATGTTTATATGGTTTCAATTCAGTGATGTTTCTTAATCCAAATAACCTTCTTGATCTGGGAAAGATAAGTCTATACGCATTAGGATGTGGGCTTTCTTTTATTTCAAATGGACCAATGTCAATGTTTACTTTAACATATGGACAACCTAGCTCAACATCTTTGTCTATTTCAGTATTTTCAAACAATAGATCATTTTCAATTTCTTTAGTTCCTAAGTCTAATGTCTCTTTCCTACACTTAGACACATCCCTCTCTGTTTGCAAAGCATTGACATTTAAACATAAACCTTTGTTTTCATCTGTTCCTTTTAACACTGTGTTGTCACTTAACAACCTACTGTTTTCACCCCCTTTTTTATAAAGTCCACTACGGATTCTTGTCCACCATGTAGGATACAGGGTTGCACTTACCTTTGCTAATTCTTTCCAAAAGGCGTCTTTGTTTATACAGTTTCCATAGTTGTTCCACAAAACTTCTAAAAACTTTTCCCCTTTCTCTTGAAAACACACATTTACATTCCATCCCTTTATATTTTCTTTAATATTATTATTATTTCCATTCTCATAGATTAGTGTTTCATAGTTCCCAATAGGCAATAGCTTGTCCTCAGATACACATTCCCTAGTCTGCACTTCACTTACATTAACCTCATTATGACCCATGTTTGTCACACCACTTACCTTTACCTCATCATCACTTTTCAATTCTACAAATACTTTTATTTCTTCCTCCACACTCTCATCAACAACATCACTTGATTTAGGATCATTATTTAAATGTCCCTCTATTACTTCTTCCTCCTCCTCCGCAACAACCCCATCTTCAGTTTCCCCCCTATGTATCTGAATCTCAGCAATTGAGTCTTTGGCTCCATTAAACACTTCGTCATCCCCCTTCTTATCAAATAAACCCCCCAAAATAGATTCTATTTGTGGTGTGGTGGTGGTGGTTGTGGTTAGTGTTTAACGTCCCGTCGACAACGAGGTCATTAGAGACGGAGCGCAAGCTCGGGTGAGGTAAGGATTGGGAAGGAAAGCGGCCGTGCCCTTTCAAAGGAACGATCCCGGCATTTGCCTTAAACGATTTAGGGAAATCACGGAAAACCTAAATCAGGATGGCCGGAGACGGGATTGAACCGTCGTCCTCCCGAATGCGAGTCCAGTGTGCTAACCACTGCGCCACCTCGCTCGGTGTGGTGTGTCTGACTTGATATTAACACCAGTATCTTTTTCAGCCCAACTATGGAACTCTGCAATACCTTCAACTTCTGCACTTTCACTATCTACCTGTGCTTGAACACTGTTTTTATTAACTGTATCACTTTTACTCATAGTATCCCAAAACCTTTTATTAAATTCTAATTTATTCATTCTAACAACATCAGAGTTTTCATGGTACTTACTCTTTACATTGTATCCTCTCCTTTTCCAGTTTCGGTTATGTGTTGTCCTATCATAATATTGTCTAGCCCCAAAACTACGGACATCTAGTGGGACTGTCCACCGTTTCCCGGCTGGTTCCCTCGGTCTGTCCGTTTGTAGTTGTCGTTTTGTTCACTAGTTTCAGCAAACCCCCTTCTATCTTGTTCTCTTCCCCAATACCTACTTCTATCATTCCTGTTATCTCTCCTCCATCCTCCCTCCTGTGTATTGTTTCTGAAATCATTTTCATATCTCCTATCTCCCCTATTTGGAGCATTATTTCCAGAATTTTCAAAGTCTCTCCTCCCATAATAATCTCTATTTACATTCCTGTTCCACCCCCCATACTGGTTGTTGCCAGAGCCAAAACTTTGGTTATTTTCTCTTTCCAAGGCCCTATCTAATCTATCTACAAATTTCAGGAACTCTTCCATTGAATCGTCTGGTCCATGGACCAATTCCCACTGCAGTCTCTCTGGTAACCTTCTTTTTAAAACATCAATTTGTGTCATAATATCAAAAGAGTTTTCAATTGATCTCTGCAAAATTTTTGCATTCCCCCTACTTTCCCTCTATACACTGGTCCATTTAGAAATTCTGACTTTAATCTGGCTTGTATGGATTGTGACCAAAATTTGCAAATAAACTTAGCTTCAAACTCTTCAAAAGTATTCCAAGAATCATTATTCTCATTTGCCCAGGATAGGGCCTCCCCTTCTAGAAACCGTTTTACTAACTTAATTTTTATGTTATCTGACATTCCTACCACAAACATATCCTTACATTGGTGAATAAAGTCAATAGGGTGCAGATTTTCACCAGGAAAGCATTTCACTTGGATGTGCCCATACATTGTATTTTGATTGTAAATCGTTTGTTTGGACATCAATGCGTCCTCCAATTGTGTACATTTAGTGTGTATATTTTCTACTTTTGTATCTACATTAGTGGTATACAGGTTGTATTCTTGTTTAAGGTTTTCTGATGTTTTGTCTATTCTCTGAACTAATCTTTCAACTTCAGTATCTACTCTGTTGTAGATGACAGCAATGCTGTCTGTGTTAGCTTGTATGTTTTCATTTAAACTTTCAACTTTAACTTGAAATTCTTTTCTGAAGTGTATCAACTGTTCTCTAGTGTCCTTACTGAGGGTAGTTTTAATTTCCTCACACTTCTCATTGACAACTTCTTTCAGTTTCACACTTATTTCTTCACTGGATTGTTTAAGTTGCGAGCTTATTTGAGTTGCAAACCCTGCTAGCCACTCTGTTAAGTTTAATTGTTCACCATCCCCTGGTTCAATTTTTATATTTCCGACGATCTCATCACTCTCAGGTAGAGACATGTTAACTATTAATTATTTTAAATGACAACAACAACAAAATACCTTGCTTTATGCTATGATGTCGTGATCGGTGTTCCTGTTGGTTTCTTCACTTCTATTCGGTTTTATTGAAGCTGAGGTCTTGATTGATGACTTCTGTTGACATAATCCAGACGTTAATCTTCCAAGCGGTGTGATGATGGTTTTAGGTAGTTGCACAAACACACTTTATTTATTTATTTATTTTTTGACATATTTTCACTGTTGCCACACTGCACAAATAAACTTTTTTTTGGAATGCAAAGCACTTACGAAATTTATCGCTGCACTATTATCATCGATGCACTTAAAGATCCCGGATGAGCCCCCACTTTTGTAATGGTCGCCTGGTCGTAGATATTGCTAATTGCTATAATCGCACTATTTCACTCCCCTTTACGGAGCTTGTTAGCGCTTGATGTTAGGTTGGCGCCATTACAATGCATTGTAGTACTCACTGCTGCTTGCTGGATCTCTGCTGTGTCTCGATGTTGATGCTGGCTCTAAATCTGGTTGTCTAGGGTTAAAAACATGAGGTCCTGTGTTTTTTATGTGCTTTTGACGATAAAGAATGAACGAAACCAACAAATATGTAAACTTCAAATATTTATTTCTCTGGTGGCCATCTTAATTCCACTGCCCACCAAAGACTATGACACAACACAACTTCCTTTACATGTTCTTTGGATTGTTTATCCACCTCAAACAATAACACACAAACACACTGTACCAAAGTGACATTCCGACTGCCTCTCGACCCTTCTTGCTGCTCGTATTTATAACATTGTCAAAGAACTACTAAAAAGAGATATAGTTTACAAGTCACATGTACATCTGTTATCATAATTTGTGCAGAAAAGTTATTAATTTGCATCGAGTGACATAATTTAACATGTTATTAAAATGACAGACAGATTTGTTGACTTGACAGAATAATTCTTTGTTACAAAAAGTCCGTTTTTTAGAAGTTTGTCAATTGGCTTCTCTAATTTGCATAAATAAGTAATTAACGTGAATTATTAAGAAATACATTGGTTTTCATCTAAAACAGGATTGATTTCGTTAATACTAAGTGAAACCGCTCCTAGTGAACAAATAGGTTTCACTGGGTGATTTTTATTTAAGGAGATCCAAAATACCTAAGTTGTACACTATTTTTCGTACTTCATATTAATTATTTAAGATGAATTCAGTGTTTTTACATGATGACATATGCTGTATCAGTGATCAAGTGATATTAACTTTTGTGTGGGTTAGTAATTCAGTATAATTTAATGGGTTGACCGTTTATGGAGACATGTTACGCAATCATTGTTAACATACACAATAACTTTTCTATAATCATAAATACTCATTAAACTGGTTGAATTTGGAGGGTATCGCATACTTTGGTACAGTAAAGCCTTTAATATGTTCCGTTACAAGACCCACCCATGAATCCAAACCACATCAGGTAGAAACCAGCAAAAAATGTTTCGACACAACAAAATGAATAAAGTTTATAATCATATCAATAAGTTCAATCATGTGCATAGAGTAGTTGTAAGAAGCATTAGCCTCAAAACTGTATGTCCTCCTTGAGTACACACACAGTCACGATGATCAGGGCTACCCAAAACAGAGCTAAGAATGAGTCAGTCCACAACTCAAGATACAATCATATATACACTCCTGGAAATTGAAATAAGAACACGGTGAATTCATTGTCCCAGGAAGGGGAAACTTTATTGACACATTCCTGGGGTCAGATACATCACATGATCACACTGACAGAACCACAGGCACATAGACACAGGCAACAGAGCATGCACAATGTCGGCACTAGTACAGTGTATATCCACTTTTCGCAGCAATGCATTCTGCTATTCTCCCATGGAGATGATCGTAGAGATGCTGGATGTAGTCCTGTGGAACGGCTTGCCATGCCATTTCCACCTGGTGCCTCAGTTGAACCAGCGTTCGTGCTGGACGTGCAGACCGCGTGAGACGACGCTTCATCCAGTCCCAAACATGCTCAATGGGGGACAGATCCCGAGATCTTGCTGGCTTATGGTAGTTGACTTACACCTTCTAGAGCACGTTGGGTGGCACGGGATACATGCGGACGTGCATTGTCCTGTTGGAAGAGCAAGTTCCCTTGCCGGTCTAGGAATGGTAGAACGATGGGTTTGATGACGGTTTGGATGTACCGTGCATTATTCAGTGTCCCCTCGACGATCACCAGTGGTGTACGGCCAGTGTAGGAGATCGCTCCCCACACCATGATGCCGGGTGTTGGCCCTGTGTGCCTCGGTCGTATGCAGTCCTGATTGTGGCACTCACCTGCACGGCGCCAAACACGCATACGACCATCATTGGCACCAAGGCAGAAGCGACTCTCATCGCTGAAGATGACACGTCTCCATTCGTCCCTCCATTCACGCCTGTCGCGACACCACTGGAGACGGGCTGCACGATGCTGGGGCGTGAGCGGAAGACGGCCTAACGGTGTGCGGGACCGTTGCCCAGCTTCATGGAGACGGTTGCGAATGGACCTCGCCGATACCCCAGGAGCAACAGTGTCCCTAATTTGCTGGGAGATGGCGGTGTGGTCCCCTACGGCACAGTGTAGATCCTACTGTCTTGGCGTGTATCCGTGAGTCGCTGCGGTCCGGTCCCAGGTCGACGGGCACGTGCACCTTCCGCCGACCACTGGCGACAACATCGATGTACTGTGGAGACCTCACGCCCCACGTGTTGAGCAATTCGGCGGTACGTCCACCCGGCCTCCCGCATGCCCACTATACGCCCTTGCTCAAAGTCTGTCAACTGCACATACGGTTCACGTCCACGCTGTCGCGGCATGCTACCAGTGTTAAAGACTGCGATGGAGCTCCGTATGCCACGGCAAACTAGCTGACACTGACGGCGGTGGTGCACAAATGCTGCGCAGCTAGCGCCATTCGACGGCCAACACCGCGGTTCCTGGTGTGTCCGCTGTGCCGTGCGTGTGATCATTGCTTGTACAGCCCTCTCGCAGAGTCCGGAGCAAGTATGGTGGGTCTGACACACCAGTGTCAACGTGTTCTTTTTTCCATTTCCAGGAGTGTAGTATTGCAATATTCAGGACAAATATAGGTAAGCAGAGTCATAATTAGCTTTGAATGAAGACACAATCTAGAAGATTGAGAATCAAAATCAGTGTATGAAAGCAAACATATATACGAGGGTTGGAACTAAAATAGTGGCAACTATTTATTCACAACCGATACGAAAGAGTTACATGTTTGCACCTGTTACTGTCCTTCAAAGTAGTCACCAGCATTGTGTAGAACCCATTGCCAGTGATGTGGAAGTATACCATAGGCAGAGCCTGTTCTGTTGATGGTGTGAATGGAACAGTCTAAAGTTATGGTGATTCCAATGTATGACTGTGATGATGTTATACTAACGCATTATGTTCCTCCATGGCTGACCGTCAATGCACGGTATTATTCTTTGTTTTTGGAGCATCACCTGCAAAGCTTTGTGAAAGAAGTGGCGACACTTTCTCCGCAACCCACCCATCATTTTGTACAACAATGCGCGGGTGCATACAACGCAAGCTGTGGCTGCTCGGTTCAGTCGACAGGACTGGGAAGTACTGTACCATCAACCATACTCCCTGGACTTTAAATACTTGTGACTTCGATTTGATTCCAAAGATGAAGGAACCACTTTGTGGCATTTGTTTCAGGACTGTTACAGAGATTTGACAGGCAGTAGACCGCTCCATTCGCACCACCAACAAAACAGGCTCTGCTAACGGTATACTACACCTTCCACATCTCTGGCAATGGGTTCTACACAATGCTGGTGACTACTTTGAAGAACAGTAACAGGTGCAAACATGTAACTCTATTGTATTGGTTGTGAAAAAGTAGTTGCCACTATTTAAGTTCCAACCCTCATACATCTTATTATATTATCTACACTTTTAAATGTTTTCCACTCTATTTACTAATTGTCCATACAAGGATTCACTTACAAATGATAAAAAAATACTGATTTAAAGTTACATAATGCATTGGAAAGTCTATCTCCCTACATCCATTTATGCTGAATAACACTGTCTTTAGCAGTCTTGGCTAACAATTCACAAATATCAGTCACAACACAGATCCAGTTGACAGATGCTGGAGTACATTACCCAGTACCCATGATCTCTTTCAAGTTGAGTTTGACTGGTCCAATAGGGTACAGCCATACAGCAGTGTGGGGAGTGGATCTGCATGCATCTTTCAGCTTTTCTAACATTCTAATGACTTAAACTATGAGTATGAATCTTGGTTATATCGGTTTATTTCCCCAAACCACTTTCCACTTCTTTATGAGGTGACTTACTTAGAACTTGCAGTAACTCTTCATTACTGGCCAGCCAGCTGCTGGAAACCCTCTTGTCTTCTTCTCTGTCTAATAATGCTAGGTACAGGAATTTTTATACTCTTTATATTTATGAAATAAGTAGACATACAAACTTTACTTTTTGTCAATTAATGATATATTTGCCCTGTATAAACAATAAAACTCTCACTTTCCACATAAATATGTAACTTCCTGTAAGTCTCTCATACAGCTGAATATCAGAAACAAATTGAGTTACAGTTGAAAGAAAGTTGGCTTAGATACCATAACTTTTCTTAACATCAATCAGAAAATAAGTCTTGCTTATAGCAAGCTTACTTCAGGAGTTTTCAAGAGTTCTTTTTCAAGTGTCTTTGTTTTAAGAACAATAGTCAATGACACAATAAGCACAGAGCTGCACATAAACTCCATGGTTCTTCCTTATGAACTCACTAAAACTTCTGTGGATTTCCCAACAGGTACTTGTTGGCACCGTTCATCTGCCGTGTCTACTTTCTTCCCGCAACTGATTTTAAACCTGCAAGCACAAACATCTGACGTGCAGTAGGTAGGATTCTAACAACCCACACTCATATCCAGAATATCGTGTGTTTGAGATGGTAGAATTTACACAGAAATTCTCGAATCACTGCACTTTCTACCTAGAGTTCTCATCACATGCCCCAGTGGATAGGTAACTTCCTGTCTAGTGCTATCATCAACTCATGAAACATTGTTTTGTATAGTAAATATGCTGTTCAATACCTCCTCCACATCACACGAGATATGTACTTCTTAATCATTTTACACAGTCAGTTATATGGGATTTATGTCAGGTGAAATTAAAAAGTGCTCACATCTGAAACATTAATAAACAGAGTTAAATGCTATGGAAAGAATCGACTAATAAGGTAATACACACACACACACACACACACACACACACACACACACACACCAAATATGCTCAGATACTATTCCTAACCTGTGCAGTATGAATTTTGGAAAAAACCTAACATCAAATTCTAAAGCAGGTATATATTACAGAACACAACTATATAGTGTATCACAATTTTTTAACTCAGTCAATGGATAACATGCAGCTTTAGAAATTAAATCTAAATACTAAATTCCAGACAAATGAAACACAGTTACCGTATTTACTCGAATCTAAGCCGCACTCGAATCTAAGCCGCACCTGAAAAATGAGACTCGAAATAAAGGAAAAAAAATTTCCCGAATCTAAGCCGCACCTGAAATTTGCGACTCGAAATTTGAAGGGAGAGAAAAGTTTTAGGCCGCACCTCCAAATCTAAACAAAGTTGGTCCATTGTAATATGAGACACAATTTAGGTCGAATGAATGACGATACAGCTACAGTAGTTTGGTTCGAGTCGTAAGCTTAGCAGTTAAGCTTTACCAGGTAGCCATTGCTATTCGTCAGACGCTCCGTCGGTATTTATACGGGTACCCTTCCTTTTTCACGTGCTTCGTCTGGTTTGAATCGATTGCTTATTTTGCTTTGATCTGATAAGTGCCGTTTTCTTTGTTATAGATGTTTACGCCACTCTAAGCTGAAAATGCATTACTGTACTGTGTCATGCACTGTTTGTCGCATTCTGATAGTGCGTGTTTACGGCCTGTCGCCGCTCGCGGCATGGCTTGCTTTTGTGCGCGCTACCGCCGCTTACAATTAAAAAAAAAGAGAGAGGAATCGTCTCATTAGTGAAACAATGGCAAGAGACTGCTATTTGTTGTTACTTACACTGCTGCTTTCTTTGATAATGATCAACAAGAACCAAATAATAGACTGTGTATGATAGAACATGTTCTGAACGAGAGTTAGGCGAAAATTTTTCTCCGTTTGAAAATCTTTGCGGCCGCTTCTTTAGTACATCAAATTCTGCACAGAAATTAGTCATCTTAGATTTAAAAATCTAGTTAGTTGCCGTGCTTCATTTCTGACTGTATCACTATTAGGCATAAAAATAATACGAATATAAACATGACACGATACGTATATTCTTCCGCGTTTGCTGTTGTCTCGCTCTAGTATCGTAGTTTATTAGGCAGACAGGATTTAAATGAGATAGCAGCAAACATGAAAGAATACATGGCAAAATGTTTATATTCATATTATTCTTAGGGTGAAGAGAATAGTGCATGTGATTCACATTTCATCAGGTTCCTATTGGCAACCACCTCTTCTCACAGGTAGGAAAAAATTCAGAACGTAGAGTTGGCCATATTGACAAACATCCCAAACAGTCTTGCCAGTCGTATTTTTGTAGTTCATTGAAATTCTGCTACATTTGAAGATGAACAATACGGAATTTGTATTTACTTAGTTGGATAATGTATGAAAATGGTCGAAACTCGGGACGGAGAAAAAAAGCTCGTCTTCCACCTTTTTTTTAAATTTATTTATTGACGCAGAGGTTTTGGTGCCAGTATTTATCTTTGTGTCTACAAAGCATGCCTGTGTAGCGCTACATATATTCGATGGCAGAAGATAGTTGTGGCGGCACCTACTAACATTTTTCAGAACTTCCGCTTGCTTTGCACTCGATTCTAAGCCGCAGGTGGTTTATTGGATTACAAAAACAAGAAAAAAAGTGCGGCTTAGATTCGAGTAAATACGGTATATAGTTTTATGAATCCACAAATAGGTTTAAATTCAGACAATGGATAAGATAGAACTTTAGAAACTACATGATCTTACATTCTACATTCATGACAAACAAAACACAATTATATAGTCTTAAAAATACACAGACACAGTGAATATTTTCTTCTAGATTAAGGTTCATTATGCATTCATGATAATATGTTTTGCCTTCTATACCAAATGTTAAAAGTACTTAACATTTTACATACTTGCTTTGTTTAGCAGTGGCACCTCTTATCTTTACACGTGCAATGGACATTTCCCCAAAATTCTTACTATATTTAATCTTGTCTCTAAGTTGTTCAGATATGTCACAAATTGGGCTACCTGTACCAATCAAACAGTTCCCTTCCCACTGATTAATCTTAATCTTAATGTGACGACATCCAAAATCTGAATCATCATCTCTGTTTGTTAGACACTTGAGGAAAAGATCACTTTCAGTTTCATCAAATGCTACATCTACACTGTTTTTGCAGGTTTTTATCAACTTTACTGGTATCACAGCATTACTATGGTTACACACGTTGCCAGGCAAAGACTGAACACACTGTGTGGATTACATAGCACAGTTACCATCACTTATTACAGAAGGAACACAAAACATATTAGTGTCAGAATTATGTTTCATACTTAGATCCTCTTTCACTTCATTCCACCAATTTAAATACAAATTTTGACTAACAGCAGCTAACTTATTCCAGAATGCTCATTTATCTGCATTATCATCAATTTGGTCCCAAACAAATTTCAAAAAATTTTCACCTTTAGTCTCTAGGCTTACAGATAACTCATCTTTATTGTGTGGATCATTACTCTGTGAAACATTAATGAAAAACTGCTTTGACTGGACTGGTATTCCATGACTCTTACTTACGTCATCACAAACATCGTTTTCCTTAAGTCTATTTGCAGACATCTCTAAATCTTCATTATTCTTAAGCTCCACAAATACCTGATACTCAGAATCATCATGTTCATCACCATCATCATCATGTTCTTCCAAAATTACTTCATTAATAACATCATTAACAACACAAGTCTCATCACCATCAAAGTTACACACCTCACCTACATTCATGTGCAATAAGCTACCAGTCTCAGACTTTCCAACCTCAGTTATTTCACTGCTCTCATTCTCATCTACATAAAAAATGCCACCTAATTCAGATCCAATACAGCCATCACCAGTTTTACATATGTCAACAACACTGTTGTCTGACCCAGAGAAGAAATCATTATCACACACTACATCTGAATTCTCATCGCTCTTGTAGTGATTCGAGAATTTCTGTGTAAATTCTAGAACCACTCAGCCTTCTACCATCTCAAGCACATGATATGCTAGGTATGAGTGTGGGATGGCAGAATACAACCTACTGCATGACACGTGACTGTGTGTGCAGGTTCAATATGAGTTGCGGGAAGATGGTAGATGCAGCAATCGAACAGCACCAATAAGTACTTGTCAGGCAATACTAGATGTGTTAGTGGGTGTGTATGGAAGAACCATGGAATCTATATGCAGCTTTGTGACTATTATGTCACTGACTGTTGTTATGTGAAATAAGAACAGTTGAAAAGTACTTTTCTAGACTCTTGACTCAGCCTTGGTAGAGGCAAGACATATTTTCTGATTCATTTTAAGAAAGTCATGGTAGTCAAGCCAACTTTCTTTTAACCGTAACTCACTTTTTCTAATGTTTGGCCATATGAGGTGGTTACAGAAAGTTACATATGTATGTTGAAAGTGTGAATTATATTGTGCGTAAAAGTCAAATACATCGTTAACTGACAAAAAGGAAAGTTTGTATGTTTCCTCATTTCATAAGTAGAAAGAGGCTTAAAAGTTCCTGTACCGACTGCTATTCAACAGAGAAGAAGTCAAGAGATTTTTCAGCAGCCGGCTATCCTGTAAAGAAGAAGGGCTGCAAAATTCCAAGTATGTCACCTTGTAAAGAAGTGAAATGTGGGTTGGGGAAATAAATCAGTGTAACCTACACCCACACTCACACTTTAAGTCATTACAAAACATTAGATCATGGTTACCTGTGTGAAAGGACTGAAAAAACAGGAATTTTCAGTCAAAAATGAGAAATAAAGCTGTTGTGTAATGCCATAGCAAACAAACATAATATGACAAAGGATTTACTCTGAGATATTGGAGTACGTTCAAGTAACTAATGGAGCAAAATTTGAATGAAAAATGGAGAAGGCACAAAAAATTCACAGTGATAACAGCAAAGAAGATTTTTATGTATTTGTCTAAGAAGCAATATTTATAGAATGCTTCAACCAAGAAAATCCACTGCGGGGAGCATACAGCTCTCACACACATCATGGGGATGTGGATGTGGAAACCAGCTTACATCTGATGCTGCCAGTGCCATCTGCTGTTCACTGGTGCTGACCTGCCTCCACATCCGCTCACCTAGGCTACAAGAATTCTATGCCGGTTGAGTGTGAAACAAAACTTAATTACTTTAGCATGAAGTGGTATATTTAATACTTGACTAATAATCAGAATTTAAACCAAATCATATTCGCCATTTGGGATTATATGTGGGATAGGAAAAGAACTCTAATCAATAAAACTGAATTGATTTTAAAAGCCTAGAATGCACTTAACTTAATGCACAAATATTTATATGGTTACTGCTTACACATGATATACACTCCTGGAAATTGAAATAAGAACACCGTGAATTCATTGTCCCAGGAAGGGGAAACTTTATTGACACATTCCTGGGGTCAGATACATCACATGATCACACTGACAGAACCACAGGCACATAGACACAGGCAACAGAGCATGCACAATGTCGGCACTAGTACAGTGTATATCCACCTTTCGCAGCAATGCAGGCTGCTATTCTCCCATGGAGACGATTGTAGACATGCTGGATGTAGTCCTGTGGAACGGCTTGCCATGCCATTTTCACCTGGCGCCTCAGTTGGACCAGCGTTCGTGATGGACGTGCAGACAGCGTGAGACGACGCTTCATCCAGTCCCAAACATGCTCAATGGGGGACAGATCCGGAGATCTTGCTGGCCAGGGTAGTTGACTTACACCTTCTAGAGCACGTTGGGTGGCACGGGATACATGCGGACGTGCATTGTCCTGTTGGAACAGCAAGTTCCCTTGCCGGTCTAGGAATGGTAGAACGATGGGTTCGATGACGGTTTGGATGTACCGTGCACTATTCAGTGTCCCCTCGACGGTCACCAGTGGTGTACGGCCAGTGTAGGAGATCGCTCCCCACACCATGATGCCGGGTGTTGGCCCTGTGTGCCTCGGTCGTATGCAGTCCTGATTGTGGCGCTCACCTGCACGGCGCCAAACATGCATACGACGATCATTGGCACCAAGGCAGAAGCGACTCTCATCGCTGAAGACGACACGTCTCCATTCGTCCCTCCATTCACGCCTGTCGCGACACCACTGGAGGCGGGCTGCACGATGTTGGGGCGTGAGCGGAAGACGGCCTAACGGTGTGCGGGACCGTAGCCCAGCTTCATGGAGACGGTTGCGAATGGTCCTCGCCGATACCCCAGGAGCAACAGTGTCCCTAATTTGCTGGGAAGTGGCGGTGCGGTCCCCTACGGCACTGCGTAGGATCCTACGGTCTTGGCGTGCATCCGTGTGTCGCTGCGGTCCGGTCCCAGGTCGACGGGCACGTGCACCTTCCGCCGACCACTGGCGACAACATCGATGTACTGTGGAGACCTCACGCCCCACGTGTTGAGCAATTCGGCGGTACGTCCACCCGGCCTCCCGCATGCCCACTATACGCCCTCGCTCAAAGTCCGTCAACTGCACATACGGTTCACGTCCACGCTGTCGCGGCATGCTATCAGTGTTAAAGACTGCGATGGAGCTCCGTATGCCACGGCAAACTGGCTGACACTGACGGCGGCGGTGCACAAATGCTGCGCAGCTAGCGTCATTCGACGGCCAACACCGCGGTTCCTGGTGTGTCCGCTGTGCCGTGCGTGTGATCATTGCTTGTACAGCCCTCTCGCAGTGTCCGGAGCAAGTATGGTGGGTCTGACACACCGGTGTCAATGTGTTCTTTTTTCCATTTCCAGGAGTGTATAATAAAATCAAGATTATGTCCCTTGAGAACTTTTGTGGTAAATGAAAACAAATATTTACTTTCAGAATGATATTTTCACTCCGCAGTGGAGTTTGTGCTGATATGAAACTTCCTGGCAGATTAAAACTGTGTGCTGAACTGATACTCGAACTCAGGAACTTTGCTTTTTGTGGGCAAGTGCTCTACCAACTGAGCTACCCAAGCACAACACATAACCCATACTCACAGATTCACTTCCACCAGTACCTCATCTTCTACCTCCCACACTTCACCGAAATTCTCCAGCAAATCTTTTTGACTTAACACTCCTGCAGGAAAGGATACTACAGAGACATAGCATAGCTACAGGCTGGGGGTTCTCTCCAGAATGAAATTTTCACTTTGCAACAGAGTGTGTGCTGATATGAAACTATATATCACCCATGGAAGAACATAAACAGTCAATCAAGTAAATCCCAATGAATATCCCAAGACTGACAATTTTTGTTAACTGGTGATCAATATTTTCTGTCAGAGGCATTACAATGCATATTATTCATATTCTGTGAAATACATGGGTCATGCAAATTGATAGCCAGCTCATGCAGAAGAAGTGCTTCACTGTGCTTTATTAATTTCACTATTTGAAATATGATAAACTGATGCTGCAGTGTTCCTTGAAAGTAACTCTGTCTGTTATGCTTTCTTGACTAAACTGCTGAACTGATTTTGATGAAATTTGGTATGGATATAGCTTGCAAACTCAGCAAGAACATAGGTCACTTTAGAAAGCATGTAGTATGACATATTTATTGATTTGGAGGATATAATGTGAATTTGGAACATTTATTACTCTTTGAAAAAGCTATTTACACTTTGAGTTTTGAACTTTATAGCACTTGCGAATGCGCTTTTATTGTTTGATGTGTTCTGTGTAAAATGATGCAATGTGATGAATACAATATTTATACAGCCTCAATGTGTTTAATCCATATCAGTCACAAGTCTGTCACATTTTAACCACTGGGAGTTATGCATCTCTTATAGATTCTGAGATGCTTGAATACTCACAAGAATAACATCCTTTATATGATGTAAGACAATAAGAGAGATGTCGTGCTTTTACATGTAGAACTTGGGAGGCCTTGGGGCTGCATTTTATTATGATAAGCAAGTGCATCCAGAGGTAACAGGCAGACACATGAGGGAAGCTGATGTTGTTGCACTTAAACTGTTATAAAATTCACACTACTCCAACCAAAAATTATTGATTTTCATTCTTCATCAGTTTAACACTATTTAATAATTTTAAGAAACCACTATTTTAGTACCATCACTTTCCCTTGTCATAACAAAACTACCAGTATGTGTCAACAGTTCGTGATCCTCTGGTTAGCATTGCTGACACTTGCTTATGTGGTCCTGGGTTTGCTTATCATCATTGACTCACAAGTCACCAAAAGTCATCAAATAAAAAGACTTGCACTAAGCTGCCAAACATCTCAACTGGGGTCTCTTAGCCAATAAATCCATATGTGCATTTCATTAATATGGGAGCACAGATGTGGGTATATATAAGCTGACTATAAATTGAATTCCATGTTTCCTATTTATTCAATCAAAATTGCACATGTCACATAAATTCACTTTGAAAATTTAGGTTCTAACATTTTATGCACAATCCAAATGAATAGTTTGTTTCATTTCCCAATTATATTTCAATGACTGTATCAAAACTGCAACATTTCCAATGCACGGTATATTTGGTAACAATGAATGCAGAAAAAAAGTAATTCATACCACATCCTTCATTGCAAACAACACTATCCTACAATTTTCGGCTGTAGTATTCTTATTCAGATAGTTGTTACTCTAATTTCTGTGTATATCTACAAATATATATGAGAATTTGTGGAAACTTATGGATGTTGAATTTCATAGCAAGATTTATGAGATACAGTTATGTATTCTACAACTTTTGACACAAATAGCTTCTACATAAAATTGTCTTACCTTCGTTACAGTGTAAATAATTACCAGTATGTTATAATCACAATAATTCCACTTCTTTACATTTCTTGACCTCTTTGTTGTAAGCCAGTGTTTGAAGCTTAATGCCCATGACATGAACATAGCTCTCACACAGTCAACTGCTTTGGGATAATGCATTTACAGATCTCAAATCATGTTTTCTTAGTTTCCACTACAACAGCTTTGCTAGAGCAAAAGTTATAAACAAAAATATATCTTCAAAGCATCAACAAGTTTTATCTCAGCTTTTTTTCAAATAATAAATAAATAAATTCTTGGACAAAATATCATCATGCCTTAAAGGAAATGTCCATTCCACACAGCGTAACAAATCCTGAAAATAAAAGAGATTCAGCAAGATTAATTTAAAATTATTTGTTCACTGTTGTGTAAAACACTTCAAAAGCCACAATGAAGCCCCACAGTGTGATGATATGGACTGGTGTTATAGATACATGTGCAGGAAGCTGAGACACACATTCTCCAGTACTGCAACAAATCTGTAGTCAGGAGCTCAACAGTAACATCAGTAACATTTTTATTAATTAATCCCTACCATGGTTCATGGTGTGGGTTCCTTGAGTCATGTCCTAGTTCATGAACCACGGGCAATGTATGAGTGGCCAAGTAAGTGGTCCGGACAGTCGGGATACCAGTTACTTTGGAGTAAGGCTGGGCATCTCGGACATATTCTGAGTCGTGGTCACCTTTGTGCTCATATGGCAAAGACTACCAAATCCACCGGTTAGTCCCTCAGCCATTAGGGGTAAAACCCAATGGGACTCGGGGCAAGTAAGGCTAGCAACCTGCTTCCCTGGTACTTAAAATATGATGCTGGCAACAATCAGAGCAAAATGCCTCGGACCTTTGGAGGTGATGGAGTCCCACCTCTAACTGACAATCCAGGGACTCCTAAGATACAACTTGGCAAACAAATGGTAATGAGATGGGGAGCTATTAATATCAATGGGGGCTACTCTGGGAAGAAGGTAGAGCTGGCAGAGGCTGCAAGTAAGATGGGGCTGGACGTTTTAGCTGTTAGTGACATTCGGGTAAGGGGTGAGAAAGAAGAGGAAGTGGGAGAATACAAGGTCTACCTGTCAGGAGTCAAAGCAGGAATAGCACAATGGGGTGTTGGGCTTTACATCAGGAAAGAAATGGAACCCAGTGTAGTTGCAATAAGGTATGTAAACGAACAACTGATGTGGATAGATTTGACAGTGTCTAGCAAGAAAATTAGGATTGTGTCAGTATATTCGCATTGTGAAGGGACAGATCAAGATAAGATGGATAGTTTTTATGAGGCACTCAGTGATGTAGTTGTTAGAGTAAAGACAAGGACAGTGTTCTGCTCATGGGTGATTTTAACGCCAGGATTGGAAATCGAACAGAAGGGTATGAAAAGGTTATGGGTAAATTTGGAGAGGATATGGAGGCCAACAGGAACGGGAAACAACTCTTGGATTTCTGTGCCAGTATGGGCTTAGTAATCACAAACTCCTTTTTTAAACATAAGAACATTCACCGATATACTTGGGAAGGCAGGGGAACCAGATCTGTCATTGACTATATAATAACAGATCAGGAATTCAGGAAGGCTGTGAGGGACACACATGTATTCAGGGAATTCTTTGATGACACTGATCATTATTTAATCTGCAGTGAAATTGGGATTGTGAGGCCGAAAGTGCAGGAGGTCAGGACCATATGTAGGATGATAAGAGTGGAGAAACTTCAGGATAAGGAAATCAGGCACAAGTACATAACAGCGATCTCAGAAAGGTCAGTTAGTTTAATGTAGTCAATTACAGTCATTGGAAAAGGAATGGACAAGGTACAGGGACACAGTACTAGAAGTGGCTAAAGAATGTCTTGGAACAGTAGTGTGTAAAAGTAGGATGAAGCAAACAGCTTGGTGGAATGATACAGTCAAGGCAGCCTGTAAAAGGAAAAAGAAGGCGTATCAAAAATGGCTACATACCAGAACCCAGGTAGACAGAGAAAGTTATGTTGAAGAAAGAAACAAAGCCAAACAGATAATTGCAGCATCCAAGAAGAAATCGTGGGAAGACTTTGAAAACAGGTTAGAGACTATGGGGCAAGCTGCTGGAAAACCATTCTGGAGTGTAATTAGCAGTCTTCGAAAGGGAGGTAAGAAGGAAATGACAAGTATTTTGGACAGGTCAGGAAAACTGCTGGTGAACCCTGTGGATGCCTTGGGCAGATGGAGGGAATATTTTGAAGAGTTGCTCAATGTAGGTGAAAATGCGATCAGTAATGTTTCAGATTTCGAGGTAGAATGGGATAGGAATGATGATGGAAATAGGATCACATTTGAGGAAGTGGAAAAAATGGTCAATAGATTGCAGTGCAATAAAGCGGCTGGGGTGGATGAAATTAAGTCGGAACTCATCAAATACAGTGGAATGTCAGGTCTTAAATGGCTACACAGGATAATTGAAATGGCCTGGGAGGCGGGACAGGTTCCATCAGACTGGACAAAAGCACTAATCATACCAATCTTTAAACATGGAAACAGAAAAGATTGTAACAACTACAGAGGTATCTCTTTAATCAGCGTTGTGGGTAAAATCTTCTCAGGTATTGTTGAAAGGAAAGTGTGAGTATTAGTTGAGGACCAATTGGATGAAAATCTGTGTGGGTTTAGGCCTCTTAGAGGTTGTCAGGACCAGATCTTTAGCTTACGGCAAATAATGGAGAAGTGTTATGAGTGGAACAGGGAATTGTATCTATGCTTTATAGATCTAGAAAAGGCATATGACTGGGTTCCTAGGAGGAAGTTATTGTCTGTTCTACAAGATTATGGAATAGGAGGCAAACTTTTGCAAGCAATTAAAGGTCTTTACATGGATAGTCAGGCAGCAGTTAGAGTTGACGGTAAATTGAGTTCATGGTTCAGAGTAGTTTCAGGGGTAAGACAAGGCTGCAACCTGTCTCCACTGTTGTTCATATTATTTATGGATCATATGCTGAAAACAATAGACTGGCTGTGTCAGATTAAGATATGTGAACACAAAATAAGCAGTCTTGCATATGCGGATGACTTAGTTGTGACGGCAGATTCGATTGAAAGCTTGCAAAGTAATATTTCAGAGCTAGATCAGAAATGTAAGGACTATGGTATGAAGATTAGCATCTCCAAAACGAAAGTAATTTCAGTGGGAAAGAAATATAAACGGATTGAGTGCCAAATAGGAGGAACAAGTTAGAACAGGTGGACGGTTTCAAGTACTTAGGATGCATATTCTCACAGGATGGCAACATAGTGAAAGAACTGGAAGCGAGGTGTAGCAAAGCTAATGCAGTGAGCGCTCAGCTACGATCTACTCTCTTCTGCAAGAAGGAATTCAGTACCAAGACTAAGTTATCTGTGCACCGTTCAATCTTTCGACCAACTTTGTTGTATGGGAGCGAAAGCTGGGTAGATTCAGGTTACCTTATCAACAAGGTTGAGGTTACGGATATGAAAGTAGCTAGGATGTTTGCAGGTACTAGTAGATGGGAACAATGGCAGGAGGGTGTCCACAATGAGGAAATCAAAGAAAAACTGGGAATGAACTCTATAGATGTAGCAGTCAGGGTGAACAGGCTTAGATGGTGGGGTCATGTTACACGCATGGGAGAAGCAAGGTTACCCAAGAGACTCATGGATTCAGCAGTAGAGGGTAGGAGGAGTCGGGGCAGACCGAGGAGGAGGTACCTGGATTCGGTTAAGAATGATTTTGAAGTAATAGGTTTAACATCAGAAGAGGCACAAATGTTAGCACTGAATAGGGGATCATGGAGGAACTGTATAAGGGAGGCTATGCTCCAGACTGAACGCTGAAAGGCATAATCAGTCTTAACTGATGATGATGATGATGATGATGAATCCCTACCATGCAGTATTTGAATTGTAGCTGCCCAGGTGTGCATTCTTTCTAGTAGCCAGCGAGTGACATCCCTGTGCTATGCTAAGACAACAGCAGCTGATAGTGGGCAGTGACCTTTCTTACATGAGTCACTTTGTTAGCTTGATGACATCAGGCAAAGCCAGGGGCAGTTGGGTGATGCCAGCACTTGGTCATGCTGGTAGGAAGTGTACAGGCTCCACATCATATTCATTACCATAAGAGACTGGTTGGAGTTTCAAGTGGTTGCACCCATTTGCTGCATTTCTGGATCCAGTTTGGAGGCCAGAACCATCGGAGGTAGCTGACAGCTCATAGATCAGTTTCTTGACATTGTTGGTAGCACTGCACACTGAGTCTGGAGTAGATAAACTGTACATTTAATTGATGACTTGTTCAAAACTGGTCTGGGCCAATGCATGATGATAAATGAGTGGTTGAGCTGGAAGAATTGTACCATCATATCATTTGTAATGTCATAATCCTACATGGTATACACTGCAAAGAATACTATAAGGAAATCGTTTTGAGATACAGGTTATAAGCTTTTTAATTTTTCCACAACAGGCACCTTTATAACCACAGGAAATAATGTTATCTACTTTATAAATGTCTTCCAATGACTAAACTAGATTCAAAACACTCATAGATATTATCATTATATTACACAATATTTTTATTTCATTGTCTGAGAGGGAATTTGGGGCTAACCTATTGTTACATTTGACCAAGACTGATGAATAAGGCATAATACAAATGAATACTGTTATCATATAATTATAAAGTTATAAATAATCTGTCATTTGCAAGTGAATATGTGTGTGTGTGTGTGTGTTTGTGTGTGTGTGTGAGATTGAGTGAGTGAGTGAGTGTGTACCAAACATGTTTCACCTGTTCATACTGGGCATTTTCAGTGTTGTCTAACATAAAAGAAGACTATTTCATTATACATATTTTTGATAAGAGATGTGTAATGAATTTTGGCAGCTCATTTAATTATCTAACTATGTAGGCATCTTTCATCATTTCAGCCACAAATATACAGAGTCACACATGAACACAAGTTAACAACATTGATCAGAATGCAGCTTGACAACCAAACAGTAAACAGAGAACAGTTAAACTGTAGCTCAGAGTAAACATAACAAGGTGAAACCAGCTGACTGCCCAAAAAATAATATATTTATTCTCAGTCATGGTCCAAATTAGTTGTTTCCAACACACCATCCCTCCAGTAGAGAGGAGCTCCTGGGATGTGTTAGTATTTAAATTCTACACATCAACATCGGCGCCACATAGCCCCCCCCCTCCCCCCCTCCACCCGCAGTATGGAGTACTCTTGAGAAGATGGGGGAGGGGGGGGGGTTGACTATGGTGTCAGCAGGGGTGGCCGTGCAAGCCAGACCACAGTCAGCTCAATAGTGTCGTCGGGGGGCTGTGTGGTGTACATGTCATGAAGGAAGGTTCGGCCACCGTACCTGGAAGTTGTTGAAGCAAGCTGGGCATCGTACTGGGCATACTGGTCATGTGGCAACAGGTAGGCCGGTGGTTTGCGGGTGGAACAGAGTGATGATAATGATGTCTCCGGTGGTCGTGGCGAACACACGAAACATGTCCAGGTCGACTTCGGGCGGGAGGGAACACATTTCACCAGGTGGCAGGGAATGGCGAAGGTTGTGTCATGAGCAGTGGATGTAGAGAAACACATGATGAACAGTGTATAATCGGGCAGTATTATTGAGATGTCGTGGATTATGTCTGGGGTAACAGGCACAAACACATTGAGTGAGGGCACGTTCATGATGGGGGGTGGAGGGGCTGTGAGAAACCTCGACAGGGTGAGGCAGGCAACAGTGGAGAGGTTGAAGGGACCGGCAAAAGGCCTGGCGGAGAGGGTGTGATTGTGGGTAAGCTTGTGGTGAGCAGGTGGTCACTTGACGGAGTGTGTGAGACCAGAGTAGAGGGCGAGGTCAGAGGAGACCTCGACTATTGGAGCTGGAAGTCACTCGATCGAGTGTGTAAGTCCAACGTTGAGGGAGTGGTCAGAGCGTCGTGAGCCACAACAGTGAGTAGCATGGTCATGGCCTGAAGGTGGGTAGAAGAAGGCTCAACATGAGCAGGCTTAAGTCTGTTGAGAGAGACTGTAACAGCTGAATCTTTCATCTGGATGTCATTGGTCTTGGCTGAGCTCCGGAGAACTCAGTACGGGCCGGTATATGGAGGTTGGAGGTTGGTGAGCTCGCGCGAGAAGAACTGCAGAGGCGAAGTTTGTCCATCGATTGCCTGGCTAAGGACAGCTCCGATGGCAGTATTGCTCATATCTGTGGTGAGCAAAAGCTGCACATTGGGATGAGGATGCGCAATGGTGCAGGCCTCGGCAAGATTTTTGAGGGCAGTGAAAGAGTCAGTCACAGCAGGTGTCCATGGAATGGACCGAGATCCAGAATTTTTGGTGCCTGCCAAGGCGTCCGTCAGTGGAGCCTGAATCTCCGCAGCCTGAGGTAGATGTCAGCAATAATAAATAACCGTCCCCAGAAAGTGCCAAGGCTCTCTGAGTGACAAAGGTCTGCGTAGGTTTAGTATTGTTTGTACTTTCTCAGGGGGTGGTGAAATGCCGTCGGCAGAGACTCGAAAACCAAGAAAAGTGAACAGGGTTGATGTAGCGGCATTTTGTCCTGGTTGGTCTCGATGCCTGCTGCTGCGAGAGTGTTCATAACAGTTTTGCACATGTCAAATGTTGTCCTCGATGGAGGAGCTGAATACAAGAATGTCATCAACATATGCAAGATATGCATTTTAGGTGGAATAGCACACCGTTGATGAAGAGTTGCCAGGTCTGGGTTGCGTTTTTCAGACCAAAGGATATGAATTGAAACTGAAATAACTCAATTGGGGTGGTGATTGCTGTCTTCTCGATGTCTTCAGGTGCCATGGATATCTTGTGGTAGGCCCATTTGCAATCAATGACAGAGAACGTGGTCACACCTGCGAGGGCACTGGTAAAGTTGGCAATGTTGAGTATGCTGTAGGTGTTCATAATTGTTCGTGTGTTTAGTCGACGGTAGTCTCTGCACATGCGCCAGGACATGTCATTCTTGGGTGACATATTTATGGGTGTAGACCAGCTACTGGCAGAGGGTTCAATGACACCGGAGCTTAGTAGTCCAGAAATCAGATTTTTAAGGTCGGAGAGCACTTGGGACTAAGTCGACGTGGTTTACTGGAGATCGGGGGACCTGGCATGAGGCAAAGCATGTGAATAGTGCCATTGGTGATGATGGAAATGTTGCTGGCAGCACGGGAGTCGATTTGTTTACAATGTGTGGTGGGCGGGGCAGGCGAGGCGTGGTTGTGGTGATCGGAGCCACTCAGCGGATCCAACGGGAGCTGAGGCAGCAAAGTGTCCCAGGAGTCAACGTGACAAGATGGCCACTGGCCCAAAGCAGTGGCACCGTGGTTGGGTGAGCTCGGTAGAGCTCGGGAGCTGTTAGTGAGTCCATTGTCTGAGGGCGCGGCCTGTGGCAGCACGGTTGCAGGTGAAACGCTTGGCATGAGTAAACTGTTTGTGTTGTCAGTGGTGGTCGCATGGTGGCGCACAGGAGACGAAGTTGCATAGTTTGAGGTGCTGTCGACGAGGGGCTGGGTAGGTGCTGTTAGTTCGGGAACACATGACGTTCGTCGTGCATGCGCACTTGTGTCCAGCCGAGTGTCAAACACTGCGGTATTAGGAGGTTGTGGGCCTACGGAACTGTCAGTACACGTTATGGCAGTCTTGATAGCACAGTTGCAAGGTGTAGCAGGAGGTAAACACATGGAGGCTCGATTGCTGGGATTGCAGGCAGATTCGGGGCACTTACTGACCTTGCTTCATCCTTGCTGTAGTGTCTGTAATTCCTTTGCTGCATTGGAGATCTGGAGCTGTTTTTCGTGGAGCCGGAGGGAGAGCTCAAAGTTTTCCTTGTGTAGGCGAGTGAAATGTTCTAGCTTGACAAGGCACTTGTGCATGGTTTCTTGTAACGTCCTCGACAGAGACGAGCATGTACGGATGAGATGAGTCCAGACCGATGTGCCACAGGGGAGGGAGGGGGGGTTGCTCGACGGTACACGGATGATGAAACATGGTGTTTTGCACTAGGTCTGGTGAAAGTTTGTCGCAAGAAGCCAATGCCTAGTATAGGTTCGTCAATTTCGCACACTAAAGAAGTCCAATCACGTTTGCAGTTTTCAGAGTGTGAGACGACGTGGGAAATTGAATCCAAGCATTGTAGTTTAGTTGAATTCATGGCTTGCAGTGAAGTATGATTAGGACGGATGTTCGATGACACTAAGGACATAGGTAGCAGTTAAACATTGCTGCCTGTGTCCACTAGGAAAACGTATCCTGATGAAACGTCTTTAATGTAAAGTCATCTGCAATTATCCGGTCGTTCCCAGACAGAATGGAGCACGGGGGGTTGCCTGTTATGTTGTGTGCAGGAGGCGGCACCCAGACCTACCTGCGATTGGCGTTTGGGAAGTAGCAGGGTGGTCTGCAGTTCCGTGCTACCTCACCAAACTGTGTGCAGAAATAACAGTATGGGTAGTGCGGTTGCATTTCCTGCTGAAAGTTAATTGCCAGGGGCAGTGGCTGAGGTTCAGTGGCCACAGCAGATTCGGTTGCCGAAAGGGGCGTGACCATGGGTGGAGCCAGTGATGTCCCAGTTGCTTGTTTACAACTTCCTTTAGGGAGCGGACTGGTCCGCACAGTACAGCCTTGGCCGCGTCCAGCCGCAGGGCGATGAGCCTGAACCTGAGACTTGTCAGGTAGGGAGTGCCTGGCGAATCAGAGCAGTGATGTATCGTGTAGCTTGTCAGCAATTGTCATTCTTTGCTCAACAGGTTCAGGAGAACTTTGAACCAGAGCAAAGCGGATGTGAGGAGATAGTTTATCTGACCAGATGGCGAGGAGAGCTGTGTCAGAGAATAGATCAATGCTGACCAGGGCATGTAGCCATCTCCAGAAGTGGGAAGGTTTCTCATTGCCTAGTTGCTTGATGTGGAGCACTTGCCATATTGCTGCCTCAGTTGAGCTTGCAAGCCAATGTAGAACTTTCTTTTTGGCTAGAGTGTACTGGGTAGATGAGTCCGGGGCACTGACCAGGTCAGCAATCAAGTCCTCCTGGTCGTGCAGGTGGGTGATGAGGCACAGAAACCTGGTTGACTCATCGAGTTTGTAAGGGTCAAACACTTCATCTGCTATTTTGAACAAGATTGTTGCTCTGTTGGGATTAAACAGTGGCAGCGTCGGTAAGCGTTGTAGAATATTCAGAAGAACAGGTTGGGTTGAGTTCATCAGGGCACTGCCTGAATCGAGCTGTTATTGCTGTAATATTCCAGAAGAGTGTGCCTCCAGGGGATGTGGCAACAATTGCTGTTTGGGGTGGCAGTGTGAAGGTGACACATTGTGGTTGAGTGTGTCCATCGTGACGCGGAAGGCCAACGCGGGTGAGACATCGTAATGTGTCGATTGCGGTTGCGGAAGCTCAACACATTGCGGGTGTGTTCGGATTGACGTGTCGTGGAAGACCGACATGGATGAGGCACTGAGATCTGCCAAGAATGGTAGTGGAAGCTCGACTGGAGCCGGCACGGGGGCAACAAGTGAGAAAAAGTTCAAAGTTTGAGAATGCGTGTTAGTACGCGGAAAGATCGAAGTATGATCAGAGCCGGGGCCATCTGTGTTGCAGGGAGGTTGCGGAGGTTGTAACGGAACATATTAAAGGCTTTACTTTACCGAAGTATGCGATACCCTCCAAATTCAACCAGTTTAACAAGTATTTATGATTCTAGAAAAGTTATTGTGTATGTTAACAATGATTGCATAACATATCTACATAAACAGTCAACCCATTAAATTATACTGAATAACTGACCCACACAAAAGTTAATATCACTTGATCACTGATACAGCAAATGTCATCATGTAGAAACACTAAGTTTATCTTAAATAATTAATATGAAGTACAAAAAATAGTGGCCAACTTAGGTATTTTGGATCTCCTTAAATAAAAATCACCCAGTGAAACCTATTTGTTCACTAGGAGCGTTTTCACTCAGTATTCACATAATCAATCCTATTTTAGACGAAAACCAATGTAATTCTTAATAATTCATGTTATTTACTTGTTTATGCAAATTAGAGAAGTCAATTGACAAACTTCTAAAAAACGGCCTTTTTGTAACAAAGAATTATTCTGTCAAGTCAACAAATCTGTCTGTCATTTTAATAACATGTTAAACTATATCACTCGATGCAAATTAATAACTTTTCTGCACAAATTATGATAACAGATGTACATGTGACTTATAAACTATATCTCTTTTTAGTAGTTCTTTGACAATGTTATAAATACAAGCAGCAAGAAGGGTCAGGAGGCAGTCGGAATGTCACTTTGGTAAAGTGTGTTTGTGTGTTATTGTTTGAGGTGGATAAACCATGCAAAGAACATGTAAAGGAAGTACTACTTTGTGTTGTATCATGGTCTGTGGTGGACAGTGGAATTAAGATGGCCACCAGAGTAATAAATATTTGAAGTTTACATATTTGTTGGTTTCGCTCATTCTTTATCATCAAAAGCACATAAAAAACATGGGACCTCATGTTTTTAACCCTAGACAACCAGATTTAGAGCCAGCATCAGCATCGAGACACAGCAGCGATCCAGCAAGTAGCAGCGATTACCACAACACAATGCATTTTAATGGCGCCAACCTAACATCAAGTGCTAACAAGCTCCGTAAATGGGAGTGAAATAGTGCGATTATAGCAATTAGCAATATCTACGACCAGGCGACCATTACAAGGTGCGGGCTGTCCAGAAGCACAGTGTGGGAAATGATGTCAAACGTGGGATTGAATGTGTGAATGTTCACTGTTCATAGTCACTCCACTCAAAACGATGTGCGGATAAGGTGAATGCCATGGCACAAAGCACTGAGGCATAGCAGTGGGACGGAGGTGGAGGTCATGCACAGATTACAAGTTATTGCTCCTGTTGCAGGCTGAGGCATCAAAATAGGAAGGCATGTGCTGATGCTGAACTGAGGCAGGCACACTTGTGGTCAGATGCTGAGGAGGTAGACCTGTGAACGAAGTAGTTCTGGCCACGTGGCAGGTATCCGTGTGGTACTGCATGGATTGCGGCATGGCAAATTGTTGTCCTGGTGGTAGTATGTTGTCCAATGAAGCATTTGCAGAAATCGGCATTGGTCCCGCACTGCACAGAAATCCATAAGAGTTAACTGCACAGTCTCTGAGGGAAGGCACATTTGGCGGGAACAAAGGCATTTGATAGCTGGAGTCATGTGCACTCCTAACCTCACTTATTGTTGCAGGTTTGAAAACATCTGCCAAAATCGGTAGAATCATCAAGTGAGAGGCATTGTGTTGCAGTCCTGGTGGGTGTACATCACCTGCAAAACGATGCATGTCGACCACAAAATTCAGCGTTAGGTGCTGGGCCAAAGTCATTGTTCGAATGCTGTGTCAATTTAATACAGGTGATAATAACTGACGCGGAGCTCACGGACACAATAAAATGGCAAAAACGGAAGACATTACAACTCAGGGTCACTAGTGAGGAGGATTACTGGGTTGGTTGCACCAATAATCACACCCATTTAGCAATAGTTCATTTATTAACCTTAACACATACAAGGATCACAAAGAAATATACTGAACATGGCAGAATGGCCAAAGATAATCTTAGAGTCCAACGATGAATGTGTGTCGATGTAGGTATCGATTTCATTGGCACCACAAGCTCAACAGCTATGTATTGTCTTTCTAATATTGTTGCACCTGCTAGTCTGCAGCTCGCACTGCTCTAAGTTGAATGTAACTTACTTTACATGCATCTTGCATTTAGACAAAATTGCACCACCTCCAGAAAAAAAATCTGCCACTACATTTTCTGCCCCTCTTACATGCCTTGTCTGTTGTGAATTTCTCAATAAGCTCCAGCTGGTGAAGAAGCCAAGGTGAACAACCTTCCTTAATCTAGTGAAAAGCAATGTGATTTGCTTATAATCTGTGTAGGTTGTAAGGGTATAGTTTCAACATATGGGTGAAAGTGTCCTACAGCTTCATAAATGGCCATTGGCTCTCAGATGTATGCACTCCAACTGGTTTGGGCCTCCATCAGTTTCTAGGAGAGAAACACCAAAGTTTGCCATCTATTCTCAACATATTGATGAAGGGCTACCCCAATAGCCTGTTGGTTTGCACTCACCACTATCATTTATGGTGCGTTATAGACCAGGTGGGATAAGAGGGTTACTTTTTGCAAACTAGTCATTATTTTTCCAAAGGTGTGCTGCATCACAGGTATCCATTGCACCAGAGGATACCCGCCCATAGTGTAGTTACCTGCCAGAGTGTCTAATAGCAGCTCTTTCGTCTCTGCTACTCCAGGCATGTGAAGACTGTAAGAGTTGATGATCCACAGGAATCTTCTTAACTCCTCATAATCCATCAGCCAAGGAGAATTCTTAATGATCTCTATCATCTCTTTGAGAATACAAATACCAGCAGCTGAGATCGTATGACTAAGAAATTTCACATGCTTTTGATGCATAACTCATTTTGGGTCCTTTATCACCAGACCATATTTATGTATCCTATCAAACATTGTCTTATGGTCTTTCTTATGCCTTCTAAAATATCAGAATATCATAGAGATAGACCAAGCAGAAAATCAATTCCCTTAGTACTTTGTCTACAGTCCACTGCCAGGGTTGCACTCTGTTCCTTAAACCAAACAGCATACATAGGTGTTCAAAGAGACCAAAAGGCATGACTACACAAGTCTTGGGAATATTTTGTTCTGTGATCAGAATCCAGCTATATACCTTCTTCCAGTCCACTATGCTCAAAAACAAAGCTCCAACTAAAATGGTCATGAAATTTCTTAGTTTATTAATGGGATAGTGGTTGGGAATTGTTCATGCATTTAAAGGGTGATAGTCCCTGCAGGGCCTTCAAGTGCAGATTTTCTTTTTAACTAGCTGTAATGGTGATTCCCTTGGGCTGCGTGACTTTTGTATGGTACCCACATTTCTTCCAATTGTACTTTTGTTTCTGAGAAATATTTAGGTACTAGTCTCTGTATGGTTAAAGACCAGTTGCCTGAGTGTCATGTTTATGTGATGCACTGTGGTATGCAATACCTTTTGTAATTACCCGACATCCAACATCCTATTGCCTAGCTTCTAGACTAACCAAACTACTGGGTCAGGCAACAGCATTGTTAGCAATTTTCCCTGTTGTTCCTGTATCCATTACTGTCTACACTATATGATCACAAGTATCCAGACACCTTGCTGAAAATGACTTACAAGTTCGTGGCACCCTCTATCGGTAATGCTGAAATTCAGTATGGTGTAGGCCCATCCTTAGCCTTGATGACAGCTTCCACTCTCACAGGCATACGCTCAATCAGGTGCTGGAAGGTTTCTTGGGGATGGCAGCCCATTGTTCATGGAGTGCTGTACTGAGGAGAGGTATCGATGGCAGTCAGTGAGGCCTGGAATGAAGATGGCATTCCAAAACGTCCCAGAGGTGTCCTAAAGGGTTCAGGTCAGGACTCTGTGCAGGCCAGTCCATTGCAGAGATGTTATTGTCGTGTAACCACTCCACCGCAGGCCATGCATTATCAACAGGTGCTCGATCGTGTTAAAAGAAGCAATCACAATCTCCGAATAGCTCTTCAACAGTGGGAAGCAAGAAGGTGCTTAAAATATCAATGTAGGTATGTGCTGTCATAATGCCATGCAATACAACAAGGGGTACAAGCCCCCTCCATGAGAACTACAACCACACCATAACACCACCACCTCTGAATTTTACTGTTGGCGCTACACACGCTGACAGATGATGTTCACCAGCCACTCACCATACCCACACCTTGCCATCAGATCACAACATTTGTCACTCTACACAATGTTTTTACACTGTTCAGTTATCCAATGTCTATGCTTCTTACACCAACTGAGGCGTCATTTGGAATTTACTGGCATAATGTGTGGCTTATGAGCAGCCACTTAACCATGAAATCCAACTTTTCTCACCTCCTGCATAACTGTAATAGTACTTGCAGTGGATCCCGATGCAGTTTGGAATTCCTGTCTGATGGTATGTATACATGTCTGCCTACTACACATCATGACCCTCTTCAAGTGTCAGCAGTCTCTGTCAGTCGACAGAAGAGGTTGGCCTGTACGCTTTTGTGCTTTATGTGTTCCTTCACATTTCCACTTCACTATCACATCAGAAACAGTGGACATAGGGATGTTCAGGAGTGTGGACATCTCGCGTATAGATGTATGTGACAAGTGACACCCAATCACCTGACCACGTTCAAAGTCTGTGAGTTCCGTGGAGCAGTGCATTCTGCTCTCTCACGATGTCTAATGACTACTGATATGGAGTAACTGTCAATAGGTGACAAGACAATGCATCTAACATGAAAAACGGTTGTTGTGTATTTTAATTTGCACTTTCATTTAATTTATTTCCAGTCCTTGGTTGTGTATGAAGGCTGCACCTAATATGATTCCACTAACATCTGTCATTATAAACCCACATGAACTTTTTACTGAAGCCCAGGTCCACTGGTGCTTCCCACTCACCATAAGTTGTGATGGACAAGTTTCTAACTGCAACAAGGTGGAGAGTTGCACCTGCAGCTGTGGTCATACTTTGCCTGAATAGCAGTGCACTTACTTCCCAGCCAAAACTGACAAGGTAGCACTGATCTGTCTTCCTGTCTTTCATGTACAAATGGTGTTATAATGTGAGCAGTCATGCTTGCTTCACTGTGTGTGGACACTGTTGATTTCTCATGAATAGCTGGGCTGATCTTGAGTGGTGGGTCTTCGCTACTGCTGGTTACATCACCGCTGCTATCTGTGGAAGTAGCAGCAACTCTCTCATGTACACTTTGGTATCCTTGTGCAACTGTGTGATTTGCTGTGCATAGTGATTTTGTCTTCCTTGCACCATCTGGCTGTCTATTTGATTTGACTGGCTTGATAGTTACCCCTTTTCTTATGTATCCCTGTGTGGATCTGCTTTTCATCACCAATGACAACAATTGTTTCTGAATGTGTACATCTGGTATTTCAGACTTCAGAGCTACTCATTGATGTTTGTTTGTTACTTGTGCTATACAGCTGCAGTCTCTCAAGTGTTGGTTTCACCATTTCTCTGTGTCATAACTGAGGTACTTACTTTCTCCACTATAGCATGCCCCCTGTCTGCACTGCAAGCACAGAATTAATGTCACTCTCCCCACTCATCCCCACCGCCATTCTTACTGAAAGTTATAGCTGTGTTAGCCATACAGCTCTAGTATTCATCTGACATTGCTCCCTCTTCTACAATATTACTCAAATGCCACCAGAATTCACATGGCTTTCTATCACTAATATGCTCAAACTGAAGCGCTTGTTGCATTTGTCTTTCAATGATTTACACATCTGTCAGACCACAGTGTCCTTCAGGCGGGGATGCTGCCACAGCAAATTTTGTGTAATTGCTAGTAATGGTGAATTGCATGAATGCTAAACCTGGCATTGTGAATCACGTTGCAGGGTTCTCCACCTGGAACTTCAGCAGCTGTGTTTTCATCTTCAGAGTGAAAATCATATTACACTGAGTAGGCAGACTGTCTATTGTATTCAGCATTTGTTGTTATAAACTCATGTCATCACATACTGAAATTCAATTCTGCGGTTCACTAGTCTGCTTCTGTAAGTTCTCTTGTAGGCATAACAGCTCTCTGTAGGTCACTGTTTTCTTCTTTAGTATTCACTAGATAGCCCCCCAGCAGGAAAATAAGCATGATATCTACCTTCTGACATACTGAAATTCAATTCTGCGGTTCACTAGTCTGCTTCTGTAAGTTCTCTTGTAGGCATAACAGCTCTCTGTAGGTCACTGTTTTCTTCTTTAGTATTCACTAGATAGCCCCCCAGCAGGAAAATAAGCATGATATCTACCTTCTGACATACTGAAATTCAATTCTGCGGTTCACTAATCTGCTTCTGTAAGTTCTCTTGTAGGCATAACAGCTGTCTGTAGGTCACTGTTTTCTTCTTTAGTATTCACTAGATAGCCCCCCAGCAGGAAAATAAGTATGATATCTACCTTCTACCATACATTTGTTTTTGCTTTTGTTATCTTTGTTGAGTGTCCTTTGTGCCAAACTAGAGTGTTGTGTGGCAGTAGGTTTCCTTAAGTTTCTTATAGTAAATCACATATTAGCTAGATGGATAGGGACTGTATCTGTTGTGTGCGGATGCAGGAGGAGTTAGCCACAGTCCAAGCACAGCTGGAAGCTTTGTTGGCCACAGTTAACAGTCTCCAGAGTGCTACCTTGAGGTGCAGTGGGTATGAGATGCCTGGGGCAGCCTCTGCTGTACTAGATGTGGAGGGGGGATGTCACCACTCTCTGTCACTGACCCGACCTCAAGTGTGACTGAGTCGGCCAGCCCACTCTCACCTCAGTGTGGGTGGCAGACTGTGTCAAGGTCTCAAACCTCAAGGTGAAGGCTGCATGGGGGACACAGGCTTATAGATTCAGTGTGCTATCTGATGCTCGGGTGAGGCTGAGCCAGATAAGAATGCTGCTCTTCAGCAAGGTCCAGACAGGCACAGGGAGATAGGGGTTTGTTAGTTATTGGGAGCTCCAATGTTAGGCAGGTCATGGAGCCCCTCAGGAACATAGTGGCTAGGTCAGGGAAGAAGTCGTTCACTCAGTGTGCTTACCGGGGGACCTTGTCTGGGATGTGGAAGAGGTTCTTCTGGCGGCTATCGAGCTTGCGGGGTGCAGACAGATGTAGATTGTTGCACATGTCAGCACCAATGATGCCAGTCATTGGGGTTCCAAGGAGATCCTCCGGTCCTTTAGACGGCTGGCTAAATTGGCAAAGGCATCATCCATCTCTTAAGGAGTGGAAGCCAAGCTGACAATTTGCAGCATCGTTCCCAGGGTGGACCGGGGTCCTCTGGTTTGGAGTCGAGTGGAGAATCTAAACCAGAGGCTATGTGGACTCTGTGATGAAAATGGTTGTAGATTCCTTGACCTATGCCATGGGGTAGAATCTTATAGGATGCCCCTTGACAGATCAGCGGTGCACTACATACAGGAAGCACAGTACTTGTGGCATGCACATGGGTTTTTTTTAGATTAGGTTCCTCCCATGGGAAACAAACTGCTACCTTAAAATTAACAGTTCATGACACTGATGTAGGTGTGCCAACTATAAAAATTGTTAGTTTGCCTAAACAGGTCATTCCAATGGATTTAAATATGCTAAATCTCACGTAAGTAAGAAGCGACTGTAGCAAGATCCCAGAGTTACACTCTGAAATAAACAGTAGTAACACCAATATTGTATTAGGTACCAAAAGCTGGTTGAAACCAGACATAAATAGCAGTGAAATTTTGAACTCAGATTGGACAATGTTTAGGAATGATAGGACTGATGCTATGGGAGGTGGTGTGTTCATTGCAGTTAAAAGCTGTTTAAACACAGTTGAGATCAATACTGGGTTGAACTGTGAAATAATCTGGATAAAGCTGTCAATCAGACAAGGAGTGACCATTGTACTGGGATGTTTTTATAGACCACCAGCATCCACAACAAATGTCACAGAACATTTCAGGGAAAGTGTTGAGTACATAGGAAATAAATATCCAAATTATCCATTAGTTGTAGGTGGAGACTTTAATCAGGTGTCTATTGACTGAGAAAATTACACATGTATCACAGGGGGCAGAATCAAACACTCATGTGAATTTATTCTAGGAGTGCTCTCAACATACAACGTTGAGAAATTGGTTAGAAAACCAACTCGAGATGGGAACATATTAGATAACTTGGTGCCAAACAGACCTGATCTTTTTGAGGAAGTTAATCTAGAAGAAAGTATTAGTGACCATAATGTTGTTATGGCTTCTATGTCTGTGGAATTTGCAAAAAAACCAAAGAAACAGAATAGAGTTATCTTGTTTGGGAAGGCAAATAAAAGTGTGATTAATGAATGTCTTCATAGTCAGCTCCAAACATTCACCACGGGACACAAAAATATTGAGCATGTTTGGTCAGAATTTAAAAGTTTTGCCCACCACATGCTAGAGAAATATGTGCCTAGCAAAAATATAGGGGAGGGAAAGCATCCACCGTGGTTCAACAATCTTATTAGGAAGTTGCTAAGAAAGCAGAGAATTTTGCACAGTCATTTTAAACATAGCCACTACCCGCTGACAAACAGAAAATATGCAAAATGAAAGCAGCTGTCAAAAGGTCAATGAGAGATTCTTTTAATGAATTTGAAAGCAATATTTTATCGGCATATTCTATTAAAAAAAAAAATCGTATCTAAAATCTATGAACGCTACAAATAATTCAATACCTTCTCTTACCTATGGGTAATGTAACGGATGATGATAAACAGAAGGCTGAAATTGTAAACCTAGCTTTCAAAAACTCATTTCCCATTGAGGACTGCAGCACCATTCCCGCTTTCAGGTATCGAACAAATGAAGGATGGCTGGCATAGTGTTTTGTGTATCTGGGATTATTGTAAAACAGTTAAGATTGTTAGATGCCAGGAAGGCATCTGGCCCAGATGTTACCCCGTAAGATTTTATGTTGACTATGCTACAAATATAGCACCATTTTTATTCATCATCTATCAGAGATCATTAGAGCAGTGGAAAGTTCCACCAGCATGGCAGGTGGCCCAGGTCATAGCAATCTATAAAAAGGGCAGAAAATTGGATGCACATAATTACCAGCAAATTTCACTGACATTGCTTTGTTGTAGAATCATGGAACACATTTTGTGTTCAGACATAATGGCCTTTCTAGACTCTGAGAAGCTCATCTGCAGAAACCAGCATGGTTTTAGGAAACAGTGGTCATGCGAGATACAGCTTGTCCTCTTTGTGCATGATATACAACAGGCTCTAGATACCAGCTCCCAGGTTGATGCCATATTTCTCAACTTTTGAAAGGCATTCGACTCAGTTCTGGAACGACACTTATTCCAAAAAGTGTTCACTTGTGGTCTATCTGATGACATATGCAGTTGGATAGAAAGTTTTCTAACAGACAGAGTGCAGTATGTCGTACTGAATGGGGAGACTTCAACAGAAACAAGTGTATCATCAGGCATGCCCCAGGGCAGCATAATAGGTCCATTGCTTTTTACGATTTACATAAATGATCTGGTTGATGGTATTGGCAGTGGCATTAGACTGTTTGCCGATGATGCTGTAGTCTACAGGAAAGTAGTATCTCACCAAAGTTGTGAACAAATCAATGAGGATTTGCAGAAAATAAATGTGTGGTGTAATGACTGGCAGTTATCTCTCAATATTAGTAAGTGTAACCTACTGTGTATAACAAAGCAAAAAAAAATTAATCTATGAAAACAAAATAAATGCCCAGTCTTTGGAAATGGTAACATCTGTCAAGTATCGGGGTGTGACTCTTCAAAATGATCTCAAATGGAACAATCAGATTACACTAGTATCAGGTAAGGTGAACTCTAGATTGTGGGTTATTGGTAGAATCTTGAAGCGGTGCCATCCTTCATCATAGGAAATAGCTTACAATATATAGTTCACCCAGTCTTGGAGTATTGTTTGCCTGTGTGGACCCTTACTAGTTGGGTCTGATTCAAGACGTTGAGAAGGTCCAAAGAAGAGTGGCAAGATTTGTGAGTGGCACATTTAGCCATTGCAAGAGCATTACAAATCTCATAGAAAGTTTGAAGTGGGACACACTTGCAGATAAACGACACATTAAATGGAAGGGGCTGCTCACTAAATTCCAAAATCCAATCTTCACTGAGGATGTAGAGCATATATTATTACCACCAACAGAGGGAGGGAAATATAACTTTGGCATGAATAGTGCCCTCCGTCACACACTGCTTGGTGGTTAGTGAAGAATATATGTAGATGTGGATCTTGACCACACCTAACATTTTCATGTGAAGTTACTGTCTCACTCCATGCATTGGTTGAGATCTCTACTCTTTCTTGTAATTTTTGGGTCTCCAGTTAATAGGCAGCTTCTATCATTTCAGCTGTAAATGTACAGAGACACACATGATCTCCAGATAACAAGATTTATTCACCTGCTTAATTAAAATGAAGCTTGACAACCAAACAGTGAACAACAAAATGTCAAACTAGAACTAAGAGTAAATACAACAAGGCAATTCTGGCCAGTTGAGCAAAGAATAATATATGCCTTCCCAATCATTGTATGAAATCATTGCGTCCAACCATTTATAACTACATTCATTCTTTTTGCACTTGCATTCATTTTTATGACCTCTTCATGCAGCCATGTGGTCTCCTGTATGTACTATGCTGTAGTACCGGTTTCTTCCAATAAATCGGTTAGATTTAAACATTTTAGTGTAACACTCTGCAAATGTTCTTGATCATGCTTTAGGGCAGACTTGGAGATTAAAGGAGCTGCAAAGTGTGAGAGTACAGGGTTGCATTGGGGTTGGTTGGATGGAGGGTGGGTAGTGGGACACTGTGTGCGTGTGTGAAAGTGTGAACTTTTTGTTTTTTAATTGTTTACTTTTTTATTTATGAGGAACATTGTATCCATTTGAATATTACACTTCTGTTATTGCTCTTTTGGTTGTTGGGCAAATTTTCATTTTTCTTTCTGAAATATGTATGAAATATTCTTCTGCTAGAGTGGCAATTCCCTTTCTTTCATAGTTATCAAGCCATCTCTGTTTTTATCCCAGTGCAATGATGGTTTTATTAGTTGTTCTGCATATATGAAGTTTGTGTATATAGAGCTGTAGCTGTTATACGTTAATTCAGTTATTGCTGAACTGTTGCATTTCTTTTTCTCTTCTGACACATCTGGGTCCGATTCCCAGCTGGGTTGGGGGTTTTCTCTGCCTGGAGGCTCAGTGTGAGTGTTATTCTCATCATTTTATCATCACCATCATCTTCATCATTCATGACAGTGGCTAGATTGGATTGTGTAAAAATTGGTCTGTGTAAAAAATTGGGACTTTGTACAGGCACTGATAGCTGTGCAGTTGAGCACCCCAAAAACTAAACATCATCATCATCATCATCTTAGGTGCTGATGACTGTGCAGTTGAGTACCCCACAAACTAAACATCATCATCATCATCTCCTGTCACAGTCTTTAAATTTCTTTTGTATTGTGCTATTTGCCTTGAAGGGTATTTAAGATGCGTGTTTTTTGAAGATGTTACTAATGTTGTGTGTGTCAGTGACTGTGACATGTTACATTGTGCAATTTTGTGTTTGTGTTAAGGGATGAGTTTTTTGCTCTGAGTGTGCATTCTGTATTACTGATATGTGTTGGTATATGTGGATAATTTTTAATTTAACTATATTCTGCCTGTATTGCCCCTTTTAATGGTGTTGCTCAGTGTTCATACTGTCTTGTTGTTACATCCATTGTTACATGCTATGTTGCTGATCATGTTTGGTTCTTCTTGATGCGAGTGTAAAAATTACTACCATATAGTGTTAAATAGTTTGATAATTAAATGAGCCACCAAGTGTATGTACATATCTCTTCTCAAAAATATGTATAAGATTCCTAGTACAAATAGGTGAAATATATTTCCTCAATCTGGTACACACAAATGAAACAATAATTTATAAGAGGAGATTTTTTTCTTATCCGTATGATAAAGCAACTGAGGGAAATGGCTGCAAATATTAACAACAATATTTACATCAGTCTTGAGTCCTTATCAATAGAAGAAGATGGATGCTGGTGTTTATTGCATGTTCACTTGTGTGTGTATGTGTGTGTGTGTGTGTGTGTGACAAATTTAAAGCCACATGTTCATTCTACACAATATGATTGTGCCTTTAAATAGAGTTTCCCTTTGTATCACTGTAACGGTGTTTTTTCTACTGACTTGTGTATTTCCAAGCCCATCATTATCATAAAGTATTTGAGATGGTATTCAACAATCAAAGTCATGTGGGAAGAGGTTAGAGGTGAATCTTTTGTAAAACTGGGCAATGCTATAAATTAATTAATGTCAGCCAGTACACTTTGCCTCTAGTTTCTTAATCATCATTACTTCATTGTATGTTTTTCAGCAAAGAAAAAATATTTGCTGGTGTAATTAATTTTCAGAAAATTGATTATGTACAAGATAAGATGTTGTTGTGCTAATACTTAAGAATAGTTTGTTATTTTATTCCAGCATGGTAATCTTCATTTCTTTTCTTCAGGTGTAAAGACTTCAGTCACTACATACCTCGTCAACTGTGAAACAGTTCCTATCACGTTTAAGTTTGACAGTTACTCGTTGTATTGTGACCAGAATCTGGAGCATGTAATTGTGAAACCAATGTCTGGCCGAATTCTGCCTGACAGTGATTTACTCATCAGGTATAATATATTATCTGGATTTTATTTCTTTCTTAGTATATTTGAAATATTTAGGTAACTTGAACAGGATTACTTTATTTTCCATTCAATACTCTTATTTTTGAATGAGATCACTTGTACTACCATTTGCTCTCCTATATTCCTGCCAAACAAATTGAAAGATTTAATGGGTAATGTACAGTTGATACTATTATCGAGTATCAAATATTAATATATTATATCAGAAAGAAAGAGCAAAAAGTAAACTCATTCGTTTCAAATTACAATGGCAAAAACAATTAAAGTCCAGTTAGTGTCTCAGAAAAATGTTATCTACCATTTTGCCTCTAGAAATGATGAACTGCAGACATTTCACAAAAGACAAGTAAATCATAGAACTGTGACCACTTTATTGACTGTCACTACATGGCTTAATGCTATTCACTATTGTGGGATCCAAATTAAGTTGAGTACATTAGAAAGAAAGCTGCTGCTCTGGAGAAAGTTGCTACCTCCTGATCTACAATACAGAGGTACTGTTTAACTGTTATTAGTAGGTCCATATAAGCTTGGATACAACAGCATTTTTAAAAAAATTACATACATATATCTATCATTTCTGAACCCTATTTACAAAAGATTGCTGCTGGCGATGCTGTGTTCCAAGACAACAGGGTGCCACTTCATGCAGCTTCGCAACAACCACTGTGACTTACCATGTAGTTAGTAGGTTATCAACATGTTCTGTGAATCAGGAATTATTTACTGAATAATAGAATAACTGGTACAAGCCCATGTCATGGAAGATCATTTTGGTTTCTGGAGAAATGTGTGAATACGTGAGGCAATACTGATTCTGTTACTTATCTTAGAAGATAGAATGAAGACAAACTAACTTACATTTATAGCATTTATAAATTTAGAGAAAATTTTTGATGATGTTGATGGGACTGTGCTCTTTGAAATTCTGCAGTGAGCAAAATATTTTCTACAACTTGTACAGAAACCAGATTGCAGTTTTAATAGTCAAATGGGATGAAAGGAAAAAGAGTAGTTTAACTGGAAGTGAGACAGGATTGTAGCCTATCCCCAATGTTGTTCAGACTGTGCTTTGAGCAACCTGTGAATGAGCTGGAGGAGGAATCTGAAAAGGGAATTAAAGTTCAAGGGGGAGAAATAAAAACTATGCAGTTTGCCAGAGCCATTGTAATTCTTTTAGAGATTGAAAATGTTTAGTAACAGATATTAAATGGAAAGAACAGACCTAAAAAGAAGATATAAGATGAAAATCAAAAACATCAAAACATGGGTAATGAAATGGTGTACTATTTCAGATATTTCATAAATATGAATTCTCCAATGTAATACACTCCTGGAAATGGAAAAAAGAACACATTGACACTGGTGTGTCAGACCCACCAAACTTGCTCTGGACACTGCGAGAGGGCTGTACAAGCAATGATCACACGCACGGCACAGCGGACACACCAGGAACCGCGGTGTTGGCCGTCGAATGGCGCTAGCTGTGCAGCATTTGTGCACCGCCGCCGTCAGTGTCAGCCAGTTTGCTGTGGCATACAGAGCTCCATCGCAGTCTTTAACACTGGTAGCATGCCGCGACAGCGCGGACGTGAACCGTATGTGCAGTTGACGGACTTTGAGCGAGGGCGTATAGTGGGCATGCGGGAGGCCGGGTGAACGTACCGCCAAATTGCTCAAAACGTGGGGCGTGAGGTCTCCACAGTACATCGATGTTGTCGCCAGTGGTTCGCGGAAGGTGCACGTGCCCGTCGACCTGGGACCGGACCGCAGCGACGCACGGATGCACGCCAAGACCGTAGGATCCTACGCAGTGCCTTAGGGGACCGCACCGCCACTTCCCAGCAAATTAGGGACACTGTTGCTCCTGGGGTATCGGCGAGGACCATTCGCAATCGTCTCCATGAAGCTGGGCTACGGTCCCACACACCGTTAGGCCGTCTTCCGCTCACACCCCAACATCGTGCAGCCCGCCTCCAGTGGTGTCGCGACAGGCGTGAATGGAGGGACGAATGGAGACATGTCGTCTTCAGTGATGAGAGTCGCTTCTGCCTTGGTGCCAATGATGGTCGTATGCGTGTTTGGCACCGTGCAGGTGAGCGCCACAATCAGGACTGCATACGACCGAGGCACACAGGGCCAACACCCGGCATCATGGTGTGGGGAGCGATCTCCTACACTGGCCGTACACCACTGGTGATTGTCGAGGGGACACTGAATAGTGCACGGTACATCCAAACCGTCATCGAACCCATCGTTCTACCATTCCTAGACCGGCAAGGGAACTTGCTGTTCCAACAGGACAATGCACGTCCGCATGTATCCCGTGCCACCCAACGTGCTCTAGAAGGTGTAAGTCAACTACCCTGGCCAGCAAGATCTCCGGATCTGTCCCCCATTGAGCATGTTTGGGACTGGATGAAGCGTCGTCTCACGCGGTCTGCACGTCCAGCACGAACGCTGGTCCAACTGAGGCGCCAGGTGGAAATGGCATGGCAAGCCGTTCCACAGGACTACATCCAGCATCTCTACGATCGTCTCCATGGGAGAATAGCAGCCTGCATTGCTGCGAAAGGTGGATATACACTGTACTAGTGCCGACATTGTGCATGCTCTGTTGCCTGTGTCTATGTGCCTGTGGTTCTGTCAGTGTGATCATGTGATGTATCTGACCCCAGGAATGTGTCAATAAAGTTTCCCCTTCCTGGGACATTGAATTCATGGTGTTCTTATTTCAATTTCCAGGAGTGTAGTAATGTTTGTCAATGAGAAACTTTTCAAGTTTCTTTTCAGATTTAATTTTACTGTTTTCACATTTTTATATAATTGGGTAAATCATAAAAAATTTTGGTGGTAGCATTGTGCAACTCTTTTTGATTTAAAGGCAATGTTAATGTGGAATGATGAATGTAGTTTTTTCCCCTCATGTTGTAATTACATACATCATTGTTTTATTGTTCCTTTCGAGCCACATTGGGTTATTTATGACAAATTTCATGAGGATATAAAAATACTGTGAAGCAGTTGTCAAAATGCCTCACTCCTTAAACTCATATTCACAGGATGATGTCAGGAGAGTGACAATTTCCTTACAGCTTCTGAACAATGAAAACTTTCTTTCTTACATCAACACATTATTCAATTCTACATTACCAAATGCAAATATTCAAAATGTCGTAACTTAACTAATTTGTTTATTCCCAAAGTAACAGCAACGAACACAATAAAATCACTGTACAGAGGAGAAAGAGAAACTTCAATAAAACCCACATGCAAACTTTCCTCTTTGATATACAAAATGAAAACTGGCAAAATGTATATGAGACTCAAACAGTAGACAGCAAATACGAAGCACTCTTGGATATTGTCTGTTATTATTTTAATTGCCACTTTCCCTTACAAACAAAATGTATCAACAAAGATAGAAAACTCTCCAGCTGGATCACCCCAGGAATCATTAGATCATCACAAAAAAAAGAGAACTTTTTTACATTAGCAAATCCAAACTAGGCAGTAGTGAAGCATTTAAGTCATACTTTACTCTATATAAAAAGATATTAAGGAACATAGTAAATGCAGCCAAAAAGCTACAGAATGATAACTACCTCAAATTGTCATCAAATAAGAGCAAAAGCATGTGGCAACTTATTAATATGAATACTAATAGAGGAAAACAACTACAAAGTGATATTAGCATAAAAATAAATGGAAAATTAGTCTCCAGTGGTAAAGAAACAGCAGAGGAATTCAACAAAACAACTACTTTACAGAAACAGTAGAAAACCTGGCTAACCATCTTAAAAATAGCTGTCCCTTACAACTAGAACCAAACTTATGCTCTGAGACTCTATTTTTAAGGCCTACAACTGAAATTGAAATAGAAAAGACACTTCATCGCAAAATTAAAAAAAAAAAAAATCATCTGCTGGACAAGATCAAATTCCATGCTTCCTCCTTCATAATTGCAGTAACTTTATCAGTAAACCCCTAGCCCACATAATAAACTTCTCATTCCTGAATGGTGCATTTCCTGGTATGCTCAAAATTGCAAAAATTATACCTGTCCACAAAAAAGGAAGCAAAGAGGATCCCAATAATTATTGACCCATTGCACTGCTTTCAACTTTTAGTAAAGTATTTGAATATATAATGGCCACCAGAATCATGTCCTTTCTAGACAAAGAAAATATCCTGTCACCTGCTCAGTTCGGCTCCCAAAGTAAGAAAGCTATAACTGATGCAATACAAGAATTTCTAGATCATGCACTGGAGCTTGTGGACAAAAAACTCCCAGCCATAGGTATCTTCCTAGATCTAACAAAGTCATTCGACATGGTTAATCATAGTATACTTTTGCAAAAGATGCATTCCTATGGAATAAGAGGAAATGCCTATGACTGGTTTAAAAGCTATCTGGTAGATCGACAGCAGTATGTCGAATTAAATGAAACTAAGCTCTCAGGTACAGCTACATTCCTCCATACATACCATAAAGCAAGGCGTTCCCCAAGGCCCTGTCCTGGGCCCCTTGCTGTTCTTACTTTACATAAATGACCTTCCTCACAGCCTACCAGACACAAAAACCCTTTTGTTTGCTGATGACACCTCTATACTCATATCTGTGCCCGAACAAAGTCTCCAGTGTAATATAGATAGGACCACAGATCAAATAAGTCGATGGCTTCAAAGTAACAGGCTGCTGCTTAATGCAAAAAAGACAATTGGAATAACCTTCCACACTGCCCAAAACAGAAATCCATTACTACCAACTATATCACTGGAAAAAAATAATGTTAAACTTGAAAATGAAATAAAATTTTTGGGGGTTACTATTACTGATACGCTCACATGGACAAGGCACATTGATGTTACCAGCACAAAACTTAGTAAAGTATGCTTCATGATTAGATCTATAAGGAACGTCAATAACACAAGTACCCTAACCACAATGTACCATGCACTCTTTCACTCTGTACTTAACTACGGAATCATCTTCTGGGGCCAAAATTCTGAATCAATTAAGATATTCAAACTGCAAAAGAAGATAGTCAGAACAATTATGTTCAAAAAACAAAGAGACACTTGTAAATAATTATTTAAGAAACTAAATATTTTGTCCCTCCCATGCCAATACATACTAGAATTATTATTCTTTACCAAAAAAATGTATCAACAAAATTAGCAAAAATATGGATTACCACGATTATGACACAAGATCAAAAACCTCTCTAAGAATACTTCCCCACTCAACAAAACTGTACAGTGATGGTGTCAAGTGCTTGGGAATAAAATTATATAATCATCTTCCAACTTTTATACAAGAAATCCAAGAAATAAATCAATTCAAACAGACAGTGAAATCTCTTTTAATAAAAGACCGCTTTTATACCATCCAGGAATATTTGGAATCAAAATTGTCTTAGTGCATGATAATGTATGAAAGCTGAATGTTGTTAAGTCAATTTTGTCTCATCATGTAACAATTCTCTGTAAAGCTGTAACTTTAAGTAACATAATTTTGTAGGTAATGTAAAATAATCATTCTTCTGTGTTCTTGTCTACTGTTTTAGACTCCTGTAAACTGTATATTTGTATTGACATATCCCATATCAGTTGTACAAGCCATTGTACTGATTCGATCTATGGGACAAATAATAAATAAAGTTTTGCAAAGATTTATGATGGAAATGTGACAGAGCAGAATTGTTTTGGGAGTTCAAAAATATGTTTAATAAAGTTTAAATTCTCATCAAGATGCACACATACAAATTATGAAGTTAACTAAACAAACACTATTCTTAGCCTTGTTTCACAATTTATTATTAATGTTTTTGCACAACCTACGTTTTTGGTTATAAGCCCATTTTCAAGTACATTACTGACTCCCAAAGATGATAATACATAGATAAACATGATGACAAGGCAAAGATAACCTCAACTTCTTAGATATCGATCAATAGCTTAATGTACACTTTCATCAATGACCATTTTTTAACAAATTGCATCCATTATTTCATATTCACCAATTGTACTACAATGACCAGACTAAAGTTATGCATCAGCCAAGATATTTTTCACTACGATGGTCTGGGGTCCAAAGTTTTGCTTCTATCCTGGGGTTGTGATCTCATCTAAAAGAGGTGAATAACTGAATTGGGTTTGCTCATTTAATAACAGATGTGGGGATATACACTTTTTTTTCTTTTTTTTAATTTCTAAAATTTCTAATTGGTTTAGTTTGAGCTCTTATCCTCTTTGTGTAGGAATTGTACATCTACTGTGTATTTGTGATTATTGTTCAGTCAATGTTCAGCAAAGGCTGAATCAGGCTTCCTCAATCTCCAGCTTCTGTGGTGTTCCTTAAGCCTGGTACAGATTGATCTCCCCATCTGTCCAATGTAGCGAGACTGACACTCCCGGAATGTGATTTTATAAACCCCACTTTTTGTGATAGCTGGTTGTTTCTCTTTTGTATTGAACAGGAAACCACCTCTTGTCTGAGGAACATAGAAAAACACAGAGAAACCCTCTGCCTTCAACAGGTTACTTATGCTATTTGATGTTTTCCCTATAAAAGGTAATCTGCACCACTTCTTTTCCTGTTTGTCTGTGTGTTTCATTGGGGACGGTAGGTACCTGGCTTGCTTCTTCGTATTTTTACCTAGAATTTTATCAATGGTTTTGGGGCCAAATTCATTATTTAAGGCTAATGTATTCGCAATATATTGCTTGAATTTCCCCAAAAAATAATACCATACCTTACAACTGATTGAAAGTAGCTGTGGTATGCAATTTTCCTTGTATTCATGTCTGTTGCACCAGCTAATATTTGCATAGCAAATGCAAACCTACATAATTTGTTTAACAAGATGGCACCATGTATAGACATATTAATCAAGAGATCCATGGAAAATTATGAGTTTTTAAACCCTGTGTGTGTAAAATGTGGTAAGAAGTTGAGAAATGGTGTTAAATTATGCCCATGGACGCAAAAATGTATCCATCGACAATGTTTAAATAGTTTAGAAGAAAGAAACATGACTTATGACTGTGGAAATGTGCACTGCATTTATCGTGATATATTGTGTTTACAAAAGGAATATCGAGAAGACTGTATGACTGCTTCATTAAAATACAACCTTATGTTAGCCAAACTGTATGTACAGAAGCTTGAAAAAGTGATAGAAGTCAATTCAGAGAGTAGTGAAACTGTTGTAAATGGGCAAAATGATAACTTCATGTGGCCCAAAAAGTTCCATAGTGTTAACCATAACAAGAACTACTTCAGGTTACCAGTAGCAAATAATTTTGAACTTTTAACCTGTTATGAGTCTAAAAGATGTGAAAATAGTGAAAGAAATGAAGTACTTTCACCAAATGCAGAGATTAAAAACCAGTCAAGTACGAAGTCTCATAATAACAAGCAAGGAAATACTGATACTATAATTAGCAGGGAACATACATGTCATGAGAATATGCCAACCTCAAGTAACAGGAATAAAGAAGATATTTGCATGTTCACAGACAGTCATGGAAAGGGCTTAGCTAGTATCATAAGTAACATGCAAACTATATTTAAAGTTAGTGGAATAACGAAACCAGGCATTCCCATGAGTGAAATTCTAAATAACTGTGAACAATTTTTGGAGCCTGGAAGAAACTGTTTAATAATTGGGGGTGCTAATGACGTTTATAGGAATGAGGGTAAACTTGCCACAAGAGCGCTAATAAGTACACTACAGAAAATTACAAATGTGAACTTCTATGTTGCAAGTATACCACAAAGACATGATCTGAAGGAAAAATCTTGTGTCAACAAAGAAATCACTGTTACTAATAGAAAATTTGAAAAAATGTGCCGAAGCTTCCTGAATGTCGTATACGTGAATGTATCATCTTCAGAAAGAAGTCATTTTACCAGGCGTGGGCTAAACAGAAATAAACTTGGAAAAACATTCATTAGTCAAGAAATACTTAATGCAGTGTTAGCAGTTGAAGACAAAAGTTGCCCTACCATACCACTACCACCACCCATCACAGCAACTGAAATTCTCCAACATAAAAATGAAACTGATTCACCAGCAACAGATCCAAAATCTTCACTTGCCACAAAAGTAGCTGAAGCAAATGAAGCCTCCTCAACAGCTCCAGCAGTATCAGAAGCAGCTACAGACCATACAACGGCATCATTGGCAAGAAATGTGCTTACGGCCAGCGAGTCATCAGATACAACAGGAATTCCAGCATCAAAAGTTGCAGCACATCCAGAAGAAAGAAAGACAAGATGCAGGAAACCTGTGTCCCTAAAGGAATTTTGGTACCCAGCCTCAACATGAAGAAACCATTGACACCAGAATTTACAAGTAAGAGTTCCTCTCAACTGAGCTGCAACAGCTTAAAATTACTTAGCCTTAATATACAGTGTCTCAAAAATAAAATTCTAGATCTCGAGATTGAGGCCAGTGAATATTGTGTTGATTGTATTTGTATTCAAGAGCATTGGTGCAAAAATTATGAATTAGAAAACATTAATATTTTCCCATACACCTTCGTTAGCCACTTTTCTTGGAAGGAAGCCAAGAATGGGGGTGTCTGCATTTATGTGAAATCAGATATTAAAGTGAAAAACGGGCCTGAGGATGAACTCCTGAGCATAGAAAAACATTTTGGGGCAACAGCAGTGCAAATGAATGTAATAACAGTCATGTCAGTGTATAGATCACCATGTGGACACAGAATTTTTTTTAAATAAGATTGAAGAACTAGTGAGCATCATACATGATGAGAAGTCATCAGTAATTGTATGTGGGGACTTTAACGTCAATATGTTGGTAAATAGTCCATTTTAAATTAAATTCCTCAATATTCTACCCAGTTTCAACCTATATTCTAATATAAGTAGTCTTACAAACATAACAAACATTTCAGAAAGTCTTATAGATAATATATTTTCAAATATAGAAAGCCCAGATACAGAAGTTTTGAATATTGACCTAGGAATATCTTATCATAACGCACTGATTATTAAAGTGCTCACAGTTCCAATACATGCAAAAACAGTACATCATATGTATAAGAGAATTTTCTCTCCCAAAAACAGCAACCAATTTGGTATCACACTGACTAACCAATCTTGGGCAGAAGTATTGTCACAAACTGACAGATGCTGCATACAATGTTTTTTCCTCTGTTTTCATGACAAATTTTGCAATGTGCTTTCCAAAAAGATTAGTTAAATTCAATTCATCTACCAATAGACACACAAATTCTTGGATCACATCTGGCATTAAAAACTCTTCCAAGACTATGAAAAGACTAAACTCTGAAATGAAAACTAATACTGACTCTAATTTCAAAAAAACATGTTAGTAACTACAAAATGGTATATAGAAGGGTAATTAATCTAGCAAAACTACTAAGTAACGATAGACTAATAAGGAAGTCAGACAATAAATCAAGGACCACATGGGAAATTGCTAAAAGAGAAATAGGAAAAAGCTCTAAAGACCTGGATATTTTACTTAAATCTAGTGATAACATTGAAATAAAGAAGTAAGTCTTGCCCAATTACATTAACAATTACTTTCTAAGTGTACCTGATAAATTAAGCAAGATCTTTACCAAAGAAGAGAAAACAACAGCTCCAAAAGTAGTCAATAGCATGATAATAAGTTCCACTAATAAATATGAAATACTGAAAGTAATTAACAGTATGAAACCCAAAATGTCTGCAGGACTGGACGAAGTGCCAGTGACAATAATAAAGAAAGTCGCCACACAAATATTGGAACCGCTGGTACATATTGCCAATTTATCATTCAGTGAAGGTGTGTTCCTCCAAAGGCTGAAAATTTCTAAGGTTAAATCATTACTCAAAAATGGGCATATACATAAGGTAGAAAACTGTAGACCTTTATTACTCCTTCCATCTTTATCAAACATTTTTGAAAAACTGATGAAAATTGGACTCATAAGCTACCTTGACACCTTCAGTCTTCTAAATTGTAATCAACATGGTTTTCGTACAGGTTACAGCACAGAAACAGCTATTCAAGCCTATACGGAAGAAATTATTAGAAATTTAGACAAAAACAAATGTGTGGTAGGAATCAACCTAGATCTTTCCAAGGCCTTTGATGCAGTAGATCATCAAATTCTCCTTGACAAACTGGAGGCAATAGGCATCAGAGGAATTGGAAGGGCATGGTTTGAATCCTATCTCCAAGATAGAACTCAGGTTGTGGAACTCACTTCATCTCAGAATAAGCAAAAAATAATGTGGGTTTCTGATGCTAAGAAAGTGGCAGTAGGTGTCCCTCATGATAGTGTTCTTGGCCCCCTATTATTCCTAATCTATATAAATGACATTGAAAGGCCCAATGGGTCATCAAAAATTATGTCATTTGCAGATGATACAAGCATAATTTTAATCCTTATTCACGACAGCTGAAAAGGTTCTGAAGAGTGTGCACAGTGGTTTTACGCTAATAAGTTAACACTCAAATTAAATAAAACAAATTACATACAGTATGGTAAAGTAAATGAGAAGGATGGATACCATTTATCATTGAGTGCCCACCAAACAGAGAAAGTCTGGTCTACAAAATTTTTGGGAATGTACATTGATCAGCACTTGAGCTGGAAAGACCATGTCACAAAATATCCAAAAAATATCCAAAAAACTCAATTCAGCATGTTTTGCACTGAGAATAATTTCTAGAGTTTGCAGTGCAGAATGTACAAGATTAGTGTATATGGCTTATTTCGATTCTATTATCTCCTATGGAATAACATTCTGGGATGCAACTAAATGTCACTTGAGAGAGGTTTTTAAATTAAAGAAAAGGGCTGTTAGAATTATTACACAGGGCTCCCCACAAACACACTGCAAGTCCTTGTTCATGCAGCTAAACATACTTACATTACCATCTTTGTACATATTAAAAAGCATACTGCATACAAGAACACACTTGAGTAGTTTATGTGTAAATTCAGATCTTCATGACTACAATACACATGCCTGTAAGAATCTTCATGCAGAAAGAGCAAGAAAAACAAAATCTCAAAAACATGTAAGCCACTATAGAATAAAGCTTTATAATGCTCTGCCACTCTGCATCAAGGGAACAGAAGATGAAGGAAAATTTAAGTCAGAATTAAGAAAGTGTATGATAAATAAATGTTTTTATAGCATAGAGGAATATTTTGAATCCTTAAATCACTAACTGATAGTTGTATAGTTAATATCATGTTCTCATTGTCAGTTCTATGTCACATTTATACTCTTTTTAATTCTAAAATCATGTGTAGTATGTGTTTTCAAAAATCTACTTAATATATATAAATCCATCACATACAGTACATGTTAAAGGAGCATGTAAAAGAACAACACATTAATTCAATGTTTTATTTTTCAACATATTATATAATGTTAATTTTATGTGTTTTAATTTTCAACAAATTTGTTAATTTTGTGTGTTTGACAGAAATTTATAATATTCTGCTATGCATATTCTGTACAGTATTATGACAATTCCTATATCATGTAAATGATGAAAAGGATGATAATAAATGAAATGAAATTGTGTTAAGTTCCTGGTCAAAGTCTCCTTGGGACATAGGGATAGAAAGGTGATTGTGGATCAAGTGATGTTTGTAGATTATAGGATGTTGGGAGGAAGTCAGATGAAAGTGTTAGTCAAAGAATCTTTTCACTAAATATCAAATTTATTGTCACTGTTTTCTATTTTTAGGCAAATGTCTAGGAAATTTATGTTGGGCACCCCCAACTCCATTCTGACCTTTATGTTAGTGTGCCACTGGTTCATATTTTCCACAAATTTATGGAGTTGCCCATTGGAACCTTGCCACATACAAAGAATATCATTTACATATGTGTAGCAATACACAACATGTTTTGCCAGTGGTTCTCTCTTCAGAAAATCAGTCTCCCACTTGTCCATGAACATTTCTACTAGTAAGGCGGATAAAGGTGAGCTCATTGCCAGGCCATCTGTTTTCTGATAATAGCTTCCTTGAAGGCAGAAGTAATTTTGATCTAGCTGTTGGGAATCTCTGTAGTTTTCTTAGCTGACTGATTGGAAAAAAATCCTCTACTTTGCTTATAAAATTTGTTTCATTTAACAGCACTACAGTCCTTATTTTATCTGCCCTAGTCACAATCACATTACTGTTTTCAATCCTAGTTTCAAGTTCCTTCATGACTAAGAATTCATTGTTCTTCCAATATTGTGCTTGTTGTTGTTGTCGTAGTTGTTGTTTCTGTGCCTGCTTGATTTCTTTCACACACTGCACTTTCTGTAGGGCTAGTTCGAGGACTACCCTTAGATGGTCTAACACTTGAGGTTTTGTTATCATATCTGGAGCATATTTGAGGCCTTTTGATAAGAGAGAGAAGTTCAAGGCGGTTACACCAAACAATACTCCCAATTTGCAATAGTTCATTTAATCACATCTTTACACAAGCAAGGCTTACAAAGAACTAACATGGCGGAGCTGCACAAAGATAATGTTTAGCTTAGTTGAAAGACGATACTCAGATCGATACTGGTGTCGACCTCATCAGCACCACATACCCCCCCCCCCCCCCCCCCCCGCAGTATGGAGTACTCTTGAGAGGCTGGGGGGGGAGGGGCTTACTGTGGTGTTGGCAGGGGTGGCCATGCGAGCCGGACCATGATCAGCTCGACAGTGTCGTAGGGAAACTGTGTCGTGAAGGAAGGTCTGGCCACTGAACCTGGAAGTCGTTGAAGCGCGCTGGGCGTTGTACTGGGCATACTGCTCATGCGGCAACAGGTAGGCCAGAGGTTTGCGGGTGGAATGGAGCGATGAGGACTATGTCTCTGGTGGGCGTGGCGTACACACAAAGCATGTCCACGTCAACGTCAGGCAGGAGGGAAACACATTTCACCAGGTGGCAGGGAATGGTGGAGGTTGAGTCATGAGCAGTGTCGACCACATCGGCACCACATAGCCCCCCCACAGTACGGAGTACTCTTGAGAGGCCGGGGTGGAGGGGTTTACTATGGTGTCGGCAGGGATGGCCACGTGAGCCGGATCATGATCAGCTCGACAGTATCGCACTGGGCGTACTGGTCATGCGGCGACAGGTAGGCCAGCGGTTGGCGGGTGGAACGGAGCGACGACGACTATGTCTCTGGTGGGTGTGGCATACACACAAAACATGTGCAGGTCAACATCGGGCAGGAGGGGAACACATTTCACCAGGTGGCAGGGAATGGTGGAGGTTGTGTCATGAGCAGTGGATGAAGAGAAACACATGACGAACAGTGTATAATTGGGCAGTATTATTGAGATGTCGTGGATTATGTCTGGGGAACAGGCACAAACACCTCAAGCGAGGGCACGTTCAAGACAGCCATGGGGGAGCCATGAGAAACCTCGGCAGGGTAGGGCAGATGACAGTGGAGAGGTCAAAGAGACCAGCGAAAGGCCCGGCGGTGACGGTGTGATCGTAGGTAAGGTCATGGGGAGCAGATGGTCACTCAACAGAGTGCATGAGACCAGAGTAGAGGGCGAGATCAGAGGAGAGCTCGACGATTGGAGCTGGAATTCACTCGACCGAGTGTGTAAGTCCGATGTGGAGGGGGTGGTCAGAGCATCGTGGTCTGAAGGGGGGTAGAAGCAGGCTCAACATGAGCAGGCTTAAGTTTGTTGAGAGAGACTGTAACAGCTGAATATTTTATCTGGATGTCATAGGTGTTGGCTGAGCGCCGGAGAACTCAGTATGGGCCGATATATGGAGGTTGGAGGGGAGCATGGACAGTATCATCTCGGTGCATGACGTACTCACAACTGTTCAGAGATTTCGGGATGTGAACCTTGGGGAGGGAATGGCTGGCGGGAGGAGGGATGTGGAGGTTGGTAAAGTGGCGTCTGACACGGTCCAGAAAGGAAGGCAAGTCATACTGAGGGAGAGAAGCGGAAGGGCTCACAAGTTCAACAGGGAGTACAATGTTCTGGCCATATACGAACTCGGCTATTGTGCCTTTGAGGTCATCCTTATAGATAGCACAAATGCTGAGTAGCACAAGGGGAAGGCTCTCGTCCATAGTCATGGCATCGAAGAGCCGCCTTGAAAGTGTGGTGCCAGCACTCAACTAGCCCGTTACTTTGCAGGTGATATGCTGGTATGGATCCACCAGATGCCACAAATGTAACATATCTCATTGAACAGGGCCGACTCAAATTGTCTGCCCTGGTCGGTCATGATGATAGCTGGACATCTGAAACCCGATACCCATGACTCGAGCAACAGTTTCTGCCTTAATATTGGGGAGGGTTACAGCCTCGACCCAGCGAGTTGTTCGTTCGATAAAAGAGAGAACATAATGAAAGCCTTTAGAGGGGGGGAGAGGGCCGACAATGTCATTATGAATATGCTGGAAACACCCAGGAGGGATCGAAAAGTAGCCGAGGGGGTGTGAAGTGTGCTTGCGTACTTTGCAGCATTGGCACACTATGCAGAATCGTGCCCATTGCTGGCAGTACTTGTTGACATTTTTACACACAAAGCGCTCCGCTACGAGGTGAGCGGACACACGAACACTGGGGTGGGCAAAATTATGCAGTGCGTTGAAGACAGCTAGATGGAGCGTGGTTGGGATGAGGGAGCGTAACATGCCCGTACAGTCATCACACCAGATCTCACCAGAAATGAAAGTAAAGGTGGTGCGGACGAAGTGTAGTGAAGAGGTAGAGTCTGAAATCAGATTTTGTGTGACCTTGTCTTCGGGTTGGAGGTTAAGCATTTAAGAGAGGTCTAACACCGAAGGAACAGCGTCGACTGGTGAAAGGAAATCAGCAACTATATTGTCAGCACCCTTTATGTGTCTGACATTGGTGGTGAACTGAGATATGAAGTCCACGTATCTGAAGCAGTGAGGAGGTGGGTCAGCTGGCGGGTTTGTAATTGCCACAGCCAGGGGTTTGTGGTCTGTTAAAACATAGAAATGGCGTCCCCCAACGTCAGTCTTAAATTGCTTGATCACTTCATAGACCGCGAGCAATTTTCTGTCAAACGCAGAATATTTCCATTGTGCTTTGTTGAGCTTGTGCGTAGGTGAGCTCTGTGTAGGTTTAGTATTGTTTGTACTTTGTCAGGGGGCAGTGAAATGCCATCGACAGAGACCCAAAAACCAAGAGAAGTGACAGCGGGTTGATGTAGCTGCAATTTGTCCTGGTTGGTCTCGATGCCTGCAGCTGCAAGAGTGTCCATAACAGTTTGCACATGTCAAATGTTGCCCTCGATGGAGGAGCTGAACACAAGAATGTCATCAAGATATGCAAAGCAGAATTTTAGGTTGAATAGCACTTCGTTGATGAAGCGTTTCCAGGTCTGGGTTGCATTTTTCAGACCGAAGGGCATGAATCAAAACTGAAATAACCTGATCGGGGTGGTGATTGCTGTCTTCTCAATGTCTTCAGGTGCCATGGGGATCATGGTGGTAGGACCGTTTTCAATCAATGATAGAGAAAATGGTCGCAACTGCAAGGGAACTGGTAAAGTCAGCAATTATGGGTATGGGGTAGGTGTCCATAATTGTTCGTGCGTTTAGTCGATGGTAGTCTCTGCACATGTGCCATGACCCATCTTTCTTGGGTGTGATATGTATGGGTGTAGACCAGCTACTGGCAGAGGGTTCAATGATGCCAGAGCTTAGTAATTCAGAAATCTGGTTTTTAAGTCGAAGAGGCGCTTGGGGCAAACTCGACATGGTTTACAGAAGATCAGGGGGCCTGGGATGAGGCAATGCTGGTGAACTGTGCCATTGTTGACAACAGAAATGTTCCCGGGGCACGGGAGGCAGTTTGTTTACAATGTGTGATGGGCGGAGCAGGCAAGACGTGGTCGTGGTGTTCGGAGCCACTCGGTATATCCAATGGGAGCCGAGGCAGCATAGTGTCCCAGGAGTCAAAGTGCCAAGATGGCAGCTGGCCTGAAGCAGTGGCACCGTGGTCAGGTGAGCTCGGTAGAGCTCGTGAAATGTTACTGAGTCCATTGTCCGAGGGCGCAGTCTGTGGCAGCACGGTCGCGGGCGAAGCGCCAGATGCCAGTGCACTGTCTGTGTTGTCAGTGGTGGTCACACGGTGGCACGCAGGAGCCAAAGTTTCATAGTTTGAGGTGCTGTCCACAAGGGGAGGGGAGGAGCTGTCAGTTCGGGAACACGTGACGCTCGTCGCACATCTGCACTCATATCCAGCTGAGTGTCAAATGCTGCCTTGTTAGAGGGGTGTGGTCCTGTGGAACTGTCAGTACACGTTATGGTAGACTTGATAGCACAGTTGCGAGGTAAGCACACGGAGGATCGATTGCTGGGACTGCAAGCAGATTCAGCGCACTTACTGACCTTGCTCTGTCCTTTCTGCCGTATCTGTAATTCCTTTGCTGCGTTGGAGAGCTGGAGCTGGGTTTCGTGGAGCTGGACGGAGAGCTCGAAGTTTTCCTTGTGTAGGCAAGTGACGTGTTCTAGCCCGACAAGGCATTTATGCATGGTTTCTTGTAACGTCATTCACAGAGACAGATGAGATGAGCCCGGACTGATATGTCACGCGGGTTTACTCGACAGAGCACAGGGGAAGTGAGTCTTGGAAGGGTGATGAAACACAGTGTTTCACACTAGGTGCGGTGAATGTTTGTGGTGTCGCAAGAAGTCAATGCCTAGTATAGATTCATCAATTTCGCACACTAAAATAATCCACTCGAGTTTGCAGTTTGCGGAGAGTGAGACAACGTGTCAAGTTGAACCCTAGAATTGTAGTTTAGTTGAATACATGGCTTGCAGTGTGATACGATGAGGGCAGATGTTCGACGATGCTAAGGACATGGGCAGCAGTGAAACATTGGCACCTGTGTCCACTAGGAAATGGTATCCTGACGAAATGTCTTTAGTGTAAAGTCGTCCACAATTATCCAGTCGTTCCTGGACAGAATGTAGCACTGGGGGGGGGGGGGGGGGCGGGTGCCTGTCATGTTGTGTGCAGGAGGCATTTGGGAAGTAACAGGTTGGCCTGCAGTTCCGTACCGCCTCACCAAACCCTGAATGGAAGTAACAGTACAGGTGGTGCGGTTGCATTTCCTTCGGAACATTCGTTGCCAATGGTGGTGGCCGAGGTTCGGTGGTCACAACAGGCTCAGTTGCAGGAGGGGGCATGACCATGGGCATAGTCGGTGATGTCCCAGTAGCTTTTTTACTGCTTTCCGGAGTGAGCGGAATGGTCGGCACAGTGCGTCCCCGGCCACATCCGGCTGCCTGAACCTGAGACTTGTCAGGTAGGCAGTGGCTGGCGAAATAGAGCAGTGATGCATCATGTAGCTTGTCAGCAATTGTCACTGTTTGTTCGACAGATTCAGGAGACCTCTGAGCCAGAGCATATAGGATGTGAGGAGATAGTTTATCTGACCAGATGGCGAGGAGAGCTGTGTCAGAGAGTAGATCTGCACTGACCAGGGTGCATAGCCGTCTCCAGAGGTGGGAAGGTTTGTCATTGCCTAGTTGCTCAACATGGGCACTTGCTGTATTGCTGCCTCAGTTGTGCGTGCAAGCCGATGTAGAACTGTCTCTTTGGCTAGAGTGTACCGGCTAGATGAGTCTGGGGCGTCGACCAGGACAGCAATCAAGTCCTCCTGGTCGTGCAGGTGGGTGATGAGGCACAGAAACCTGGCTGACTTCTCGAGTTTGTAATGGTCGAACACTTCATCCACAATTTTGAACCAGGTTGTTGCTCTTTCAGGATTAAATGGCGGCAGCGTCGGTTTGCATTGTAGAATGTTCGGAAGAACAGGTTGACTTGAATTCGTTGGGGCACTGCCTTAAACAAGCTATTGTAGCTGTAGTATTCCAGGAGAGTGTGCCTCCCAGGGATGTGGCAATGATGGCTGGTTGGGTGACAGCGTGAAGGTGATGTGTTGTGGTTGAGCACGATCCATCGCGGCGCAGAAGGCCGACGTGGGTGAGACACCGTAATGTGTCGATTGCGGTTGTGGAAGCTCAACACGTAGTAGTTGTGTTCGGATTGACGTGTTGTGGACAATCGATGTGGATGAGGCTGCAGGATGTGCTGAGAATGGTAGCAGAAGCTCGACTGAAGCCGACTTAATTGGATACAGTTTTACATATTCTGCGAATGTGTCCAAAACAATGAAAATATATTTACAACCTCTTGTAGATGCAGGAAACATTCCTAGACGTTCAACTGCTATAAGCTCTTAAGGTTTGCTAGGAAGGACAGAATGCATTAAGCCTTTTGATGGCATACAAATTGTCTTTATCTCTGACATTCATCACACCTAGTCTCTGCTTAACCCTTCTCCACAAGTTGTTAAATGCAGGATGTTTATAAATGAATATCAGGGTTTTAATGCTTTATAATATTTGTTATATTAAACTTACAGTTATAAATGATATGTCAAATGAAAGAGCAAAAACAGTTTCACCAAGAACCTTATAAATGTTCAATGCGAGCACCATTTGTCACATGGCACACATCAAGTCTATAGCCAAGTGCCTCCCAAACATTGATAAGAGTGTTTTCAGTGATTGTAGCAACAGCTGCTTCAATCAGGTTTCTTAATTCAGGGAGGTCTGCTGGTAGTGGAGGCATTTACACATGATCCTTGATGAAACCCCAAAGGAAAAAATCACTTGGCATTAGGTTGGGTGATCGTGGAGGCCATGCAAAGCAAACCCTGTCATTGGGCACCTTGCGGCCTATCCATTACTTGGGTACAGTGAAGTTCAACCAATCACATACTTCGCTATGCCAGTCAACATTTATAAGGTTCTTGGTAAAACTGTTTGAGCTGCTCTTTCATTTGACATATCATTTATAACTGTAAGCTTTATGTAATAAATATTATAAAATGTTAAAACTTTGATATTCATTTATAAACACCCAGTATTACTGTCTCTTATATCTTAGCTACTATTTTCCTGGTCCCATAATGTCCATAACTCTCATGCAAGTAGTCAATAAATTTATGGAGGTGTTGGTCAGGAAAGCATAACTTCCAGTCCTGATCATTCAAATTTTTCCCCATACACAACAAACCTTTATGTATAGTAAGGTAGTATTTCACCTTTGGCATGTTATCTCAATTGTAATACTATTTAACCAATCTTAAATTTGTATCCTCATTCTGCTCCCTTCTCATTTGCTTGCAAATTTGCCTAATAAGTTTCTCATACTTCACTCCCTGCAAATAAAATAACCTTACTTGTTCTTCATGATTCTCACTACTGTCAGTATCTTTCTTTCACACTGGCATCTTAGATAATGCATCAGCCACAATATTGTCTTTTCCTTTTACATACCTTTCCTCCAAATCAAATTGTTGCAAATACAAAGCCCACCTAGTTAACCTGGTGTATTTCAGCCTGCACCTCTGAAGGTAATTCAAAGCCGTATGACCCATATATGCTGTGTTCTTATGTGCAAACAAATAGTACTCAAACTTTTAAAATCCAAAAATAATCACCAAAACCTCTAATTCTAAAATTGAATAGTTCTTTTCATGTGGCCATAATGTTCTACTGGTGAAAGCAATAGTTTTGTGTTCAACCCCCATCTCAGTAGGTACTAATTGGAAATTTTCTACCCCCAAACCACAAACCTTGCATCAGTAACCATACAGAAAGGCAGTGAAAAATTTGGATGTTCTATCATCTTACTATTTATTAATTCTGTTTTCAAACTCTGAAAGACCTCTTCACACTAGTCTTTCCAATTCCACACCTTATTCTTCTTCAACAAATTACCAGGGCTAGGCCAGTTAAATGACCAACCTGACATGAACTTTTGGTAGAAGCCAAACAAGCCAAACATAGTTTTAAAATCTTCTTGTTGTTTTCAGGTGAGAAATCTGCAGTAGCAGTAAGCTTTTCTGCATCAAGTTGTATACGTTCCTCATTAATCCTGTGACCCAAAAATGAAATTTCCTTCTTCACAAATTCAGATTTACTCAATTTTAGTTTCACACCTCACCCTATACATAGCTCTCACTAATTCATTCAGAATATTAGAATGTTTGAACCACTCTGCACTCACTATTAGGATATCATCTACATAGACTGTGATTTCACTGTTTAATATCTCACTAGCACTTTGTCAATACCTCTGACAAACACACACACAGACAAGTTCAGACCAAACGGTAGCACGCAGTATTGGTAACACTTACTTTCATGCAAAAATGCTATAAATGGCCTAGATTCCTTGGCCAAATTGATATTCCAATAGCCATAAGTCACATCAAAAGAGGTAAAAAATTTATGTCCATGGAATTTTTGCAGACTTTCATCTATGTAGTAGGCCTGTCACTCTCCCCTAATTTCATTTAGCTTCCTAGCATCCAGAACCAATCTGACATCACCATTCTTCTTCTTTACAACCACAAGTGGGTTATTATACTTACTGGTTGCCCTTTCAATTATCTTCCATGAGACCATCTTCTAAACTTCTTTCCTCACAGTTTCCTTTTTTGATAATGGAATAATATAAGTTTTCTTGAAAAATGGTTAATGAACCTTAAACTTTAATTTACACTCAGAAACTTTTACCAGACCTGGTCTCTCTGAAAATGCCTTACAGTTGCTCAGGAGAATACCTTTTAATTCCTCCCTTTGACTATTTGTAATACCTTCAATATCCTCAACTCTCTTTATTATTCCCAACCTTACTCTCCTACTCTTCTTCCTCAGTAACCCGCTCAGTGGTCAAAACTCTTAATGGAAAATCTAATTCAGTTTGCACATTCTTCTCCATACCTTCCAAAATTGATACTTCATACCTACTTCTGTTGCACTTAAAACTAAACTTACCACTAGCAAAATCAATATTTACACTCTATTTGCACAAGAAATAAGTCCCAAATATTATATCAATTCTGAGATTTTGAATCACCAACAAATTGTGCTCCAACAGCTATCCCGCAATTCCACAGTTAATAGTAGCTCTTGTTTCACACTCTTTGATAGCTTACGAGTAGCACCAATAATTTTTATTCCAGTAACATGCATCACTACTATACCCTAGTGATCTTAATACATTCAAAAAATGCCTGGGAAGTGCCATTCAGATCACTGCCACTAGTAAACACTTAACATGTATATTATTTACACTTGCTTTTATTACAGGGTGCCATTGATCCTTTTTATTTACCATGTGATCTTCATATAACAAATCCTCATTAATCATTTATCTGGGAAAACTATCATCCTGCTTACCAAAACTGTTATCAGATACAGTCAAATCTGAGATAGCATGGTCCTCTTCCTCATAACCACTATTAAACTCCAGCTCTGCATTAGGCTTAATATTGTGCTCCTTTATTCTTTCTTAACTTAACACATTGCCATCATTACCAATTATAAAATCAAATACCTCATCTTCATCGCTACTGGATTTGTCACTGCTATCAACATTACAGCTACTGTCAGAATCATACCATCTGTCACTTTCATTGTCCTCAAATACTTGGCTAATTAGTTGATCCTTGTTTCCAGTATTATACCACAAAGCAAAACATCTGAATTCCTTTCATTCTCTTAAAAATTGTTTTGGATTCCCAAACCATAAAATTGGCTGCTGGTTAGGCCAACCGTTCCCATGATCAGGATTTCGCTGACTAGGTTTGTTCCTGTAATTTGGACCTTGCTGGAGTGATAGATTACTGCTATTTTTCCAGGAATTTCCTGATTGTTTTTTCCAAGGTGTTTTCCTGTCGTGGTTGGAATCATTGTAACCACTTCCATTACCATTCTCCTGTTTTCTAATGGACCCATTTGCCAGATTACCGTTATTATGATTCCAATTATTATTTCCATAATTAATATGTGGTTCATTTACTGAGAGGTTATTTTGATTATAGGCAGCCTCATTCACTTTTGCGTACTGGTGTTGTTTGTTACTTCCATTGATGTTAGTGCTATCACTATTGTTACAAGTCCTCATCCAGTACATTAATCAACTTTTCTCTTAGGTGGGTAGGGAGTTTTGCCTTTAGTATGCAGAGCACTTCTTTGTGAGAAATTGGCTCCAACCAATACCTTGTCTTAGCAATATATCTTTCAAAGTATTTCCACAAGCTTCCCCTACACGGGCAAATACACTTTTTAGTGCAATCGCTCCTTAATACCCGCGGACCAGTATTTAGAAAGAAACACTCTTTCAAAATCTGTTAATTTGTCACATACTTCTGATGTTTTGCTCACCCACAAAGCTGCATCACCTGTGATGTGCCACATAACGAACTTTATCTTCTGATACCCCATCCAACATCGTGGTAAGATGTTCTAGAACACTCGTATGAAGACAATGGAGTGGACTGACTTCTTGCCTTCAGAAAAAGTTTGGAAATGATGATGATTCAACAAACTTTGTTCTATCTTGGTGGTGCTAGCATACTGTTCATTTTTGTGTTCAGCTTGGACAGGCGTTATATCGGGTGATTGACATATTTTTTCATTCCCGTAAGTGGGTTTCATGTCAGTGATAGGATTTTCACAATGAGATGGAAAATTATTTTCCAATCTGGTATCACTTGACATAAACCTTTCCAGGTTCCTTATGTGGGTGTTTATCTCTTGCTTCCACGTAAGATTTTCTTCATTGTTGTACATTACGTATGTCATCGTAATTTGCTTCCGCGCCTGAACACATCTTTGTGTGTACATGCTGCACAGCGCTGTTGACTGCTACATTCATTTTTGAATCAATTACAGAGTCCTTGTCCGCTATCCAATTGGATATGCCTTTATTTAATTGTTTTCTGTGACTCTCTAATTGTTTGTCCAGGATTTTCTGGTTGTTGAACTTAATGTTGATGACTGCAGAAAATAAAGTTTCCACATTCATTTTTACTTCATCGTGAGAGGTTTTGAATTTGCTGACATCAGTTTCAAGTCTTGTGACTGGATTCAAAATTGGAGCTTAAGCTGCGTTCATTGTAATTAGCTTGGATTTAATTGTGCCTAGTTTGACTCCAGTTTCGCGATCATGTTTTTCCTGCTTGAGATCGCGCTCTTCCTGCTTGCGATCGTGCTCACGATCACGCACTTCAGGTTTTTGTAAGAAAGGAGTAAGAGGGTCTAGCGAAATGCTTGCATCCATGATGGCTGATATTGCGTCTTTTTCTGTCTCTCATTTGCTCTGCTCAGCACCTATATTAGCGTCAGCATTTGGCTGCTCTTTTTCTAAATTTGCTGCAGTGTTCAGATCAAGTAGTGGGTTTTCTAGTGAGTCAAAGTTCAGATCCATTAAATAATTGTTATTACTTTCTGCTTTTCTATCAATATTAATTGATGAAGCCATTACTTTAGTGGAAGAATTATCTGTATTTCCTTCTTTTACCTTAACTAAGAATTATTCAGTCAGAAAAATGTTCACACAGAAAGTTGCTCTTAAAATTAATACAAAATAATCATTGCAATAATAATTCACATGAATCAATAAATTAATTTTCCTCAATGCAACATTCATTTATCAGTGTTTGGCCAAGTCAGCCATTCACGTTCCCTTTTGCACACAAAAAAACAGTCTTGCATCACTTTTGAAAATTTTATTTTTCTGTAGCACTCCTTTCCAAAATCCACTGATTAATACTACTTATAAATACTTCTACTGAGCATCAAAGGAATTTTTTTTCTGAATAAAAAACTATAATAAACTATAATAAACTATAATAAAAAAATAAAAAATTCATTTGTGTGACTTTACCTTATGTGTTGATTTTTGGTTTCGAAAACATGGAGTTGATGATTACAGCAGCTCATAATGTAATACATCTGATTGTAGTATGAAAAAGAATAAAATTTTCATATTAGATATAGAGAAATTTGGTTTTCACATAAATTGCAAGATATACTATAAATCATGGCCACTCAGTTGTGCACCATTGAAATATAACTTACTATTTATATTTTAGTTGAAAGAATGTTAAATCTTGTGAAATAGAGAGAATATTTTATAACTGAGACAACTTCTATTGACAGTAAATAGTAACTTTTATAAGTTACATTAGTAACGTGAAATTTACCTTTAGTAGTTTCTGTAGCAAAGTTCAGGAAGAAGTCACTCAGTGGTAAATATATTGTTTTTTGGCTGGTATACTGGCTACTGGCTACCTTTTAAAGAGCAGGGTAAAACTTTGCTAAGAAAAATATTTTTTCTTATTAGTGTCCAGAAGTGGGGTCAACTAACAATGAAATATAGAATATCTGAGACTCTGGAAATCTAACTAATAAATAATTTTGTGAAAATCATCCCGTTTTTATTTTACAATAATTCAGATTTTTATTTAGAAAAACTGTTTTGTACATTTACAAGTTTCATAGCAGACATCTTCTGCAAAGAAAACACAATGGAATTTGTCAACTTACAGCAAAATTTAGTTATCATTTACAAATTTTAGTCCTGTTTAGAAATTATAATGCTCATCAGCAGAGGAAATCATCGTGGAAAATAATAATATTGCAGTAATAGTGATGCATGATATGTCATAAGACACAAGGAATATTTACAGTATTAAGAAATAGAACTCACAAGAACTAAAATGTCTGACAAGATAGAATCTGATAGTTTGAGAGGCTAACTGAAAGGCGCAAGAACAATAGAGAGTGCAAAATCGGCCACACATCATAATTTATAATAGTAACAGAGATGTACTTTGTATTTTCATAAATAAAGTGATCTGTAGCGTAGCTGAGAACCGGACAAGGGTACATCTAGAACCTGTCGGCATAGAGTATGTAACAGCATGTTACGTCATCACACTGACCAGTTGACCTTTGACCCCGCGCCGATAAGGCCGGCCGACGTCATCTTGGCAGCGCGCCAGCGGCAGACTTAGCGCTCAGCAGACGGGAGCACTCTAGTACGGCTAGTGCTCCCGTCCGGGATAACGCGCCGCTGGCACTGTGAAATATTCTAAGTCCGAATCAAGGTCACGCGCTATCGCGCTCCTATAAAAGCGAGCGAGCACTGCGAAGCGGATCACTCGCGCTGCTGCTGCTGCTGCACAGGCAACTGCATTGAACGCTGCCAAGATGCCATACAAACGCTACCGTCGTCGCTCTAAGCAAACAGTATATAAAACCATCGAGAACATCAAATTGTCAACATCTGCTGCAGACAAGAAGAAGAATGCTGTGAAGAACATTGCTGCTACTGCACTTGTCGACGGACCCTGTGTTTTCTGTGGATGTAGACTTAATTTTAGTATTGACATTAATGATTCTTTTTCACATGGTAATGCTGTGCCAAGAAGCTTGGCATTAACACTCAGACAATCAGCATTAAATGATCACTGCAGTTAACGAAAAGTATATCTTTCCTTAGACATAAATAATTAATTATTTCTACTGGGTCATGGGAGGAATTATTTCACAATCACTACTGCAGAGACAGGCTCCATAGCCATTAAGACCCTAACATTATTCATTGTTTTATTATTCCATTATTGGTTCATTATTTAATAAATAAACACCTGCACTGCTTAATTAATGCAAAATTGATTCTATTTATATCCACAGTAACAGATCCTTATGCTAATTCAAACTTAACCCTCATTACGGATAAGACAAATTTATTACTTAGAAAAACCATTGTTTCACTGTATTCCAGCCAGAAGAGTGATATACGTACAAATCTTGCTTATTCTTCCACGCACACTACTACAGGAAACTATGTCTAGAGTTGGAATTCCTTATGTTAGAAAAGGCTGTACCATGACACACTTTTATGAATAGATAGTTATCTCCATATGCTGCTGGCATTGAACACAAACACTTCCATTGCTCCCAAATTAATATTAAGATCTCATATTTATATTAGTGCATATTGGCTCTGCTGCTACACCAATCAGCTGATTACTTCAGATGGTAATTACCGTCCAAATGTGTTGACTCCTTTCGTTGTCAGTTTACCTTCCCTCTGTGTTTGACATACATCCCTTAACCTAGGTACCACTTTATTTTCTTCCATCCTCTTATGATTACTTATAACTAACATAATATAAATAATAAAAATTATAAAAAAATAATAAAAATTTTTCCATAATATAAATAGATATATAGATAACACTGAAGAAAACTTTTCTAGCATATTTCTATACTAAAGTATGCCACAGCACAAAATCACATAAAAGTTGAAGACATAATGTTTCTGATTCATATATAAACTACAAATGGGATAGGAGAAGAGTTTGACTGGCCCAGAAAACATGAAAAATGGGACAGACAGCTGGGGTAAGCATTATCACCACATAATGAATCCAACACAGAATGTTGAGACCCCTACTTCCTAATTGCACAAGAAATTAGTTCCAAATATTACATCAGTGCTGAGATTTTGAATCATCAACAAATTGCTCTCCAACAGCTGTCCTGCCAATTCCACAGTTAATAGTACCTCTTGTTTCACACTCTTTGATAGCTTACTGGTAGCACCAATAATTTTTATTTCAGAAACATGCATCACTACTATACCCTCTGCGTTGTTAATAGATTCAAAAAATGCCTGTAAAATGCCATTCAACTCACTACCATTGTCCAGTAAACACTTAACATGTATACTAAAACATTTCTAATGTGATTGATTGGGTTCTCAAATTTAATTCTATTTTCAGCACATTGTTTCTCAGAATTCTCCACCTTCCTACTATTGTCATCACAAAGTTTCTCTCTCTCTTTGACACATTTACTACTCGACATTAATTTCTCATTACTACTATCACAATCTTTAATTACTCCATCAAACGTCTTATATAATTCTGAAAGATCAACACTAACTACCTAAATTCTTTCTTAATTTCGTTATTCAATCCATCTGTTAAGTTAGTCATGTCAGTTTTAATACTAATAATGTCTTTTTTCGTACTACTAATGTCTTATTTCGTATTCATATTACTCAAACTACTCATAATTTGCCTTAACATTGCTCCCAAATTTTCGTCTGCCATAAACTTTTTGCCTTGGTGACTTTCGCTACTAGATCCACCACCTTAACTTTAATGATCTCATGTACTTCAGTACTGTTTACGTCCATTCCACTCACCTCACCACACAATGTAATGATGCTTTTATCATACCATCTGAAATGACTTTTGTCACTATCATTCAAATTTACATTCATGTCTGATTTATAACCATCTACATAACCAGTCTCATTTACTCGCTTCTGTACATTTTACTACTTAACCTCTACAGCTTTGTCCTCAGTCACACTGTCTTGTTATTAAGGTAACTCTTTGTGTATCACTTAATACAAAACAGCTTTTGTAATGAATTACGTTGTTTTTAATCACTCGTTGGCTGCTGCTCTGCTGTGTTTATCTTGACTCGCCATCTGCTGCAAGTTGTAATTCCCTCGGCAGGTGTTTACCTGTGATCAACTGTGTTCATCTACATACTGATTGGCTGCTCCTGTGCTCAGTGGCTGCTTCCATAGAACCTGCTCACTAATTGGCTGCTGCACCTTATTCATTATGAAACCCCAGCTGTGACTGTTGGTATCATCTCTTCCATTTAAAATAATACTGTAAAGCACTCTTGATTCCACTGTCAAAGTTCATGAGTTCTGGTTTATTGTGCCCACATACAATAGTCCTCATCCACAGCACCCCATGTAGTGGTTTCACCTGCTTTATCTCTTCATTTGTTGTCCTTGGTGTTTACGTACTGTGTTGCTACACTGGCTGAAAAATGGGTTGTGGATTCCAACACTGACTACTGTAAATATGCTAGCCGACAGGTGCACAGTTGCATTTCACAGTACTTTAATTTCACTTTTCACAACTCCCTGACAATACAGAGTTATATGGCCAGTGCACTATTTTTAACTTTTGATAAGCCTCATGATTAGTTTGTAGGCAAACCTCCACATACTGCTACAATAGTTTCCTGTTGAACATCTATGAGCAGTAAAACCTAAACACAAAGTTCACAGTTCTTGAAGAATAATCAGATACTATAGAGCAGACACTTTCATTGATTTTACACATTGCCTAATTGTTTAATGCTTATTCCACAGTTAAGTTGAAGCATTGTTGTAGTTCTAATCAACACAGTTTTCTCGTTTGAAACTCGGCTGTGGACTGACTGTCTCATGATCAGAAACTGGGTCCTTATATATTGTCACAATAATAGGTGCTGCAACTACACATTGTTTGAAGTTTAATTTACAGAAATTACAATTAAAACTTAACTCATTAAATTAACTGACTACATTGAAAAATAAGTTCTTTTTACCAGTTTCTTCAACTACAAGGGTTAAGCCTACTCACTTGTTTAAATCAAGAAATTAACAAATATAGTTACAAAAACAATGCTTTTGACAAAACTGTTGATTACTTTAGAATTAACAAATGGCTGATTTTGCTAACATATTTCTGAATAGAGCCAAATAAATCCTTTAAGAATACTATTAGTTGATCTTCCAAATGTTTATAATTGTTACAGAATCTATATTTGTCTATATGTCAACAACAGAATTTAAGTTACGAAACAATTACTGATTTCACCCTAAAATGAAAGATACTTACTAGTAATAGTCAAAATAAATTAGAAAATCTGTTACATACATAAAACTAAGCACAAGATTAGATCTGTTGTTATATTCTTTAAAGGCCGGCCGCGGTGGTCTAGCGGTTCTGGCGCTGCAGTCCGGAACCGCGGGACTGCTACGGTCACAGGTTCGAATCCTGCCTCGGGCATGGGTGTGTGTGATGTCCTTAGGTTAGTTAGGTTTAAGTAGTTCTAAGTTCTAGGGGACTTATGACCTAAGATGTTGAGTCCCATAGTACTCAGAGCCATTTGAACCATTTTTTATATTCTTTAAGACTGAGGGCAACCTTTCTCTTTTATGAAAATGCAAATTATAATCACATGTGTTAATGGTAATTAGTTAAAAGTGAAGACATGAATTTAAGGAAGCAGATGACAAAACAAGAGGGGAAGTAAAAACATCCCAGCTTGCTTTGTCATAATGTTAATGGTAATTATGCAAAAATGAAAATAAAATGAATTCAAGGAGGCAGATGGCAAAACAACAGAGGAAATAAAAATAACCAAGCTTGCTTCATCACAAGATGTGAAATAATATCAAATGTTAGGTGGTGCCACGCAGGAGCCCATACCCTTATCCTGGATTTGCTCATATGTGATGCCTTCAAAGGAGAAGTAATTGTGAATGAGGATATAGTTGATCACTGCCACAGGTTCGTAATAAGTATTTCATTGGAAAAGGTAGAGTTCAATAGTGATACAGCCATATGCATTAGGGATGTTAGTGTAATTAGAGGTTGCATCAACAGTGACAAGTAGGGTATCGTATGGTAAAGGAACAGGAACTCTGAAGAGTTGGTGGAGGAATCGGTTCTTATCTTTTATATAGGAGGGTAGATTGTAGATAATATGCTGAAAGTTTGGCCTATGAGAACAGAGATTCTCTCAGTGGGGGTGCAGTAACCAGCCACAATGGAGCATCGAGGATGGTTGGATTTATAAACTTCAGGAAGCATGCAGAAGGTAGGAGTGTGGGGGGAGGGGGGGGTGGTGGTACGGGAGGGAGAGACATGGTCTCCGGGAACAGTTTCTGGGATGGGTCTAAGGATATGAGGAAAGATTGGAGTTCCTGCTGGATTTCTGGAATGGAGTCATTGTGGCAAGGTTCGTAGGTGGGTGAACCTGACAGCGGCTGGAGTCATTCTGTTAGGTAATCCTTGTGGTTGAAAACAACAGTGATGGAGCCTTTGTCAGCAGGTAAGATTGTAACATTGGGATCAGTTTTTAGGTAGTGGATTGTGAATGTAAGGTTAGCTTGCATGTTGAAGAATTTGGGGACTTATGGTGAGTCAAGGTTCAAGGTTAAGAAATTCTGGAATGTTAACAGGGGGTGATTTGGGGGCAGTGGGGTGGATCATATTTGGATGGAGAAGTGAACTGTGTCACTCATGGCTCCAGCCCTATGCAGCTCTGAATTTCACCAATGCACCCACAGTCTTTTTATGACCCTCCTTCTCTACTGCCCCAACCCCCATCACTACTGCCCATTCTATCTGTAACCTTGTGACTACACCTAGCTGCCCTCCCTTCTCCCCATCTTGTCCCTGTATGCTCCCACAAGCAACATTTTACTGTCCCCCACACCCACCATGCTACCCTTCCTTCTCCCTGCCCTAGAATCCTCCTTATCCCCACCACATAATTTGGTTCTCCCATCATGCACTGCTGCTTGCAATCTGACCTCAACAGCCAGAGATTGTTGTCATTGTGTGTGAGTTGTGTTTTCATGAGTGTGTGTATGTATGTTGTGTCATTCTGTTGAAGGTCTTGCAGGTGCTCAGCAGCCAACACGGCACTATGTTTTTGATTTTTTTCAAATTCTTGCATCCTTGAGCCCCCGTTCACCAGATGTATGTCTAGCAATTGGTGGCTGATGCTACAAATCAGACTTTATCAATAATTATAATACAGGGTTACATCACCAGTTAGAGTTACATTCTCAGCATGTACACCAAGTCCTTTCATCCAAACATGTATTTTTTCATCATTACTAACTTTACGACAGGAGCGGGCATACAATGTAAAAGGCATATTAGTATTAACATAAATAGGTCTAGATTGAATCTTAGCATCTATTCCACAATGCCAGGTCTTATAAGCAGGTCATGATTCCGCTGGTCTGCGTTGGCCACTTTTATACTGAGCACATGACCTTGATTGCATAAGAGCACTGATAACGGACTTAGCTGTGTAGACGGCCAGTGCAAGATAGCTATCTCATATGCGTGCTGTTGTCGCTTTAGCAGCACGCGTACCCGCGTGCTTGCTGGCCCAAGCGGGTTGCATCAGCACTCTTATGTAATCAAGATCATGCGCTCAGTATAAAAGCGGCCAATGCAGACCAGTGGAATCATTCTGCTGTGAGCTATATCTGCAACAGCATTGAAGCACTATGTCTTGTCAACGTGTGTATCGTCAGTGTCGCCATCGCATGCCAGTTTACAGACACATAATAAGCCTGGAGAATAAACTTGGCACAAATGGAACAGCACAAAGTGTCATATTCAATAGACCGATTTTTTTCCATGGATGTCGAGCTAATTTCAGTCTTGACGTTGCCACAGGGAGTACTGGAAGTGGATGGTTTGCTCTCACTATCATCCGATGTGAGAATGTCTCTCAGTGGGGGTGCAGTAACCAGCCACAATGGAGCATCGAGGATGGTTGGATTTATAGACTTCAGGAAGCATGCAGAAGGTAGGAGTGTGGGGGGAGGGGGGGTGGTGGTACAGGAGGGAGAGACATGGTCTCCGGGAACAGTTTCTGGGATGGGTCTAAGGATATGAGAAAAGAATGGAGTTCCTGCTGGATTTCTGGAATGGGGTCACTGTGGCAGGGTTTGTAGGTGGATGAACCTGACAGCTGGTGGACTCATTATGTTAGGTAATCCTTGTGGTTGAAAACAACAGTGATGGAGCCTTTGTCAGCAGTAAGATTGTAACATTGGGATAGTTTTTAGGTAGTGGATTGCGAATGTAAGGTTAGCTTGCATGTTGAGGAATCTGGGGAATTATGGTGAGGCAAGGTTCAAGGTTAAGAAATTCTGGAATGTTAACAGGTGGTGATTTGGGGACAGTGGGGTGGATCATATTTGGATGGAGAAGTAAACTGTGTCACTCATGGTTCCAGCACTACGCAGCTCTCAATTTCACCTATGCACTCACAGTCTGTTTACGACCCTCCTTCTCTACTCCCCCCCCCCCCCCCCCCCCATCACTACTGCCCATTCTGTCTGTAATCTTGTGACTGCACCTAGCTGCCCTCCCTTCTCCCCATCTTGTCCCTGTATGCTCCCACAAGCAACATTTTACTGCCCCCAACACCCACCATGCTACCCTTCCTCCTCCCTGCCCTAGAATCCTCCTTATCCCCACCACATAATTTGGTTCTCCCATCATGCACTGCTGCTTGCAATCTGACCCCAACAGCCAGAGACTGTCGTCATTGTGTGTGAGTTGTGTTTTTATGAGTGTGTGTATGTATGTTGTGTCATTCTTTTGAAGGCCTTTTTGGTGAACAGCTTACTTGTATGATAGTCCTTTTGTTGTGCCTATCTACAAGCCAGCATCAGTGCTCCATGATGGCTAGCTTCTATACCTTTGATAATATTGGCAAATACTTGGCAGTGACATTCATACATTTTACCAAGTAATATTTTTTCTTTACATAATTCTAGTTAACTTTTACATTGTAAACATAATTTATTTATGTTACAATTTAGATTTTTTCACACTAATAATTTTCTATTTGTGATGACTATAAATAACTATTGTCATGTTGATTTTTAGTAGTGTTAGTATCTGTATTTTCATCAAATTAAAAGAATTTCAAATACATCACTTATTTTTGCTTGATGACTTACAAACCTTTCAATAACTAATCATAACAAATGTATCATAATACAGTAAATATCTAAAAAAATCATGTATAAAAAAGAGAGAAAATATACAAAGTTTTCAATAATGAGCATCATTTATATGCAAGTAAAATCCTAAAAAGCATTTTATGTTGATACCAATTTATTACCTGCTAGTTAAAAGCAGCAAAAAACTCACCCAGGATATTTTATTTCTAATACTGATCTGCAGTGCTATTCATGAACATGATGTATCAACTTGTTTACTAAAGTGAGTATGAAACATAGTGGTTTTCATTACAATATACATCTCATGTGGACTGAAAGTGAAAAAATTGGTACTCCAGATCCTACTTTTGATTACACCTGAACTGTGATGACAGAAGTGCAATAGACCACACAACATAAATTTAGTTTCAAATAGAGATTTTCTACCATGTGAAATACTTGAAACTAGATATGCAATGAAATAAATAGTTTGTTTGGTTAACATTTTATTTGTATCTATATTTAATAGCTGCAAGATGTAGTCCAGTAACATTGTGATATTGTTACAATAACAGAAATTTCTAGAAACATAAAAAAATATGAGGAAAGCCAACAACTCAACTGTACCTGATGTTTACAAACACATCCTAATGTGGAAACATTACCAGTTTTTTACTTACATTTGATTTTCATTTTCTAGTATAAGTACTCTCCCTCCCCCTCATTCTCTCTCTCTTGCTCTTCCTCTCTTTCTCCCCTCTCCTCCTCTCTCTCTCATATAGACACCCAAGGGCAATAACACACTATGTACATCTGGCAGTGGAGCAGTGCATATTCTTGTGACATGTACCTAATTACCATAAATCTCAGTTTCACAAGATATGTTGTTTTAATTGTTACGGTGTTTTAATTGTGAACCAAATATTTGCCTATTTGGCTGCTGTCTTGGCTTTGTCATGACTATTGAAGAGGTATGTCTTTGCTTCCCTGAATCTTCCAATTGTCTTATCCAGTGAGTTATGGGGATCTGCAGTTTAGCAAATAAGATGGTCCTTCATTCAACTTATCGTATTTTACATTAACAATTTATTTCGCATAAGATGTAATATGTGATCAAAAAAATCCTAGGACTCACTGAGTATTGAACTGAGGCCTATGGGTTAATAGTATCTAGTTTCATTCAGTTATATACTGAGACATAGAGGTATGGCATTGTTATCCAACATCATATATTTAAAACCATGTTAGTCCTTCATTTTTTAATTAATATTGTTCATAAAAGGACTGTTTCAAGCAACAGTTATTATTAAATATGCTTACATACAGTGCCAAACTGGATAATCATTTTGTGTGTTTGTTTTTTATGTTCATGTATTATATGTAAATCCATTTAGATCTGAATATAATAGAGGGAAACATTCCACGTGGGAAAAATATTTCTAAATATGTCTGCCTGAGTCTGTATATGTGCAGATGGATATGTGTGTGAGTGTAAGTGTATACCTGTCCTTTTTTCCCCCTAAGGTAAGTCTTTTCACTCCCAGGACTGGAATGACTCCTTACCCTCTTCCTTAATACCCACATCCTTTCGTCTTTCCCTCTCCTTCCCTCTTTCCTGATGAAGCAACCTTGGGTTGCGAAAGCTTGAAATTTGTGTGTGTTTCTGTGTTTTTTATTGTCTCCTATCAACATACCAACGCTTTTGTTTGGTAAGTTACAGAATCTTTGTTTTTAGATATATAAATCCATTTAGATATTCACATAAAATATATTTATCATTATTACCTTAATACCATCATAAGTGTCATTCTTTCTATCTTTTATTTCAGCATAGAATACATGCCAACAATAGCTGGGACAATGAACTTCAGATTAGTTTGCACTGTGTCCTTTTTGAAAAATCCCCTGTGTCTCACTGTGTCTGGCACAGTTTATAATATACATCCAATAATAACATGCAGAAGTTCATCACAGACATCTACAGTACTTAACATGAATGATGTTAATGTAATAGACATTGAGGAAGTAAGTATATCTTATGTAAAGTAAACAAATGTTTTTCATGTATTTCTGTTATTACTTTATGAATACTGGGAGAGTTCTGTAGATCAACTACAGATTTGATTACTTCATGAGCTTACATACATCTGTGGTAGCTTCATCATGCTTTGGAGCAACCAAGATGGCGTTGTGGAGAACTTTGGCAAGTGACACCCTCAAAGTTAACAGAAAGTTAACAAATTATAAAGAAATTTTAAAAGGATCTGAGATGTAGTTATGTGGTTATGCATACACCAGACTTAAAAATATTGTGTGCCAAAAATATCTCAGATAATAACTTCATGAACCATGGACCTTGCCGCTGGTGGGGAGGCTTGCGTGCCTCAGCGATACAGATGGCCGTACCGTAGGTGCAACCACAACGGAGGGGTATCTGTTGAGAGGCCAGACAAACATGTGGTTCCTGAAGAGGGGCAGCAGCCTTTTCAGTAGTTGCAGGGGCAACAGTCTGGATGATTGACTGATCTGGCCTTGTAACATTAACCAAAACGGCCTTGCTGTGCTGGTACTGCGAACGGCTGAAAGCAAGGGGAAACTACAGCCGTAATTTTTCCCGAGGACATGCAGCTCTACTGTATGATTAAATGATGATGGCGTCCTCTTGGGTAAAACATTCCGGAGGTAAAATAGTCCCCCATTCGGATCTCCGGGCGGGGACTACTCAGGAGGACGTCGTTATCAGGAGAAAGAAAACTGGCGTCCTACGGATCGTAGCGTGGAATGTCAGATCCCTTAATCGGGCAGGTAGGTTAGAAAATTTAAAAAGGGAAATGGATAGGTTAAAATTAGATATAGTGGGAATTAGTGAAGTTCGGTGGCAGGAGGAACAAGACTTTTGGTCAGGTGACTACAGGGTTATAAATACAAAATCAAATAGGGGTAATGCAGGAGTAGGTTTAATAATGAATAAAAAAATAGGAGTGCGGGTTAGCTACTACAAACAGCATAGTGAACGCATTATTGTGGCCAAGATAGACACAAAACCCATGCCTACTACAGTAGTACAAGTTTATATGCCAACTACCTCTGCAGAAGATGATGAAATAGATGAAATGTATGACGAGATAAAAGAAATTATTCAGGTAGTGAAAGGAGACGAAAATTTAATAGTCATGGGTGACTGGAATTCGTCAGTAGGAAAAGGGAGAGAAGGAAACATAGTAGGTGAATATGGATTGGGGGGAAGGAATGAAAGAGGAAGCCGCCTTGTAGAATTTTGCACAGAGCATAACTTAATCATAGCCAACACTTGGTTCAAGAATCATAAAAGAAGGCTGTATACCTGGAAGAATCCTGGAGATACTAGTAGGTATCAGATAGATTATATAATGGTAAGACAGAGATTTAGGAACCAGGTTTTAAATTGTAAGACATTTCCTGGGGCAGATGTGGATTCTGACCACAATCTATTGGTTATGAACTGCAGATTGAAACTGAAGAAACTGCAAAAGGTGGGAATTTGAGGAGATGGGACCTGGATAAACTGAAAGAACCAGAGGTTGTAGAGAGTTTCAGGGAGAGCATAAGGGAACAATTGACAGGAATGGGGGAAAGAAATACAGTAGAAGAAGAATGGGTAGCTCTGAGGGATGAAGTAGTGAAGGCAGCAGAGGATCAAGTAGGTAAAAAGACGAGGGCTAATAGAAATCCTTGGGTAACAGAAGAAATATTGAATTTAATTGATGAAAGGAGAAAATATAAAAATGCAGTAAATGAAGCAGGCAAAAAGGAATACAGACGTCTCAAAAATTATATCGACAGGAAGTGCAAAATGGCTAAGCAGGGTTGGCTAGAGGACAAATGTAAGGATGTAGAGGCTTGTCTCACTAGGGGTAAGATAGATACTGCCTACAGGAAAATTAAAGAGACCTTTGGAGAGAAGAGAACCACTTGTATGAATATCAAAAGCTCAGATGGCAACCCAGTTCTAAGCAAAGAAGGGAAGGCAGAAAGGTGGAAGGAGTGTATAGAGGGTTTATACAAGGGCGATGTACTTGAGGACAATATTATGGAAATGGAAGAGGATGTAGATGAAGACGAAATGGGAGATAAGATACTGCGTGAAGAGTTTGACAGAGCACTGAAAGACCTGAGTCGAAACAAGGCCCCGGGAGTAGACAACATTCCATTAGAACTACTGACAGGCTTGGGAGAGCCAGTCCTGACAAAACTCTACCATCTGGTGAGCAAGATGTATGAGACAGGCGAAATACCCTCAGACTTCAAGAAGAATATAATAATTCCAATCCCAAAGAAAGCAGGTGTTGACAGATGTGAAAATTACCGAACTATCAGTTTAATAAGTCACAGCTGCAAAATACTAACGCGAATTCTTTACAGACGAATGGAAAAACTGGTAGAAGCCGACCTCGGGGAAGATCAGTTTGGATTCCGTAGAAATGTTGGAACACGTGAGGCAATACTGACCTTACGACTTATCTTAGAAGAAAGATTAAGAAAAGGCAAACCTACGTTTCTAGCATTTGTAGACTTAGAGAAAGCTTTTGACAATGTTAACTGGAATACTCTCTTTCAAATTCTGAAGGTGGCAGGGGTAAACTACAGGGAGCGAAAGGCTATTTACAGTTTGTACAGAAACCAGATGGCAGTTATAAGAGTCGAGGGGCATGAAAGGGAAGCAGTGGTTGGGAAAGGAGTAAGACAGGGTTGTAGCCTCTCCCCGATGTTATTCAATCTGTATATTGAGCAAGCAGTAAAGGAAACAAAAGAAAAATTCGGAGTAGGTATTAAAATTCATGGAGAAGAAGTAAAAACTTTGAGGTTCGCCGATGACATTGTAATTCTGTCAGAGACAGCAAAGGACTTGGAAGAGCAGTTGAACGGAATGGACAGTGTTTTGAAAGGAGCATATGAGATGAACATCAACAAAAGCAAAACGAGGATAATGGAATGTAGTCAAATTAAGTCGGGTGATGCTGAGGGAATTAGATTAGGAAATGAGACACTTAAAGTAGTAAAGGAGTTTTGCTATTTAGGGAGTAAAATAACCGATGATGGTCGAAGTAGAGAGGATATAAAATGTAGACTGGCAATGGCAAGGAAAGCGTTTCTCAAGAAGAGGAATTTGTTAACATCGAGTATAGATTTAAGTGTCAGGAAGTCGTTTCTGAAAGTATTTGTATGGAGTGTAGCCATGTATGGAAGTGAAACATGGACGATAACTTGTTTGGACAAGAAGAGAATAGAAGCTTTCGAAATGTGGTGCTACAGAAGAATGCTGAAGATAAGGTGGGTAGATCACGTAACTAATGAGGAGGTATTGAATAGGATTGGGGAGAAGAGAAGTTTGTGGCACAACTTGACTAGAAGAAGGGATCGGTTGGTAGGACATGTTTTGAGGCATCAAGGGATCACAAATTTAGCATTGGAGGGCAGTGTGGAGGGTAAAAATCGTAGAGGGAGACCAAGAGATGAATACACTAAGCAGATTCAGAAGGATGTACGTTGCAGTAGATACTGGGAGATGAAGAAGCTTGCACAGGATAGAGTAGCATGGAGAGCTGCATCAAACCAGTCTCAGGACTGAAGACCACAACAACAACAATAACTTCATATTACATTTAATAATGCATTTCCCACAAGGACAAGAGGTTTCTGGTATACCATTATGGAAGAAGTTGTTCCTTATATTTAACAATACTGAACAAAGAGTTAAAATATTTTATATTCAGTAATTATATCTGCAAATCATTTCCAGCCATTGTTGTAAAAAGCTCTATCTGAATAAAAATGAGCCATTTTTACTGAGTAAGAGTCAATTTTATGTTATTTTACTACTAATGTAAAGTACACTCTGTGTTTAGGCTCCTTCTAAAGAATGATGTGGTGGGAACTGGCAAGCTGTAGATAATTTGCAGTATGAATAAAATGGTGCTGTTGATCACTATCATTTCAGTGGGAGAGAATTGTCAACCTATTCTGTAAAGCAATGGGCTTGTGGGAACATAGAACCACTGGCTCTAACCCCCAATAATATCACTGCCCTGCCACAGTAACTGTATCTTTGCCAGATCAGTTTTCTGTGGTAAATGCTCTATGCCACACATGTTGTGTATATGCTACGAGAATAAAAGTATTCATTGTAAGTGATAGGAGTGTTAATGATTATTTATTGTTATAATTACCACACCTACCTACGGGTTTATGCAGAAGATGCTATAGCTGAAACTGTATTCATTGTATTAACACAATATTGTCACATTGGTAGTATTGTTTAGAGGACCATTTTAAGGTGACTGTTGTAAACTGGTTGAAGATGTATCATTAGGTGATATAAAACTAATGAATCCTCTGAAGAGAAAGAGGAGTAGTGTATTGGTAATTACTTTTATTGAATTACGTGACATATTTGGAAAATATAAATTTGTGTCTGACATTCTGAGAACATAACTGAAAAAATATACTACAAGTAGATTTAAAGGTTATTTAAAGCATGGAATCACTCAGACATTTAAAAAGCAGCACCTATTTCTATGGTTGCTTGCAAAAACAAGCAAATTTTCAAAGAATTAATGACCTTTTTCTTCAATACATTTAGTTTTTATGTTCAAGGTTCACCCTCAGGCATAAATAGTGGCAAGTATATCAGTTTTAAGTAATTATACTATAAAGAAGGAACAGTGAATCATAACGGAAATTTCTTTGTTGTATATTTCTTCTAGTAAATCATGAATATTGCTATTAGAAAAAAGAAAGAATGAAAGAAAGAGAGAAAAGTCTGCATGATTCATAAGCAATGGTAATGGTCTTTTAGCTACAAAAATCAAGTGGATCCTCACACAGAATGCTTTATCTAGGATTTTATATTCAGTTATTAAATCATATCTAAATGTGTAAGAGCTACAACAATTCAAATTTGTCTCTAAAAGAAATTTTAAATTTGAGTTGATTCATAGCTCATAACTGAATAATAAACTGTACAAGTCAACTGTATGTTTTCCATCATTAATATTACTTAATAAAATGAAGTTAATGGTGACCTATACTAAATAAAGACATGCTTTAAGAAGGAACAGGAAGACCATAGAAAAGATGATAGAAAAAGAGTTTCTGCCACTGAAGCTGACCATGGATGGAGGCCTTGGAAAAATTTCAGGCTCAGCACTCCTCCTTGGTTGTGGCTTGTATTGCGCTAATGGGAGTTGTTCTGTAATTCAAGCTATTGGGAGATTGTTGTGCAGGAGAAAACTTATACATTTGCAGTCCTCTTGTGATCTCTAGTGAGCATTTCCTTTCTCTACATCTGGAATAGACTGCAGCTTTCTCTTAAAGTGTGTATCAGATTCTTGGCATAATTGAAAGTGGCCTGATGTGCAGTGTATACATGAAGGAAAAAGCAGCTATGATGTAGTACGCTGATGGAAAAAAATTAGTTCACGTGAAAAGGCAGAGATGTAATACACTGCTGGAAAAAAAAACTTAGTACACATGGAAAGGTTACATCGATTTTGATCTGAAGAAGGCATATGCCATCTGATGGGTAGTAGATGTACTGATTACGGTTTAAATGCCTTCAGTTAACAGGTAGAATAGTGGCATAGCTACCACAGTGCCATCTGTGTCTTCTCTTTAATAGGGATTGCTCACAGCCATAAAGCTCAGTGCAGTTCAAATGGGTGAATTTAATAGAATGAACCATGCCATAGAGATGCACTTGTGCTTCCTACAGCCCTCTGAGTAAGTTTTAAAGGGGTAAAATTGTGGCCTTCCAAGTGGTGGGATACAGAACTGCCACAGAAGCTGGATGTGCTGTGCCAGTTGTGCAATGCTGCTAGTATCAGTGGTCACATGAATATTCTCACACCCATAGAACATGTTCTGGACATCCACACAGCACAGACACCCACCAGGCTTGTCATATTGTAAAGGCAGATGAGGATGGTTGTACAGCTACCACAGCACAGGTAAGAGGGCTTGTGAGCACAGACGAGTCACCACAAGCTATTGTGAACCAGTTATTAGCAGTGAGACTACAGGTACACACACTCTAGCTTGTCTTCAACTCACGCCACATCATCGACATGCACATTTCAACCGGTGCCATCAGAGGATCACTTCAAAGTTTGAATGGTACACTGTGGTCTTCAGTGGTGAAAGTAGATTCTGCCTCTATGCAATTGATGGTCATTTCCATGTATGACCTAGACATGGTAAGTACTTTCTTGTAGACTGCATTTGTCCAAGATACATTGTCTCCTCTCCAGGTTTTATGGTCTGGAATGTTATAAGCTACAACTTTCATTCATCTTGGGTGTTTGTAGAGGGAATACTAACCAGCACTTGGTACATGCAGAATGTTGTTAGACCCACTCTTTTGCTATTCTTGCAATGGAAAGCTGATGTATTGTTGGTGTTGTTCCAACTCACCCACACACTGCCTGTGAAACTCAGCATGCTCTGCAAAATATGCAGCAACTTCCCTGGCCAACATAATCTCCAGCCTTGTCTCCAGTGGAGCACATATGGGATATGATGGGATGAGAAGTGAGTTGAGTGACTCATCATCCAACAATTCCCACAGAACTATGTGAACAGACCAAGAAGGTATGGCATAATGTATCCCAGGATAGTATTTGTCATCTGTACGATCAACCAGAGGCAGAGTAGGTGCCTGTATTACTGCCCTTGAGGGCTACACCACATTCTAACATGCACATTTCAGCATAGGTTGATACCTGGTACCTCAGAACTGCTTATGTTATTGATCTGTAAATGTAAGCATTTCATGTAATCTGTATCCACTGCTGCACCAGTAAATCTTGAGTGAATTGCGTAATAATACTTATTATGGGGAGATAATGTACTAACCAATCTTGGATCATATGAAAAGACCAATTACAAATTGAAGAGTCAAAACTCAGAATACACTGCCACATAGCTATACGAAAATGTATAAATGTCAACACATAAGAACACTTAATGTAATTACAATGATGATTATGGCATTCTTAAAAAGATAAACAATTATTCATATTTTATTTATGAAATGTATGTTCGAAAGATAATTTTGCATGAGTAGATCGATATATGATAGTATTTTCTTGGCTACATGTTGTTTAAGGTAATTATTCGTGTAGTTCGTGGCATGTGTTGGAAGTGTGAGGATGGAGTACAAGTTATGTGTGTTGTTTTAGCATCTTGGATGATACTGATTTGTATTTTGAAATTAAATGACTCAAAATATAGGTGTTTAACAGCAAAAAGTCCACCAGTGCTCATATTATTTAATATAATGAACCCAAACATCCTCTAGACAAGTATAAAAAGTTATGCTTTAGAATGGACCATGAGCCTGCAACTTAGAACAAAGAAGAAGAATAAATATGAGTATTGTGAAAACTGTTTATTGAAATTCTACTGTTGCTATTTCTATCTGCAATGCGGCACTATCTCAGTGTGCCAAGAGCCGTAAAAATGTGATGACCCACTCAAATCAGTAACTTACTTCAAAATGAATAAATCTACTTTGGGCTATGAGAGGTTGGTGATTGTCAGAATTTGGTGGCATCATCTGGGATTTTCTGAAAGTGAAATGTGAATACTGTGTTTGGCTACATTTCTTGTTCCAGATTAAATATGTGTATAATGTTAAAAATGTTATATGAGCAATAAAACCAAGTATAAGCAACAGTTACAATACAACAAGAATAAGAGCAAAAGGAGATCAAAATCATTAATAAGAAAAAGGATGAAAAATAAAGAGTGAGGTGTGCTGTTAACAACGTCAATGTCCTTCAGCAAAGTTAAGTACTGGAAACATTTTCTTTATTTTTTTTTTTTTTCTTTTAACTCTTCTTTTCGATTAGTAGTGACGTCTTTCGTTGAATAATCATTAACAATGGCAATCATTGAACAGGAATCTGGAGAGACTTAAGTTGTGTTGTGACACAAGAGCAAGAGAGCTTTAGTGATGAACCAACAGAACAGAAAAACATTCCGAAGAATCATGTGCATTTTAAAATGAGCTGATAAGAATGACATAAGTGCCAGGTAGGCATTCTTAATAAAAATGAGCAATCATCAGGTTAAAGGTAATAAGGATCAGTTTGCAAAAATTGACAAGCAAATTGATAATCATAAACAAGAAAGTAAAAAACAGTTCACAGACCTTTGCCATTCAATAGGAGCATTATTTCATTGTATCGATAAAAATACAGCTTAACTAAACGGTATCAATAAAAAAAATTGAGAGGTTATATGGTCAAGTGGAGTCTGTTGAGTCCAAAATGAAAGAAATTGAACTTTAATTTAACATTGAAGTCAAAAATGTCAAAGACGATATCACTAAAAAAAAAACTAAAAACAAAATTGCATTCAAAAAAGTGCCTGAAAAAATAAGTACTGATAATAAAAATGAAAATAATAAAATTTCAATTTTGGAAACTAATGTTGATAACAAACTGGCACCCATACTGATGCTTTAAAAATGAGGCTACCAACTCAAGTACAGTGAATCCAGATGACACAGTAGACCAGTTTTTGAAATTTGTAAATAATTTAGATAGACTTTTGCAAAATGAAACTGGGAAATACAACCACAGTAGACAAAAACATTTTGAAAGGGGTAGTAATCAAAATTGGCACAGTAATAATCACAACACAATATAATATCAATATGTAGTTCAATAGTCATGCTAGTGAGAAAGATGAAAGCTTTAGAATCATGGTAAAAAATCTTTGTGTAACTTTATATCCAGACTGGTAGCATAAGAAATAAATATGTTATTGTAAAACAACTTAAGGGTAAGTACCATAGTGATGATCTACATGAAACAAGTAAGTGTATATGGATTAATGGAATTCTCAGTGACAGTGATAATGATGTCTGTGTTAATTTAATGAAAGTATGCCAAGGCAATGAAAATGGTAACAACAAGAAGATATTGGAGGCTTTAGTTTTGAAGAGACTGAAGATGACCTGTCATGTGAGCATGTTAAGACTGATAAATGAACTGATGTATGTGTCTGTTCATTAAAGTCAGAATGGGATCATGGGAAGCCAGGTGTCTTGTTGACATATGCAACCATATTTTAGGAGTGTCTGGATGGTTAAGTACAAAATTAAAACACAATGAAAACTATGTGGAATTACCTGTAATTGGATTATAGTTTAAAGGTGCAACTGAGAAACATAGTCAAGTGGTTAAAACTCAGTCTTTAATAACTTTTACAATTGAGGGAGTAACTTTTACACAGGGATGTTTAATAATTCAAGATCTCAGTGAGGATCTTAACCTTGACATTGCAGGGTGCAGGTTTTGATTACAGAGGGCAGAAGTTGATTATCAATGCACCTGATGGAGATTGTATTTCCGCTAATTTTATAATGTCAGCTATATCTTATGAGGAAGACTCAATAAATTGTACATAATCTTTAAAAGACAGTGGGTTTGTAGTCAAAGATATGCCAGAATTAGGTAAGGTTGAAGCAGAATTTAGAGAACTTGGTGAACCGCTCGTCCTGCCTAATTCGTTGAGGACACTTCTCCAATGGATGCTACCAACCTGCCTCCCCACGTTGAATGAGTGTGTGCTCATGTGGCCCACCTTCACCCACCTTTACCTTGCATGCACAACACGCCACAGGTGTTTGCTCATAAGGACTTAAATTCTTGCGATTTTGTCATGTTAATAGGATGACTCTGTTCATGCAGCTCTGTAACTTCTATACTCCGGCACTCACCACATATTATGCCACAGGGTCAATACATTAGTGATTCTGCTCAATAGAAGCCAGAGTACAGTTTCAGTACAATGTTTAAATCTAGCGTGGTCCCTCTTGGAGCCACTCCTCGCCGCTCCCTGCTGATCTGCCTCCACTGATGCCTCATCCGCCACCCCTACCACCGCAGCCCCCTTCAATTCACCATCACCTGTGCAGCTGTCCTCCATGCAAGACCATGACAATGACGTGCCCGAGCTGCACACTTTGTGCACCTGATGCCACCTCCACCCTCCTCACTGGCATGAAGATTTTTTTGTGGACATGTGCTAGCTTTGCCCATTCGTGCTCCGCACTGCCAGATGGGGAGGAGGTGAGGGGGGGGGGGGGGCGCTCTGTGGTGACTCTGATATGAAGTGATACTTCTTTGATTATTCTCTTTAGCTTTGCCTTCTGTCTTTGTGCTCTCATGCCATGTTTGACATCCGTTTCTGTATTCTCTCTGTTCAGTGCCAAAATAAATGTTCGTTTTGACTCTAAAAGTGTGTTATTATGGTTCTACACCAGGTAAATCCTGCATAATTATTACAGAATGTATATTTGTTCATAGGTCAACACTAGAATCTAAGTCACAAAACAATTATTGATTTCACCCTATAACAAAAGGTATTAACTAAGAATGGTCAAAATAAATTACAAGACTAATTATATACACAAAACGAAGCACAAAATTAGACCTGGTTCTATATTCCTTAAGACCGAGGGCCAACCTTGAACTTTTATGGAAATGCATATTATACTCACGCATGTTAATGGTAATTAGGCAAAAATGAAAATAACATGAATTTAAAGAGGCAGATGCCAAAACAAGTGATGAAGTAAAGAGATCCCAGCTTGTGTCATCACAAGCTGAAAGTCAAGTTGGATGTATACAACAGCACTCCTGTTAACAAGGAAAACTGAGCACATAATAACTGGGATGTCATGAGGCCCACAAGGCCATTATTTCCTGACTGCAAAGACAGTTCATCTGTTAGAGCAGTTCTAATTCAAAGAACTGAGCCCTTAGGAGGATTCTCGCCATGTCAGCACATTACCAGTCACTTGGAACTGTTTATCTATGTGGGACTCTGCATCCAGGTGTTGTACAACTGTCAATAAATATTTTTATAGAGTTTGTCTCGAATTTCATTGTTGGGCTCAGTCGAGATAATCATGCCCTGTGACACTTCAGTCAGTATTACAGCTGATGCCCTTTGCAAGCCCACTAATGTTGGACTCCATCTCTTCCTACCATGCTGATGTTGGATCACTATCCTGAGAACAACTAAAGCCACCTGGACCATTATAAAATTTTCCATTTATATTTTTACTCAACTATGTTACTAAATGTGAAGATTAAGAAGTGCAAGTTAGCAGTATTCCATGCAAGTTATGCTGGAAATAATGTGACAAGTGAGACAGTCCATAATATGTGACTTAACACTTTCAGCACAGTCATCATTCATCTTTGACTGCATGAGTGAACTGTCCCAGAAATGCTGCAACAAACTTTGAGGGGTTGTAGAGAGTGTTTTGAGAAACAAATCAAGGATAGGAACCTATTCCTGGAAACTTCATCCTACAATGCTACAGAATGTCAAAGTTGCATGTGTTGGCGCCTGCAACTTGACCACCTCTTCAGTATCAAATATGACTTTGTACACTGACAGACTCTATGTGGTATATCTCACAATGTTATTTGTTGTTCAGTGATCATGACTGATTACCATTATCACTAGTGGAGAAGATGTACCTAGCTGCTGCATAGAAAGGCCTTTGTATCCAATAGATGTGATGTTCTGTTGCCTTGGTGGATGATGTCTCCTGTATACCAAAAAACATTGGAGTTATAAGGGGTTTTAGGAGAAAAATAAACTGTAGATATAAACTTGTGACTAAAACTGTCATCCACTGAGGCAACAGAGCATGGAATTCATAGGAAACAAGGCCTTTCTCACAGCAGCTTGCTACATCTTCTCCACTGTTGACCATGGCAATTAGTCAAGGTCACTGAATGACAAACAACATTGTGAGATGTCCTGCCTATGGTCTGTCAGCATACAAAGTCACATTTACTGGTGAAGGGTTGGCCCAGTGGCAGTTGCCAGACCCTATAACTTTGACACTCTGTAGCATTATTGAATGATGTTACTAGAGATGGGTTCCTATCCTCAATTTGTTCCTCAAAACACACTCTAAAACCCCATGAAGTCTGTGGCAACATTTCGGTGTTACTCTGTATAGATAGTTCCATTCCAAAATCCCAGCAGTGAGGTATTTAAGAGAGTGGATTTCAGCAAATGAGAATGAGAACTTGGTAATAAGTATCATCTCCAAGTACCTTTCCAAGAACATAACTCAAAAAATACACCTCAGTGGTAAAGGCCCTCCATACTGCACACCTCTGAATGCTCACTGATGCACAGGAAGAGTCCACTCAGGAAACTAGATCTCAAGGAACAGATGCATTAAAGGAGAATACTAGGGTCATTAAGAGAAGATAAGTACCTGCAGAATGAAACTCAACAGTGAGCTGTACCACCTCTGAGAAGATACAATCAGATCTTTGAGGAAAATGTGAGTGCCTTTCTATGGATTTTTGATTCAGATGGAGCTTTCAGGGCTCAAAAAACAGGTTGCTCATCATGAGAGGTAGAGGGAAAGGCTCCAAGAACAAATGGATCACCAGAGTGAAATCAAGCCTGGAGCAACTTGAAATACCAGTAGAAACAATACAGGACTGATTCAAATTCCAGCAGATGACTCTACAAGGAATATTCCCAGTATCCATTACCAGCAAAAAGACCACAGAAACCAGCAAACCAAATTTGACAGAGGAGAGAAAGCTTGCTCACAGACAGGGAATGAAAGCTTTCTGGGCTAAGAAGAACCAGAAAACCCATTAAAGTTCTAAACTGAGACCTGTGGTCCAAAGCAGGCCCAAATGGAAAGAAGAAGAAGAAGAAGAAGAAGAAGAAAAAGAGGAGGCAGAAGAAAGTTGAAGCAATAAAGGTGTATTAAAGTGTCTAGGATATGAAAAAACTTTCCTCAGAAATTTTTTTTAACTTCAAGTAAAAATGAAAACAAGCAAATAGTACTGTTTTGCTTATTTGATGTTTATTTTATGTAAGATACTAACAAGTAATTTACACATAATTTACTTTCAAATGATAATTTTGTAGAAAATGAGGATTTCAAAGTTCAACATAAAATTCTGCACCACCATCCACTTTCTTTTCTGAGTGCATGCCACTGTGTTTCTTATTTTTATCAGAACAAGCTTTACAGTTGTTCATGGCATTTATTTTGTTAGTAGTTAGAAGTACTTTTTCTGGGAAATGGTGGCCAAAAATTCTCGAAGTACTTTTTCTGGGAAATTGAGGCCAAAAAATTCTCCCTATTCTTATGGTAGTTCTAATGATCTAATGTCTCCTGTAATTACCAATTTCAAATTATTTCAAATTATTCTTTTAATGAATTCAATGAAACAAATCTTTTGCTTGGGATTTTTCATGGTAGAGAACGCAACTATTTACTACTGGCATTAGGATAGTATTTTTCCAACTATATCTTTGTTTTACACTGCACGGGGTAGGACGTGTAAAACTGATTCCCTTGGTCCATATCAGTCTTGGGGATGATGTAGTCAACAACAGTAACTGACCTTATCATAATCTCTTTCAAATGTAGGGAATTTCCATCATGGTAGACTAATCTTTTGTTAACAAGCAATACATACTGTGTATTGTTTGAAGCTTCGTGGTAAATCATTTCTGTTCTTTATGATGCTTCCAATATTGGTTGCTGCTACAATATCTTTGTTAGGGTCACACTTATATAATATTGCTCAGTGTTAATACAGTGGAATTTCCCATAGTGTGGGCACCTCACCCTATCCACTCTAGCTGGTGTTCGTTGTCAGTATCTCTTGTTCTTCCTGTAACCAATATACATCGCAGTTCAGCACATAGCCTGCTGCTGCACTAAAGAGTGCCTAGAATTTAAAACCTTTATTTTGTTTACTTTTCTGTTATCTCTAAAGCCTATACATCTGCAGAGTGGATAAATGACTTCATCTATCATTAACACTTGAGAGGCACGCCAACTTTTGTAACACGAGTGGGTGCATTGCGAACTTTGTACACATGTAGTCAAAAGCTGTCATTATGCTACCAAGGGAAACATGTATGAGCTAAGTCACAGTTTAAATTTAGTTTATTTAAACAACAATACAAGAAACTTATATTACATCACAAATTTATTATTTAAGAAACTTTCATATCATTCTATTGCCACAGCCAACATATCAATATATTCCAACACTTTTTTAAGCACATACTGAACAAAAACACTCTTTCATTTTGATATAAAAGGACAAATGTTTTATATATTGAAGAAATATCAGTTATCACAAAGTCCTTTCAGTTCTCTCAAGATGTTGATCTTTATATTTGAGAAGGAAAGTTGCAATATCGGCAAGAAGTGAAGGAATATTAGCTCTTTACAGTAGTTGAGAAATCATAAAGACAGCACTAATCTTTCAAGAAAATTCTTCTCTTCTTTTTTGGATTTGCTTCATTTGCATAAAAAATTATTTGAATATTGATACCAGCTATATCCATTTGAGCATATAATACAAGCAATGGCCATCTTCCTATCATCCCGTGCAACAGAATACACACCTCCCAGTTGATCGACTGCGTTGACTCCTCCCTTTCTTATATTATAATCCAAAACTATCTCTGGTTACCTGTAACTTTGTCAATGGTTTCAAAATTGTGCATACTTGAAAGTAATATAACTGCCTTGTTTTGTTTTGGCTCATACGAAACTAGTGTCATATCATTCTGAAAAAGAAATAAAGATGAGTGGATAGCCCTACATTCCCCAGGTAAAAATTCTTGTGAGATCTTGCATTTGGTTTTTCTCAACATGCCAATCCATATTAGTTGCTTTTTCAAAATGGAGTTGGCTAAGGAATAGCAAGTGGACCAATTATCCATTGTAACATTTCTTCCTGAGCCTCCAGTGTGAGTAACTAGCCTTCCTACAATGTCACACAGAGAATTCGAAACATTGTATGGTCCTTTAGATTGTTTTCCACAAGATACTTCAATATTACTATTGAAGAATGTTTTTAGCATCTGATAAAACAAAAATCTTTATCCCATACTTCGCTGGTTTGTTCAGGATATACTAAACATAAGGGCCATGACCCCAGAAAGCTTGCAACTTTTTGTCTACTGTCACAAATTGTCCTACAATATAAGTGTTCTTGCAGTTCACCACAAAGGCATCCAATATTTTCCTTATTGCAGGAAGTTTCTCAGTTACTCTTCTTTCTTGCCTTGTACTCTTGTCGTCAGAATGGTTACATCGTAAAGGGAACAGAAACCTTCTGTAGCTCATAACAGCTCTCTTAATCTCCATACCAGTACCATCTGCTGTCCACAGTTCAACGACATTTGTGTGGTTTGATTTCTTAGTCCTGATGAGATACAGCAGTCCCAACAATGCCATTATTTCACATCTTGTAGTTCCCTTAGCACCCCTTTCTCTGGAATATTGCGCACCTTCTTTCTTAGACTGAATGTATATGTTTGTGTAGTTTACAATTTCATAAATCATTTCCAGGCTAAGTATTGTCCATTGTCCATTTCACTTGTGACACCTATGGCAACACATGTAGGCCCAGGGAGTAATTTCACAATATTCTTTCTTTTTGTTTTGGAAGTCACATTAGGATATATTTTATTCCATTTACACGTTTTCTCCCTCCCAATAAAAATACCACCAGTGGAGAGTGGCTCTTCACAGTCATCATCTGAATCGTGGAGTTGATCAGAATCTGAATCACAGACACTTCATGTGATAAATTCCTCTTCTTTTTCAGAGTGGTCATCATTTTCATTGTCTGGTACAGAACTGAACTCTGGATCCTCACTGAGAACCAATACAGCTCATTGTTTGTCAGCTTTGATCTCACCCTGCACAGTGATATACCCACTTGTTACATGTTATCTTTTGTTTCAGTTAAAAAGGAATGAAATAAAAGTGAAGGAAAGCTTACTTACATGACTGGGTGCATGGCATACTTTGTACATGAAGATGACACACTTTCAGTTTATTTTAAATTACTATAGCACATGTGAAACTATGACAACACAACTTCTCACTGTGCTAGCTGAAACAATAATCTAGGAATAGGTAGGGGCTTGCTACTGTAGAACAACAATGGAACTGTGCATGACAATGTTATTTGCAGATGGTGTGCTTTACACACAGGTGTGCCCGCTCAAGGGTTAAATTCCCATATGATGGGAAATTAGCTTTCTATTTGTTAACAAAGAATTGAAAATAATGCTAATGTTATGAATAGGGTTGTAGTTTTGCCCTCCTTTCTTGATGTATGTTGAACTGTCATTCAGATGCAACATGAGAAACATGGTTGAAAACATATTATTGTTCAACAATGAACTCGCAAAACTAGATAGTAAAAATGGATCAGTTGACCATGTTTCAGTAATTTTGCCACACACGTTGAGATATAACATATCATTTTAGGGAAAACAGGCAGTTAAACTCCCTGTCCTTCTAAACAATGAAAGTGATCAGAATAAATAATACATGTTTTTATTAGCACTTAAGTTTTGTACAGCACAGACTGAGAGAAATGGTCTATTATTATGTGCACATAATACAAGGTACATGGGTGCAGTATATCTGCAAGATGGGAGGACAGGTTCAGCATCTTCACTATCTGTGCATTGTACTTGGATGTCACAGCTTGGAGCTGTACTGTGCCATGGAAGAATGGTGCTCACAATAATTATAGTAACAACAGAGAAGCAAAAGCAAAAGAAAAGAAGTTTTAAAACTGTCATTTTGTCATGTTCTGCTCTGCTGAAATGTTCTCATGTTGTGCAGTATAATGTGACAAGACATCTGTAATCCAAGCAATTATAATATGATTGTGTGGCATCGACAAGTACGAATGACATATCTGCGCCATCTCTTGTTTGACTCTGTAGTCTAACGGGCCATGCCGTCTTGGTAAATCAGTTCATTGTATTATTTGTTGCAATGTGAATGTCTGTATGAAATACACCAATTCTTACAGAAATGAATGTTTTCTTAGGGCTACAACCCAACAGAAATCCCACAGGGGTGACCCCGAGAAAGAATTTGTGCGCCGTTTCCTCGTAGTGCAAGTATTTTCACATCTAATGCACCAGCTTTGTTTACACCTTCATTCGTTCCACTTGACCATGTATCCTGCCATGCAGCATGTGCATATTGAAGCTCCTGCACCTATAATGGGACATTACATCACTTCACCACCAACTGGATACTCCAACACGTTTCGTGAGGTTTCATCACCTCCACACTTTCTTCACCGGAGACTGCAACATGTGTGTGACTGCAGGCTCATGATTTGCCTCCCCAGCAAGTGTGCTTCAACATGTGCATTTTGAAAATAATGAGGGGAGCACATCCACATCCACATACACATCATGCTGATGTGGATTCTGCATTTCGTGCACAAACTATGTATCACACACTGGCCACCTGGACAACTGTTACAACAGTGGCGTGTGCAACCTTGCCTTTGTTAGGACAGACCACTGGTACCAATTGTGCTCCTGCAACACCTGAGTGCTTTACCATTTCATTGGTTTACAAAGTGGGCAATGGCCAGTTTATTTCATGAACATTTCCAGGCCAGTTTCTACCCCCAGTGACTGTTCAGCCCCTCGGTGCACTTTACAGGTCCCGCCTGATGTGAACAATGTGCCACATAGTGGTACTAACTGTGGTCTCTGACCCTCCAAACATGCCCTGGCTTGTCATATCGACAGCCCAGTGGGAACATTTTACAGTGCTGGTCCACGCACGTGTGCTCTTTCACACCCCCAGCCACTGCAAGTAAACTTGCAGGGGGTTTCGGCTGCAGCCATTCACCTGCTCACTTTTCACATGGTGCCAGCAATGCCTTCTGCATCAGACTTCTGTGCCATGAATGTTGCATCAGACAGTTCTACAGCATAATTTCCTAGTGCTTCAGGCCCATTCTCATCCACTCCAACTGCTTGCTCACCGTCTGCATTGACCATGCTGGTCCAGCATCCATGTTATACAAGTGATATGAGGGACTCAGATACAGAAATAGTTGGGCCTTCATTGCTACCACCAGACCTCTTACCGACCCTGCCACCACTATCTGAGGACAACCCAGCAATGTGGTTTCCACTGGCGGAGAACTTGTTCGAAGTGTTCTATGTCACCGATGACAATTTAAAATTTCTGTTTCTCATGACTAGGCTGCATGTCAGTTATTTTGAGAGAAATGATGTGGTGCCTTCCACACACATTTCCAAAACTAATACAGAAGGAAAGTCAAAGTTTCATTGGATGACAAAAAATTTTAGACAGCAAAAGTGCTGTAATGGTTATTTTTCAGATTCCAGATTCTTTTTACATGAATATCATGACTAAAAATCATGTAGAAGTAGCACGAGTAGCAATTCATTACCCAACGCTAAACTTAGATATTTTTACCTTATCTTGTCTTTTCTTTTGTACCTCTCCCTGCTTTTTAGAGGTTTCTCTTGCAACTCTTCAATGTTCTTGAGTATACATGACATTACATGGTAGATAATCTACTACTTCAGATATAATATTTGTTGGTTTATTGTGAAACATAATTTCAAAAGGTGAAAATCCATTGTCGCAAACTGTTCATTACATCTTCAAAATCACTTATGTATTCGTATCATGTAGGGTATTCGTGGCTACAGTATGTGTAACATAGATGATTAATTTCAGGCATATGTCTCTCTGCTGGATTGAATGAAGGATGAAAATGTGTCTGATACCAGATATTTCCATGAATGACTTCCAACACTTTGGTACAAACCTTGATCTATTCTCCAACAGTATTTCTGTATGTTTTACTACAATTCTGAAAAAGTCTCTTTCAATTACAGCAATAATCTTCTTACTTGTAGCTTGTCTAAAAGGATGTAGTTTTGTATATTTGGAAAAGCATCAACCATAGTAAAAATATAACAACTCTTTTCACTTTTTGGTAAACTTCATTAACAATCCACAGCAACTAAATTCATAGGCTTCTCAGCTGTTATATTTTGCATCTTGAAAAGTTCTGTTTATTACCTTGACCCTCTGATGCCTGCCCCAAGTAGATAGTTCTTCCCTAAACGTTTTAGCTATATTTTAGAAATAAACATTTTCTTGAAGCTTTTGAATACATTTTTGAATGCTATAGTGTCTATATTCTCATGATTATACTTAATCAACTTCCCAGCTTCTTCCTCTGGTCAACATAGCTTCCAATCATCAGAATCTACATCTATTCTCATGAAAAGCATTCTTTTATGTACTTTATAATACCTGTCAAATTTTTCATAACTTCTTTTGTCTAAACAACTCTTTAGTAACCTCCAGTTTGAACATGGATTTAGTTCCTTCTAATTGACCTAATAATTTTCTCAGCATGTCTACCTTTCATATGTCTGATTTTAAACTCTTTTTCCTGATCTTGATCAAAATTTTCATTACTTCCATCCAATGGCATCCTTGACAAAGCATCTGCAACAACTTTGTCTGAACCTTTAATATATTTAATTTTATAATCAAATTGTTATAAATGATAAGTCTGTTGTGATATAGTGTACATTCCTATAGGCAGCTTAATGCTGTGTGGTCTGAATATACAATTACTTTATTTAGTAAATCCCCAGTAACCAGCTAATAATTCTTTTTCTGTGACTGTGTAACAGTCATGTTTTAACAGAATTCTACTTGCAAATGCAATTGTGTTATGCATGATTTCCCCATTAACATACTTTTCCTGAAATAGTTCTGCTCTCAAACCATAATCAGTACTATCTATGTGTAAACAAAATGGTAAGCTGAAATTGCTCTGCGTAACAAATTTTGATTATTCAATTCTTTCTTAATATTTTCAAATACTTCCTGAAGTTCTTGGGTCCAAACTGAGTTAGTGTTCTTTTTAAGTAAATTTCTTAAATTGAATGCATTCAAACTTTGTCCACTCACAAATTTTTGATAAAATCCACATAAACTATAAAATGATTTCAATTGTTTTCTAATGGGTGGTGCTGGAAAATCTGAGATTGCTTTAATTATATCAGGATCTGCCAAGATCCCTTCCCTAGTAATTACATACATAAGAATTTTAGTTCAGGGATGCAAATTTACATTATTCAAGTTTCAGAGTCATATCTCCTTGCCTAAATTTTTTGCATACCTGCTTCAACAGTTCAAAATACTCTTCCCAAATTTGTCCAGTAACCAAAATGTCATTTACATACACAGTAAGTTTTTGTACCACATGTTGGGTAAGTACACAATCTAATACTCTTATAAATTCAGCTACAGATGAGCTCAAACCAAAAGATACTACACAGTACTGGTAACATCTACCATTGTAAAGAAATTCTGTATATTTATGAGAGTCCTGAATTAAGGTGCCTGATGAAATTCTGAAGTTAAATCCAAACTAGACATGATATGAATGTTTTTAAATTTGCATAAAAGATCATTAGTGTTTTCAGCGCAATCTGTTCCTCAGTTCAAAAACTTGTTCAAATGCCTATAATTCTGAACCAATATAACTCCTCCATTCTTTTTGAAACAATGACTAATGGGTTGTTATATGGGCTAATACTTCACTTAATCATATCACACACTTCCATCTTATCCAACTCTTTCTCAACTGCAGCTCTCTTAGCTATAAGTATACAACATGGCTTTATTAGAAATGGTTGATGTGGTTTTAACTGTAAAGTAAAGTTACATTCTCTCACTCTACCTGGATTATTAGTAAACACACCACTATACTTCCACAACAAGTATTCCAATGCCTGTCACTGATTATCAGTTATGCCTTTTGTTTCTGAAATCTAACTGTCTACAAGTTCTCTAAATTCTGATTAATCTGAATACAATTCTGGAATAGCTTTGACTGCAAATCTACTGTCATTTAAAGATTGTATACTATTTATTGTATCCTCCTCATAAGATATAGTTGACTGTATAAAATCAGTAAAAATACAACCTCCGTCAGGTGTACTGATACTCAACTTCAACCCTCCATAATTAAAACTTGCACTCTCACTATTCATCCATGTCATGCTGAGGATAAGATCCTCACTCAGATCTTGAGTTATTAAACATCCACATGTAAAAGTACTCCCTCAATTGTAAAACTTATTAAAGCCTGACTTTTAATCACTTGACTATGTTTCCCAGCTGCACCTTTAAACCATAACCCAATTACAGGTAATTCTACATAGTTCTCATTATGTTTTAATATTTTACTTAAGGATTTAGACACTCCTGAAATTTGGCTGCTTATGTCAACAAGACACTTGTGTTCTCATGATCCCATTCTGACTTTAATAAATGGGCAAAGAAACCTCAGTACATTTATCAGTCTTGACACCCTCAAAAATCATTGTTGTTCTTGCCTTTTCATTGCTTTGGCACACTTTCATTAAATTAACATTGATGTAATTATTACTGTCACAGAGACTTTCATTAATCCATGTACACTTACTTGTTTCATGTAGATCATCACTATGGTACTTACCTTTAAGTTGTTTCACATTAATACATTTATTTCTTATGCCACCAGTCTGGATATGAAGTTGCACACAAATTTTTCACCATATTTTAAAGCTTCCATCTTTCATCTTTATCTACATACTGGAATTATATAAAAAAGATTAATTCTGATTCATAACATTAAGCAGCTTACTGTCATTATCATAACTGGTAACTGAATTAGTATGATCATCAATGCATACTTCCTTATTAGTAATTAAACCAAGAGTTTTGTTTGCTGTGATAGCGTACTGTTATTAACCCATTAACAGTGTCCCCGGGTATCCCTATAAAATCATAGCCACTACTACACATTTCCCTACTAATAACTAAAACCTCTAATTCTTCTTTAAATCAAACAAAATACTTTTCTTCTTCATTACTATACTCATAATCACTTACCTTCGATTTATGATATTCAGTAATACCACAAACATCATCAGTATCACCACACAAATTACCAACATCTCATTCCCCACTTCATTACTGTTTAAATACCCAGTTTCACTTAAGTTACTGTTCATTAATACAGTACTTAGTTTTTTCATTACCTGGTTCTTCCATTAGTTACTGAATTCCAAAATCACCGGAAAAATCAGTCACTTCAGCATTTAACAAATGACAAATCTCTATCCAGTTATAGAATACTGATAAATTAATTTTTTTCTGTATCTTCTTTTCCAATTTATGTGTACTCACTTGCCTTATTTGCATATTTTGCGTTACCTGGTGAACATACATCTCTCTCAATGGATAAATTATTAACTGGATAGTATACATCCTTAAGATAGTTTCTAATCACTTCACTAGTGTGTTTTTCTTGTGTGTCAGTAAAGTAGTTTTCTTGTGTGTTGGTATTTATGTAATTTCTGGTCAACTAGTTATTTGTTTCTTGAGCCCCTAACTTGTGTGCACTAACAATGGGGCCCAAACTAGTTTTTTTTTTTTTTCCTGAATTAGTACTCTACCCAGTTTCCTTGTGTTTCTGTTATCATCTCTATTCCAATTTCTGTTCCAATTATTGTCATGTTGCTCTCCTGAATGAATATTGTTACCATTTACCCTATTCTGTTAATTCTGATGATTATTGTTGCCATAGTGGTTACTATGTTCCCTCCTGTTGTGATTATTATTGTGCCAATTTTGATTGCTACACTTTCAAAATGTGTGTGACTGTTCTGGTTGTATTTCTCTGTTTTTCTTTTTTTACAAAACTCTATCTAATTTATCCACATATTTCAAAAATTTATATGTTGTGTAATCTGGCCCATAGACTAGATCCCACTGAACCTGAGCTGGTAACCTCCCTTTTAGAGCATCAGACTGGTTGAGTTCATCGAAAGAATTGCTCAAATGAGCTAATTTTTTAAGTTAAATTTTTTTTTCAAAACTGTTTCATGCTAGTTTGCCCTTCCATGTAGTTTCATCCATTGAGAAATTCACTTTTTATTCTAGTGTCTTCAATCTCTGACCAAAACCTATCTAAAAATCTGCCCTCAAAATCTGCATAGGTTGTGTCATCATTAGTTCACTGATTACCCCAACTTAATGCTTTGCTTTCCAGAAGCTTCTTAACAAACTTGACTTTCATATCATCAGTCATATTAGACACAAAATTATCTCTGCACTGCAGAAAATCTACAAGATGTAAACTATTTTCACCTGAGAAGTTTTTTACTGGAATGTTGCAAAACATGGTACCAACATTATTTATAAGATATCTATTAACTACATCACTGGACAACTCTTCAACATTTTTACATAGAACAGAAACACTACTTTCTAGAGTGCTGGTGTTGTTGTTCCTTAATAATACATTTTGTGTGAACTTGCTGTTTACCGTCTTCACCTCTTCAACAAAACGTCTTTCAACAACTGCCAATTTTGTATCAACATTAGTTTCCAAACTCAAAATTCGACTATTTACATTTTTGTCATCAGTAGTTATTTCCTCATGCACTTTTCCAAAAGCATTTCTTTTTAATTTTGTCCTTATCTTCAGTGATGTCATCTTTGATATTTCTGACTTCAGTATTAAATTTTAGTTCAATTTCTTTCATTTTAGACTCAAGAGATGCTACTCAAACATATAATCTATCAGGTTCTTTTATTCATACTGTTTAGTCGATGGAATGACCAAATTCTGTGAATTGTTTTTTACTTCCTTATTTATGATTTTCAAGTTGCTCATTAATTTTTGGAAACTGTTCATTATTCACTTTTATTAACAATGCCAACATGGTACTTACGTCATTATTATCATCTCGTTTTACTACCTTGATTTATCAATATCTTGTTGCTCTTCTACAGCTGTACCAAAAAAATTTTCCTGTTCTTGTTTCACAACACTACTTAAGTTTCCCATGTCTATGCTACTCCCCAGTGTTTTAGATCTTGTTCAATGACTGTCATTGTTAATGATTATTCAATGAAACACTTCACCAAAAAAAATAAAATTAAAAATATTTCCAGTACTTAACTTTGTTGTTGGATTTCGACATTGTTAATTGTTAACCTCACCTTTTATTTTTCATCCTTATCTTCTTCTTGTTTACAAACTCCTTTTGGTGCTATTGTTGCTGTTTCAGAGCTGTGGTTCATATTTGGCCAATTGTTCACATAAAATTTTCACAATATATTACACTTTTATTCTGCAACAAGAAAAATAGCCCACACAGTATTCACATTTCACTTTGGGAAAATCCCAGATATCTGACTGTCACCACCCTCTTGTAGCCCAAAGATGATATATTAATTTTGAAGTAAGTTACTGATCTGGGTGGCTGCTCACATTTTCACAGCACTTGGCATGCTCAGTTAGTGACACACAGCAGAGAGATGTAGCAACGGTAGAATTTGAATAAACAACTTTCATAATACTCATTTTTTATTCTTCTTCTTTGTTGTAAGTTGTAGGCATGTAATCCATTCTGAAATGTAACTTTTTATACTGGTCTACAGGTTACTCAGCTGCAATTTATTAAAGAATATGAACACTGGTGGTCTTCCTGCTTTTGACCACATACATTCTCAATCATTTCACTTCACATTAAAAAGCAGCATCAGTCACAATGCTAACATAACATATATTGACTTGTACTCCATCCTCTCACTGCAAAAGCATAGTAATAACTACCTAAAGACAAAGATTTCCCTCTAACAACACATAGCAAAAAAATACTATCATATATCGATTTATTTGTGCAAAATCACTTTTGAAACATATATTTCAAAAATAAAATACAAATAATTGTTTATCATTGCTTATCTTTTTAACAAGTCCATAATAATCATCATAATTAGATTAAGTGTTTATATATGTTGACATTTCTACACTTTTGTACAGGTATATGGTAGCGGATGTTTGCTTTTTGAGTCTTTAACTTGGGAATCAGTCATTTCATATGATCCAAGAATGGTTAGTACATTTATCTCACCATAACCAGTTTTATTACAATGTGTTGCTTGCCAAAATACTATACGGCAAGCCCATCATCCTATCTGCTAAATTCATAGTGTATGAGAAGGTCACCACAGCCCAGGACTTACCAGACTTCGTTGCACACACATCACACACATATACAAAATTTCTGTGTGTCACCCCATTCTCATCACATGACACAATGAATTTTAATTCATAAAGGTCTGGTCACATGTTCTCATGTGATGCTACATACAGACACAGTGAAATGCACCCTATAACCACCTTTCACAGGACCACAGCAAGTGTTGAAAAAATACACAAACACATTTGATATTGAAATTCCTTGAAAACAAACACAGGTCAATGAACTGGCTTAAACCTGCGTGGAATTTAGTGGACATGTCACAGCAGACACTCCCCACCCCACCTTCTCCTATGCACCCACTAGGCAATTTCCAAGTGTATATAGATTTCCATGATTTTCTGCCTGGAGACATATTCATCACATTATGTGATACCGATCTTGTGATTACTGCTACCCACATAGACAGGCAGTTGTGTGTGAGCATTGTCACACTGTTTTGTGCACACCACTCCTGTCCCACCAGACGCTGACGTGGCAGAAAGTACACTTACCATCACTACCCTGCCTTACACTGCTGCAGGCCCCGCAACAACTCCTGAGGACACAACAATGCAAGGCAATGCTGTCAACATGCCTCCCCATTCAAATAGTGCTGCCAAGCCAGAAACATTAAAGATGCTTCCGAGACTACGTCCTTATCTGCTAATGCTGCCAGCAGCAATCCGTTAGTCACACTGCTGGCATTACGCTTTGGCATGCCCTGTGCCATCCAGCACACCTTGCTGACTACATCATGTCTTCCATCTTCCACTGCATCCACCATCATCACACAGCCATCTAAATCACTTCTGACAGAAGACACCCCATGCAGGCCCTCATTAAGTGCTCTGCACTACTGGAGAAAAGGAAATCACTACACCAGATGACACTGAGAGCTAGTGTGCTCTGTATGCTCGTAACAATTACAGTATATTGTGCTTAGCAATAAACAGTGTGGAAATTGTATCTCTGACATGTGTCACTATTCTTCTACCACACCTCTGGTACCACTTTCCCACAGAGCCAAGTACCAAAATTCTCTGTTATGATACATCAGAACCATCTTTCATTACACAGAATTCAGGCTATAATGAACAAAGCAGTTTTTATCTGAAGAAATCAGTTTGGTGTAACTGACTATCCACTATTGGTCTTGATGTTATGAAAAGCATGGTGAGTTGAATAAAATAATATCACAAGTGGATGAATTTTGCAAAATTTTTGAGTAGCATGAATTTGTAAAACACTGGAAAAATACTGAGTGTGAAGCTGAAGTTAAAAAATGCTTGTTTAAATGATCCATTTGCACTGTCAGTTTAAAATTTTGGGTAAGAAATGGCTTGTGCTTACAATGAAGCCTATTTTCATCACTTTTTGTGGCATATGTAGATACAGTTTTTTTATCATACAATACATTGTCCATAATGAAAAAAGATAAGAATCTAAAAGACATGAGTCCTACTGCACTGATATTAAGGGACTGCATTGAATATTGAAGATGTGAAGAATCTGTTAGTGGAAAAATTTGGAAATTAACTGTGTCAAAATAGAAAAACAGGACTGGCTTCAAAATCTTTTGTAGGAAAGTTATACTAAACCAAGCTGACCTTCAAATGCTGATAATCATGGCTGTCTGCTTAGAAATGCTACAGATGTGCTTGAACTTGTTGAAGAAATTATTTATCTGATTGAATTAATAGTATTTCTATAGAGGTTATAATATTCATATTTTACATTTGAAGTTATGAAAAAGGGTTTCTTACATCTTTATTTAAATTAAATTTACAATAATGTGGTTTATATACTGTGAACACTGTGTGCCACAATGCATTACACAGTTTCCAGCTTCAGCTATAAAGAACGCTAATTCCACAATTTAGTTACAAACATCACCATCCCTGTAACGCAGTTTTAATATTCGACACACATCAAAAAAGTTTTGCATCACCCCAATTCCCAGAACTCCTGAAGATAGATGTTGACTGTGGATACTGTATCACAAAAAGAGTCCCTTTGACTGTCCAGATATGTCACTAAACCCACCCAACGATATAAACAATCATGCACGAGCAGCACTTATTAGACAAAGGGGGTCTGACAGCTGGTCAGTTTCAGTCATTCCACCAAGTAAGGAGGTACACGGCTTATGTTGTCTGTAGTTCAACCATGCCTAGATGGTCAATACCACAGTTTGATCACATCCATATTGTTACTTTGTGCCAGGAAGGGCTCTCAACATGGGAAGTGTGCAGGCATCTCAGAGGGAACCAGAGAGATTGGACATCAAGGAGATACAGAGAGACAGGAACTGTCAATGATATGCATCGCTCAGGCCACCCAAGGGCTACTACTGCAGTGCATGACCACTACCTAGGTATTATGGCTTGTAGGAACACTGACAGCAATGCCACCATGTTGAATAATGCTGTTTGTACAGCCACAGAACGTCGTGTTTTCACTCAAACTGTGCACAACAGGCTGCATGATGCCCAACTTCATTTCTGATGTCCATGGCAACGTCCATCTTTGCAACCACAACACCATGCAGCACTGTACAGATGGGTTCAACAACATGCCGAATGGATCACTCAGGATAGGCATCATATTCTCTTCACTAATGAGTGTCCATATGCCTTCAACCATACAATCGTCGGAGACGTGTTTGGAGGCAACCCGGTCAGGCTGAATGCCTTAGACACACTGTCCAATGAGTGCAGAAAGGTGGAGCTTCCCTGCTGTTTTGTGGTGGCATTATGCAGGGCCAATGTACACCTCTGGTGGTCGCGGAAGGTGCTGTAATGGTTGTACGATACATGAATGGCTTCCTCTGACTGATAGTGCAACCATATCAGCAGCACATTGACCAGGCATTTGTTTTCATGGATGACAATTCGTGCCCCCATCATGCACATCTTATGAATGACTTCATTCAGGATAACAATATCACTCTACTAGAATGGCCAGCATGTTCTAAAGACATGAACCCAAAGAAACATGCCTGGGATAGATTGAAAAGGGCTGTTTATGGACAACATGACCCACCAACCACTCTGAGGGATCTATGCCGAATCACCGTTGAAGATCAACAGTGCCTGGATGAACTGGTGGATAGTATGCCACGACAAATTCAGCCATGCATCAGTGCAAGAGGACGTGCTACTGGGTATCAGAGGCACCGGTGTGTACAGCAATCTGGACCACTGCCTCTGAAGGCCTCACTGTATGGTGGTACAACATACAATGTTTGTTTTTTGTGAGCAATAAAAAGCACAGAAATGATGTTTATGTTGATATCTATTCCAATTTTCTGTACAGTTCTGGAACTCTCAGAACCGAGGTGATGCAAAAGTTTTTTTTGATTTGTGTACTATACTGTGGAAAGCAAGGTGAGAATAATTACATTCCACTACTACTAATCTTTTGGAAAAATTTCAGCTCAGCAGTTGGGTGTAATATATGTAAGGCTGGTCTTCACATCTCCTGAACAATTCTAGAGAATGGAGCCAGCTGTTTTAATTGGAAAGAATATAAAAATCTCTTTACTGAATTAAACTGTATACCATTGATTGCCTGGTCTGTCGGTTCTTGGCAGCATATTTTATACATTATGAATGAAACACATGTAATACTGGTGTAATATTCTACAGTATCTATTATCTCTTTCACAATTCAGTGTTTGGCTGTTGTGCCATCATGGCTATCCTCCTACCTTAGTGGACTCCATAACACACAAAAAGCAGAAACAACAGGTGTACTCTCTTCTTTCCCCTGCTCTTGACTTACTACCTCATGAATGCAATAAATGGTGCACAATTACATACTTAAGAAAAGTCTCACTGGATGCAGCCAGAAAGTTTAAATCCAGGAATGTAAAAACATCATTCTATCTGCACAATGTTGTTTGACACTTTTTGCCTGATGGTAAAGACAGCACTCCAGCTTTGTAAAAGTGTAGATTATATAAAATTACTTGTAACTGTGACAAATTTTACTCAGGTTAGTCTAACTACCTGAAGGAACACCACAGAATTGGGAAACTTATAAAAGGAGACAACTCTGTCAGACCTCCTACTTAAAGGAGGCCATAATTTCCAGGCAAACATGAAGTACTACATTGCATCCATAAAGGGTGAAAGCTGAACGACCTTGAAATAATGGAGATTAACAAACACATGTCCATCGACCCAAGCTTAGATCTGAACAACCAAACTCAGATCTCTTACTCACCACTTCTAACTGTAGATACTACTCATAATCCCATCCATGCCATCTTGTAAATTTCCCGTCTTACTCACACACCCAATTTCCTTTATTTCAATTACTATGTTTTCTCTCATTGTGTTAAGAAATTTTTATTTTGTATAATCACAGCTGCTTCACTCACTTGCTTAATATCACTAATGCATCTTACCTGTTTGTAATGTAGGGCCTGTTAGAGTCAAGATTATTTTATTCAGCCACATCTTTGGAAAACACCACACAAGTTTATTGTTCAGTTAGGTTCTCCAATGTAGAACTGTTGTAATTTGTCTATAGTTCATTAGTTAATGTGTCACATATTTTATCATAGGTAAATAATCTTACATCACATTTAGAATGAAATAATTCCTCTTGTTTTATTTTCAATTCTAACATTAAAATTTTCATCTCTGGAAATGCGGATACTCTGTACATGCACCAGTTTAAAATCTTTGATCCAACAATATTTCACTGCATCACATTACTTATTTTGTACCTGATGATGACATAACAGCTGAAAACTGGTTCACATAACAAATAATCTGTATTTTAGAATATTACACCAGTGTTGTGTATCCTGCATACATAATGTATATATGCATTGGTGTCCTTACATTACATACCAACTTCATTATCAATCTAGATACAAGCTTATCCCATATGAATAATGCACAGGACAGGAAAAGATAAGGAATATTTGTTTAGGTGGTATATGAAAGGATAGATGGATGACTTGTATCACTGGATTAAGATAGTTTCATTAGATGTAGAAAAGAGATATTAAAATAAATTTATTGATTCTTCACACGTTTCCAGTTAATATGCTTCCTTGAACTAGAATTATGAATAGCCTTTGCCTCCTCAAAATCTGTGCATCATTTTTATGCCTTGCTCTCCTCCACCTCACTGAGTAAGAGACTGTAAAATCCTAAATTTTGAGGTTTGATATAAGTTTGTGACTGCCTTTTTGTCAGCTTATATGTAACATAATCATTTAATATATCTCAACATCATTATTACAAAGGAACACATGATGGTATTCATTACATCTACTTTGAGGAGATGATATAAAATAAATTGGCAATATGATCATGGGCACCAACATAATCATTGCCAATCAGTTTTTGGACTATCTAGAGTAAATCATTCTAGCCAGTCAAGAACTTAAATCCTTATCTGGCTAAGTTACATTGATGATATCTTCATTATCTGGACCAATAGTCAAGGTATTCTATTCTTGCTCCTCCAAATCCTCAACTCATTCTCTTCTGTCCACTTCAACCTAGTGGCCACCTACCTAGACATTGACCTTCAACTCTTTCATATTTCCATAAATGCCTCTATACATTTAATGTATTCACTGTTGTGAATATGGACAACCAACAGTTCTATAATGTTTTGGTAAGAAGGAAAGCAGATGGAACCTTGGGACACAGCGTCTACCACGAGCTAATGTATACAGATCTATATCTGCATGCCACAAGCTGCCATCATCCTGCACAATGTGGTAGTGCATTATGTACGTTAATTCATAGAATGTATGTGGTATATGATCTTGAAAGCTTGTCGAGTGAAATACAACATTTCAAGACAGTGTTACAACAAAACAGTTATTCTGAGAGACAGATATGTAATGCATTCAGGCCCAAGTGAGTTCGATCTATGGAACAGAATGAAGATGTGAAGACACCCATCACTTTGGCCTTGTTGCCATATTTTAGTGGCATGTCGTCAAGAATCAGAAAAGTCCTCAGAAGATATGGCATTAAGTGTGATTTTCAACCATTTGCCAAACTGAGACACCTGTTGGGTTCAGTTAAGGATGATCTTGGCCTGAGGAAATGAGATGCATACAAGATTCCTTGTCAATGTGGGGCAGCATATATAGGCCAGACATGTCACACTGTACAAGAATGCTGCAATGAAAGTCAGCATCATACACACCTTTGTCAACCAGAAAATTTGGCAATGTGGAACACCATCTGAATACAGGACATTGCATGATTTATGAAAAGGCAGAAGTTCTATCCCTGGCATCATCTTTCTGGGATTACATCATTTTATTTATTTATTTAATCATGTCACAAACACACATTATAGCTTACAAGTTATACAAAATGTTCAAAACATGGTACTATAAGCATTACAATTATGATTAAATGTGGCATGACCAGTATGCAGCAATATCACATGCTTTCTTGATGGCATCGATGTCATTCTGTAGCGAGCATGCTGTTGGGCATAGGCTGCAGAGAAGAGGATGACTCATTGTCTGTTCTTCACACTGTGGAGTTGCAATCAAATCCCCTGTTTTTCAAGTTGGTCTTCATTCTTCCAACTCCAGAACACAGCGTGTTGAGGGTCTTCCATATTGACTAGCTTTCTTTGTGACCAGGAGGGAGGCTTTCGGTCAGGATCATCCACCCTGCAAGGTGGCTGGACCTGGAATCCCATGAATTGACTCTGAAGTTCGATGGTGGTTCATTGAGGCTTTCAGTTGAATGGAGAAAGCTTTCCTTGACTTGAGCCTTGGCACTGCTGGCTGAGACCCGTGTAATGTGTGGGTCTTCAGATTCAATGCCTTAGACCTTTCCAGTCTTGATGCACATTGCACATTACTACAGATATCTGGAGGTGGGATGCCTGCTAGACAATAAACTTTATCAAGTGGTGTAGAGCTCAGACATCCCGTAATGATTCTGCAGGTTTCATTCAATTTGATATCAATTTGTTTAGCATGAATAGATCTGCACCAGACAGGGCAAGCATATTCTGCAGTTGAATAACAAAGAGCTACAACAGAAGTTCTTAAGATGCAAGGATGCATCCCCCAGGCTGTACTCGATAATTTCCAGAGAATGTTGTTCCTTGCAGATACCTTCTGTTTGGTGTTCAACTGAGCACAGCCTGGAATCATGAATTGGTTGCTATTAAATTATGATGCAGAAATCAAGATTTTTCAATAATAGACACATCATAACATTGGTCTAGTATGGTCTTTAGTGAGTAACGTCTGGCCACCCTGCTAGTTAATGCAGCATACAGCGGTCTTGCAGGAGAGCCGTTCTCCAATTTTTGGCAAAGGGCATTTGAGTATGGCACCAACTATATGCAAATCATTGCTCATGCATGATTTCTGTGCCTACACATACTTTGCGAGCGTGTTCAATGGGGTGTCGACATGCGGATGCCCTCAGTCATACCTGGTCACCAGCAAGGTTGAACCACCTGAAGATGTTGGACAGTTGCTCCAAGGAAATATTGTGGAATTTGCACAATGTGATCTGGTGGAAAACCCCTGAGGACTGTTTACAATATCTAATGTGTTTTATAACTGCTGTAGTCATTGTCATGCCTGTTCCTTTGGACATACATCCATGTCTGAAGGAACATAAAATCAACTTTCTGAATAACTCAGGCACTGCAATATTGTATAAAATGTCTGTCCATTAAACAATAACAGTACCTCCATTTTGATAGCTGCTATTCCTTCCATATTAAAAAGTCTCTCCCATACTGTCTGGCCACTTGTGAACAATATATCTTCACTGACAAGCTATCACTTTTCCAGTTATTTCTACAGATTTCACAGATGGGCACCACCCTTCAGTCTTACTTTACAAACAGATTTCCCATGCCATAGCCACATATGCCATTAATTCTCCAATTATTCCACAAACCAGCTGTAAATGGAAAGTCACTTCATTACCCATGACACTCTGGTCATGATATACTTACACACATCCTTCACAGGGCTTCTATTTTCTATCATCATGCTGTGGAATGAGGTAAGTCCTACTCACAATCATTTCTCTAAAAGTGTTATTCCAACATCCACCCACTCTACAAAATATCTTGTTTCATCTTCAAGTCTCATTGAATCCCTACCTTTGCCACATGGAACACATAAAATTCATTTGACTGATTCTTGAGTACTTTTCATCAGTCTGGACCCTTACCAGGTAGAATTAATAGAAGAGATTAAGAATATCCTACAAAAAGAGGCATACTTCATCATGGGATCTTTTAATCTGTGGAAGAGCATTATGGAGATTCCAACAAGCTTCATTGACAGATGCTACAAGTGAGACATTGTGGATCATTAAGAGGTTTACAATTGAAATTTAAAAAGAGTACATCCTGGGAGGAGTCAGACAACATCTTACTTCCTCCCACATACATTATATAAAATGATCACAATGAGAAACCAAAGAAATTAGATCTCTTACAGAGGCTTACAGATGGTCATTCTTTCTGAATGGATTATGAAAGAGGGCAAAAAAGGGTAGTATGAGAATTCCTCTATACTACACACCATGAGATAGTTGCAGTGAACAGATATAGATGTAGATATCATTGTGGAAGACCCAGGTGTAAAATCTGTCCTAATCTTGTGGAATACCCAGGTGAAAAATCTGTCTGTAACCCACCCATCACACTCTGTTCTGCCCCCACCATATGCATAACTTACCACAAAAGAGATTAAGGTCACCTGTGAAAGCAATACCTACTGTAACATTTGCACAATAGCGGTCTAGCAGAATGACTTGCCATCACACACTGTTGTCATTAGCAAAGTTTCCCAGTGGAAGAACACTTTGTTGAGCATTACATGCTACATTTCAATAGCAGCTTCACAAACCATGTCATTTGGTACCCTGTCTTTTTTTGCCACCTGCCTCAAACAACTCGCCTTGCTTGCATCTGGTTAAACACTGCAGCCATATTCATATCCCACAGACTGCTGTTTCTCCTTCTCATTCATCACCACCAAAACTACCCCCTTACCTCCCTTCATTGTCACCATCCTTCTTTCATCAATTCTACTTGTATTTGAAACAATTAGTACCTAATCCCCCTCTATCCAACAATCAAGCTGCAGTGCTAGCACAATAAAGTCAGCTGGCACAATGTCAAATCATATTTGTTTGGTTTTTTTTTTGTAAAGTCAGAAAATTGTTGATACTGGCACTAGTATCACTACCATTTGCGCAATTATCTTGTTATTACTGTTCTGATGGCAGTCACTGTATGCTATATTACAAACCAAATAAATCTTAGTTTCTCCAAAGTGGTTACATAATACAAATGACAGTATTAATAAAAGTCACCACATTTATTGAAGGCACAATATATACAGTTTTTATTGTATGAAAAGACTCTGGATAAAATACACAAGTTCATTAAGTATCACTTAGAGCCAAAGCTCAAACTGGTCGAGAAATACATTACTGATTCAAAATCCAATACAGGCCAGCCAGCTTGCTGGGCATCATCCAGTCTGTAAATATTCATAAATCATAGCATATATCTTGTAGGTCACTTGAAGGTTACTAGATGTGCACTTGTGGATAACCAATTGTACAACTCAGAGGCAACTGATTTTTCACTTCCCTTCATTGGAGTCACAGTTCAACTGAAGCCATGTGGTCTCCTAAATAATAGGTGAGTGGATGGCTGCCTGTTCTGCTCTATCTTCATACGTGTGGCTGGCATAAAGAAGTAGGGTGGCACTTCTAGTACTGCTTTTCCTAATGGGCCTTCTGCAAGCCTAACTGTAAACATGTTATTGTTGACATCTGGCAGGTAGGCAGTCTAGCAGATCTGGTTCTACATCAAGAGGGCCTAAGCTCTAGGGTACATCATCTCTTATCCACCTCCCTCCACCACAGAGAGACAGTATAGCACTCTCAATGTTGTGGAGAACAGTCTTTGAGGGTATGTTGATGGGATCAGAAGTCTCCGGTTGATGCTGTTAACCTCCATAGGTACAGTCTAGAAGTTGACTGTCGGGTTTCTGTCCAAGAAGATGCAGCTGTGAGATCTGGAAGGCCCTGCTGTGGGTGCTATGGCTGCCCATGAGGCAGATCCAAACAAAGTGGATCTGAAAACGAAAATATTGTAGCATTTTTGTCATTCATGATTAGACTCCATTGCTGATGTACCTGATTGAGGTGCTGTCTGGCACTAGCTTTGTTGTCAATCTGAACTTCAAAGATGAAGTGACTCAGCAGCTGGGTATTCCAACTAGCCCTGTTGAAATACAGAGGCATATATCTCACCATGGAGATTGAATTTGTGCAGATGCTGGTGAGTTGGTGGATCACCACAGTCATATGCCTTGACAATAGTCAGCAATGTCCTTTGAAGTCAACTGTGTAAATTTTCCATTGGACTTTGACCATCATGAGGCATGCTTCATTGTGGACATCCTTCTTTCTGTAATAACTGCAATTCCAAGTGAAATTTATCCTTTAAGGCACAGGATGCATTTCATACTTGGAAAAATTTTAGTACTGCTGATAAATTTGGCATGATATGCACTTCAGAATCATTGAAATAAGTTGATTTGCAATTGAAAACAGTTGCAGTCTTGTGTAAGAGATATGTAAGTTGCAGATCAGGTAGTGTAGTTGGCACCTAGTTGACTGAGTTGTGAATTTCTGGACTAAACCTTTGAGAACAGGGCCAGACCAAGAAAGTTATTAGCATCCTGAAACTGGACTAGGAACAACTTTGCTGAAACTGTGTTATCCTTACAATAAGCATCAGTCAGTACAGGACTGAGCAAAGACTGCTATGTAATCATTACTGTAACCGGTCAACTTACTGTGAGGCAGTTTGACCTGTGGTGAGCCTAGTTATCCGTAAGTCTGCAAACTGGGAATCACTGAAAACATTTCTTCATCACTTTGGAAAGTAATAGAAATGCTGATGACTGCCACATCTAAATTTAAAGTTTTTGTCTAAGAAGGTAAAATTATACTGACTTGAAAGTTACCATAAACCAATCTGTCATATGTTCCCCATTTCTCAAACTATCATCAGTAAGAATGACACATTCACTTTCATCCCATGTGCTGAATTACACACTTCAGCCTTGTGGCCTTTCTTGTATAAAGAATTACACTTGATGCTTCAAAAATAACAATTCTCATGTTGGTGAGTTATAAAAAAATCAAGACAAGAGCATAACTTAGTGGAAACTTCTTTTCCTGCTATGCCCAGAGAGCAGGAAGTTCATACACTGACACGGTGTATGAACAGAAATCAAACAATGGAAAATCCAGGATGGAATGTAACAATATTATCCAAAGGAAAGTTGCTACTCACCACATAGCAGAGATGCTGAGTTGCAGATAGGCACAACATAAAGACTGTCACAAATAAAGCTTTTGGCTAGTAAGGCCATTTGTGATGGTCTTTTTGGTATGCCTATCTGCGACTGAGTGTCTCCACTATATGGTGAGTAGCAACTTTCCTTTTCATAATATTGTTACATTCCAGTGTATGAACAAGGCTGTTTGAGCACTAAAGGCTCAGGTGTTGTTTACTAATATGAAATATGATCTAGATATAGTGATGCAAATGACATCACTGCTAGTTCAGAAGCATGGATGAGTGGTAATCAGCTTCTAACAAAGCTTTGTTCAACTTCAGTAATTAATTTTTCGAACACTCATTCTGTGAAAATACTAGAATCATGTTGCAGATTAATGCAACTGAGAAAGTTTCTCCTTCAGCACCTTCTATTCCATAGAAGAATTTCTATTACTATATTGCATAAAATGTGGTGGGTAGGACTTACTATCACACAAAATCTATATACCTTTTTTCTTATTGGGGAAAAATATTAAGAACTTAGAAATGTTCAGAATATAACCATATGTACAAATTAATTTGTGATGTGAATATAAAATGAATAATTAAACTAAAGTCTGTCATGCAAAGTGGAAAATGAAACTGACTAACTAACCAACTAACTCCACACATTGTTGCTTACACTTGTCTTTGAGACACTAGACTTCACAACAGTGTGTCAATCCCTGTAACTGGGCTATTCATCCATGATAATTTTGTCCACTTTTCTTAGTGAAATATAAAAAAAATTATGACTAGCGGTCACTAAATGTATTTGTGAATTACAGAAATCTTCTAGCTTGTCTTTCAACTTTTAGTTTACTAGTATCTATCTCCAGGTTATGTTCAAGACTAAAACTATCCACATTTGCTCCAGAGTATTCAAGTACAAAGGCTTTCTGTTGCATTCACTGGTGATCCTGTGGGCCACAAAGTGGTGTCCCATCCAGGCTATGTAGTTCAGACACAACTCCAGCTTCTAATCAGAACCTAAAAACAGGAAGTGTTCTTATTTCTTGGACTCGGTTAGTATCTGGATGGAGCAATTTTCCAAGATAAGCTCCTGTCCTGTGCATATTTTGGAACAAGGGTAGTGACAATGTTAGGACATATAAGTCCAGGGCTGCCATAGTGAAAGTAGAAATATTAGATTACAACAGAGTTAAAGAAATGATGCAGCACCATAATAATTCACAGACAATAATTTAGAGACATGTACCACATAATGAATTCACAATTGGAATGAAAATTATCACTCATATTCAAAAACTCCTCAACATCATTTTGTTCTGATGACAGTCACAGAGTGATGTTTTCTGTGCTAAAGAAATATGGTATCAGTTTCTCCAAGGTAGCTACACAGCTACAAATGACTTTGTTATTAAAAGTTATCAATTTCTATTTAAAACATGATATATATAATTTGATATTTATGAAAAGACTCTGGACAGATCTGATTTGATGTGATTTATACAGGGAGAAAAAATACCTTCAGTCTTAGCCCGCTATTGGCACACCAAGACTGAGTGTATTTTGCAGTTTTTCTACCTGCTATTCTAGTAAAGCCAGTCAGTACTGAAAGACCCTTTCTTATTGCTTTATTAGACACCACTTCTTCAGGAATTAATGGACAAAATACTTTGTGTCTTTTGGCATTCAGTGGTCCATTTTAAATGCAACACAGTTTCATCCCCTTCATCCTGTTAGAGCCCATGGTTGCAAAACTGCTCTTAAACCATGACTTCAGCATCACCTATTTACCATGTTTTCATTCTTCATCTCCTTTGTTCTGCTTCCTGATCCAGCTACATAGTTCTGATTTTACCATCACCATGGTGTGGGTTAACACAGGTTCCAGTCCAACAAAATGAGTCATCGCTCATCTACTGGCCAGCTTATCAGCTTGTTCATTGCCACTAGCAACCCACAACAGTTTCACCCTGTTGCTTTCCCCTAGCCTCATTAGGTTTCTTTGAGTTCATTGTAGGGCTGATACAGATTTCAGAGCACCTCACAGCACCTGCATACATTCTCCCCCACACCCACTGTCATAACAAATATTTCTACCTGAGTGATGTTGGCAGCTTCCCTAGAGAGACTGTGCTCTCTAGTCTAAGCTGTACCCTATATGCTGGATAAAATACACAACTTCACTAAACTTAAGTTATAAGTGAAGTCCAAACTGAATAAGTTATACATTTCTGATTCAAAGTCCAATCCAGGCTAGTAGGTTGCTGGATATATAGCCCACTATGTAAATATTTGTAAACCAGAGTAGAAATCTAAAAGATTGCTTGGAAATTACTCAATGAGCATTGCTAGGCAACTCGTGGATAACTGCTTGCACAACCTGTAGGCAACTGCTTTTTACTGCCGACGACTTCACTGGAGTCACAATTCAATTGGCCCTACAGCTGGAACAACCAAAATTGCTGGGTTGGAACTGTGCAGCTTCCTAAATAGTAGCTGAGTGGATGGATACTTGTCCCACTCTATTTTCATACACATGGTTGGTGTAAGTGACACTGGCACTGTCTGTCTGAGTTGACAACATCTACAAGTCTGACTGTAAACAAGTTGTTGTTGATGTCTGCTGAGTAGGAAAATGGGCAGAACTGCCAATACTGTGGGAGGGCCTAAGCCCTGGTCAAAATGTGTATATGAACTTCAGGATGTTGTACAGCCACTGCTCCTTGATTCACAGCATTTTTTTAGTAAACGGCTTGTAGGAAAGATAATATTCAGCTTGTTATCATATCTACTGAGAAAAAATTAATAGCCATGAAATTATATGAATTGCTTATTATGTGGCAGAAAAAAGCCAAATTTATTTTTTTCTCAGTTAGCTGCTTTTTATGGTGCAAAATCCATAAAAAAAGATACTGGTAATGTAATACTTCATTTTGTGTATTTTGTGTGTGTGTGTGTGTGTGTGTGTGTGTGTGTGTGTGTGTGTGTGTGTGTGTGTGTTTGTGTTTGTGTTTGTATGTGTGTGTGTGTGTGTGTGTGTGTGTGTGTGTGTGTGTAAGCAGCACACACACGTACACACACACACATGGCTTTGTTTCCTGTATTAGTTAACACCAAGAAAAATGTAGTCAGAAAGTTTAGCAATTTGTTCAGTCTGTTTTATATGCCCCCATTATATGGTAAGTTATTACCATTACTCCTACTAATTTTTGTATTGCACCCAGGAGTTTCCATGGTCATACATTATTCAAATACAAAGACTGTAAAAGCCTCAATAGTTTTGTAAACATTGGTTACAAAATTATGAAATGTATATTTTGATTGCATATCTGTTGGTATCAAGTACCTCTCACAGAATATTTATTTTATGTTTACTCTAATCTATTTTCATTACTGCAGGCTGTTCCATGCAGACCACTAAAAATTGTGTTTTCATTAACAAATGCTGGTAAAACTACATTCTGTTATCACTGGATTCTTGATGTCAGTATCATGAAACAAAAAAATTTGAAAGTCTTTCCATCTGAAGCAAAGGGTTATGTTACTTCCCATTTGACAGCTGAATGCATATTAACTGTGACATTTAAAAAGAAAACTTCACTCACAGAATATCCATTTTCCCTTCAGGTAAGATTCAAATTATCCGTGAACATTGAATTACATTTATCATAAAGAAGTGTAAATTAAAACAACAATAACAATTAATAATTTGGTAGTAATAGTCATTTGTATTGGCAGCTTGTTCTGTTGCTTACTCACAGTTGTGAGTGCAGGGAGAAAAATAACGCTACCCTTATCAATTGCTTCTTACTGTTTATCTAGAATTTATAGAAGATGAAGGTGATCATTCCCTGTTGGACCTTCTGGGTTCCATTACATTGAATAGTGTGTTCATTCATTCAAATATGGTATTTCTCTGATACCATTATGATGACAAACTGTTTTTGAAATAGAAATATTTGCTAGGAAATATCTGTGGATTTCATTAAGAGTTAAAATTGTCAGTAACCTGATACATTCTATTTTGCTAAGGAATCTCCAAATGAATGTAATATTACTAGCAGAAATGCCCACAATTGCAAAAGTGGAGGGGTACAGAAAAGTGAAGATTATTGTTTTACAGCTATCAAACTGTTGCTCAGTTACTATCACTGTAGCACAGTTGCAATGAAGAGAGGATAATTAAGGGATATGGAAAATAAAGGATTGCAGGAGATGGTAATAGTGTGATATCAGGGCTGTCAAACAAGTACATGGGGAAACAGCAGTTGTGGATTGAGGAGTAAGAGGGGTTAGCAACCTAGATGAAGAACAGAGAATCATTTGAAAGGAGACATGACAAAGACACACTGACAGAGACACAGAGAGAGAGGGTGGGGGTAGAGGCATGACGTGAGATGACAGTTTGAGAGAAAGAGCAGGGGTACTTATGTAGAGAGAATTTAGGCCTCACTATTAGTAAAGTATCTGTTGAAGTAACCCTATTGTTCTGAGTTTGCTTTATATGGTTGAGCTTGCAAAGATGTTTTGGAAAGAACAGCAATAGCCATATCTACATGTGACATCAAAGTTTTTCATGGTGGCATCTTTGTATAAAATTTTCTTAGAGTTCACACCACATCCAACATGAATTAAAACTTGAGCTCTGAAAGCTAATCTCAACTATCTTTTAAATCTCAAGTTTTAGTTCATTTTTTGCATGTGATCTGAACACTGAAAAATTTTATCCAAATACCTGCATGTGGTCAGTTGGTTGATGGTTGTTTTTTAATAGAAATCTGTGAAGTGTTTGCACAATATGTATGCTGCATCTGCTTTCACAAGTTGTCCTGCCACCTGTAGAGTAGTGTGTGCTTAAGGCATTACAGTTGTAGTAAATGCTGAGGCCAATATAGTATCAAGAATAGAAGTGAATAATACTAATGTGACTAATATCTATAGTTATGAAGCAAAAATGGGTGTTTGCAATAACTGTAAAGGCAAAATCAAAAAGATAAATGATTTATGGCAACACCATCAGCTAGTTATTGATGTTCTGAGATAAGATACCATTAACCTGAGAAATGACGATTGTGATGTACAAACATCCTAAGCAGTTTACCAACTGCTAAAATGACACAAAAAGTTATCTGAAACTGGTGACAGTCTACCAGTGGAAAATACAGGTTAAAAGTACAGTTCACCCACACTCGCTAGTAAAATCAATAGACAAAAAAGCAACAAGAAAAATTAAACAAACATCCAGTTTTTCTTGACTGCACAGTGACATAGTAATAGGCACCTCTGGTATAGAGGAACAAGTGAAACAATTGAAAACAAATCAAGTTATGAGATTCATATGAAATCCCAGTTCAATTGTACAAAGAGTACTCTACAACACTGGTCCCTTACTTAACTTGCATTTATCAGAAATATATCATCCAGTGCAAAGTACCAAGTGACTGGGAAAAAAAGGCATGTTGCTTCTGTATATAAGAAAGGCAAAAGAACAGACCCCAAAATTACAGATCACTTATCCCTGACATTGGTTTTCTGCGGACCTTTAAACACATTTTCAGTTTGAATATAATGAATTTTCCTGAAACTGAGAATCTTATGTCCACAAATCAATATGATGTTAGAAAGCACCACTCATGTCAAACTCAGCTTGCACTTTTCTCACTTGATATACTGCAAACTATGGGTGAAGGACAACAGGCAGAGTCCATAGTCCTAGTTTTCTGAAAAGCACTTAACACGATAACCATTGCAGACTGTTAACAAAGGTATGAGCATACAGAATAGGTTCCCAGATATGTGAGTTGCATGAAGACACCACTATGTTGTACTCAATGACAAGTGTTCATCAGAAATGAATATATTGCGAGGAGTAACCAAGGGAAGTACTATAGTACTGCCATTATCTTCTATATGAATAAAGGATTTGACAGACAGGGTGGGCAGCAGTGTGCATTGGTGTGCTGGTGATGCTCTGGTGTGCAGGAAACTGTAGGATGATACAAGATGATTTAGAAAAAATTTCTAGCTTATGTTATGGCTCTTAATGTAGGAAAATGTAAGTTGATGTGGATGAGTAGGATATACAGACCCATAATGTTCAGATACCGCAAGAGTATTACCATTCTTGACACAGTCACATCATTTAAATGTCTGTGCATTAGACTGTAAAGCTATATGAAATGGAATGAGCATGTGAGGATTGTGGTAGGGAAGGCAAATGGTTGACTTCAGTTTATTGGGAGAAGTTTAAGAAAGCGCAGTTCATCTGTAAAGGAGACTGCTTATAGGATGCTAGTGTAAATTGTCCTTGAGTAGTGCTCAAGTGTTTGGGATTGAAACAAGACATTGACACAATTCAAAGGCAGGCTACTAGATTTGTTACCAGTAGGTTTAAACAATTTCCATGTGTTATGGAAGTGTGCTTTGGGAACTCAAATGGGAATCCCTGGAGGGAAGGGAACCTCCTTTTTAGGAACATGATTGAGAAAATTTAGAGAGCTAGCATTTGAAGCTGACTGCAGAACAGTTGTATTGCTGGCAACATACATTTCATGTAAGAACAACAAAGATAAGATATGAGAAATTAGGGCTCATATGGAGGCATATAGATAGTCATTTTTCCCGTGCTCTATCTGTGAGTGGAACAGGGAATGGAATGACTAGTAGTGGTACAGAGTACCCTCTGCCATGCACCTTAAGGTGATTTCAGAATATTATGTAGATGTAGATGTAGAAATAAGCCCATTAAATAACCAAAATCTCCAGGTTTAGTATACTGTCAAAAGTGACAGCAACAAATTCATTAAAACATCAAAAGCAAACATTCCAGTCAATGTGCAGTTTGAAACAAAATGGAAAGTTGTGAATGCAATGTCAGCAGCTACCATAAACAATGGGAAAAGAAATCTAACGTCTTTTTCCCACTTGACAACAACAGAAAAATTTATCTAGCATTTTGCAGGATGTTAATATGGTGCATGATGGGCAAGATGGAAGACTAAAAAATATGGGTAATATACAGATGTTGCAGTTTTTACAGCATTCCTAATTGTATTGTGCATCATATTATCACAAAAATAGAGGAATGGAGGAAGTAGAAACAGTTAAATATAGTGAAACAAACCAAGATAGCAAGTGGTTAGGGAAATAAGCCTGTGAATATAGAACAATTTGCGAAAATAAATGAGAGAAAAATAAAGCCTACAGGTGTGGTTTTTGTTGTTGCAAGAGAGTTTGTTACAGTATCAAGCTAATGAAATTGAATAAAGTGTGAATGTAGCATAAATATAAATCAGTGTATGTACTAGTGAAAACCTTTCAAATAAGTGTGTAGTACAATTCTGAACTTTAGATCTGAAGTGCACAAACGAAATGGAAATGAAGACACAACAGTACCAGTATTCCAGGTATTGTATTGTATTGGACTGTAGACCTAGAAACGATGGAGAGGCTTCTTCCCCACCTTAGCCACAGTGGTACACAACACCACAACTGGCTACAGCAGTCCACTCACCCCTCCGCTGCCCCACACTGAACCCAGGGTTATTGTGTATTTCGGGCTCCAGTGAAACCCTCCTCCCCTCCCTTCCCTCCCCCTGGGAACATCTCAAACCAGGTGAGTGTACAGCATGCATTCACTGATGCAGATGGAAAACCGCCTTAAAAACCATCCATAGACTGGCCGACACACTAGACCTCGACACTAATCCACCAGGTGGATTCGTGCCAGGAACTGGCACACCTTCCCACCTGGAAAGCAGTGTGTTAGACCGCACGGCTAACTAGGCGGGCTTATTTCATGTATGCTTACTCTAATAAAACAGAAAAAAAAAATTGTGAAGCATGGTGCAGAAAAGTAAACAACTATCGTCATTATGCACATTATGTAAATTGGTCAGTGCAAGGCACAGAACAAAATCAACAGCTTGAAACTAAACAAATAGACAGTCAAATGGTACAAAGAAATACTCAGGATGAAATTTCCTGACAACGAATGACAGATGAAATTTTGCGAGTGAATACTCTAATTGCACATCTTACTGATAGTCTGATGGCTCTAAAAGAACAATTAAACAGTGTGTTGATTCATTCAGATATCTGATAATGTAGACAAAATTTACAAAAGGAAAAACAAAACAGTGACACTGCTGAATGTTTTGTTAATTGTGTTACATCAAATGTGCCAATAAAAGTAAATATTGCACAAACAGAAATGGAATTAGCAGCGAAAGGAACCAGGACTCAATGTAATACAGCTATACCAGAAATTAAAGTTCTTATGTTGACTGAGGAAAGTAGCCGGAACTCTGCAAACCTGTTAAATGAATTATCACAAGAAACACTCTCTGTAGCATCCTTTGTTAAACAAGGCACATTATTTAATGAAGTTACCAGTACTAGAGACATTCATAGCAAAATTGAACATCTAGGAAAAGAAGACACACTAATGGCCTGGGCTGGATCAAATGACAGCAGAAACTGGAAGAAGACCTATAATTTCAAAAATGCTGTAGTAAAGTTAATCAGGAATACGTTAGAGCCCATGGTTACGTTACACTGTAAAAAACAGGAAGATCACAATGTGTCAACTGAAACAGCTGATAGTGGATTAAATGTAATAAAGGAACCATCACACACAGCATCACAAAAAGATTGTGAAATACATCAAAGCATACAACCAACAACTTTTAAAGTTGAACAAGTAGAAAGGAAACCAACATGGACTACACAGAGAGTACGAGCAGTTCCCCACTATTTTACCAGTAGATGTTTTATTCCACAACCAACAAAAGAGAAGAAGGACAAGATAAATAATAATGAATACAGCATAGTCACATATCTAGTTCTTACTATAACAGGTATTCAGTGACCCAGGACTCATAAATAGGGGAAAAAAACATTAAAATATTCTACCAAAATATTCATAGCTTAGGCAAAAAAAAAATAAAAAAAAAAAAACGTGAAGTGGAAGTGGTCCTGAATGAAACACAACTGGATATATTATGCACATTATGAATCACGAGCATGGGCTAAGAGAAGCAGAACTTAGCAGCCTAATAATAAGAGACTATGATTTGATTAATTATTTCTGTAGATCAAAACATAGAGGTGGTGGTGCTGCTATATACAAGAAGAAAATTGGAAGGTTGCCAGATACTGAATACTATAATTATCTAAACCTTCCAGCTTGCATTGAAAAACATCTGTAAATTACTGGCACAATGAGTGAAGAGCTCAGAATTATCTGTGATTACAGGTCCCCAAGTGGTAATGTTACAATGTTTCTGAAAAAAACTAGAAAAATTATTACTGAAAATTAAAATAAAAAATGTTGTAATATGTGGAGATACAGGAAAAGAATCAAAACCAAAAACAAAAACTGAAACAGACATTATTACAGTGTAACATGACAATATTAGATGTACCTACAAGAGTGACTGCTCCTAGCATGAGCATCATTGACAACATAATCACAAATACTGAAAATAATAAATGTGAATCAAAAGTTCTAAAGTCAGCAATCTCTGACCATCTTGGGTTAATACTTCACATCCACATAAATAGGAGCTCAAAAACAGAAGAAATTCAAGATAAGAAAGAAGTCAGGATTATCAATGTACAGAACATGAATATTTTCAAAACAATGCTGAGGAAAGAAGAATGGACCAAAATAATGCAAGTACAAAGTACAAATGAGAAGTATGATGCATTTCTTAACACACTAATGCATCACATTCATGCAGTCTTTCCCAAAGTAGCCCATGAGAAAAAGCATGGTCACAGTAAGAAATGAATTACAAAATGTTAATAATTCACAGAAAGGCACAGCAATTGTGGAACAACAATCACCAGAAATAAGTGAAACAGCAGCAGCACCATCATTATCAGCAGAAGCAGCAACAGCAGCAGCAGTAGCAGAACCAACAACAACTGGAGCAGTAATGCAGCAATGGTTAAGGAGGAGCCAAAGGAAAAATACATCTGTGTCATTCAGTGATAATTTTTTATGGTTTCAAGCCAATAAGAAAATAAAAATGTGAAAAACCAGCCTGCTAACTCACAGATAAGTCACAACAACATCCTATTTTTAAACATTCAGGGTGTTGAAAATAAAGTTGAAATTCTGGAGGAGTCATTGCCACAGAATAAGTATTCTTTCTTATGTCTATCAGAACATTGGCTTAAACCAGAACAAATACAATACTATGTACCAGAAGGTTATAAACATGGAAACAGTTTTTGCAGATCTCAGTACCATAATGGTGGTACTGTTATCTATGTTCCAAATGAAATAGAGTGTAGAGAACTAGATCTTAGTTGGGCATGTGTAGAGGAACACTTTGAAATTACCGGGATCATACGTGATATAATGAAACTTATCATAGTATGTATCTACCATTCCCTTGACTCAGATGATAAAACTTTTTTAGATAATTTAGACAGTGTACTCTGCTATATAACGATATGGAAACAGTGTGTAACTGTAATTGGGGGAGAATTTAATTCAAGCTTTGATGTAACATGTAACAAACCCAGTGTAAATAAGTTACTGAATATGCTAAGGCAGCACAACTTCTATCATGTAAATTCAGAACCAACAAGACTACAAGCGTGCTTGGATAATGCTTTTGTCAACTGTGCCCATGATATGTACTCCACCAAGGTAAAGGAATTTGTTTTCTCAGACCACTCCATGTTAACAGTAGAATTAGGACATTTTATAAAAGAGGATGAGAGCAAGGCTGCACAAAAGTTAACAAATTCTAATACAATACCTTAATACACATCAGCTGAGCATAACAAACTGGGACAAATTATTTCAAAACTGTGATTCCAGTGCCCAAACAGTTTATGAAACATTCCACAGTTACTTAACAGGTATTTTAAAAGCCCATCTTGTTCAAAAGAAATACCATAAAACAAGAAAGGGTAAATTTTGGTACACCAAAGAACTGGAGAATCTAAAAAATAAGCTACTGCTGTTGAAGTGCCTTGCCAAAGTAAACAATTCTAATGAAATTAAGGATCTCAAAAAAATCACTAAGAAACTGTATAAGAAAGAGTTGCAATTGGGGAAACAAAGATACAACACAAATTTCGTAAAAAATAGTAAAAACCAATGCAAAGCAGCCTGGTCAGTAATTAATACTGTTAAAAGTGAAGTCATAAACTTCGATAAGACAGTCCCAATACCAGCAGATACATTCAATAAATATTTTGTAAGCTGTGCTGATGATATCAAAAAGCTGATCAGTAAACCCAATGTAACATGTATAGATTATCTTAATAGAGCAAACCTAAATCACAATAGGGCCAGATCATCATTGAAACACTTCAAAAAGGTACGCCAAAATGAAGTTCTTAAAATAGTCAAAGAAATGAAAAATTCATACAGTACAGATATTTTTAATATATCAAACAATCTATTGAAAGAAATCATACATTACATTGCAGCACCATTAACTTATTCCATAAACCTGTGTCTCATAGAAGGGTTTTTTCCTGATCCTCTCAAACTATCCAAGGTAACTCCAGTCTTTAAGAAGGGTGTCAAGTCAGATCCTGCAAACTACAGACCAATTTCACTAATTCCAGTACTAGGAAAAGTCTTTGAAGGCATAATATATAAACAGATGTATGAGTACCTAGAACTAAATGGTATGTTAAGTGCATCACAGTTTGGTTACAGAAAACGAAGGTCAGCTACACATGCCATATAGCTCTTAGTCAGAGACATTCTAGCAGCATTTGAGGACCATGCACACACAGGTAACCTTATGTGATCTGAGCAAAGCTTTTGACTGTGTTGACCACTCACTTCTGCTCTCTAAACTTGAGTACTGTGAAATATGCGATAAAAGTTTAAAACTCATCAAATCATACCTCAATAAAAGGAAACAGGTGGAGAGTTCAGGAAGTCATCTGTCAAACATACTCGAGGTTCAACACGGAGTGCCACAGGGATCTAAATTGGGACCACATCTTTTCCTTGTACACATACATGACTTACCAGGAAATATAGATGTAAAGACATATATGTATGCAAATGACACAACTTTTCTATCTATAAACCATGTACTTGATAACCTTGTAAGTGATATGAAATTGGCAAAAGAAAATGCAACATCATGGTTTAACGCCAATGGTCTGCTATTAAATGAGGAAAAGACCCAGAATATGTGGTTCAGTCTATCAAAGACTACAAAAATAGAAAAACAAAAGGCAAAGTTTTTAGGTATTGTACTTGACAACAGTCTAACATGGAACTTTCATGTTGATCACATAGTGGTTAAGTGGTCAAGAGTTCTATATTTGTTGAAGAGACTGATGTGTTGTGTGACATTTGAGTACACAAGGACAGCGTACTTTGCCTTTTATCAATCTGTTTTAAGGTATGGGTTAATACTCTGGGGAAACAGCAGAAAAATAAATGAAATTATGGTGATCCAGAAGAAAGCAGTCAGAGTAATGGCTAAGGTAGATAATAGAACACATTGTAAACCATTTTTCATTAAATATAGAATTTTAACAGTTATTAATTTATATATTCTTGACAGTATTAACTACATACTTGCTGAACTACCTAATTTAAGTGTAACAAATGAAAGGCATGACTACTATACAAGAACGTGTACTTCTCTGCTGTTGCCACAAAATAGATTAGCTAAAACTAACAATAGTCATAAGTATATGGCAATTAAAATATATAACAAATTGTCTAAAAATGGGTCAATCAAGCCTGACAAATTATTTAAAGATAATGTTCATAACTTCTTGTTAACTAATCCATTCTATTCATTAGAAGGATTTTTAGAAATACCAAATATCAACTTAAATATGTAAAAATTTATTTTGTAAAATTAATAGGTTAAGTGAACTGACGAAGTCTATTGCATGTAATAATGCTGAATGACCAATAAATAATCTGAAAGAAATAATTGAACTCAGGACTAGAGTGAAGGAATCAGACAAGCAGGGTATACAGAGACATATAAACAGTATCGGAAGAAGTACAGGCAATTAATAAGAGGAGTAAAAGCCATTTCAGTAAGCAAAGCAATAGAAAATTCAAATCAAAAAAGAAAAACAACATGAGATATAATCAACAGTAAAAGATATAGCCAAAAAGGTGTAAAAACAGCAATTTTATTATGTCAGTGATAATTGATGACAGCATAGTTACAGATGGAACAAAAATCACTAATATACTAAACAACAATTTTTTATATACCATATAAAAGTTACAAGTGGAAACTAATCATCAGTGGTTGAAGCATGCTTAAACACTTGGCCAGTCATCCCACTCAATGTTCCTGGAACCAGTGACAAAAACAGAACTCATAAAAATAATCCAGAAATTGAAACCTGAAAAGTCTGCAGGAGATGATGAAGTATCAGATTATTTAATAAAACATGGGAATGAAGAAATAATCAAACCTCTTTTGGATATTATTAACTGCTCATTTAGAGAAATAGTATTGCCAGAAGAATTAAAAGCAGGCAATATTTAAGAAAGGAGACAAAAATGATCCAAATAAGTACAGACCAGCACAGCATGTTTCCCAAAAAGGGAAATCTACAGAAACAGCCATCTCAAGCCTCACAGTAAATGTTATAGATTCTTTAGTAAAAAAAAACTCTGTCTCTCCTATGTTTCTTGATTTGTCTAAAGCGTTTGACACAATCACCCATACTACGCTCAAAAAACTTGAAATCTATGGTATTCGTGGACATCCAGCCAAGTGGATAAAATCATACATCAGCAACAGAAAGCAGTATGTGGAAACAGAAACTGGATGCAGATCTGAAATCAGTAATATTAGGTATGGAGTGCCTCAAGGATCTGTAGTGGCCCTCTCCTGTTCAACCTACAAGGGTTGGAACTTTAATAGTGGCAACTATATATTTACAGCTTGTAAAAAATAGATACATGTTTGGAAGTTTTACTGACCTTCAAAGTAGTCACCAGCATTGTGTATAACCCACTGCCAGTGATGCGGAAGTCATAGGACACTTACCAGTGCCAGTTATGTTGACAGTTTGAGTGGCATGGTCTACTGCCTAGAAAGTTTGTAGCAGTTCTGAAGCGAATGCCATGGAGTATTTCCTTCAGTTTAGAAATTGAGTTGAACTCACAAAGGCTAGGACAGGGGAGTGCAGTAGGTGGTATAGCACTTAGTAGCCCCGTCAGTAACAGCTTGCACCATATGTGCTTGAGCATTGTCCTGCAAAATGATGGTCAGGTCCTGCAGAAAATGTCACTTTCATCTCTAAGCTGGTCGTAGGTTGTGTTTCAAAAATGAACAGCGTAAAGACAGAAGTGATGACACTTTCTGCAGTACCTGACCATCATTTTGCAGGACAATGCTCAAGCTTGTACAGTGCAAGCTGTTACTGATTTGTTTGACTAATGGGGCTGCTATGTGCTATACCACCTTCTGCACTCCCCTGACTTGAGTTCAACTCAATTTCTAAACTGAAGGAAACACTTCACAGCATTCATTTCAGAACTGCTACAAATTTGTCGGGAAGTAGACTGCACCACTCGAACTGTCAAAGCAACTGGCAATGCTATGAGTGCCCTACAACTTCCACATCTCTGGCAATGGCTTATACACAATGCTGGTGACTATTTTGAAGGTCAGTAAAACTTTGAAACACATATCTATTTTGTGCGAGCTGTAAATAAATAGTTGCCACTATTAAAGTTCCAGCCCATATATATTGGGGTCAGTGAGAAAGACAAAAAAATACCATTTGCAGATGACACGACACTAATTAATGTAGAAAAAAATCTGGAAACACTGGAGAGAAGTGTGTTTATGTCAATAAATAACACAATACAATGGCTTATACAAAACAACTTAATTTTAACATAAAAAAGACAATGTTCATGGTGTTCACAAATGGAGAAAAGTAAGAAACATAGATATATACTCATAGATGAAACAAGACTGGAAGAAGTTGCCACTATCAAATTTTTGGGGATTACAGTTGACAATAAGCTCCAGTGGAGTCAACATACAGATAATATTTGTGGTAAATTAAGCACTGCAATATTTGTTATGAGACAGCTTGCACATTATGCCAGCAAAGTGCTTCTATGCGCAGTGTACCATGCTCTATTTGAGCCATACCTACAATATGGAATTACTGTTTGGGGAAATTCCAGCAGCAAAAATACAAAAAGAATACTTACATACCAATAAAAAGCTGTTAGGAACATCTAGAACAAGAAATGAAGGGACTCATGCAGAACTGTTTTCCATAGTCTAGAAATACTGACATTTCCATCTCTATACATTTACAAAACAATAATATCATCAATAAAATTGAAATGCAGTACTAGAAAGATATCCAGACACTCATACATATAAAACAAGAAATAAAGGTCAGCTGAGAAATATGCAACACTAACTGAGAGTTGCTGAAAAAGGTCCTCAATACTCATGTGTGGAATTCATAAAGTGTGCTCCAAAGAGTTTACAGGACAATGTGAGCGAAAAGACATTCCAAAAACTTTTAAAGGATTATTTAATGGAAAAAGTATTTTATAGTGTAGAAGAGTATATGTATCAATGAATGAAGAATTCTACTATTACTGTTATAAGAGGTACTGTATCTAATTGAACATATTATGATATGTAAGTAACTTCGGAACATGAATACTGAGATAAAATGCAAATATGAGTGTAATGTAGTATATAAATAATTTTCAGGACCTAAAAAATTGCTGAAAAATATATGCAATGTTATTATAAGTATTGCCATTTCGATGTATTACATTGTAATAAATAGGATAATATTACAAGAAAATAGGTTTAAGTTGACTTGTCCTATCTTACAAGTATACACTTTGTATAAAATGTAATCAAACGGGACCAAAAAGAAGTCAATCAGTCAATCAATGAAATCTGGCTCAAGGATTAAGAATGTTATTGAAGCTATCTCAGCACATATAGTATACTTAAACACAATCACTGCTCTTTGTATGAAGTTACTAATATTTGTTGTGATGTTGTGATGTAGCACATACTGAAGCCAAAAAGTTTATAACAAGCTTGAAGAATTTTTTAGGTATGAATAAGATGAAAGACATTGTTATTTTGATGATACATCATAGATGTGACCTAATTTTTAATTCATGCCTTTATAAGGATGTAGGTAAAACCAACATTAAAATCAAACAACTGTGCTAAATTCACACAAAATGCTATTTGATGGATATTAATAGAGTAGAGGAAAACTTTCAGACAGCCACTGGTGAGCATTTCAATTACAATAGGAAAAATTTCCTCTGTGATGAGACAAACTATAAATGAAATAAGTGGGCTTAATAATGCAAGACAGTTTTTGTGTGCATATTTATGTACAGCATTACAACAGAATCTACATGAAAGGTCAGTGTTTCTGGAAAGCAGCAACTGGCAGTTTACCACCAGAATATTATAGGCTTGTGTAATTAGCTAAATGGATTCACAGTCAGTGTGCACACCCATGAAAGTATAAAGCATACCTATGCACTGTAATTCACTGAGCACCACATCTGTGCTGGGACTGAATGACTTTCAGTACCTTATTACAATCTGGCAGCATCATACTCAGAAAACAAAGAGAAGAAGGAGATATTGCTATTTTTTAAAATAGCTGCATGAAATATAATGCAACTGAAGAACACACTTTTTGTACGTCATATTATAACACAGTGTTAATTTCTTAATATACATCAGTGGGAAAGCAGACCTAGGAAATTTGATGTACACCTACAACCTCACCTCAGTATTTACTTTTTCTGCCAAATTAACTTCTATGTCAAGCACCCTAGTTGACATTTTCATACATCAAAGGAAAGTAATTAGTAAAATTAGTAAAATAATGTATGGTCTCTCTGTCATTATGTTCAGAGACTTGCTGTTAATGAAATTAATATCTGCCCATTTAAGTGTCATTGGAAAGAAGTCAAAGCAATACTACAAGAAATGATTGAAGCCTTTAAATCATGCCTCAGATATATAAATTTAAGACATATACATCATGAAGAGGTGTCAATTCTAAATACAGTCTTTCTTCAGTGAAACTGTAAAAATATTTGAAGGTTCCTGTCCTAAAATAGTATCCAAGAATCAATTCAAAGAATTCATTAAAAAGCCATGGATCACAAACGTGATATGGATATCTCCACAAATAAAAATGACAATTGCACATGACATCAAAAACTTCAGGCAACCATATCCAAATAAATCATTACAAAAAGTGTTGTTAGCATCAAACTAATCCTGTAATAAGATCAAAAATCAGAATGGTCAGGACATAATAAGGAGAGAAGCAGGTGCCAGTTGTTATAGTAAACTTGAAGACATTGACGCAAATATTGATAGTAAACATTTAAGTAATCATGTGACACTTGCAAAAACCATAAATTGTAATTTTTAAAGTGTTGTTGGGCAAATAGGCTACAATGAACCCTTGTAAAGTGCCACAGAAATACTGAAATGTCATTTTCATAATCCTGCAGCTGAGTAAGCATATCACCCACAAGTGATAATGAAATAAAGAAAAAACACTTCTTTAAAAATCAAATGATCATCAGGTAAAAACAACATTTCCAGTAAACATTTAAAAGATTGCTCAGATAAGTTATGCAAAGTTTTGGTTGGGATGCTTCACACTTCTATGCATTATGGTGTTTTCCCAGACAGAATGAAGCTTACTATATTGAAGCATTTCCACAAAAAATGAAACCCAGCTCTTTATTGTTCAGATACCCAAAAGTCCTCACGAAAGTATTGTATTCCAGAATTCTGGGGCACTTCATAAAGTTACACCTCACAGTGCAAGACAGTTCGTGTTCCAAAAAGTGTGTGCCTACAGCTGAAGTTGTATTTTTTTTCATGAATTATGTGTTAGAATTCCTAGACCAAAAATTATGCCAGTTGGTATATTTTGTTTTTCTTCTAATGGTTCCAGCTATGTAGATTGCAAAATATTTATGTCTCAACAAAGAATGAGAGTATGGCATCAGAAGGGCAGTGGAGACTGTCTACAGTCCTACCTCAATGACAGGAAGCCGATTTGTATCAGACCAGCAATTCAGGTGAGGGGTAAAGCCTGATTGGCCACTATACTCACTGAGGAACCTCCTCCCCCAGGGGCCTGTCCTTGGTCCATTGCTATTTCTAATATTTACAAATTGTCAAACAAACCAAGTAAGTGCAAACAATAGAAAGTCCAGATTGGAATATTAACAATTATGGAAAGGATATATCACTACTCACAGTAAAGATGGTGCATTGAGCTGCAGACAAACATAAGGAAAACTATTACATTAAGCTTTTCGCTGCAGCCTTCAGCAGAAAAGAGAACCACATGTACATTCTCACAAGAAAACACACCTCACACACACATGACCACTACCTCTGGCTGCTCAGGCCAGACCAAAACTGAAACACGTCAAGCAGGAGCAATAACTCATAGTGGAGTGGGGAAGGGGGAGGGATAGTAGATATCAGCTGTAGGAAAGCAGACCTGCAAAATTTGATGCACACCAACAATCTCAACACAGTATTTACAGAGTAGCTCCAAATTCAAGCACTCTAATTACACAGGAAAGAGGGCAATATCATAATTAGTAAAAGTTGAATGGTCTCTCTGACATGATGGCTGGAGACACAATGATACAAATATTTAACAGAATAAAACTAAGCCTCACTGAAAAGAAGTCATACCAATACCACACTGGTTGGAGAAGAGGAAACAATGCTGACTAGTGGAGTATCTAGGGTCTAGAAGTAGCAGACAGGCTATCTGGTGCAGCTTTTGGAGGCTAAGGGGGACAGAGTGAAGGGAAGAAAAGAGAACAGAAAGGAAAGGAGAAGAGAAGGAGAAAACATCAGTGGGTGCATTGGCAGAGAGCACAGTGAGGCTGAGGATGTGAATAGGGAGGAGATGATAGGAGAGAGGGGGCAGAAACTGTTGGGTGGAAGGCAGAGAGACAGCAGGTTATTGTAGGTTGATGTCAGGATAATGCCAGGAGCATTATGAGGATAACTTCCATCTATGCAATTCAGTAAAGCTGGTGGTAGAGGAGAGGATCCACATGGCTCATGTAGTGCAGCAGCCATTGAAATTGAGCATGTTATGTTCAGCTGCATGTTGTAACACAGCAAGCTCTACCATGCTCTTGGCCATAGTTTCCTGATGGCCATTCACCATGGTGGACAGCTGGTTGGTTACCATGCCAACATAAAAAGCTACATAATGACTGTTGCAGAGGTGGTATATGATATGGCTGCTTTCATGAGTGGTCCAGCCTCAGATGATGTAGGATAAACCTGTGTCAGGACTGGAACATAAAGTGCTGAATGGGGTGGAGATGACCCCTGTGGCAAAGATGTGGGATTGATAGTGGTATAGGGATAGACTAGGGTGTTTTAGAGGTTGGGTGGACATCAGAGAACCACTTTAAGAGGGGCGGGAAGGATTGTGGGTAGCATGATCCTCATGTTAGGACATGACAATAGACAGTCAAAGCTCTGACAAAAGATGTAATTCAGTTGTTCTAGTCCCGGGTGGTATTTTTTGTTGAGGGGTGCACTCCTTTGTAGCTAGTTCTCGTGATCGATGGAAGGATTTGGAGTGTGTGGGGCTATGGCATGGAAAGCTGTTTGCAGATTATATTTGGTGGATAGTGCTTCTTTGTGAAGGCCTTTGTGAGACCTTCAGCATACAGTGCAACAGAGTTGCTGTCACTGCAGATATGCCATTCCCAAGTGGCTAGGCTATATGGAAGGAATTTTTTTGTATGGAAGGGATGACAACTGTCAAGATGGAGAAAGTCAAAAGTGGCACTACTCATTAAAATATCAGTAACTCCCTGCAAAAGACCTTCCCTAACCACAAAAAATTTATAACTTAAAAGCTTGAAACAATGGGCCTTAATAGCAGTTTCAAAGTTAGTGTTGTTATTGAGCTTTGAGACAAAGTAATGAATAACACTATATGGTCCAAAAATATTGGGATAAAGCATTTTTTATTCCAGAGAATGGCCAGTCTTCCTACAAAATAATCTCTTCTGTTACAGACAGATATCAAGAGCAGCTAAGTTTAAATGGATCACATGCTGCTCAGAATGCCACTCCTATATTCATAAGTATTGCCAATTTACAATGTCTTATAACTAAGCTTGGTGTGTTATCATTCTGTATAGAAGAAGTGAAGCCAGATGTACTGTGACTGTATGAACATTGATTATTAGCACAAGATGCTGAATAATACAACTGTACTGAATACCTAAATTTGGCAAGTCCATAGTACAGAACAAGTGTTTCCCTTTTGTGGTTTATCTATTTAAACCAACTGTTGGCTTAGTATGCCATTCTCCAAATGGCAACTTTGAAAATTTTCTCATCTAAATGGAATCGTGTTATGGTGCTTAATGCACTTCATATGAAAAATGGCATTATGTGGTGATTTCAATGCACACTTCTGTAAAGATAGCACTAAGCAGAGATAATTTATGAATCTAATAACATACCATTTGCCAACCAGAGATGATGCCAGCCTTCACATTGTGATCACAAAACTAAATGCTTGGGGATATGAGATGAGTATAGTTGACCCAGTGATCTCTAACAACAGAGCACTTATCATAGAAATGTTTCCTGGCATTCTAATTCACAAAAGGGGTCATAAATAAAGAAACATTAAGTACTCTTCACACTGCATCATCTGCAGTAGAATGGCTGCCTGGATTGCAGAAAATGGCAGTGATCAGTGCATTTAAAGAGTTCTACCAGAATATTGGAGCCACATGTGACTATATCTATCCACAGAAAACTATAAAATGTCCTGTAAACACATCACAACAGAGATAACATGTGGTGAAAGAAAAAACATGGTATACTAGTGAAATGAAAAAATTAAGATGTGATGCACTGTTATTACATGTTTATTTCAAAACAGCAATAGATCTCAGTGCAGAGGAAATGTTTTACAGCAAATATTTGCAGGCAGAAATATTTTGAAGGAAGGATGCAGAAAAGCCAAAAAGAAAATCAATGATAGGTTCATTGAAGGCACTCACAACCCAAGCAAGGCATCTGATCAATTAACATAGGAAAAAACCACCTCTCTATTAAGCTTGTGTAGTCCAGATAACTTCAACAATTATTTTGATTACATTCTGAGAAACACTGTAAGTACTATCTCTGACTTGAATATAGACCCTGCAACTGCTGCAAGAAATGAAAAAAGAAGCAACATGATGAATTGAAATAATAAAGACTGTAAAATGGTATACACCTTCTAAAGACATCCACTAATGTCCTCAAGAAAATCATCCATGATTTTGCTAAACCATTACTATGGTAATTAATAAGTGACTCTCTGTTGGTGGATTTCTGGACTTTCTGAAACTTACAATAAAAGTACAGTTTATAAAAAGGGTGACACAGATGCCATAGCAAGCTTCAGACCTATCTCAATAATTCCAGGCTTTGCTAAAGTCACTGAGACTACAGTGAAAGAACAAATTTCAAATTATTTTGAAATTTATGAACTCATCTCAGATGCACAGCATGATTTCTGGAAAGACAGATCTACAACAATGGCAGCAGTAGATCTGATCACTAGGATTAAGCACAGTTTTGAAGAAAAAGAATCTTAAGCAGTGACACTTTGGAAACTTAGATAGTATTTGACTGCATTCCTCATAAGGTCCTTCTACATAAGATCAGTCAGTGAGGAATTGGAAGCACTCCTCTGGCAACCCTCAAATGTTCTTTAGAAAACGGAAAACAGATCATATTAGTCCAAGGGGCAATGTCATATGAATGGCAATGTCATATGAATGCCACGTGGATGTGTAGTGGGGCCCCTCCTGTTTCTAGTTTTTGAAAATGACTTAAACTTCCATGGACAATTCTTGCAATTTGGAGGTGACTCAACTTTGCACTCAAAAGGTATCAATTCCAGCAAGACTCAAGAAGAAGCAGATGCCTTGTTTGATGTGACAAAATAATTGTTTGTTATAAATAAAATTAACCCTTTGGACTCTGGTGATGTGTTAACTCATCATGCCTCACTGTTCCCCTGGTGTGCCTGATGTGTTGAAGTGTGGTCCTTGGGTTTTTCATACAGCACTAAGTATGTGTCATCATGTACTGTGCCACTGGCCTTTTCACTGCTAGGGAAGAGTTAATGTGTGCTGAGTCACAGCTACCTGAGCGCAACAGATGTGTAAACACACAGAGCTGTCTTTGTGCCCTGCTCTTCCAGTAGCTGTTCAGTGGTCTGACTGTATAGTTCAAGATGGTGTATATGTTTGTTGCTGTGTTTCCTCTTTGCAGAATTCAACTTTGCTTCCTGTGTTTTCATCAGTTTTCTTGTTTTCTATGGGAGAAATGGCACATCGCTGTGGTTGCACAGATAAAGAGACCCTAGGTATTCCCACTAGGAGTGACAGTGTGAATTATCTGATGTTGTTATTAGTGATGAGTCTTCAACAGAATCTTGAACCTGTAGTCCTCAGCCCTTCACATCAGAGGGGAGAGCAAGAATTACAGTTAGCAGTTCCTCTGAATCTGAGGAATCGTATGTGACAGTGAAGCAGTTCAGGAAAGAGTGAGCATAAGTGACACATTTGACTGCAAAGAAACTGATTTCCAGCCATTAAACTATTACTTTGATGACACAGGTCCATGACACAAATGTCTACAAGACACAGACCCAAGCATTCTTTCATTTTTGTGATATTTATGTCTGAAGAACTGTTGCAATTCATTGCAGATGAAACAAATCATTTTTATGTTTACACCAGAGAAAATACCACAGAATCTGTGCATTCTCAGCTGTCAAAGTGGAAATACAATGGTTGTGAGGAAATGTATTATTTTGTTGCTATTTCTCTTTTAAAGGCACAAGTTAAGAAGTTAAAATTAAGTGATACACCTTTAAACACACCAGTTTTCAGTGAAATTATGTCCTGAAATGGTTTTCTCTACTTCTGAGAATTCTACACTTCAGTGATAACTCTACGAGTACTATCATCCACGTACTAAATGCCACTGCAACCTCTCTGGTAATCTCCTTGTAAGTGCATCAGTCAAGGTCATTTTGTTGAATGGTTTCTCAAAATGTGTTAATTTTTTAAGTTGGGTCTTACAAAACTCTTTCATAGTGCTGTCCCTATTCCTATAAATAGGACAATTCAAAAATCCACTTTTGTTTCTCCCCTGTTTTGCTTCCAACCAAAATTTATTTTAAAAGCTGTTATCGAAACTCTGATATGTTTCCTACTGACTTAAATTTAAATTTACCCATGACAGAGCTTTGCCTTTCAGAAATCTTCTAACAAATTTTATTATTTGATTGTCATGGATACCTGACACAAAGCCCTCTCTGTGATGGTGCAGAAAATCCACTGGATGTGAATTATCTGACAGAAGACTTTTGATAGGAATGTTGGACCATACAATACCATTTATTGTGCAAACATTTTTTTGTTAATACAACTTACCTGAACTGCTGAAAGTGTTTGATCCAAAACTGTTACATTAGTTTGCATATTGTTTTCTACATTTAAAATGTTTTGGTATAAACTGGTGACATTTTGTTGGAAGGTATCTACCAACTCACACAGTTTGCCCACTACAGCCTTCTCTTCAATTCTGAGGTCATCAACATTGTTTAATTGTTTCACTGACTCAGCTACAAACTCATTTTCAAAACAATAATTTTTTTTCTAAAACATCATCTTTTTCATTCACTCTTTTTTTATCCACTCTGACAACCCATTTTTAACTCTCAAAAACTGATTACTCAGTTGATTTGTCTGATCTTGCACCCTGTCCATTTTACTATTGTTTTCAGCTTTCAAATCATTTAATTGTCCTTGTAGTGAAGAAAACTTGCTATCATTATCTGTTCTTACTTCAGTTAACTGATCATTAACTGCACTAAATTTGCTATGGTTATCTTTCTTTATTTCCTCTAGTTTTGCCAAAATTAAGAACAGAACATAAGTCTTTACCATTTATTTACTGTCTACAATTTTACTCAGCTCAAACACCTCCCGACTGGATCCTGCAGCTTTCATTTCTACCTCACTTTTGATTTCATCCCAATTTGTTTTGTTAACATTCTCACAACTCCAAAAACAAAGTAAATTCACAAATAATTTTTACTTATATTTCCTTTTTGATGTTCCTGGTTGTAGCTGTAAAATCTTCCTCACTTTCATTTGATTCAGTCCATCATTATTGGCAGTACATCATCACTGTTGGTATTAGACCCTTTGTTGGGCAGCCTTCAGTTATGCTCCATCTGATCAAAAATTTATTCATACGTGTATTTCATAAAATCAATGAAATAAAACAATCTCTACAACAGATCCAGTGCCATCAAGAATGTAACTATGGATGTAAGTACACAATATAAAAGTGACAAAGAAATGTACAAGCACAGTGAGCAAGCTGATGGGCTGCTACAGAAGAATCCAGACCTACCCTTTTGTGAGGATGATTCATTATTAGATATTAGGTCTTTAAAAAATAAAATTGATGATCTTAGGAGCAACTATAATAATGCATTGTAATATAAATGCTGAATACTCATGTGATAGAAGCTCTAAGTTGGATGAGCTAAATATTAAAGTAATTTGTTTAAATGAACACTGGCCTACTACTGATACCATAAAAATCTTAAATTAAATTGAAAACTTCAAGGTAGCTACCAGCTTTTGTAGGATAAACAAGTCACGAGGAGGTTCATGCCTCCTCATTCATTCTGATTTAGATTACCATGTAAGATGTGACTTCGATTGTTTTAATGAAGAGTGTATTTTTGGGGGTTGCTGTGTTGAGTTAAAGGACTTAAATGTTGTTATAATATGAATTTATAGAATCCCATGGAAGGTGACAACTTTGTTAGAATACGTCAGTGAAGAAAAGAAAAAAATTGTAGTTGCTGCTGATTTCAACATCAATGTGTTGAATGAAACATGTGAGGTATTAAATTTACAGACTTAATAAAAAAAAATATGGCTTGAAATTAATTTTTTCTGAATCTACAAGAGAAAATGCTCAGTCAGCTACATGCATTGACAATATTTTAACGAATTACGTATTTGAAGATGGATATAAATTTTGTCTAGATCTAGGAATTTCTGATCATTCAGCATTATTCATTGAGCTACCCAGATCAGGTAGAGAAATCCCATGTAAAAAAGCTTATGTAAAAAGGATCTTCAACCAAGAAACTTTGACTCACAGAATGACACTTTGAGAAAAATATTTCATGCACAGCAAATTTTGAAGCAGTTCTAAGGGATTTTCTAAGTGTTTTCAATGAAATATTTCCACAAAAACTTATTTTAATCAAATGACAAAATTAAAATGGATAACTGAAGGTATAAAAATCTCCAGCACTAAGAAAAGGCAGCTACATAAGGAACTAAGACATAATAACAAAACTGAATTTATTGTATATTAAATGATACAAAAGTACATTTAAGAAAGTTGTCACAGCAGCAAAACAAATGACAAATAATAAATTAATCATAAAACATGAGAATAAATCAAAGGCAGTGTGGTCAGTTGTAAAAGACGAATTATTTATCAAAGCTTCTAGACATGGAATTAGTACAATTAAGCTTGAAGATGAGATCATTGTAAATCTGGCTCAAATTTCAGAATGCTTCAATGAGTTCTTCATTAATGTAGTGAAACCAGATATTAATGTTGCAGATTATGAGAACAATATATGTCCCTTTGGACTAAATCATAATACTGAATGCCTCACAAAATTCAAAACAGTTTAACAATAGATATAGAAAAAATTATATTAAAACTAAAAAACAAATATTCTGCAGGCTGGGATGGACTACCAGCAAAAGTCCTTAAATTTGTGTGTAAAATAATAAGATACACAATATCTAAAATAATAAATCATAAGATACACAATATCTAAAATAATAAATCAATCCTTTGAACAAGGAAGCTTCCCAGAGGTCCTGAAGTATGCAGAGGTAAAACAGTTGCTCAAAAAAGAGTCAAGAGAGGGTATGGGGAATTATCATCCCATCTCCCTCCATCCAGACCTATCAAAAATCTTTTAAAATGCTGATGCTATGCAGATTTGAAATTTTATGGAGAAATATGATATTATTAGGCCAAACCAATTTGTTTTCCAGCGTGGCAAAAGTACTATTGATGCAAGTAACATGTTTATTGACAAGATCAGCACATCATTAGACAACCATAATAAAGTTGCAGGAATCTTTTGTGATCTTACAACTCTGTAAATCATGCACTGCTCATCTATAAGCTTGACAAGTGTGGGATCAAGTGTAATGTTCTAAATTGGCTTACTTCATACTTATCAAATAGGAAACAAAGAGTGGTTTTCTCATCAAATGCAGCAAATTACTACTCAAAACTGAAAACAGTAGCCCAAGGTGTCCCTCAAGGCTCGATTCTAGGACCCATTTTGTTTTTGTTCTGTGTTAATGTTTTACCGACCAATATAAATGCTCCATCGATTTTATTTGCAGATGACACATCTGTATTAATTGAAAACCAGGAGCCAGAAAACATCCTCTCTACATAACAAACACAATGAACAAACTAGAAATATGGTTCCAGCTTAATGGATTAAGATTGAACATCCCCAAAACCTACATGGTCCAATTCAGAACAAAACAGTCAAAGTCCCAAGAAATTAAAATAACTCATAAAAGTCAGGATATAGAAGAAGTGGGTTCTGTGAAGTTTTTAGGGTTAAACCTAGATAAAAATTTAAATGGGAATAAACATGTTGACTACCTTTTATACAAATTATGCAGCTTTGCATTTGCCATGCAAATATTAGCTGGTGCAACAGACATGAATACAAGGAAAATTGCATACCCCTGCTACTTTCAATCACTTGTAATGTATGATATTATTTTTTGGGGAAATTCAAGCAATGTATTACGCATACTAAAGTTACAGAAAAGAATAATGAGGAACATGTGTAATTGCCCATCCAAGGACATCATGTCACCCACTAATTGAAAAACAACAGTTATTAACAGTTCCCTCCTTATACATCTATGATATTATCATCTTTCTACACAGCAATTTAGAATTATTCGAGAAAACTGTTTCAATCACACGTATAACACGAGAAACAAAGACAATTTTATGCCTCCCACTCATCGCTTAAACTTATATGCACAGTCTCCTCAGTATATGGCAATGAATATTCATAACAAACTAAAAGGAAGGAATGCTCTGAGTATGAACCTAGAGAAACTGTAAACAAAGCTATATGATGTAATTGTCAAACGCTGCTACTACACTGTTGAGCAGTTCATGAATGACGAAATGAACATTTGAGCAGGATAAATTTACATATAGTCTTGTGTGTAAGTGTAGCTGTCCTTCACAAAAGGGAGGAAAGAAAAATAAAAGCTTATATTAATGTTAAAATACTCTGTACCAATTATGTCTAAGTTGTGATATCCATTTTTTTTACCTGTCTCCTGTACACTAATCATATGATTAGAAATTGTATGTTATGAGAGGAATGAAACACTATTCACTATTCACTAGATGAGAATTAATTATTAGTCAATTAATCATGGACTATGCCCACACTTGTAATCTCCCCCCTCCTTCCTTCTTCCATCTATTGTCCACATTAAACAATATCCAGTCTAACTATTTAATAAGTAGAGTCTTTTATGAAGATTTGAGAGGAGCAAAGATTAATATCAACTTTCTAGTTTACTTAGCTTTTCATGTTGGCTCCAGTTCTTCTTGTCTAGGGGTCTGATTCTTGAAACTGAAAATGTCATATCAGGTCCTTATGGTTGGCTTGTTTCAAATGGCTCTGAGCACTATGGGACTTAACATCTGAGGTCATCAGGCCCCTAGAACTTAGAACTACTTAAACCTAACTAACCTAAGGACATGACACACATCCATGCCCAAGGTAGGATTCGAACCTGCGAACGTAGCAGTCGCGCGGTTCCAGACTGAAGCGCCTGGAACCGCATGGCCATCGTGGCCGGCATCCTTATGGTTGGTTTGAACTAAATAAATTTGAAGATTGTTGTTGCAGCATTTTTTATGTAAATATTTTTTCTCATATTTTAGTATATCATATAATATTTTAATTTTTCACATTAATAAAGCTGAAATTACATTGTTTGCACAAAATAGAAAAATTCACCCAGTCCCAACAAAGGAATGCTTATGATTCCCTCATGCCCCCTTGCTGTGGAAATAACAATATTCCGAATGGTTTACAATTTTTCTAAACAAATTAATTTCTTCTTGTTTCTGTTACATTATTAATTTTGATTATTATCTCATAAATGAATCCAGAAATATGCATAGTAAATAGTTCAGGATTGCATAATTAATAATATAAATCTTAAGTGTGCTAATAATTTGTAATCCCAAAAAAGGCATGGACAAAAACCTGTCTGGCAAAAGGGGTAAAGTACCTGAAGATTTTCGTCATGTGGCTGTAGGGGAGCATCAACCCATTTTAGGAGAAACCTACTAGACGTGCCATCATTGTAGTATGAATGCTGCGGAAAAGAGCACGTGCTGTGTTTGTACGTATTGTCAATACCACTTTGAAAAGACCCATGTTTCAGAAACATTCATGGCAAGTAATTGTAAACAATCATTGTAACAAGAGAAGTAAATTTGTCAAATAAATATGACATATATTGAAAAAGTTGTTTTTTGTCATTTAACTCCAATGAAGGGCAGAGGGAACAATAATTCCCACCTTGTTGTGTGACCTCACTTTCACAGTTGGAGCAAATTTGATATTCTGTATGATAAATATACCAATCTGTTAACTACTATCTGCTCTCCATTCATTAAAAAAACTGCTCAATAATTTTACCCACAAAAGGGTTAATGCTATCCCTCAGGCAATAAAAATGTCAGTTACTGATCCACGTACTTTTAAAGATGAACTTAAACAATATCTTCTAAGTAAAACCATTTACTCACTGGACGAATTTATGTATGAGAAAATGTGAATTGATTTTGATGTATTGTAAGTCTGTTCAATGTAACTTCTAATTTTTTACAAAAAACAATTCTTGTAAACATTTTTACTATGTAATATATTATTCAATGCACAACCTATTATTATAAACAAATGTCTCAAATCTATGTAAATGACACATTCTACACCCAAATTATTTATCGCTAAAGGGTCTACAGAACACAAATGAAATAAATAAATAAAAGGAGCTGTTTATCATTTATCAGCTTCTGCTTCCAAATAGTTAAGATCAAAGTTGATTTTCCTGGAGTCATCCCAGTATTTCATCAAGGATTCAGAAAACAACCTCAAATATGATCAGCATGAACATATCCTTCTCATTTAAATTTGGGAAATTTGTTTGGACAAGTTTGTTCCATTTCCAAAATGTAGTTCCTCTGTTAACTCTTCAGGGAACTGGCCATTATTATTATGTGTATTTTTACTAACCCATTCCTATGTTTTGACTGGTTTATCCCAGAGATCTTGTAGTTCATCTTGTTCCTATCAGTCTCAGCTATTAGATGAGGCATGCTGGCAAATGATTCAATCTTTTCTTGTACTGTTTGTCCAAATAAGTCACTAATACACTCTTCTAAAGTTGCAAGAGTAGAGCCCAAGATTGCAGTTACGTCAGATTCTTTACTTTGCTCTGATACATTTAACCTATCTTAGATTTGTTGATGCACTTGCGTAAATTCTTGTTCAGAAAAATCTCCAATCTCGTCTAACACTTCATTCACATGCCTGAACTGTTCATTAATGTCATTTCTTACTAAGTCACATTGTTTAATCACTTCTAAATAATGGGCCTCTACTACAGTTCTCACTACAGCCTGTAACAGAGATACCCCATAATTAATTACTAATTTTTCTTTACATGAACCCCTTGAGGACATCTAATTCCTGATTCATGACTTACAGTTAATAATAAAAATAATAATAATTACAAAAATAAATTGTAATTTAACAGTCTTTTGTGAATACAGCTTTACTGTATGGCTAAATGATGATGGTGTCCTCTTGGGTAAAATATTCCGGAGGTAAAATAGTCGGATCTTTGGGTGGGGACTACTAGGAGGACGTTGTTATCAGGAGAAAGAAAACTGGCATTCTAAGGATTGGAGCATGGAATGTCTGATCCCTTAATTGGGCAGGTAGGTTAGAAAATTTAAAAAGGGAAATGTATAGATTAAAGTTAGATATAGTGGGAGTTAGTGAAGTTTGGTAGCAGGAGGAACAAGACTTCTGGTCAGGTGAATACAGGGCTACAAATACAAAATTTAATAGGGGTAATGCAGGAGTAGGTTTAATAATGAATAGGAAAATAGGAATGTGGGTAAGCTACTACAAACAGCATAGTGAAAGCATTATTGTGGCCAAGATAGATACGAAGCCCACGCCTACCACAGTAGTACAAGTTTATATGCCAACTAGCTCGGCAGATGATGAAGAGATTGATGAAATGTATAATGAGATAAAAGAAATTATTCAGATAGTGAAGGGAGACGAAAATTTAATAGTCATGGGTGACTGGAACTCCACAGTAGGAAAATCAAGAGAAGGAAACATAGTACGTGAATATGGAATGGGGCTAAGGAAAGAAAGAGGAAGCCGCCTGGTAGAATTTTGCACAGAGCATAACTTAATCAGAGCTAACACTTGGTTCAAGAATCATGAAAGAAGGTTGTATACATGGAAGAAGCCTGAAGATACTGGAATGTCTCAGATATTATATTATAGTATTTGAGAGTTGTAGCATCGCGTTTTAGTACCTGAATAGTGTAAATTCGCGTAGTCGTCTGTCAACTGTTTTTGTTTTGAACGGCCAGTGTCGGTTGGTCACAGTCAGTGTGCTCCCTGCCGCCGTTGGATAAGCAGCTGCAGCAGCAAGTCGTATACTCCTAGCTCACTCATTTGTTACATAGTTTAATTCTTAATTTCTTTGCGTGTTTTTGGTACTTGCATTGTTTAATTCATAAATTTCAGGCGTATTATAGTATTTGAGAGTTGTAGCATCACGTTTTAGTACTCGAATAGTGTTAAATCGCGTAGTCTCCTTCCGCCGCCGAGCAGTGTGTCAGCAGTGCACAAGTGGCAGCATTACTGCATTTACTAGGCAATCTTGTATTTTAATAACCGCTTCAATTTTGTGTCGTTTTGTTTGCGCTCTCTGTAGATTAGTTCAGACGTTCTTTGCACAGTTTTTAGCATGGATAGGGACTGCAACTGCTGTGTTCGGATGCAGGCTGAGTTGGCATCCCTTCGCTCCCAGCTTCAGGCAGTGTTGGCTTCGGTCACACAGCTTGAGGCTGTTGCCAATGGGCATCACTGTGGGGGTCCGGATGGGGGTTTGTCGGGGACGGCCAGCTCGTCCCACGCATCCCCCGATCGGACTACGACTGTGGTTGCCCGGGATACTGCCCGCATTGAGGCTGATCCCTCACCTGTGGTAGAGTGGGAGGTCGTCTCAAGGTGTGGCAGGGGGCGAAAGACATTCCGGAGGGCTGAACGGAAGGCCTCTCCAGTTTGTCTGACGAACCGGTTTCAGGCTCTGTCTCAGGCTGATACTGATCTTCAGCCTGACATGGCTGCTTGTTCTGTTCCAGAGGTTGCCCCTCAGTCTGCAAGATCCGGGCAGTCGCAGAGGGTGGGCTTACTGGTAGTTGGGAGCTCCAACGTCAGGCGCGTAATGGGGCCCCTTAGGGATATGGCAGCAAGGGAGGGGAAGAAAACCAAAGTGCACTCCGTGTGCATACCGGGGGGAGTCATTCCAGATGTGGAAAGGGTCCTTCCGGATGCCATGAAGGGTACAGGGTGCACCCATCTGCAGGTGGTCGCTCATGTCGGCACCAATGATGTGTGTCGCTATGGATCGGAGGAAATCCTCTCTGGCTTCCGGCGGCTATCTGATTTGGTGAAGACTGCCAGTCTCGCTAGCGGGATGAAAGCAGAGCTCACCATCTGCAGCATCGTCGACAGGACTGACTGCGGACCTTTGGTACAGAGCCGAGTGGAGGGTCTGAATCAGAGGTTGAGACGGTTCTGCGACCATGTGGGCTGCAGATTCCTCGACTTGCGCCATAGGGTGGTGGGGTTTCGGGTTCCGCTGGATAGGTCAGGAGTCCACTACACGCAACAAGCGGCTACACGGGTAGCAGGGGTTGTGTGGCGTGGGCTGGGCGGTTTTTTAGGTTAGATGGCCTCGGGCAAGTGCAGAAAGGGCAACAGCCTCAACGGGTGCGGAGCAAAGTCAGGACATGCGGGGACCAAGCAGCAATCGGTATTGTAATTGTAAACTGTCGAAGCTGCATTGGTAAAGTACCGGAACTTCAAGCGCTGATAGAAAGCACCGCAGCTGAAATCGTTATAGGTACAGAAAGCTGGCTGAAGCCAGAGATAAATTCTGCCGAAATTTTTACAAAGGCACAGACGGTGTTTAGAAAGGATAGATTGCATGCAACCGGTGGCGGAGTGTTCGTCGCTGTTAGTAGTAGTTTATCCTGTAGTGAAGTAGAAGTGGATAGTTCCTGTGAATTATTATGGGTGGAGGTTACACTCAACAACCGAGCAAGGTTAATAATTGGCTCCTTTTACCGACCCCCCGACTCAGCAGCATTAGTGGCAGAACAACTGAGAGAAAATTTGGAATACATTTCACATAAATTTTCTCAGCATGTTATGGTCTTAGGTGGAGATTTCAATTTACCAGATATAGACTGGGACACTCAGATGTTTAGGACGGGTGGTAGGGACAGAGCATCGAGTGACATTATACTGAGTGCACTATCCGAAAATTACCTCGAGCAATTAAACAGAGAACCGACTCGTGGAGATAACATCTTGGACCTACTGATAACAAACAGACCCGAACTTTTCGACTCTGTAAGTGCAGAACAGGGAATCAGTGATCATAAGGCCGTTGCAGCATCCCTGAATATGGAAGTTAATAGGAATATAAAAAAAGGGAGGAAGGTTTATCTGTTTAGCAAGAGTAATAGAAGGCAGATTTCAGACTACCTAACAGATCAAAACGAAAATTTCTGTTCCGACACTGACAATGTTGAGTGTTTATGGAAAAAGTTCAAGGCAACCGTTAAATGCGTTTTAGACAGGTACGTGCCGAGCAAAACTGTGAGGGACGGGAAAAACCCACCGTGGTACAACAACAAAGTTAGGAAACTACTGCGAAAGCAAAGAGAGCTTCACTCCAAGTTTAAATGCAGCCAAAACCTCTCAGACAAACAGAAGCTAAACAATGTCAAAGTTAGCGTAAGGAGGGCTATGCGTGAAGCGTTCAGTGAATTCAAAAGTAAAATACTAGGTACCGACTTGACAGAAAATCCTAGGAAGTTCTGGTCTTACGTTAAATCAGTAAGTGGCTCGAAACATCATGTCCAGACACTCTGGGATGATGATGGCATTGAAACAGAGGATGACAAGCGTAAAGCTGAAATACTAAACACCTTTTTCCAAAGCTGTTTCACAGAGGAAGACCGCACTGCAGTTCCTTCTCTAAATCCTCGCACCAACGAAAAAATGGCTGACATTGAAATAAGTGTCCAAGGAATAGAAAAGCAACTGGAATCACTCAACAGAGGAAAGTCCACTGGACCTGACGGGATACCAATTCGATTCTACACAGAGTACGCGAAAGAACTTGCCCCCCTTCTAACAGCCGTGTACCGCAAGTCTCTAGAGGAACAGAAGGTTCCAAATGATTGGAAAAGAGCACAGGTAGTCCCAGTCTTCAAGAAGGGTCGTCGAGCAGATGCGCAAAACTATAGACCTATCTCTCTGACGTCGATCTGTTGTAGAATTTTAGAACATGTCTTTTGCTCGAGTATCATGTCGTTTTTGGAAACTCAGAATCTACTATGTAGGAATCAACATGGATTCCGGAAACAGTGATCGTGTGAAACCCAACTCGCATTATTTGTTCATGAAACCCAGAAAATATTAGATACAGGCTCCCAGGTAGATGCCATTTTCCTTGACTTCGGGAAGGCGTTCGATACAGTTCCGCACTGTCGTCTGATAAACAAAGTAAGAGCCTACGGAATATCAGACCAGCTGTGTGGCTGGATTGAAGAGTTTTTAGCAAACAGAACACAGCATGTTGTTCTCAATGGAGAGACATCTACAGACGTTAAAGTAACCTCTGGCGTGCCACAGGGGAGTGTTATGGGACCATTGCTTTTCACAATATATATAAATGACCTAGTAGATAGTGTCGGAAGTTCCATGCGGCTTTTCGCGGATGATGCTGTAGTATACAGAGAAGTTGCAGCATTAGAAAATTGTAGCGAAATGCAGGAAGATCTGCAGCGGATAGGCACTTGGTGCAGGGAGTGGCAACTGACCCTTAACATAGACAAATGTAATGTATTGCGAATACATAGAAAGAAGGATCCTTTATTGTATGATTATATGATAGCGGAACAAACACTGGTAGCAGTTACTTCTGTAAAATATCTGGGAGTATGCGTGCGGAACGATTTGAAGTGGAATGATCATATAAAATTAATTGTTGGTAAGGCGGGTACCAGGTTGAGATTCATTGGGAGAGTCCTTAGAAAATGTAGTCCATCAACAAAGGAGGTGGCTTACAAAACACTCGTTCGACCTATACTTGAGTATTGCTCATCAGTGTGGGATCCGTACCAGATCGGGTTGACGGAGGAGATAGAGAAGATCCAAAGAAGAGCGGCGCGTTTCGTCACAGGGTTATTTGGTAACCGTGATAGCGTTACGGAGATGTTTAACAAACTCAAGTGGCAGACTCTGCAAGAGAGGCGCTCTGCATCGCGGTGTAGCTTGCTCGCCAGGTTTCGAGAGGGTGCGTTTCTGGATGAGGTATCGAATATATTGCTTCCCCCTACTTATACCTCCCGAGGAGATCACGAATGTAAAATTAGAGAGATTAGAGCGTGCACAGAGGCTTTCAGACAGTCGTTCTTCCCGCGAACCATACGCGACTGGAACAGGAAAGGGAGATAATGACAGTGGCACGTAAAGTGCCCTCCGCCACACACCGTTGGGTGGCTTGCGGAGTATAAATGTAGATGTAGATATATTATATAATGGAGAGACAGAGATTCAGGAACCAGGTTTTAAATTGTAACACATTTCCAGGGGCAGATGTGGACTCTGACCACTATCTATTGGTTATGAACTGTAGATTAAAACTGAAGAAACTGGAAAAAGGTTGGAATTTGAGGAGATGGAACCTGGATAAACAGAAAGAACCAGAGGTTGCAGAGAGCTTCAGGGAGAGCGTTAGGGAACGATTGACAGGAGTGGGGGAAAGAAATACAGTAGAAGAAGAATGGGTAGCTTTGAGAGATGAAATAGTGAAAGTAGCAGAGGATCAAGTAGGTAAAAAGATGTGGGCTAGTAGAAATCCTTGGGTAACAGAAGAAATATTGAATTTAATTGATGATAGGAGAAAATATAAAAATGCAGTAAATGAAGCAGGCAAAAAGGAATACAAACTTCTCAAAAATGAGAATGACAGGAAGCGCAAAATGGCTAAGGTGGGATGGCTAGAGTACAAATGTAAGGATTTAGAGGTGCATATCACTAGTGGTAAGATAGATACTGCATACAGGAAAATTAAAGAGACCTTTGGAGAAAAGAGAATGACTTGTATGAATATCAAGAGCTCAGAGGGAAGCCCAGTTCTAAGCAAAGAAGGGAAAGCAGAAATGTGGAAGGAGTATATAGAGGGTGTATACATGGGCGATATTCTTGAGGACAATATTATAGAAATGGAAGAGAATGTAGACGAAGATGAATTGGGAGATATGATACTGCATGAAGAATTTGACAGAGCACTGAAAGACCTAAGTTGAAACAAGGCCCCGGGAGTAGACAACATTCCATTAGAACTACTGACAGCCTTGGGAGAGCCAGACCTAAAAAAACTCTACCATATAGTGTGCAAGATGTTTGAGACTAGCGTAATACCCTCAGACTTCCAGAAGAATATAATAATTCCAATTCCAAAGAAAGCAGGTGTTGACAGATGTGAAAATTACCCAACTATCAGTTTTATAAGCCACTGCTGCAAAATACTAACACAAATTCTTTACAGACCAATGGAAAAATTGGTAGAAGCTGACCTCGGGAATGATCAGTTTGGATTCCATAGAAATGTTGGGACATGTGAGGCAGTACTGACCCTATGACTTATCTTAGAAAATAGATTAAGGAAAGGCAAACCTACGTATCTAGCATTTGTAGACTTAGAGAAAGCTTTTGACAATGTTGACTGGCATACTCTCTTTCAAATTCTGAAGGTGGCACGGCTAAAATACAGGGAGCGAAAGGCTATTTACAATTTGTACAGAAACCAGATGACAGTTATAAGACATTAACAAAGCTCAGTGAAACGTTTGCATGACTTGCCGCACCATGAGGATGGGAGGGAAGCATCTCATAGTGCTTGAAGAACTACTTTAATTGATGATGGTGAGCAGCAATGGCTCCTGAGTTATTGTTTTTGGAGTTGATGAAACAGTCACAGTCCAGTTATAACTCTGATTGCCAGCCTTCTGAGTCATAGATTATAATAAATTTTTCTGTGATGTAACTGTCATAGATTGATTGAATGATTATTTACTGACCAATTAAATATTCTGAGAACTGTGATCCTTCTTAGACATAATTACTGAAACACTTTGTTGTAATACTTCTGCTGCTGATCACGTTGCTAAGAACTACTGTATTATTTGTTATGAAATTTTTCTTTAAAAATAGTGCATTTCTTCTTGATATTCTTTAATTTTTGTCCTAATTTTATTGATTCCCAGCACCAAAATTATTCTGAATCCTCCACTAGGACACCAGAATGAAGTGTGAGGCCAGCTAGATTGTGATAGAAATGCATATATTTAAAATGCAAGCGCTGTTACTCTTAAATTCTGAACAGCTACATCTTACAATATTATTCAGACAAACTGAGTATTTCATATTTTTGTGATGTAATCTGGAAGCTTTGATAAAGTTTTAGTTTTCTACTAAATAATAGAAAGCACGTCCTCTGAAACATAGTTATATTTCACTTTCCATTATAATTGAAGTATGGAAGACACCACTTTATGTTCTATTCATGTTCAGACATTCATTATGACATTACATTAATTCTGTTTGACATTAACAAATGACAGTTCTGTATGAATCTGATAGCTAACCCAATGCTTTCTGTCTTGTGTGACATCAGTACTATTATCATGGCATGCCATTTTATTTGTTGATGTGCCCCATTTCTCCAACCCATGACACACTAGCTGGGAATAGCTGCCAAGAAAGCAGGTGATGCAATGAGTAGAAAAACTGTCATTGTCATCCTACCTTGAAGACATGCAGCATCTGTCTGCAACAATTAGTATGCTCAAATAATTACAGAACTTCTGTGCAGTTTGTGATTCTAAACTACTTAACTAATCAAAATACACTTAACTGTCACAACATCATTCATTGGTTAGGCATTTACCAAAGCAATATGTTACATCAGTAGATATCCAGTTGAAAATTTAGTTACTTAAGAAAATAATGAAGAAATAAAACCATGACACCCAGCAATGAGCATACTTACTAAATATGATAATATTTTCTCCATTATAAATATTGCCCATTGTTATTATTTAACTTTTTTAATATGATAGTCATCTGAAGAGATCCTTCTGTATCTTCTACTTTGTTCCTGAACTATCTAATCACATCAGATCTTGTTTGTTTTTCTACTAGACTTTAGCCAGTCATCACATCATGATGCAAACTATTGAACATATTATGATTAGTACTAAAATAAATAACTGAAATTATTGGAGATACTATCAATAATGATAGAAAATTTGCTGCCTCTGTGATATCTTGTGCTTGACTTTAAGGATTTTAATGTTTAACCAGCAGTGAGATCTATTTATAATAATAGTTACTGAAAACTGCACATCTTAACTACTGTAGAATTTTATGAAGTGTTTTTCAAACTTGACTGAGATGATATGTGAGCCATACTATTGTATGTAATCTGTAAAAACTATTGTTCTAATTGCAGATTGTAAATGGACCAGAATATAAACTTTTGCTTCGTGGTGTTGCAGTATTGCCACAGTACAGTGTGTCTTTCACTGAATACAATTTTGGACCTTGTCTTATATTTAATAGCAACATTTTTTATTACAATACAACACTGATTTTCAGTAATGAAGAGTACAGTTCAATGACGTGAGTAAAAAGATACAGATACAAATTGCAAAGTAATAGAACTTTTAGAAAGTCAACATTCCTTTTTCCCTGTGGTAATCTAAATTGTAACATTTTGTGTGTTTTGTGTTCTAGATCTAGAATTAAAGAATTTAAAGTGCAGATGTAACTGTTAATATTCCGAAAAGCTAACTGTGAGCTAATACAGGTTGCATTATTTACATTATATATAACTATACATTATACTATATTATTTTAGGTCATAGTTAGGATGTTGAAAGAAACCAAAAGATGGTCTTTCAATGCAACAAAATGAGGTGAGAAAATATTGTGGGAGAAAGGGGCAATAGTGCAGAATAATATTGTTATAATAAGGGGAATAATTTTTCTCATTTTATGCAGGAGCATTATTCCACTTGACATGGGACGGAAAACCTTCAAGATTGGTATATACAAAACCTACTCTACACATTTTCAAGAAAATAAACCACCTCCCCACTTTTCCTCTGCATGCATTCCACCATTTATTTTTCATTTTCATTTCATCTGCTCCAGCCAGTACAATCTTTAAATGAGAGACACAGTGTTGAGATAATGTACCTGTGTAAGTTTGTACCAAACTAAACTGCCAGTGATACTACAGCTACAGTTTTGTTCTTATACTTGAGTTTGGTTCTTAGCATCAGAGTTAACCTCCTATAGCATATCCAAAGAAGTACTTTCTTCACTGTTTCTTTTGCATTTTCCAAGCAAACAGATGACACAGTCTAATTAATTAATTAATTGACTGTCGTATAAATCAGAAGTTAAAAAATTATATTCACCTTAATTTTTATTATGTTGTTACATGGCTTTGCTCATTGTCCTGTAACAAACTTGAATATCCTTTGCAGGTGACCTGTGACTGGTGTTTGGCATAATTCTTTCATCAAACAACTATATTAATAATGATCATCTGTTCACTTTTATGAAAATGAAGTTGTATGAATTTTTAACTTAAATACTTTTTAAGAATCACTTTACATGTATTTCGTCATAGTCCAGATCCAAATAGATTCTGAATATAAAACTTCCATGCATTGAATTTTTAGATATTCATATTACATAGCTGCAATGGAGACATGTCCCAGACTACCCTCCCCACATCTGTGCACCATTCACACTTTGTAGCAACTCTCTTCATACTAATTAAGTGAATATTACAAAGTAAAACAAAGATACATTTCAGTGATTCACAGAGTTTCTTAGATATCAATACAATTCATATGTGATATCTTTTGTGTGGAAAATAATACTCGATTGAAGTACATTTTGTAATCCATAAATTGTAAGGTACTTTAAATGTAGCTTTTAGAATTGGTTTTTAGGAACTTGTATTTGGCAAGAAAAACTTATCTGCTGATAGCTCTAAGACTGATCATGTAAGGTAATTAATGTTTCCAGAAAAAGGCAAAAGTAAGAAAAAACAGATATTCAAAATATAACTAAGAAATTTAGTGTGATAAGTTATATTTTCAAAAAAAGTGTCACCATGTATCCAAAATGTACCTGCAAGTTCTCACAAAGAAAGAATGTTTTACAAATTCCAATAAATATTGTTAGAATGAGAATGGTGTTTAGAGATTCATATGGCACATCTGTATCACTGTCTACTACTGCACAGATATCACAAAAGTATAGATTCATTTTATATTTCATACATTCTAGGTTGCTAATACTGATGTCTTTATCAAAGTAAGTTTTGGGTGCTGATAACCACACAGTTGAGTGCCCCACAAACCAAACATCATCATCATCATCATCATCATCATCAAAGTAAGTTTCCCTTTAACCATGCCTGGTTTTGAACATTTTGTCTGAAGCAAGATGCACAGAAATGTTGTCACTAATGTTTAACAATATCTAAGATTTTATTTGGTGTCTTGTCAGCTCTAGCAAATAGTTTCAAGCCATCCATTTTAAAAAGATGACTAATTAATTTACGGTTGTCATGGGAGTCACAGCAGAAAAAGTGTCTCTTCAGTAGTATTGAGGGAGGACTCAGAAAAATACTAAGAGGTGAGACAAAAAAATCACCCATAAATAGTCCCTTCTTTATCCCTAAAACTCATGTCTGAAATCACAGTTATCTTTTATTTACATATAGCAGGGTGTTATATTGTTCCATGCTATAATTACAGAAATGTAACAATTTTGCACATACTACCAGTTCAGTATCAAAACATTTCAGTACCCAGTTACAAGAGACATTTCTATATGCCTATTTGTAATACATCCACAATGCAGCAAAAGATAGATTACTACTTACCATAAAGATGACCCACTATGTTGGAGATAGGCACAACTCAAAAGACACTTACACATAAGCTTTTGGCCATAGCCTTCATAGAAAAAGAAAGAGGAAGACATACCATTCATTCACACAGAGAAGCACACCTCACACACACTTAGCCACCAACTCCAGCAGCAAGGAACAGAATGCAGCTGTCATGTGGAATGAAAGCAGCAACCTGGAGAGGGAAGGGAAAGGCAAGGGATAGCAGTGTACTAGTGGGTGGGGAGAGGAATGCAGTCTGGTGGAGTGTGCAGGGTCTAGATTGCTAAGAGGTGCAGTGTCAGGAGATTATGGGGCAGGGAGATGGGAAAAATGGGGCAAAAAAGGAGAGGATCATGAAAATACAGGCAGGTGCATTAGAAAAGGGTGGCAAAGACAGAGTGTGGGAGATGAGAGAGGGGAGATACAGTACATTAGTGTAGGTTTTGGCTGTGCTAATTATAGGAATGGAGAATGTATTGTAAGGGTAACTCCCATCTGTACAGTTCAGAAAAGCTGGTGGTGGAGGGGAGCATCCAGAAGGCTCAGGTAGTAAAGCAGCCATTGAAATCCAACATTTTATGTTCAGCTGCATATTGTGCCACAGAGTGGTCTACTTTGCTCTTGGCCACAGTTTGGCAGTGGCCATTCATCCCAGTTTTGTGTTCAGTTGCATGTTGCACCACTGGGTGGTCTGCTTTGCTCTTGCTCACAGTTTGGCCATGGCTGTTCATCCCGATGGACATCTGGTTGGTAGTCATACCATTATAAAAAGCTGTGCAATGAGTGCAGCAGAGCTGCTCTATGACAAGGCTGCTTTCACCAGTGGCCTGGCCCATGAAGGGGTATTATATACCTATGACACAAATGGAATAGGAAATGCTGAGTGGATGGATTGGACAGGTCTTCCACCAAGGTCTTTGTCAGGGATATGATACTTGTGGCAAGGGGTTGACACTGGGAGTGGAATAGGGATAGACTAGTATGTTGTGGAAGTTGGATAGGCAACAGAACACAACTTTAGGAGGAGTGGGAAGGATATCAGGTAGGATGTCCTGCATTTCAGTCATTTTTTATTATTATTAATTCTTTTAACTCCTTGTGTGGATCATAGGGCTGCAACAAAAGGTCACCATCTTGTTCTGTCTTCTGCTAGTATTTTCACTTCTTCCCATCCTATTCCTTACTGTTGACCTTCTGTTTCAACTGATCATCTCCTAATCATTTTGGGCGTGCCTTGTCTCCATCATCCCTATGGGTTCCAATAAAGTGCTTCCTTCGCAATACGTTCATTTGGTCTCCCAAATGTCTCCACTTCTTCCTTCTAATTTGCAGTTTGGTTGACTTCTGGCTGGTTCTTTCCCATAGTGTTTCATTAGAGATGACATTTGGCCACAATACGCCCAAGATGTTCCTCAGACATCTGTTGTTGAATGTCTGCAGCTTATGGATTAGCTACTTTGTCACTTTTTGTGTTTCATGTCCATACAGAAGCACAGATTTTTCATTACTTTTAGATACCATAATTTCAGTCATGATGATAGATAAAGCCCTGGCAAAGGGCATGGTTCAGTTGTTCAGTTGTTGGGTGACGAAGGTGGTACTCCTTTGTGGGTGGTTCTGGTGGATACTGGGAGGTTTGGGGGTGTGATGGGAAATGAGATGGGAGATCTGTTTGTGAACTAGTTCTGTGGGAATGCCTGTCTGTGAAGGTCTTGTGAGGAGCCTCTTTCCCATGCAATTTCTTAAGACACTAGATCTCATACATTTAATTTAAAACAGTCTGTTTTACTACCCTACATTCCATTGAGCAACAAGAGGAGTAGTGACTGTAAAATATGTACTGTGCATTACAACAATGCCTGTTGATGGCATTCACATATGTGTGTGCAGAGTAAATTGCTTGAATATTGCTGTAAGTGTGCAAACAGTGTTGTATGTTTATTGTGATGCAATTTGCTTTTGTTCATTATAATTAGTAAATAGGAATTTGCTTTCTATTTGTTCCTTAGGTTAGACTGTGGTTTTGTTAACAAACCATATCTCACTGTTGAGGTAAATGACAGCTGTATAGAACCAAGAAAACAAACAGAAATTATAATATCTTTCAAACCACTGAATACCATCAGATATGAGGAAGTGATAGAACTGCTTATCAATGGAGTTCATTGTCAAAAAATACTCATAACTGGTGAAGGAGCAAACTTGAGGGTTAGTAATTTATCTTTTATATTTTCAGTTGAAAACAGTCACATATGCAGCTTTCATGAGATTCTTTTAAATATTTTTAGCAGTTCCACAGCATCTAATATATTTTTTTAAAATAGTCATGTTTTCACAGTTTTTAAGTCTTTCAGATCCACTGTTGGACCACATCCTTATGATTTTTCACTACAACTCCAATTTCCGATGATGTTAGACACATTTCTATTGGTGTAAAATAAATAAGATTTGGGGAGAATGCATTTGGTAGAAAAATTAGATTGGAAAGTGTTAAATGGCAGTCAGTCAGTATTAGCGTGTTTTCCTCACTGAAAGATAATATATGATTCTCAGAAGTCTCTGAGCTGTAACTTCCAACATATTCTTCCTATTATATAAAATTACTGGCATATTGTTACGTCTCCTAAGTCTCATTTTTTTTTCTTTAAAAAAAGTGGCAACACAGACAGCAACCATATTGACTTTACATTATAACTGCTCAACCAACATTCGATACCAGTTACTTGACATGTAAATTTACATACTGAGTGCACACAGAAATTATATAATAGTAAAATACTGGATTGCAAAGGCTTTCATGGCTGCTTCTTGACAAATTGCCTGTTGGCTTCTGTCTAGGGTCTTCAGTCAATGTTTATTTGACAATTTTTTGTTGTATCACCAGCATTAATGGCTGGAATTGTCAAAGCTTCACCCTCCATCAATGGTAGTGGGAGTGCACCAGCAGTACACCCATTAGCTGTACTATAAACAAATATACCAGGAGAAACTGAAGAATCACATCTTTTTTTTTTTCTTAATGTCTGGAGTAAAGTACAAGTCTAACACCCATGCCTTTCTTGGAAACAACAAAAAAAGAATTGCTGCAGTCACTAATAGTTCTTTCTCATGTGCCCCAACTTCCCATTTTCTGTAGGCCTCTCTGTATTGTTTCTCTCTTGGATAAAGGAGTACCATATGATTTTATGAAGCCTATACCCATGAATTTTTAACCTGTCTTGTTTTGTATCAAATACATTGTAATATTCCTACAGGAGATGTCTAAGCTTCATTTTCTGTTCATGCATTGAATCACATTTCACTCCACCAGCAGCATCATTCGGCCTCATAAACTGACATATGGCCGGGAGAGCAGTGTGCTGACTACATGCCCCTCCATTTCTGCATCCAGTGATGCTAGTGAGCTGAGGATGATGTGGGAGCCAGTTGGTATGATGTGGCAGCCAGTCGGTGCCATTGAGCCCTCATGGCCTGTTTGGGTGGAGTTTTTTTTTATTTTTAGTAACATCATTAGTTAATTCAGTAATACAAACTGCATCATTGTTATTATCCTTCACCTTGCCTTTCCTTTGAATGTAATTTGTAGCCTAGTCACAAAATTTTATGAAAATTCTTCCTCTAACACAAAGTTTTTAAAATTATCCTGCTCGCTTTTATTTTCTTCTGTCACAGTTTCTCTAGTGGTTTCCAAAAATATCTTGTCAAATAATTATTGTCCCATTGTTTGATCACCAAGGTCCATAATTTTCTACTGTCCTCAGGTCCTCAGTTTTTTTTTTTTTTTTTTTTTTTTTTTTTTTTTTTTTTTTTTTTTTTATATATATATAGTCATGTCAATCATATTTTGTGACCAGTTTTTCACCCCAAACTGATGTTACCACAATGAGACAACCCCCCCCCCCCATTTCCCTGATGATCCACACTGTTGTCTTGTCTGTAATTATTTTGCATATTTTTCCATCTACCCATTATCAGTTTTGATCATCAAATCACCTATTACTACTCCTGTCTCTCCTACACCATTAAATTCTCTTCTGATACTCATTCCAGATAATTACTGATATTTCTCCTCCCTTGGTATTCCCTGTTAAAGTTCTAGTTCCAATTCTCTATCGACACATCCCACTATCAAACACATTTTAAAAATTGATTATTTGAGCAACCAAGACCATACCTAAATCCAGACTTAACTGTAATGAATCAAATTGTTCTGATTCATCAAAAGGCTTCTTTAAATGAACTGATCTCCTGAGTTGTCATTCACATAATTCTTTCATGCTACCACTTCCTTCTCTACAATTTGGCCCATCTAAAAATTCACTTTTGATTTATGTTTGCTCGTATGTGGATCAAAATTTCTTCGAACGTTCTCTTAAATTCTTAATAGTTTAAGTTTTGAGAATTATTTTGTTTGGCTCAAGACAGCATCAAAAGGTTTTTTTAGAAACATAATTTTTTAATTATCATTCACCTGAGATGCAGAACTATCTTTACCGTGTCAAATAATGTCTATCACATACAAGTTCCCATTTCCACAAAAACTTTTCTCTGGCAGATTCATCCAAGTATTACAGTTAGAACAAACTTTTATATACGACACTGTCAAGCAATGCCCAGAGCTGTTTTTGAACATTTTCATTTACTAAATTTCCTGCAAAATAAGATACACTGTTTTTGCAGTGAACATAATTTTTAATAAAAATTGTTTCAACTTCAGGAATCAGATTTTCACTCTGCAGCGGAGTGTGCACTGATATGAAACTTCCTGGCAGATTAAAACTGTGTGCCCGACCGAGACTCGAACTCGGGACCTTTGCCTTTCGCGGGCAAGTCCTCTACCATCTGAGCTACCGAAGCACGACTCGCACCCAGTACTCACAGCTTTACTTCTCCCAGTATCTTGTCTCTTACCTTCCAAACTTTACAGAAGCTCTCCTGCGAACCTTGCAGAACTACCACTCCTGAAAGAAAGGATACTGCGGAGACAAGGCTTATCCACAGCCTGGGGGATGTTTCCAGAACGAGATTTTCACTCTGCAGCAGAGTGTGCGCTGATATGAAACTTCCTGGCAGATTAAAACTGTGTGCCCAACCGAGACTCAAACTCGAGACCTTAGCCTTTCGCGGGCAAGTGCTCTACCATCTGAGCTACCAAAGCACGACTCGCACCCAGTACTCACAGCTTTACTTCTGCCAGTATCTCATCTTCTACCTTCCAAACTTTACACAAGCTCTCCTGCGAACCTTGCAGAACTAGCACTCCTGAACGAAAGGATAGTGCAGAGACATGGCTTAGCCACAGCCTGGGGGATGTTTCTAGAATGAGATTTTCACTCTGCAGCGGAGTGTGCGCTGATATGAAACTTCCTGGCAGATTAAAACTGTGTGCCTGACCGAGACTCGAACTCGGGACCTTCGCCTTTCGCAGGCAAGTGCTCTACCATCTGAGCCAGTACTCAAAGCTTTACTTCTGCCAGTATCTCGTCTCCTACCTTCCAAACTTTACAGAAGCTCTCCTGCGAACCTTGCAGAACTAGCACTCCTGAAAGAAAGGATACTGCGGAGACATGGCTTAGCTGCAGCCTGGGGGATGTTTCCAGAATGAGATTTTCACTCTGCAGCAGTTAGCTCAGATGGTAGAGCACTTCCCACGAAAGACAAAGGTCCCGAGTTCGAGTCTCGGTCAGGCATACAGTTTTAATTTGTTTCAACTTTGTTAGTCAATTACTACAAAACTTCAATTTTGTAGTTATCATTTGCAAATACAATTTGGTATTTTAAACTGGACTTTATTTTCAATTTTTTTCTTTTACACAAGACTCCACGTCAGTCATATTATGTTCTACTGACTGGAACCTGGATTCAACACTAGTTACTCAGATAGAAAGTTCTCCTACATTGTCAGGCTTAACTGCCCACATTTTCACTAGTAGTTGAAATTTGGTATCATCATTTAATTTTTATATGCTATTATCTTTTCATTTGTTTTCTTTATTTGACAATGCATTTCACATTTTAGTTCAATTTTGACCCTCTCAACTAACTACTCAATACACTTTTAGTTCATTTTTTGACTGTACTGAGTCACTACTCGTTTCCCATTTCACTTTCCTTTTATCTCCCACAGCAGGAGTTCAAAAATTGAAATTGCACTTGGAAAAAAAACTTCCAGGATGACCTTTATCATCCCTCAGCATTGTTTTACAAGTTTAATTCATTTTTAATTTTCAGTCTGCCACCTTTAAGTATTTTCAGTTTCAAAGATAAAAAAGAAATGCCTCAGTAGCTTCCCAAAAAATACACTTAACTCAACATAAATAATAAGAAATAGTACTAAGGTTTAATGCTTATCTTTTTAGCTTCACGTGAACTGTTTGTCCTGTTTGTCACTTGTCCAGCATAGGATGAGTAAGTTTTTATCAAAAGCAGCTGGAGTTCGTCCTGATTACCCTCAAGTGATTGGGTGCTGCTACAAATGGTTGTGTTGGTAGGGCCACCAAGGGCTATGTACCAGGGATGCCAATGGTATTGCAAGAACTAAGAACTAACCTCAGCTGTAGATTCTTCTTCTCTACAGGAAGTATGTCAGTCATCACTACTCATTCACTTTATTAAATGCCATGTTAATGGTGGTTTTAGGCACTCTGTGCAGGGGATTCAGTGATCAGGGAGAATTCAAGATGTTACACCTGTCACCCTAGTCAACAAGTTTGAACTGCTGTCTTCCACTGACACTGTAAATGAAACTGATACTGGAAACTAGTACTAACTGGGGAACATCCAGTGGCCAATGTTAAGTGGAGGCAAACATAAGAGTGTAGTGGTCCATTAATCAACAGCAGTTTATTTGTATGGTTCATAAAGGTTGCCCTTATGAGTATGACAAGAAGGGTTGGAAAGAGCACCATGCCGCCAATTTACTTAGTATCTTAGAACATATTATGAGCTCAATTTTGTTGAGTCATCTCCAACAGAATGACCTCCTCCAACCCAACTAGCAAAGGTTTCCAAAAACCTTGATCACGTGAAACCCAAACATCCTTTTCTTGCACAACATCCTGTAAACCATGGATCATGGCAGCCAGGTAGATACCTCATTTATTGATATCTGAAAAGCATTTCAGTCATTACCAAACTTATGCTTATTATCAAAAGTATGAATACATGAAGTATCAAGTGAGTTTTGTGATTGGCTCAAGGTTTTGTTGGAGGGGAGGACACAGCAATTTATCTTGCATGTATACCTTATTTACTCAAATCTAAGCCGCACTCGAATCTAAGCCACATATGAAAAATGAGACTCAAAATCAAGGAAAAAAAATTTTCCCGAATCTAAGCCGCACCTGAAATTTGAGGCTCGAAATTCAAGGAGAGAGAAAAGTTTTAGGCCGCACCTCCAAATCGAAACAAAGTTGGTCCATTGTCATATGAGACATAATTTAGGTCGAATGAATGACGATACAGCTACAGTAGTTTGGTTCGAGACGTAAGCTTAGCAGTTAAGCTTTACCAGGTACCCATGTTATAAACTTGTACATATACTATGTTCTTATTTAAACGAAGAAGAAATTACCAGAAACAAAAACCAGAGAAAATGTACATAGCCACAATACAAGAAGGAATAGGTGCCTCTATATCCCTTACCACAGATTGTCAAAGCCACTCAACAGCTATGAAATCATGGGGTACAAATTATTTAATAATCTTCCTCAATCTGTTCAAGAATTACCTGAACAATTATTCAAACAAACAATTCATGACTGGATAGTCCTCCACCCATTCTATGATATAAGAGAATTTATCAACTGTAATATAATACTATAATGTTAACAACAAACCTGTTGTTTCTTCAAACTATTAATTGTAGTTTAGTATGTAATGACGTTGTCTATTGCTGTAATGGCCAAATGACAATAAAATTATTATTATTATTATTATTATTATCATTGCTATGCGTCAGGCGCTCCGTCCGTCTTTATACGGGTACCCTTCATTTTTCGTGTGCTTCGTCTGTTTTGAATTGATTGCTTATTTTTCTTTGATCTGATAAGTGCCGTTCTCTTTGTTATAGGTGTTTACGTCACTATAAGCTGAAAATGCATTACTGTACTGTGTCATGCATTGTTTGTCGCATTCTGATAATGAATGTTCACGACCTGTCGCTGCTCGCGGCATGGCTTGCTTTTGTGCGCGCTACCGCTGCTTACAATTTGCCAAGATACTGCTATTTGTTGTTATTTACACTGCTGCTTTCTTTGATAATGATCAACAAGAACTAAATAATAAACTGCGTATGATAGAAGATGTTCTGAACAAGAATTTAGCGAAAATTTTTGGCCTCTTACTTAGCTTGCATTTATCATGAATCTCTCACCCAGCATGAAGTCCCAGGCAACTGGGAAAAATTGCAGGTCACTCCAGTATACAAGAAGAGTAAAAGAACAGACTCACAGAACTACAGACCAATATCCCTGACTTCTGTTTACTGCAGAATCCTTGAAAATATTCTCAGTTTGAACACAATAAACTTTCTTGAGATTGAGAAGCTTGTGACCACGAATCAGCATGGTTTTGGAAAGCATTGCTCATGTGAAACTCAGCTTGCCCTCACATGATATACTGCAAACAATAGATGAAGGGCAATAGGCAGATTCCATATTTCTAAATTTCCAGAAAGTGTTTGACACAGTGTCCTATTGATGGCTGTTAATGAAAGTACAAGCATACGGAATAAGTTTGCAGATATGTGAGTAGCTTAAAGACTTCTTAAACAATAGAACCCTGTATGTTGTCCTCAACAGTGAGTGCTCACCAGAGACAAGAATATCATCAGGAATGCCCCCGGAATTGTGATGGGATTGCTGTTGTTCTCTATATGCATAAATGATTTGGTGGACAGGGTGGGCAGCAATCTACAGATGTTTGCTGATGATGCCATGGTGTATGGTAAGGTGTCGAAGTTGAGTGACTATAGGAAGATACTAGATAACTTAGACAAAATTTCCTGTTGATGTGATGAATGTCTGCTAGCCCTAAATGTGAAAAATATAAGTTAATATGGATGAGTAGGAAGATCAAAACTGTATGCAATATTACTAATGTCCTGCTTGAGATATTTAAGTTGTTTGAATGTCTGGGCATAATGTTGCAAACCGATGTGAGGTGGGACACTCATGTGAGAACTGTGGTAGGGAAGGCAGATGGTCAACTTCTGTTTATTGGGAGAATTTTAGGAAAGAGTTGTTCACATGTGAAGGAGACCACACATAGGATGCTGGTGTGATCTGTTCTTGAGTATTGCTTGAGAGTTTGGGATCCGTACCAGGTCAGATTGAAGGGAGATGTCAAATCAGTTCAGAGGCAGGCTGTTAGATTTCTCACAGGTAGGTTTGACCAACATGTGTTACATAGATCCTTTGGGAACTCGAAGGGGAATTGCTGGAGAGAAGGCAATGTTGTTTTTGAGAAACATTGTTGAGAAAATTTATAGAAGCCACATTTGAAGCTGACGGCTGAACAATTCTATTGTCGCCAACATATACTGCATGTTAGAACCACGAAGATAAGATATGAGAAATTAGGTCTCATATGGAGGAATATAGACACTTGTTTCCTTGCTCTATTTGTGTGAGTGGAAGAGGAAAGGAAGGGGCAAGTAGTGAAGTGCACCGTATGGTGCCTTGCTGAGTATCTATGTAGATGTAGAAAATGGTGCAAGACATAGTATGATGGCTGGTCTCTGAGCAAGCAAATCAGAACTTTAAAGATACAGTAATAAAGTGCCTGTTGGTACCCAAGGGACAACATATGCAAAACAATCAGTGCAGTGTCATGCCCAGATATCACTAACACTCGGTGCACAAATCCAGAGTTCCAAATGTCATTGCCCAGTGCTAGCTCCAGTTACAAACTGAAGGAGACCTTTGTCCCAGCATTGCAGATCACTTTGTGGTGTGACATCACCAAAATTCAACAATGCCCACCGTTTTCATGGTGCACTGTGAAAATATAATCGAAACTGTTCATGGCCTACATGCTTCTGCCTGCACTGTGACTTAATGTTTTACATGGTCAAGAGCCAACTAACAATGTCACCAGCTGGAATGAACTTGTTTGCATTGTCAAAATAACAAAGTCAGTTTGCACACTTTTGCACCAGTTGGTGGTAAAGGTACACGTACAACAAGATTTAGGCATATGCACCTGTTCATAGTAGGCAAAAATCAAAGAATGGAAAATCCAGGATGGAATGTAACAATATTGTAAAAAGGAAAGTTACTACTCACTATACAACAGAGATGCTAAATTGCAATAGGCACAACAAAAAGGCTGTCACAAATATAGCTTTTGGCCCATTAGACCTTCATCAGAATTAAACGATAAACACACACATATATACCGACACAAATCACACACACGTGACTGCAGTCTCAGGCAGTGTATGTGGTTTCATTCAAAGGAGGACTAATGTGGTGATATATCCTTCATCAAACATCTATAGTGTGATAAGTCAATGCAAGTGATAGAGAGTTTGCTTTTTATCTCAGAATTGCTCTGAGACAATAACATATGTTTTGTGTATCTCTCTCAGGTAATGCTACTTCAGAAAAGTCTTTTATGTTGTTACTGTTTATTTGTCTTTCATAGTGCAAAAAAGTCAGGAAAAGCAGTTGGTAGACTGCCTTTCATTGGTAAAATACTAGGGAACTACTGACAGCCTTGGGAGAGCCAGGCCTAACAAAACTCTACCATCTAGTGAGCAAGATGTTTGAGACAAGCGTAATACCCTCAGACTTAAAGAAGAATATAATAATCCCAATCCAAAAGAAAGCAGGTGTTGACAGATGTGAAAATTACCAAACTATCAGTTTAATAAGTCACAGCTGCAAAATACTAACGCGAATTCTTTACAGACAAATGGAAAAACTGGTGGAAGCCGACGTTGGGGATGATCAGTTTGGATTCCGTAGAAATGCTGGAACATGTGAGGCAATACTGACCTTACGACTTATCTTCAAAGAAAGATTAAGGAAAGGCAAACCTACGTTTCTAGCATTTGTAGACTTAGAGAAAGCTTTTGACAATGTTGACTGGAATACTCTCTTTCAAATTCTAGAGGTGGCAAGGGTAAAATACAGGGAGCGAAAGGCTATTTACAATTTGTACAGAAACCAGATGGCAGTTATAAGAGTCGAGGGGCATGAAAGGGACGCAGAGGTTGGGAAGGGAGTGAGACAGGGTTGTAGCCTCTCCCCGATGTTATTCAATCTGTATATTGAGCAAGCAGTAAAGGAAACAAAAGAAAAATTCGGAGTAGGTATTAAAATCCATGGAGAAGAAATAAAAACTTTGAGGTTTGCCGATGACATTGTAATTCTGTCAGAGACAGCAAAGGACTTGGAAGAGCAGTTGAATGGAATGGACAGTGTCTTGAAAGGAGGATATAAGATGAAGATCAACAAAAGCAAAACGAGGATAATGGAATGTAGTCGAATTAAGTCGGGTGCTGCTCAGGGAATTAGATTAGGAAATGAGACGCTTAAAGTAGTAAATGAGTTTTGCTATTTGGGGAGTAAAATAACTGATGATGGTCGAAGTAGAGAAGATATAAAATGTAGACTGGCAATGGCAAGGAAAGCGTTTCTGAAGAAGAGAAATTTGTTAACATCGAGTATAGATTTAAGTGTCAGGGAGTCGTTTCTGAAAGTATTTGTATGGAGTGTAGCCATGTATGGAAGTGAAACATGGACGATAAATAGTTTGGACAAGAAGAGAATAGAAGCTTTTGAAATGTGGTGCTACAGAAGAATGCTGAAGATTAGATGGGTAGATCACATAACTAATGATGAAGTATTGAATAGAAGTGTGGAGAAGAGGAGTATGTGGCACAACTTGACAAAAAGAAGGGACGCGGTTAGTAGGACATGTTCTAAGACATCAAGGGATCACAAATTTAGCATTGGAGGGCAGCGTGGAGGCTAAAAATCGTAGAGGGAGACCAAGATATGAATACACTAAGCAGATTCAGAAGCATGTGGGTTGCAATAAGTACTAGGAGATGAAGAAGCTTGCACAGGATAGGGTAGCATGGAGAGCTGCATCAAACCAGTCTCAGGACTGAAGACTACAACAACAACAACAATGTGTTCATTGTAAATAAGTGTTGTAGTAGTTCTATTATATGTTTATTATCTTATAAATAAAAAGACATTTTTTCTAAATTTTAAATAAATATTTGTCATGTATTATTGTTTTTCTGAGATGTTCTACATCCTGGAGGACCTCTTCACTATGGATCAATTGGAATGAAAGTAAATCTAATCTAATTTAATCTAAACTACAGATGTTATGGCCATGGGTGGCTAGACAATATAAATGCCACTTCTTGGTATGCAACAAGTGGCAGTGATTGAAGTGAAGGTGTTGCTGGTGGAATATTGATTTGCAGCTGAGTTAGCCCATCTTCTAACAATAACCATTCATAGATCCCTCAAACAAAAATCCTTGAGCAGGTCACACCTATCTACAAGAAAGGTAGTAGCAGTGATCCACAAAACTACCATATGAGATCCTTGGTGCTGATCTCTTGTTGAATCTTGGCACATATTCTGAGCTCAAACATAATGAAGTATCTTGAATGACCTCAACACCAATAAGCATGGATTCTGCCAACATCAATCATGTGAAACCCAATACGTACTTTTCTCATGTGACATAATGAGAGCTTTGGATCAAGTCAAACAGGTAGATACAGTATTTCTTGATTTCCAAAAAGCATTTGAATCAGTACCACATTATGTTTATTATCAAAAGTATGATTGTATGGAGTATCAAGTGAACATTGTGACTGGATTGAAGACTTTTTGGTAGTGAGAATGTAGCATGTTTTCTTGGATGGAGAGTCATCATCAGATGTAGAAGTAACTTTGTGTGTGCTCCAGAGAAGTGTGTGGGTCCCTTGCTTTTCATGTTGTATATTAATGTCCTTGCAGACAATATTAATAGTAACATCAGGCTTTTTTCAGATGATACAGTTATCTATAATGAAGTACTATCTGAAAGTACCTGCATAAACATTCAGTCAGACCATGATAAGATTTCAAAGTGATGCAAAGATTGGCAACCAGCTTTAAATTTTCAGAAATGTAAAATAGAGCACTTAACAAAACAAAAAAGACATAGTATCCTATGACTATAATATCAATGAGTCCTTGTTGGAATTAGTCGAGTCATACAAATAACTGGGTGTAACACTTTGTAGGCATATGAAATGGAATGATCACATAGGTTCAGTCATTGGTAAAGCAGGTGGTAGCATTTGTTTTATTGGTAAATACTCAGGAAGTGCAATCAGTTTACAAAGGAGATTGCTTACATATCACTTGTGTGGGCAGTTCTAGAATTTTGCTCAAGTGTGTGAAACCCATACTAAATAAGAACAGGGAACATTGCATGTATATAGAGAATTGCACCAAAAAAGCTCACAGGTTTGTTTAATCCATGGGAGGGTGTCACAGAGATACTGAAGGAATTGAATGGCAAGACTCTTGAAGATAGACATAAACCATCCTGAAAAAGTTTGTTAACAAAGTTTCAAGAACCAGCTTTAAATGATGACTCTATAAGTGTGATGACTGTTCAAAAAATTCCATATCATTCATTCTTTCAAGCCAATGAGGTGTTGGAACAAAAGTTGTTTGGTGTCCCCACACATGTCTGTGTTTAATGTGTAACTGCCAGAAGTTTCATTGTTTTGTGTCTGTTAGTTATTGTTCAGCACTCTATTTAGTATAATGTTGTGTTACACAGTTTGTGATGGCAGAGTTAGTTGAATAATGAGTCTGCATTAAATTTTCTTGAAACTCAAGAACATCTTTACAGAGACATGCAAAATGATGCAGGCAGCCTAGAGTTATGAGTGGTTGAGACATACTCAATGCTACAAATGGTTCACATGGTTTAAAAATTGCTGGATGGGAGTTAAAGATGACCTCCATTCAGGATGTCCTTTGACATCTGCCAATGATGCTCATGTCAGGAATGTCAATGAAATTGTGCATGCCATTCAAAGTCTGACTGACTGAGAGATTGCAGAAGAATGTAACATTTTAATTGGGTCATATGATGAAATCATGGTACAGCGTCTTGGAATGCACTGTGTTGCTGCCAAGTTCGTCCCATGGCTTATGAGTCAAGATTAGAAAGCCCTTTGCTTCTCAATCTGTGAAGAGCTTTCAGACTGTGCAAATGTGAATGGAATGTTTCTTGAGATAATCATAACTGGTGATTAGACATGAGTCTACACTTATGATGTGAAGATCAAGGTTCAATCTTCAGAATGGGTTGTGAAACTTTCTCCAAGACCAAAAAAGCTTGTCAAGCCAGGTCAAATGTCAAAGCCATGCTGATAGTTTTCTTTGACTTAGAAGGATTAGTTCACCATGAATTCATGCCACATGGACAAACTGTTAATCAATGGTACTATCAGGAGATGTTGCAATGCCTGTGACAAAATGTGAGATAGAAATGGCCTGAAATGTGGTGAGACAATTCATTGTTCTTGCATCACAATAATGCACCTGCACATTCATCCCTGTTGGTGCATGACTATTGCACAAAAAAAATCATTATGCTGCCTCATCCTCCCTTCCCTCTAGACCTGACCCCTGCAGACTTTTTTTTGGATTTACGAAGTTGAAAACCCTGTTGATAGAATGGAGATTTTCAAAGATAATTGAGATAAATGAAAATTTTCAGATGGGGCTTCATGCAATCCAGCAAGAAGCCTACCAACACTGCTTCTGGAAGTGGAAATGGCATTGGGAGTGGTATGTCAATTGTGGAGAAGAATATTTTGAAGGAGACTATGCACAATAAGTAAACGTTAAACATAGAAAAATTTTGTTGACATAGTTCTGGAAGTTTTTGAACAAACCTTATATACTACATCCCCTCTGTATCACTCACGTAGGGATCATGAGTACAAGATTAGAATAATTACTGCACATGCAGAAGCATTCAAACCATCATTCTTCCTCCATTCCACACATGAATGGAATGGTAAGAAACCTTATAAACTGGTATAATGGGACATACCCCTTGCCGTGCAGGTCACGGTGTTTTGCACACTACAGATGTAGATGTAGCTATACGTGTTGGTAGGTTTTATATGGATGGAGGTGAACTTCGAAGAAGGTGGCTAGTTGGGTTGAGGAGGACCAGGTGAAGCAAATAAGGGAGAAGTTGTTGAGGTTCTGGGGGAATGTGGATAGGGTATCCTCACCCTTGATCCAGATCATGAAGATGTCAGCAATGATTCTGAACCAGGTGAGGGATTTGGATTCTGGATCATTAGAAAGAATTCCTCTAGATGGTCTGTGAATAGGTTGATATAGGATGGTGCCATGGGGATGCCCATTGCCATGTCCTGGACTTGTTTGTAGGTGATGCCTTCAAAGGAGAAGTAATTGTGGCTGGGTTGTTATCATAACTACTAAATTATTTACATCATGTATGTGTTGTGTAATTTTAAATGGTGTTTTTCATCACATACTACCTTTCCATGTTCCTTTTGTACTGAGATCATGATCCCTGAATGTTCCTGTTCTCTCATTCCCACTCCCTCTATTGTTTTTTGAAAGGACCATTGGTGCCATAAAATTTAATTATTATCTAGTTTGGCTGAAGACTGATTAATGGAAATTCTATTCCACATTCTTTAATTTTTTATGTATATATTTCTCATGAACAGAATGAGTCAATCTCCTTATTACTTATGAGTAACTAAATATACCAACAACTATAAATTGTGACATAGCCTGTGTACAGGAACAGAATGGACTATTCTTAAATGAAAGCAAAAATGCTCATCTTCTATCTGTGCCTTCAAAAATCACTCTGCCTCAATAGATCCCCTATAAATAAGTGGTGAAACAGTAGAACATGGCAAAGAAATAAAATTGCTTTGGTTGTGGATAGACAGTTACTTACAATGAAAAATTTGTGTACAAAAGCTGCTCAGTAGATTGAGAAGTGTATGCTTTGTTTGTTGAATCCTTAGTCAATCCTGTGACACTAACTTACAATGGAAATTTGACTAACCAAACTACTGAAAAAATTTAGCAGTCTGTGCTATTCTTTTCAAATCCTTAGTCAATCTTGCGATATACCAACACAAATGACAGTTTATTTTTCATTAATACATTCAGTTATATCTTATAAGTCAGTACTGTACACTATAAAACTATTTTGATGAAATAGATGTCTTCTAGAATGCAAAATCAGCCAATTTTCAGGGAATTAAATACATTGCCTGTGCCCTATGTTTATATACTGTAATCTGTGGCCTACACTGACAAGAACCTGGATTTGTTTGAGACCAGTAAGGCTGTTCATAGTTAAAATACATATTCCTGTTCAAACATTCATTTTGCAAACCAAAATTGACCAGGAACGTAGCAGAGGTAAGAAATGTGGACAATGTCTTTACAATAAGATACCTCTGCCAGATCATGAAAACAATAATAGATTTATAATTTTGAATAAAGCTAAGGACATTTTACTTGCACATTCTTTTTATTCAGTGGATGAATATCTACAGTTCAGTTTATATTAACTCCAGTTGAACCTCTATTATACTTATTGTTAGTAACATACTTCGAATGTAACAGTGTCCTTTATCATATTCCTCTGCCACATTTTTGTGTTTCTACGTATGGACTTGTCTTATATCTTTAGCACACTGTATGAGGTAAGATTCTTGCAAGCCAAGTCAATAAATAAAAAATATTACTTTCAGGTGCAATTGCTAAAAGCAAGACAGAAACAAGTTGATCTTGGTCTATTACAAGTGGGCCAGACATCAATAAAGCATGTGTCAGTCATAAACAAAAGTGTGACTGCAGTACCAGTATCATTTTATATATCAAAAGAGTTTAAGGAAGGAGTAATACCAAAACAAAGCAATATATTTACTGAAGAGGAGACTGATTTCTTGCAAGTTTTACCAAGTGAAGTGATAGCCTTGAGACCACAGGAGATTATTGATATAACAGTAACATTCACAGCAGTTGCAAGGATGAACTTTCAGAGAATGGTGTGTGTTAAACCTACAAAAGCATTTTCATGAGTGTCATTTTACAGTTAATGTTTGCGATACAAATATAATTTTCTTTTCAGATAATAATGAAAGTATTTGATCATACAGAGCCATTATGTATACTTAAAGGAATTTGTGCTGGATATGAGTTTTCATTTAACAGAGATCATATATATTTTGGTTTTGTTTGTGAAGGCTGTCACTCAGATCTAACATTGAGTCTCAGAAACTCAGGTGACATTGGTTCCAGGTAAGTTAATAGAATGAGTATGTACAAAATATTGTTACAATTCATATGTAATCATACATAGGAGATTGATCAACATCTTGCCTTGAAAATAAGTTTTCACAAGTGACAGAAACGTAGTTAGTTAATCAATTACTCAGCTTTATAAATATCTGCTTGCCTACAAGTTGTAGAATAGTTTATAGGACACATTTTGAAGGAACAGTGGGTGATTTACTTTCAAAAGATGTAATTTCTGATTGGCAGCAGCAATGTGGCTGGTCAAGCTACAAATTAATTGAAACTGAGTGCAAAAAAATAAACTAGTAAAAGATAAACAAAATAGTAAAATCAAATATTGCAGGTTTTCACAGCTGGTATTTGTGTCCTTGGTTATTTTTTATTTTATGGACATTACGCTGTGGTCCAAGGTATGTTTCCATGTCTAATGTTGGAGACAGTATCAGAGACTAAAAAGACTCAGAAAGCAGTTTCAGACTTCAGCAATCACAGAGAGCTGAACTGTCTTTGTTTACACCCAACTGTTGGATCAAAACATCATCAGATCACTGCCAAAGATTGTGGAGTCATAGTAGCAATTTTTGTGGGGAAGAGTTATGCTGTTTGCTTTATTTAGCACTAAGGTCTACAATTTATTTAATTTCAATCCTCCTCCTTTTCTGTTAAATTATTTTCATCTTTGAGTATCTATGGCCTCCCATCAATTGTTGTATGGATATGAATAAATTGCTCAATCTTCGTGATCCTGTGTAAGTTTTAAACTGATTTATGAGTATTTATAGCTTCTGATGATGTATTCAGGATGAAACATGCCTCAGACAATGGCCTAATGCTCATGAAACAAAAATTACCAAGCATCATCAGAGGTATTTCAAATAGGAAGGTGTGCTGACTTTTTTGAAAAAAAAAAAAGAAAAGAAAGAAAGAATATATATTCTCAAAACTGGTTGACTTATCTAACACAAGTTGCAACTCTCTGCCACTATGGGCCTCCAAACTGTAGCATGTAACATGACAGTATGTTACATAACTATGTTGTTGCATGAGAAACATCAAGGTGTTATCAAGTTTCAAACCACAGAAAATATGCCTACACAGGGTGACTTTTCAGCGTATCCTCATAATAAACAAAAATGAGATATGGTAAAGACTCACTTGTAAGTGACTGATACATTGAACAATGAAACTTATAACAGCACTAATCAAGACATTTGTTGACTCTTCTCATGTACAGCATCTCCAAGAGAACCCGTAGACTAATTTTTTTTAATTGAACCTTTCTTGCTTAAGATCAGTTTACTACCATATAGTAACAATTATTATACTCATCTGTATTTTACTCAGGCACTTTTCTTACTGCTATCCTAGTAATGCATGTTACCTAATTTTTAAATAGTGGTTTCAATTACTCAGATGCCATTGTTGCCATTTATCCTTAAAATACCACAACCCAGTAATATTTTTGCTACACATAAGAAATTAATACAGAAAACCACTTCAAAACTTCAGTAAGGCTATTTTCAAACTATTTCTTCTTTCTTCACCATTTTTTCCCTAGAGCTTCAATCACTAACTTTGTCTCCACTAAACATAGCTTTATCTTCACTAAACAGATTACAACTAATCAACAGCTATCCAAAATTGTAGTAGAAGAATTATTTAATATTTTGGCAGTATTTTTGATTGCTCTTCTTTTCTTCATTATTCACTGCTTGACCTCCTGTCTCTTGTAATTTCATTCTGCAATTTTATTTATTTATATTTGATTTTCTATTTTCTTTTAAAAGTCTTATTCATTCACATTCACTTCCATTGTCCTCCACATTTGTCTTGCAGTAGAGGGTGCCAAGTGACAATCTTCCTTGTCTTTTATGAATTCTGTAAACCTACACTGAAAGAAAAAATACTTAAGAAAACTGTAAAATTACAAGTATACAGAATGATTTACTACTATTTACCTTTATGAGGTAAAATTCCAGTAATGGTGGTAGAAATTAGACAAAATCTATTACCTAAGTTTTGAATTTTTAGCTCCTTCATCAGGGATGAAAGAGGTTATGTTTTGGAAGGTTGAGAAGGAGAAGTATATTACTTAAAACCAAGGATGAGGGGTCCACCTGATATGAGGCAAGGTGAGACAAAGATGAAAGTGCAGGGGTGACAGAGGGAGTGGGAGTCAAAGGACAGTACATTGGTAATCACTGTGCCAGAGTCAGTGCAGAGGTGATAGAAGGGTAGACAGACAAGTGAAGACTGATTGAGAGTGAGTGATACAACAAGTTGAAATACAGGTACCATTAAAGAGTTGGATGGAAGCAAGAGATGCGATGGAAAAAGATGAGAAAGAGAGAGAGAGAGAGAGAGAGGAAGTGACAGATGAAGATTACAAGGTAAATAGAAAGCAGAGGGTAACAAAAGGAAAAAAAATGAGAGAGAGAAAAGAATGGAAGGAGGGAAAAAGTGAAGAAGAAAAATAAAGAGAAACCTCACCAACATCCCACAGGCAAATGGTCTCCCAACCCACCTACTCCTTTTCCAAATCCAATTCCTGGACATTTGCCTCCATCTCATTTTCAGCTTCCGCATTTCCACACCAAACACACTATTCCCTACAGTGTAGGCAATCATTTTGTACATATCTGCTGCAGTAACTCACTCCCTCAGCAGCTCCCTACAGGCCTTCCTCTTCCACAACTATCCCACAGGCCTTAGGATACAAGTCAAGCACTGAAATAAGATTACCTCTGCCTGTTATCATGACCACTGCCCTCACTGCTTCTTTCCATGCCTCCACTCTCTCGCCCCCCCCCCCCCCCCCACCTCCCCCCCACCCCCCCGCTCCCACTCTCCACTACCACTGGCACCAGTGTAAAATCTTTCAAATTACATGATATTTACAGAGCATTATCCCTAATCACGCAGTTGTTACCCGCACAGTTGTTCTCCCCCACATGTCATTTACCAACTAACACAGTTTTGATTTAGGAATGACCACTACTCAGCTGGCTCAACCTACAAATGGACACCTTTGGGGCAACCAGTACCTCATGACTAAACATGCACTACACTGGCTGTCTGAGTGACCATACATTTTCCTTTCTTAGATAAGTGTAATTGAAAGAGTTGCTTTATTGCTGCCATTTGACCAGAAAATTTTTCATTGTCAAATTCGCGCCTGTTTCATGAAAGACATTCAATACAAGTTCATTTATTATTTGTGATCTGTTAATCCCATCAAGAGCTAGAATCATCAGGGATGTGGAATGAATGTGGGCATACATTGGCATAACACAGGCACATAAAGAAACTCAAACCAAATACTGTAACAATAACAATTAACTATAATACACCTTGCAGTATTATTCATGTTCCATCAAATAAATGTAAGAAACCTGCTACTCTATAGAAAGCTGATTCCTCTGCAGTTACTCTAAATAGCTGGCGCACATCTTCTGCTGGTAGTTTTATTCAATGTTTTTGCTCACTGATGAAGTAACTAAAAGCGCCAAAAACTAGGACTAGATATTTCCTGCTTTTAATTTGTTCATTGATGGGACTGAATTTTTTCCACCTGATAGTTAAATACCAGCCTGCCACACCTTATCCTTGTACCCTTGTAATTTTATGAATTTTGTATTTGTACTGATGATCCTGAATGCTAATATTTTGGTATTACTTCTCCTATGTGCATAGATTTCTTTTTTATTGTTTTCCTTTCCTCTGTACATTTTCCCACTTTTGTAACGGACACTGTTTTTAAAATTACCTTCTGTATCAAAAATAATTTGGAAGTAGCTGGTTTTAAAAAAAATGTTATTGACATTATATGCTCATTCAGAGATTTTCTTATTTTCTGTATTAATGTATAATATGCATCATATACAGTCACAGAGTGATATCACAGTCCAAAATTACAGCTTCGTTTTACAACTACAAACTGGACAAAAATTGCTATACTATCTGCTTATACTGAATTATATAAGAATGTGGCATTTTCTATCCACTGAAGGGCATAGTTTTATCTGTGGAAATGTTTCCTTAACTGACAATAATCATTCAGAAATGTATAGTCCAAACACATGTTTTGTGAAGCTTGGTAATATTTAATATTCTGTACAGGAGACATAAAGAAGCATAATTTCAATTTCTGTTACTAATACACTGCTTTATTTGTGGGAAAAGAGTCAAAGTCTGGTTCCGTCATTAACTCATTTAGGCATATGTCAAGGATGCATATCCTTTTCTCCTTTGGGGGTAATAGGAAAGTGTAAATTACCATAACAGTATTAAAGTGGTAGTGCATATATTGTCTTGTTTTAGATCCATGAAGTTTTTCCCCTCATGATGAGGACTGCTGAACACTGTATATGACTGTTTGAAAACATGGGTGTTAACTCGGTATTTGATGTTCATATAATGTTCAATAACTTTTCAGGTTCACATGGCTTCAGAACACCTACGATGAAAATTTTGATATAAAGCCCATAACAGGCTACTCAAGCCCAGGTTCAGAAGTGGTATTTACTGTATCTTTCCATCCAATAAAAGAACAACAGTACCTAAGAAAGGTGGTAAGTTTGTTGCAACAAAATAGCACAATTTTTGTCATATAACTTTCATAATAGCAGCAGAGTTATCTTGTTATGGAAAACATTGAAATGTGAGAAATGCTCCATAAAATAAATATTGAGTAATTTACAGACATTGAGTAATGTATAGACAATGTATAGACATAACTACATAAAGAATAGAGTAGGTGTCTACCTCAAAAGTAAGAGAGATTGCTGTGTTCATTAAAAAGAAGGCACATTGAATTAATATTAATTCATTTACACCATTATTTTTGCTGGAAAGATTAGAATTTTCAGGCTCTCTCCTACATCTAATAAGGCAACCTTAGAGACTCTGTTTATAGTTAACATCACAATGCCCATCATGCATGAGCTCTATTTTTATTTTGTAACTTACTGTAAAATGTATGGCCAAGTGTACTTCTCATTACACAAATATGAAAATTTCTTCATGTTTCATTTTCTGGTGGATCATGAGAAGGTTGATTGCATGTAATGCCTCTGTGTGAGCTGCTAATTCCATAATTTTATTTTCACAATTGTTTGACTGCCAGTTAAGATTTTTCAACATTTTTATTATACTTTCCCTGTGGTTTAATAAGCTTATGGGCATTTGCAATGAGCCAATGACCCCTCTTTATATACATTTAATGTCACCTATTAATCCAAACTAATGTAGGTCCAGCAGTATTTCCAACAGAGCCTTTGTAGTCATTCCACATCAAATAATTACACATAGTGTCCGCCCCTGGTAGCTGAGTGGTCAGTGCGACAGACTGTCAGTCCTCAGGGCCCGGGTTCGATTCCTGGCTGGGTCGGAGATTTTCTCTGCTCAGGGACTGGGTGTTGTGTAGTCCTAACCATCATCATTTCATCCCCATCGACGCACAAGTCGCCGAGGTGGCGTCAGATCGAAAGACTTGCACGCGGCGAACGGTCTACTCGACGGGGGAGCCCTGGCCACGCAACATTACACATGGTTGCTCCCAGTTATTTGTATGGCAGTCACTAGTTGTGTCTCATTAATCCTGCAATGAAAAAATATTATATTTTTACGGCTTGTGAAATGTACAACTTAGAATGTTCTTATGTTAGTAGCAGTAGTAGTAGCTTTACTCATCTGTAGATCTCTATTATAATGATTGAATGTGTCTTGGCATTACGGTTTAAGAACGCCAAAAATAAAGTAATTTCAATATACATTTACATACTTACATGTGTAGTGCGATGAGGATGCTACAGGTAGTCAGCCATTGCCTTACAGTGGGAACCACCTCAGCATATGCCTTAAGTAATTCAGGGAAACCACAGAAACCAAAATCAGGATTGCCAGATTAAGACAGGAGCCTCCAACCTCCTGTATACAAGGCCACCATGTTTAAAACAGTGCTGCCTCATTCAGTTTTCCCCTTATATGATACACTGTTTTACAAATAAGTTATTTAATAACATAAAAGATTAACGCTACACTGTTCTCACTCTCAGTCACTGCACATAATACACAAACAATGAATTGAATTTTGTTTGATCATGTAGGATTACATAGTGTACAGTGAATGTACATGTAAGATAAGAGATGTCAAAAATATAAAAACCTTCATAATTAACAAAAAAATGGCTCTGAGCACTATGGGACTTAACATCTGTGGTCATCAGTCCCCTGGAACTTAGAACTACTTAAACCTAACTAACCTAAGGACATCACACAACACCCAGCCATCACAAGGCAGAGAAAATCCCTGACCCCGCCGGGAATCGAACCCGGGAACCCGGGCAGAATTAACAATATTTACAAATTTAATGTGAGCGGTATTCATCAACACTGTAAAATTCCTTTTCCACCAGATAGTCTTCTACATTCTCTGAAAACTTAGTGTCATGTACATTGTCTTGCAGTTTTTTAGGCAGACTTCTAAATAATTTGTTACCTGAGTACTTGGGTCATTTTTCAATCATTGTCAGTCAGTGGGAAATGCTTCATATATCATTCTCCTCCATATGTTGTGGGTGTGTACACTAGCACTTGTAGTCCACTCTGCACTATCTTTTGTGACATATAGTATAGTTTAAAAACAATAACAAACACAAACACACACACAAATTTCAAGCTTACGCGACCCACGGTTGCTTCATCAGGAAAGAGGGAAGGAGAGGGAAAGATTAAAGGATGTGGGTTTTAAGGGAGAGGGTAAGGAGTCATTCCAATCCTGGGAGTGGAAAGACTTACCTTGGGGGGAAAAAGGGACAGGTATACACTCCCACACACACACACATATCCATCCGCACATACACAGACACAAGCAGACATGTGTAAAGGCAAAGAGTTTGGGTAGAGATGTCAGTTGAGGCAGAAGTACAGAGGCAAAGATGTTATTGAATGACAGGTGAGGTATGAGCGGCAGCAACTTGAAATTAGCGGAGGTTAGGGCCTGGTGGGTAATGGGAAGAGAGGATATATTGAAGGGCAAGTTCCCATCTCCAGGGTTCTGATAGGTTGGTGTCAGTGGGAAGTATCCACATAACCTGGATAGTGTAACACTGTGCCAAAATGTGCTGGCCGTGCACCAAGGCATGTTTAGCCACAGGGTGATCCTCATTACCAACAAACACTGTGTGCCTGTTTCCGTTGATGCAAATGGACAGTTTGTTGCTGGTCATTCCCACATAGAAAGCTTCACAGTATAGGCAGGTCAGTTGGTGGTCATTCCCACATAGAAAGCTTCACAGTATAGGCAGCTCAGTTGGTACATCACGTGGGTGTTGTCACACATGGCTTTGCCTTTGATCGTGTACACCTTCTGGGTTACAGGACTAGAGTAGGTGGTGGTGGGAGGGTGCATGGGACAGGTTTTACACCGGGGGCAGTTACAAGGGTAGGAGCCAGAGGGTAGGGAAGGTGGTTTGGGGATTTCATAGGGATGAACCAAGAGGTTACGAAGGTTAGGTGGATGGCGGAAAGATACTCTTGGTGGAGTGGGGAGGATTTCGTGAAGGATGGATCTCATTTCAGGGCAAGATTTGAGGAAGTCGTATCCCTGCTGGAGAGCCACATTCAGAGTCTGATCCAGTCCCAGAAAGTATCCTGTCACAAGAGGGGCACTTTTGCGATTCTTCTGTGAAAGGTTCCGGGTTTGAGGAGATGAGGAAGTGGTTCTGGTTATTTGCTTCTGTACCAGGTCGGGAGGGTAGTTACGGGATGCAAAAGCTGTTTTCAGGTTGTTGGTGTAATGGTTCAAGGATTCCGGACTGGAGCAGATTCATTTGCCACGAAGACCTAGGCTGTAGGGAAGGGACCGTTTGATATCGAATGGGTGGCAGCTGTCATAATGGAGGTACTGTTGCTTGTTGGTGGGTTTGATGTGGACAGACGTGTGAAGCTGGCCACTGGACAGGTGGAAGTGAATGTCAAGGAAAGTGGCATGGGATTTAGAGTAGGACCTGGTGAAACTGATGGAACCAAAGGAGTTGCGGTTGGAGAGGAAATTCTGGAGTTCTTCTTCAGTGTGAGTCCAGATCATGAAAATGTCATCAATAAATCTGTACCAAACTTTGGGTTGGCAGGCCTGGGTAACCAAGAAGGCTTCCTCTAAGCGACCCACGAATAGGTTGGCATACAAGGGGGCCATCCTGGTAGCCGTGGCTGTTCCCTTTAATTGTTGGTATGTCTCGCCTTCGAAAGTGAAGAAGTTGTGGGTCAAGATGAAGCTGGCTAAGGTAATGAGGAAAGAGGTTTTAGGTAGGGTGGCAGGTGATCGGTGAGAAAGGAAGTGCTCCATCGCAGCGAGGCCCTGGACATGCGGAATATTTGTGTATTGCCTCATCAGGAAAGAGGGAAGGAGAGGGAAAGACGAAAGGATTTGGGTTTTAAGGGAGAGGGTAAGGAGTCATTCCAATCCCGGGAGAGGAAAGACTTACCTTAGGGGGAAAAAAGGACAGGTATAACCTCGCACACACACACATATACATCCGCATATACACAGACACAAGCAGACATTGCGAAAATGTCTGCTTGTGTGTGTCTATATATATATATATATATATATATATATATATATATATATATATAATAGAGGGAAACATTCCACGTGGGAAAAATATATTTTTTTATTATTTTATATTTTTTATTATATATATATATATATATATATATATATATATATATATATATATATGACATGAATATAATAGAGGGAAACATTCCACGTGGAAAAAATATATCTAAAAAGAAAGATGATGAGACTTAACAAACAAAAGCGCTGGCAGGTCAATAGACACACAAACAAACACAAACATACACACAAAATTCAAGCTTTCACAACCAACGGTTGCCTCATCAGGAAAGAGGGAAGGAGAGGGAAAGACGAAAGGATGTGGGTTTTAAGGGAGAGGGTAAGGAGTCATTCCAATCCCGGGAGCAGAAAGACTTACCTCAGGGGGAAAAAAGGACAGGTATACACTCGCACACACACACATATCCATCCGCACATACACAGACACAAGCAGACATTTGTAAAGGCAAAAAGTTTGGGCAGAGATGTCAGTCGGGGCGGACGTAAAGAGGCAAAGATGTTGTTGAAAGACAGATGAGGTATGAGTGGCGGCAACTTGAAATTAGCGGAGGTTGAGGCCTAGTGGATAACGAGAAGAGAGGATATACTGAAGGGCAAGTTCCCATCTCCGGAGTTCTGACAGGTTGATGTTAGCGGGAAGTATCCAGATAACCCGGACGGTGTAACACTGTGCCAAGATGTGCTGGCCGTGCACCAAGGCATGTTTAGCCACTCGGTGAACCTCATTACCAACAAACACTGTCTGCCTGTGTCCATTCATGCAAATGGACAGTTTGTTGCTGGTCATTCCCACATAGAAAGCTTCACAGTGTAGGCAGGTCAGTTGGTAAATCACGTGGGTGCTTTCACACGTGGCCCTGCCTTTGATCGTGTACACCTTCCGGGTTACAGGACTGGAGTAGGTGGTGGTGGGAGGGTGCATGGGACAGGTTTTACACCGTGGGAACCTGTCCCATGCACCCTCCCACCACCACCACCATGGTGGATGGATATGTGTGTGTGTGTGTGCGAGTGTATACCCGTCCTTTTTTCCCTCTAAGGTAAGTCTTTCCACTCCTGGGATTGGAATGACACCTTACCCTCTCCCTTAAAACCCAAATCCTTTCGTCTTTCCCTCTCCTTCATTCTTTCCTGATGAGGCAACTGTTGGTTGTGAAAGCTAGAATTTTGTGTGTATGTTTGTGTTTGGTTGTGTGTGTATCGACGTGCCAGCACTTTCATTTGGTAAGTCAAACCATCTTTGTTTTTGGATATATTTTTTCCCACATGGAATGTTTCCTTCGGAAAAAGTTAGATGCCTAGTTTCTGCATGTTTCAGAATGTTTTTTGAGCTTCCCCAGACTAGCACTCCATACTGCAGATATGGTTTGAAAAGTCCATGGTATACTGTGCACAGAAGCTGTTTGTCTGCATACTGTGCTAGCTGCCTCATTATAAATATGGCAGATCTGAGTTTCTTACAGACAGAATTAATATGTTGTTTCCATTTCAGCTTGTTATCCACAGTAATACCTAAGAATATAGATGATTCTTCTTCTTCTAGCCTCGTTTTATACACCTCTAAACCCATGAGCACAGCCTTCTCTTTATTTCTGAGCACTGGGTAGATAGTCTTTTATAGGTTTGTAGCAAGTCATTGTCCAGGAGCCACTGAGCTGTGAGGTTTGCAGATGTGTATGTTCTTCTCTCAAGCTGTGTCACAGTTTGGTCAATGTTCAGTATTGTCATGTCATCTGCATACAATATTTTCTTCTCTTTGTCTTCAACTGCCATGTCATTAACGAAGAGGTTAAACAGCAATGGCCCCATTACCAATCACTGCGGCACTCCGTATTTGATGGTTTTGGTTTCTGACTGATATGCATCCCCTGTTGACACATATTGCTTCCTGTTGCAGAGGCTCGATTTTCATTGTCAACAGTTTCAAATGCTTTGGAGAGATCCAAAAACATCTGTTCTGCATATGTTCTGCAGATACAACTTGTTTTTCATCTAAGGACTGCGTAATGTATTCTGTCAGACTGGCAGTTGCTGATCCTGTGATGTACTCTTTCTGAAACTGTGTTGTGATGGCATGAGAATGTTGCATTTCTCGAGATAATCGACTAATCTATTATACATAAGCATTTCCAGGATTTTTGAGAAACTTGATATCAGTGAAACAGGCCAGTAGTTGTTGAGGTCATCCTTATCCCCTTTCTTGTTCACTGATACCACCCTGCTTATCTTCAGTTTTTCTGGAAAAATTCCATCTCTGAGAGAGCTGTTTGCTATGTCCAGCGATAGTGAGATTATTTGCTCACTTATTTGCTTTATTACATGATTCGATATTTCCTCATCACCAGCTGATTTCTTGGGGTTGGGGTTGGGTTGTTTGGGAGAAGAGACCAAACTGCGAGGTCATCGGTCTCATGGGGTTAGGGAAGGACGGGGAAGGAAGTCGGCCGTGCCCTTTCAAAGGAACCATCCCGGCATTTGCCTGGAGCGAGTTAGGGAAATCACGGAAAACCTAAATCGGGATGGCCGGACGCGGGATTGAACTGTCGTCCTCCCGAATGTGAGTCCAGTGTACTAACCACTGCGTCACTTCACTCGGTGCTGGTTTCTTGAACTTCAGTTTCTGTTTAGGTTTCCTCAGTTCACCTTTCTTAGCTGGTTTCTAGGACATGGTTCTACTTGATTTTTTGTGATAACTTGGTAGCCTTCTTTTGTGGACTATTTCTTTCCAGTTTTAAGTTCTCTACCTCATTTATATAGTTATCATTGAGTATGATAGCTATTTCCCTATCACCTGAAACCTCTGTGTTATTTATTTCATTGACCTGATATCTGTTTCTTTGACTGATCCAGCTTTTTCCTGTCTTTCATCATTAATTGCATTTCAAGCAGCCTTTGCCTTGTTTCTTGAGTTCATTATAGTAGCATTAATTGCTCTTGATTTTGCTTTTTGTATTATTTTTTTTCTGAAATTCTTTTGCAGCATTTTATGATTTTCAGCTTCACTGCTCCATCTTAGATTCCATAGCTCGCTTCGCAGTTATATTATTTAACTGGTAATCCACTTTTTCTGATCCTGCATCTTTTCTTGTCTCTTTACTTTGGGGAATGCTACATTAAAATGGTGTTTAATTGTTGTAATAAATGAATCATATTTTTCATTTACATTCCACATCTGTAGGTCTTCCTTCCAGGTTTCCCTGCTAAATATCGTTCTAAAGATGTTAAGTTAATATTTTTTACTGATGTTCCTGATCTCTTTGGTTGTTTGTTTTAGTTCAGATATTATGTCTCTGCTTCTTCAGAATCTGATCAGCTGTCCATGATGATCAGATATTTATATTTGGACTACATGTGACTCATAGTTAGACCTACTAATATTAGTAATCATGTTGTCAGTAACTCTGACTTTGAGAAGTCGCTCTTGTTGGTGCAGATATTTTTTACTCCATGCTGTACTGTATTAACAGTTCTTCAAAATCTTGTCTTTTCCCATGCTTTTACCACGTTGATACTGAACTCTTCACATATAGCAATGTTTTTCTTAATAATCATTCTTAGTAAAGTGGCCATTTTTTTTTCAAAAGGTGCTTATCTTGCCACTTGGTGATCTGTACACACAAAACAATCTAATGTCACCAGTCATTACACCAGTAATTTCAAAGCCTTTTTCTCTAGTTATAGGTAATCTCACAACTTTACTGTTTGCAGTCTTTAGGGGCTTTTCTGTTTTAATATATATGGGAATGTTTAGATCTACAGAAGTAACTGAATAAGATGTAGTCCATTATTGTCAAGTTAGCTATCGGGGTTTCTGTTAGACCTTGTTCATTGGTACATAGTATGTGTGGTTTACTTCATTTAAGATTATTTCTTCTTCTAGTTTTTGTTACCAATGTATTGGACATTCTGAGGCAGTACTTTTATATAACTTTTCTTTTGTTGACTTATGTGTTTTGAGCTGCATTGTGTGTTCATATACTATAGTCTCTCCTTTTTTGTGTGGTACTTGCAATCTGCTTCTTCAGCTGCTGCAATTGGTTTTTCAACCCTATCAGGCCATATTAGTTTCCCATTCTTCTGATTATTTTGCAGACATCTGTAAACATTCTGCTGATTGTTACAGACCCTAATCTTTTTAAATACATGCCTCCGTTTCCAAGGCAGTTTTCACTCAGAAATTTGTTTGGGTCTATGGAAACAGCACCAAGGAGATCTCACAATATTGTGATGGTCTAACTTATTTTGGGGATACCATATATTTATCACTCACTGGGCATCTTTTTATGAATCTGCTACATATCAGTTGGGATCCCGCATAGATACTTCTTGCTGAACGAATCATATTTCTTGTTTCGTTAATAATTTCTTTGTCACTGCTGCTTCTTAATTAATTTGTTCTGATGTGTATGGGCTAATGACACTACTGTAATTAGTCTTGGTCCCAGAATCCAGTTTTGTATTCATCTGCTTTGAATTTACTTAACGTTGATTTTGCAGATGGGAACAGCAATATTATTAGATATTCATTTTTGTCCCTTTGGATAGCTCTGGTGTTTTCTTTTATTGTGTGTCAATTTCCTCCCTTTCCCTTTACCTACAGACTTTTGGCTTGCTGAGTTTATTGTGACATCAGAAATGCTAGATGTGTTGTTGTTTTCAGTGTTCGTATGCGCATATGTTTTTTCACCATCTTGCTTTTGCATTTGTTGTATTTCACAAACACAGGACTGTTTTCTTTCTTTTCTTTCTTTACAGTGAATACTCTGTTTTTAGTGTTTCAATGTCACTTTGAAGTAGCTTTATAATTTCGTTTTTTGAGTCCACAGTGCTTAAAAGATCATCTGTTTTTTCACGTAAATAGCAGTAATCACAGTCTTTTTGGGGCATAAGCTCAGTGTTTTCGTTTTTTGGTGCTAACAACTCTTTTTTGAGGGATTAAATTTCTTTTTGCAGTATCTGAATAACACTTTATTTTGCATTCACTTGACTTCGGAGATCAACTTTATCATCACATGAACAGTTACTTATGTGAACAGTCCTGGCAGCACCACAAGAAATCGTCATTTATGAATTTATGCACACTCTTCATGTAGCCAGAAGCAACACTTTACACACACAATTCCTTTTACAAAACTTTTTTTTTACATTCCTTGCACATTGCACTGCTAAACAATTGCTTTTTTTAAGCACCATCTTGCATACATTGTTTATCCTCTATTCCTATCTAAATGATCCCCCCCCCCTCCCCCACCAGCCTGGTACTGCCATTGCACTCATAATATTTGCACTGAAACTAATGTCTGTTATATGTAATGAAAGCTAACTATGAACTAAACAGTAAAACTAATTATACATACAACACTAAATATGTCATGTTTTGTTTTCATTCCATGTATTTCATAATTAGATAGATAAAAAATCTACTCACTAAGTGGCAGCAGGAAAAACAGACAAAAAAGTTTACATATGCAAGCTTTCGGAGCCAGTGGCTCCTTCCTCCAGCAGAAGGGCTGTAGGGGAAGGAATAGGGGGTGGAGGGAAAGGAACTACACAGTTTTAGGAAAAGGGGTAGAGTTTGGTAAAGTTATCCAGAACCCCTGGTCATGAGAGACTTACCAGACATGATGAGAAGGAAATACTCCCATCCAGTGAGTCTCCCCTGACTAGAGGTTCTGGCTGACTTTTGCAAACTCTACCCCTTATCCTAAACTTCTATCCAGTTACATTATATTGTCAAAAATTTATTATTTTCATTGTTATATTGTTTCATGTATTTCTTCACTTAGGCTCTATATTACTTAAGGTGTAGTACTTTTTTAAGCATTCACTGGGATGGTGTCCTGATTTCCTGGAACATGTTTTGCAGTAGTAAACAGTTTTCCTTCCACCACCTTTCACCTCCCTGTTACTACACACAGCACAATCTTTGCTGTTAATCTTTCCATTGGAGTAAATGAAGTGTGGCCGCTTTGATAGTCTCTCCTGATCATAGAAAATAGATAGGCTTCCCCTCTTTCTTCCATTTGTGTTACTTACATTTCCAACCAGAGCTTTCAGAACTGCTGCTCTGTATCTCTTGTGGCTCAACTTTGGATTCTGGTTGTAAGTGGCATCCAGACTGTACAGTAAGAAACTATTGACTACTGCTACCTCCAAATGCCATAAAAATGTCTTGCATCACTATTTTGATTTCCTGATGAAGCTGTAGGACATACAATACTGGTTGGATATATTTACTCTATCCATGCTTTTATTGCAGTCACAAATGACTTTGGGCTTTAACAACTGCTCCTCTCTGTTGCTTTTGGCCATTCTTGTCATTGGCATAGTTTAGGAGGCTAAATCAGTAAGGTGAAAACTCTAGGTAGAATTAGTGACTTACCATGTAGAATTTCAGCCAGTGATACTTGAAGATCCTTCTTGAATGATGTTCATACTCTTAACAATACCCATGCTTACCTCTCTCTCCATAACTCCCCCATGGCACATGAGAGTGACTTTAAGTGTTCTGCGCCACCTCTAGACCAACCTATTGCTCTGGGGATGGATGCTGTCTGGTGGTTGCGCTTAGTACCGCATCGGTTGCATAGAGCGCCAGTTCAAATTTTGTCCCTGGTCATTTGTTTTCAGTGAGACAAACTGGGCATTCAGTTACCAGTAAATGCACCCATTTGTTGTGCTGTGATCTCCTTCAGAGGTATCACTTTGACCCAATGGGACACTCTATCGATTACTGACAAGTATTTACATGGTCCAGTCTCATTAATGTGACCACTACCTGTAATAACTACTCACAGCTGGCAGGTGGCAGCACTAACAATGGAGGGTACATAAAGCATTTGAAGCAGGGGGTGGTGGGAGGGGATGTGGAAAAAAAGTACAGTTGTTATCTTCATGTGGAAACAGAGATATTTAGCTAATGTTCAAAAGAGCCTGATCATTGGCTTTCTGGTCAAGGATGGAAGCATTTCTGAAATGCCTCAGTTTGTAAACTGGTCACATGCTGCTATGGTTAAAGAATACCATGCATGGCAAAATGATGCACCCAAAATTGGCACTGAAGCAACTGTGGTGTACCATGGGCCATAGATGAAAAAATGAAATGATCTTGTGGCATTGTTGGACGGGAGGTCCCATTCAGGTTCAGCCGCCAAGTGCAAGTCTTATTTCAGTCAGCACCACATTGGATGTCTTGCGGCTGATGATGAGGATGAAATGATGATGAGGACAACACAACACCCAGTCCACAAGTGGATTAAACCTCTGACTGGGGTGGGCCACAGATGTCATGAGTGGATGACAGCTGTGGTGATGTGTACATATAAATAGACATACAGTGTTGAGCAACTCACTACCCAGGGGCTACCAGCAGTTGTCTCCACAATGATTGTTCAGTGGACATTGCTGCATATGGGTGTTTACAAAATGTGTATGTTTCATGAATCCATGCTGTCTGCCATTTTCATATTTATGGCAAGAGTAGTTCAGATCTCATATATAAAACACCCTAAGCAGATCACCATGACTCTTAAAAATTCCAAAAAAAATGATTTTGTGATTCACAGAATATTTTTAATTCACTAAATGTAGAACAGATATCAATGCACTGCAGAACTCTGTCTGAAGCACTATAGATTGGTCATCACTGGATCACTGTTTAAAGTCTCATTGTAATTTCTTTATAATAATAATAATAATAATTATTATTATTATTATTATTATTATTTCATTCACTTTGAATACCTAAATCTTAAAAATACAAAGTTTATTAAATAAATGATAATTAACACATATCTCATTTCCAATTTTTATGGAAATTGCATGTGAATTGAGGGGAAATGCAATATTAGATAGCTCCTCTTTACAAAGAGAGTTAGCAGCACTTGTTATGTGTGTGTTCACAGACATTGCAGTATGTACATTACTTTTAGTTGATGACACTTCCTGAAATTGAGATCCCATACCACTGGTTCAATGCTTACAGTGGCAAAATTATCTGTGCAGTGGGCCACAGCTCCTTGGGGACAAAAGATTTCACAGAATTTCACAGTGGTTGGAAGGGATATGGCATCTTTACAACAATACAATTGCCATGTGGTCCCCTTATCAGCCCTTGTCTTACAGCTCCTGGAAATGGTTCATCATTCCATTCTGCCTATTTAACACAAATTTAAATTTGATTTATGAAGGTATTCAATGTGTGTCTCTGGTGAGATATCATTTTCTTTAAGTTTATCACATGTTTCTCCTTGTACTCTCTTTTTATGTGCAATTTATTATGTTTCCTTCTGGTGCTGTCAATAATTTTTCAGATTTTTCAGATATTTATCATCCCAGTCTGCCTTTTTAACATAAGATTAAATTTGATTTATAGAGGTATTCAGTCTGTGTCTCTAGTGTGATATCACATTCTTTAAGTTTATCATATGTTGCTGCTTGTAATCTCATGTAATTTATTATGTTTCCTTCTTGTTCTGTCAATAATTTTTCAGATTTTATGTGAAATAGAAAACTATAAAGCCATGGAACTAGTTGTCACTGGCACCTGTGCGGCTTTACCAGAACCAAAAGAAGTGCTTAATTTCATTACTACTGTCAGAACTGTTGACAGCAAAACAATTGAAATTTCAAACACGTGAGTATATTGATTTTTGACAGATTTGTGACTGTGGTAGATTAAAATTTTGTAACTTGTGTAGATATCTAACCAACTTAAAAATAATATTTCATATATTTCAGTTATACAGGATCTTTCAGAAATGATGGTCAATAATTCACACTTGGAAAGTACAGGCCAAAAGTAGTTAAAAAGCATGGGGATGCAAATCAACCATTGACGAGGGATCACATTAATTCAACTGTAAACACGCTTGCATACCACAGTGTATCTCAAGGTTTGGGATCAACTACCTGTTTGTCTACACATGCACAACTATTTCCCTTTCCCCCTCAATGCCCTTTGCCATACCAGCCTCACAATCAGTTTTGAATGTGAAGGCACCATGGATGGAGATTACACCAATGAAGAGTAAACTGGCACACACTTCATGTATGGTAAAGCGAATGGAAGTGCCCTTGAGGCTCCATGATTGTATGAAGAAGATTCTCCTCTCTGCAGGTAGCCTGTCAGGTGTACATTTAACTGATTACATCAGTGCCTTAAAGAAGTCAGGAGTTTTGCACACCATATACAAGAAGTTTGACCCAGATCCATAACACCTGATGTTGAGGAAAGGGTGTTACGCATTGTACATGAACGTCTGAGTACTTCAACAAGAAGGATTGCTACCCAAGAGTGTGCCCTGAGTCATAGCAGTGTGTAGCAGATTTTACACTGTAAACTACTCTATCCATATCATCTCCAGTGAGTGCAAGCCCTCAACAAAGCCGACTTCCCTCCCTCCTAGAGACAATTTCTGCTAAAGGGTCCAACAACAGTGTGCCCTGAATCCCCTTTTTGTAAGCAATATTCTGTTCACACATGAGGCTTTATTTACCCATGACAGTATTCTTAACTACCAGAACTGTCATGTTTGTGCTGAAGGCAACACTAATGCTACACATGTATCATGACATCAGTGGCATTATTCGTTGGACGTCTGGGCAAGATTTTTTGGAGACCACATAATTAGACCACACTTCCTACCACCAAGACTAACCGGACAGCAGTACATGTGGTTTCTGCAGACTGTACTTCCAGATGTACATGATGATGTCCCACTGAACCAATACCTGAACATGTGGGTCATGCATGAAGGTGCTCCAGTACATTTTCATTTACTAGTGTGCCGGCATCCAAATTGGACATATGATCAACAATGGGTAGGTTGAGGAGGACCTGTACCAGGGCCTCCAAGATCTTCAGATTTAAATCCAATGTGTGTCTGGGGTCATGTCAAAAGCCTGGTCTATGCTACTGAGATCAACTCTCTCAAGGAATTACACTTGTGGATTGAAGCAGCCTTCCAGCATTTATCGGATTCCTTTAGACTGCCTGAGAGGATTAACAACTCATTTCAGAGATGAGTACAGTGTTGCATTCAGACACATGGACAACATTTTGAACACCTACTTAAATGTTTATAGATGCCATTGGTTCCTAGACACTGGTGAACTGCAACAGAAAATGTGTTGTATATCAGGAAAGGGAGCACTTTTTGTATTATCGCAAAATATGGGAAAGAGGGTCACAGAAATGATAACAGGATTTGGGCTGGAAATCATTAAAAGAAAGCCATTTTTTGTTGCGACAGAATCTTCTCGTGAAAATATTTTGTTGATGCTGACCTACACAGGGAGGAATGATCACCATGATAAAATAAGGGAAATAAGAGCTTGTATGGAAAGATTTAGGTGTTCATTCTTTCCACACACTACACAAGATTGGAATAATAGAGAATTCTGAAGGTGGTTCAATGAACCCTCTGCCAGGCACTTAAATGTGATTTGCAGAGTATCCATGTAGATGTAGAACAATGGTTGATTTGTGGACCCATATTTATTGGACCTTATTCGCTACTTTTGGCCTATACTTTCCATGTGTGAATTATTGACCATCACTTCTTAAACACCCTGTATAATTTAGTTTTCATGTGTACCATGACCCATATGATGAAGAAAAATTATTTTAGACCCTTGAAAATAATTCTTCCATCTGGAGGAAGATGTAGAGAGGGAACAAGACAATTTTAAAAAAGTAAACCACACAGATAAAAGTTTCTAAACCTAGAATCAAGAAAGGCAAAAGATCAAGAACTATAGTCAGGTGTAAGTAATTACTTATGTACTTCTTATGTATGAAAAACACATAAATTTAGATAAATGCCTAATGTGGGAACCAAAGAGAAAAGAATATAGTGAATTATTGTTATTGTCGGACTTTATTATCATACAAATAGTACAGGAATGAAATAGGCAACTTACCAAAAATCAAAAGTTCTGAGACATCAGCAGGCACACACAAAAAAGCAAAAAAGTTGATAGGTTTCTGAGTAATTGCCTTGTCTAGCTAGAGTACAAATACACACAGAAAATACATGTGCACATACACATGCACACATACAAATGCGTATCCTCCTACATCGTGCCAGCTGGATGCACAATGCCAGTGCTGCAGCTTGGGGGGGGGGGGGGGGGTGTCACATGGCAAGGGGTTCTGAGTGTAGATGGCATTGGAATGGATTAGGATTTGTGCAGCTCCCTATGCCACCCCTACATCCAACCCATCACCACAAGAACACACACCTATGGAAGACCCAGGTCCAACACCTCTCCATCCACTCACCCAGCACTTCCTACTCCAGTCATGTCACAGTCTTCTCCTACCCCATTAGAGGCATAGTCCACTTGCCAAACTGCAGCACTGGCATTATATGTCCTGCCAGTGCCACATAGGGGCATAGGCCTAGGCATGGACATGTGTGCATATGTATGTGTGTGTGTGTGTGTGTGTGTGTGTGTGTGTGTGTGTGTGTGTTTGTACTCTAGCTTGAGAAAGGAGTTACCCCAAAATCTAGCAAGTTCTCTTTCTTTTTTGTGAGTGCCTGTCAAATGCTCCATGCTGCTGCTTTTGGTGAATTGTCTCCTTTACTCCTGTAGTATATACATTTTACCAGACCTTTCCTATTATATTTATTTTTTTATACTTACCTTTCAAAACTTTATTATAACCACATGAATTTACCATCCTTTGAAATTTGTATTTATGTGTAATACTGTGTTAGAAAGCATTAACACATTGAAACTCACCTTTTTGTGTGGTGGCTTTTGTGCAAGAACAATACAGATATCCATACCGCAGTTGCAACCAACCCTTAGGAGTACCTATTATGGTACTAATATATGGTTGTATAAAATGCATATTTGAACCATCAGCTGTTTTTATTTTAAACCCAAATTATATCGGTTTTGGTCTTGGACCATCTTCATGGATGAAGGGTTAAGATGGTTTAAGCCACCATATTGCATTAGTCATTATTTAAAATGTGTAGTGCATGCCATGAATTTAAATATATGAGACAGGGCTTTAAAAGCAAACATCCAAATTTTAAATGTATATAGAACAGTACTGATCTGTATGAATTAATGATGATGGAATTCTCTTGGTTAAGATATTGCAGAAGGAAGATAGTCCCCCATTTTAATTTCCATGATGGAACTATTCAGGAGGATCCTGTCTTTGGAGAAAGAAATCTCATTGTATAGTGGAGATGGTGAGTTGCAGAGAGGCACAACAAAAAGACTGTCAGAAAATGAGCTTTTGGCCAACATCACCTTTGGCAGAGATAGAACATATACAAACACACTCACACAAATGCAACTCACACACACATGACTGTGGACTCTGGCTGCTGAGGCTACACTGTGAACAGCAGTGCTTGATGGGAGATGTGATCAGGTGGTGATGGTAAGGAGGAGGCTGGGGTGGAGAGGGGAAGAGATAGCACTGTAGGGATGGGGAAAGTAAAGTGCTTTCTGGAGCATACTTGGAAGATGTGGAGAAAGGGTAGGCCTTCTATGTGCAGTTGGGAGGCTAGACAGAGGGCAGGGGAGGGTTAGCAGAAAAGCTGAGAGGTAAAAAGACTTTGGGTGCACTGGTGGAATGTTCTGGAACCTTTCCACCAACATCAGCTTTTCTGAACTGCACAGCTGGGAACACTCACTGCAATGTACCCTAGATTCCTGTAACCCTCTTGGCCTCAATCATTGTTAGTCTTTGTCGTTACTCTCAGGTGCCTTCCCTGTATCCATTCTGCATTACACAGTCCTATTCCACCAATGCCTTTTATCCTCTCTCCTTTTCCACTAATCCTTTCCCGCCCTCTGTCTAACCTCCCGACTGAACCCAGCTGCCCTACCCTCTGTCCACCTCTTTCCTGTATGCTCCCACAAGCAGCACTTTATGGTAACCCACCCCTACCCTGCTATCCATTCCCACCCCAGTCTTCTCCTTACCCCCACCACCTGGTTGAATCTTCCATCATGTGCTGACAAACACAATGTAGCCTCAGTACCCAGAGATTGCAGTGGTGTGTGTGAGTTACATATGCATGAGCGCATGTGTATGTTCTATCTCTGAGAAAGGCCTTTCCAGATACATGGTACACACGGAGAGTGTACCCCCCTGAGGGTTGCTCATATTAAAACTCAGAGAATATCATCAAATATTCATATCATGAATCAAATAGATAATCAAAGGCAGTATAAATCCAGAGGACTGAAGTGTGTGTAAATATATGTGTGAATTTAGTATCGATGTACAATGGTGTTGAAGCAGACACTATGCTATCTGGGGCCCTTGTGCTTGCCAGACATATGGTACCCACAGAGAGTGTACCCCTCTGAGGGTTGATTATATTAAACCTCTAGCTCTGCAAATTCTCTAACTCCTGCTCAACCACCTTCCTCTTACAAATAGTTACTCCATATGGCTTAATGAAAAATGGTTCATGTGGTCTTAGCTTTAACTTTCACATATAATCTTTCTCTCTGCCTGGCTTGTCACTGGAAATGCTATGATATTCCCACAGGAATCCCTCCAAGTCACTTTTTTCATCTCTACTGAAACTGTCTGCGAAGTTAAGTTTGTCCAGTACTAAATGAGAAAAGTCTTCACTAACCACCTGGTTATGAAAATACTCATTATCTTCATCTAAATAATTTCTGTCATCAAATACTTCCACTCCTCTTAAATTATTGCTACAATTCTCATCAATCATTATGTATAACATGTGTTCATTTAGGTGAGTTACTACCACACATCCTTGTTCAAATACAACATTACTGATAGTAAATGAAATTAATGCTTGCCCACTGATTAATTTACTGTTTACCAGTGGCTCCTTTCATTTTAACACCAGTGACTGGAAATTCAGTATATTGTTCAGTGTCCTGCCAAAAGCTCATTTTCTGACAGTCTTTTTGTTGTGCCTCTCTGCAACTCACCATCTCCACTATACAATGAGATTTCTTTCTCCAAAGACAGGGTCCTCCTGAATAGTTCCAGCAAGGAAATTAAAATGGGGGACTATCTTACTTCTGCAATATCTTAACCATCTCTATCTCTTTAATTTACCAGACACAAGACTTACTGAGCGACCATTGTCCAATAGACAAACTCCCTTCCAGCTACCTACAGATATGTCAATGTAGGGCCTACCAAGTATTTCATGCTTATTATTTCCATCCTCTTCTGACAATAAATCATCTTCAATATCCCTACGATTTAAATCAGCATTTACTTGAACCTCATTTCCTAACTTAGGTTGTAAAATACTTAAAGGTAGCTTACAACTAGAGAGTGATCATCTTTTCCTACAGACTCCTCACTCTCTCCCAACACTTTCAATATCTTATCACTAACTAGCTTATCTTGATCCTCCTTACTGTAACAGTCATGTAATATCTCGCTGACTTCGATGGGTATCAACTCATTTTCAAGCAGCTGTTTTTCTGACTCCAAATCATCATGTCCTGTCATTCCATTACTCATATCTTTGTCTAGTACTTCCACATACACCATATCACTTAATTCATCATAAAATACATCAGTGTCAGCGCCAATAGCCTCAAAATACTCATTTGCAACATCAACTGCACCTACATGAATCTTAACTTTAACTACACGTTTCCACATCACAATCACTATCAAAGGTACCAGAAATTGTGTCAACAGGCACATAAAAATAATTCAACCTAGGTATATGGTCCTTGCTTTCCTCCATGTCTTTTTCATACAGAACTGAAAATTCATCATCACAAAATAAGCTAACTAAACCATACTCATCAGCATCATCATAAATATTACTATTACTACAAACACACAACTCTCATCATATAAGTTCGTCAACTCACCTGTACCAAGATTAAATTTATTTTCAACTTTACTAGTATCTTCACCCATTTCTGTCAGCATGAAGTCCCAAAATGCCTTATCATAATCAACTGTTGACTAATCATAAAATCTGTGGTAAGTCCACAACTGCTGTTTTGATGAAATCACAAAAACCTCCAGAAAGCATTCCTTTTTGATATCCTTTTTAAAACATTTAAGAACAACAACAAAAATTGTTGATGGAACAAAACAAGAACAGGGCTATGTGCCAACGTCAATAACATAAAAACTGGGCTACGTCTACCAATTATATCTGTAAATAAAGGGATGTTGGAAGGATAATAATAATAATAATTTCATTATTATAAAAATCTGGAAACTGTTGTTTACAGTTTTGCTACAATAACTATATTATTATGAAAAGTTAGTTAGGTCTATAGAAGTGCTGTGCTAGCAAACAAACTAGTTAAACAACAAAGACAAAATCAAGCACGTGACTGTTTCTTACAAGTTTTATTTCAAAATAAATGCCTTTTACAAAAATTAAAAAGTTACATTTTGTATTAATTTACCATTATTTTATAAACAAAATATTACATTGTTACAGTCTATAAACAGCTGCTGTGTTTACTGAGACAAATTTGGTAAAACAGTTCGTTTTCTTGTTTGAAATAAGATATCATCTTTTAAGTCCTCCTGCTTCTGAGTTTTCAATCTGGCTGTTAGTTCAATCTGGGGTAGATCTAAGCCTCTTATGGTTTCCATCTTCACACCTTTTTTGAATAAATTCATTTGCATCCATGTTTCAACTTCATTGAATGATTTTTGTAAACACTTTTCCTGGGTTGGTTTTGGAAACTTTGAGCCAAACAACCTCGGAAATTTCTAAATTTTTGTGATGAGTTGTCCTTCAGCTACTTTGGAGAAGTCATAAAAATCATCATCATTCATAATAGTGGTTAGAAAAGGAGTTTTGCTATTGGCACTACACAAAACTCTCAGAAGATACAAAGGAACTTCACATTTTTCTACTCTTTTTCTTCTTTTAATTAGAGCAAAGTTTTGGTCACTGGTTAAGTATGAGTGTCCAGAGACATACTTGTGGTGAACTTCATCAAAGAAATCATTAGAACCAAGTATATCCATAGAAACAATAGCATTTGATTTTTGTTTTGGCCACAGCTATTGTCAGCTAATTTTACTTTTAATCCCCCTTAACACACAGCTTGCTATTTTGTTGCCTCCCTGCCACTCATGCCCTCATGCCAAAGAAAGGTAAAACCTTTATTATTATCTGCCATATGCAGTCCCAAATTGTAACAAGAAAGTTGACGTAAATAATACATTTGGTAGTGTGACAATGTTGGCAAGGAGAAAACCTGTTGTAAATCTATGAATACTGTGCATGTATCACTTGTAGGAGTGCTAGAATATACATGATCATGCTTCATCTCTTCTCTAACTTTTACAGCTCATCTGTGATTAAATTCTAGTGAAGTACAATGTATAGCTCTATTGGTTGAGTCATTCAACATTTTACTTTTAAGCAGATCACATGTGTTTCAGGTATCTTTCCTTGGGCAGTGAAATCTCAGTTTGGGAAAGTATTCTTTCAATGCTTTTTTGTAGTGCAAATATCTAGTGTTTGTGTTTGGATAAAGTGTAACAAAAGCCTCATACATTCTGCTGTAATTTAAATCTTGGTTTAAACTTAGAAGGGAGCTTTTAGCCCATGTGTAATGGTTTTCATCCTTGGGGAAACTTTTGATGTGTTCAACAATGCGTTTTACATCAGCAGCTGTATATTTACTTTCTTTGTTTTTATTTCCTCTACATTCAATGTAGGAAACATCACCACCCTTTTTTGTTTTTACCAAGGTTTCCACTCTTTGCTTGGTAATTCTGTGTATTTCCAGTTTTTTTTTTTTTTTTTTACTTGAAAATGTCCACCTTTGTCATCAGGAACTGTATAAAAGCATTAGCCTGTCTGCGACTCTCCTTGGGATCTTTGTAAGAACCATGATGGCTTCTTCTAATATTGCATACACTTATGTTTCCCATGAAATAAGAGTTTTGCTTAACATTATCACTTAGTTTGTAGAACTGATCGAATATGTTTCATTTGTTTTCGAATGCAATGTCTCTACATTGATAGCAGCACCAGCATGAAACCTACAACAAGCAAACACGGGTATTACAGACATTAAATAATTTGTGACTGCCACGAATAACCTATTTGTTTGCTACTCTGCACAGTTAGTAGCTCTACTACAGTCCAGGAACCAAGTCAAACATAACCTAACATGGTCTACATAGTCTAAACCTAGGTCAGCTTAAAATGCCACAGAAAAATCATAAGCAAGTGAAGTTATTCAAAAATAACTTAGCCCTAAGGCATTAAAGTTACACACTTACCTCATCAGGTGGAGGTTGTTTTTAAGGTACAGTAACTTTCTTATTGTTTTCATATGGTTTTCCCTTGGCTCTTAGCTTCTTATTTATTAGGAAAAAATCACCTTCACCCCTTTTCCAGTGTTTTCTTGTTTCATCCATCACATAAACCACAATAGTAAACACAACAGACAGGATTAATCCTTGCAACTTGAAAACAATTGAACCTCAAACTAAAAACAACAGCACGGGCACATAGCCTGGAATTTGTTTCAGAACAGGTGGCACTTAGTACCTGGTGCATTCTGGTGGCAATGTTTTAAACTACTTCCACACTGATCACTAGATAGCCCAGTTTTTACTGACAAAGGTTAGGCACATAGCCCATATTTTGACAATAAAATTAATTTTTTTTATTTTTGGCACTTAGACCAGATTTTATAATTAGTTGACAACTCTGTTTATCTGGTAATTATTGTATCTATTTTGGAGTCTAAGACCTTCCTCTCCTACCTCCAGCCTGATTTCTGTAACTGTTCTTCACCTCAAACTGACAGGTTCACAGTGAGGTACTTACCTGTTTTCCTGATTATTATTTTTATAAGATCTGTTATCATTTCTCCTTTGATTACCTCAACCCTGCTCATTTCTATTATTATTATTACTCTGGTTGTGATAGTTGTTACCAAAATTATTATTACTTCTATTACCATCATATCTCTTATTATTGTGCCTGTTTTTGTTATTCTGCTGGTGTTGTGATGACCCCCCATTCTGAAAACTGTTCTCCCAAACATGGTATAACTTATCTATGTACTTCATAATTTCCTCATTAGTGTCATCTGGTCCATAAACAAGACTCCACTGAACACGACCGGGTAAATGCCTTTTCAGCATGTTAATTTTGATTAATTTGTCAAGTGGTTTACCTAAGTGAGCTAAAGTCCTAAGCTGCTTTCCACAAAATTCTTGCATTCTCATTTCTCCCTTGCAAAACCTACTTTCATTCAAAAATCCTGATTTTATTCATGCCTGCTTACTTTCTGACCAAAATTTGTTTAAAAATAATTTTTCTAACTCTGAAAATGTCATTTCTGGGTTAGCCCAGAATAAAGCTTCTCCATCTAAATATCATTTAGCAAATTTCACTTTCATATGTTCTGTCATGCCCAGTGGAAAACTTCCCTTGCACTGGTACAAATAATTGGCTGGGTGTAGTTGAAAATCACCTGGAAAAATGTTCCTAATAACGTTTTTGCAATTGTTTTAAAAACATGTTATTACCACTATATATATATATTACTAAACATATTGCACTCTATATTTACAACTTTAGAGTTGTCTGTTTGAACATTATTAGATACTTTGTGCACTTTGCTGTTTACTGAAGAAATTTGTTCTGAAAGAAGTACAGAATTTAATTTTAGTTTCTTGTCAATCAAATTATTGTGTTTCAATATAAGTTTGTATGTTATACACCTCTGATTTTCATCTGTCGAGTTCAACAATGCAATGTTTTCTGTTCTTTTTCCTTGTTCGTCGATTATGTCACCACATTTGTTAATTAGCTGAAATACAGTAACAGCAAAGTTCTTCAAACAATCCACTTCAGGTTCTACATTGTCTACCCTTTAATTTACGCTGTTTATTTGTCTATTTGCCTTAGTAACATATTCCCTAATTGCTTCTAGTTTCTGGTCCACTTTTACAACAATATTGTCTATTTTTTGTCTGCTTTCCAAAATTGTTATCAAATAATTTAGAAAATTGATGTAATAAGATTTCTGATTGTTGAAATCCATGTTGTTGTTGTTGTGGTCTTCAGTCCTGAGACTGGTTTGATGCAGCTCTCCATGCTACCCTATCCTGTGCAAGTTTCTTCATCTCCCAGTACTTACTGCAACCTATATCCATCCAAATCTGCTTAGTGTATTCATCTCTGGGTCTCCCTCTACGATTTTTACCCTCCACACTGCCCTCCAATGCTAAATTTGTGATCCCTTGATGTCTCAGAACATGTCCTACTAACCGGTCCCTTCTTCTTGTCAAGTTGTGCCACAAACTCCTCTTCTCCCAAATTCTATTCAATACCTCCTCATTAGTTATGTGATCTACCCATCTAATCTTCAGCATTCTTCTGTAGCACCACATTTCAAAAGCTTCTATTCTCTTCCTGTCCAAACTATTTATCATCCATGTTTCACTTCCATACATGGCTACACTCCATACAAATACTTTCAGAAACGACTTCCTGACATTTAAATCTATACTCGATGTTAACAAATTTCTCTTCTTTAGAAATGCTTTCCTTGGCATTGCCAGTCTACATTTTATATCTTCTCTACTTCGACCATCATCAGTTATTTTGCTCCCCAAATAGTAAAACTCCTTTACTACTTTAAGTGTCTCATTTCCTAATCTAATTCCCTGAGCATCACCCGACTTAATTCGACTACATTCCATTAACCTTGTTTTGCTTTTGTTGACGTTCATCTTATATCCTCCTTTCAAGACAATGATCATTCTGTTCAACTGCTCTTCCAAGTCCTTTGCTGTCTCTGACAGAATTACAATGTCATCGGCGAACCTCAAAGTTTTTATTTCTGCTCCATGGATTTTAATACCTACTCTGAATTTTTCTTTTGTTTCCTTTACTGCTTGCTCAATATACAGATTGAATAACATTGGGGAGAGGCTACAACCCTGTCTCACTCCCTTCCCAACCACTGCTTCCCTTTCATGTCCCTCGACTCTTATAACTGCCATCTGCTTTCTATACAAATTGTAAATAGCCTTTCGCTCCCTGTATTTTACCCCTGTCACCTACAGAATTTGAAAGATTGTATTCCAGTCAACATTGTCAAAAGCTTTCTCTTAGTCTACAAATGCTAGCAACATCGGTTTGCCTTTCCTTAATCTTTCTTCGAAGATAAGTCGTAAGGTCAGTATTGCCTCACGTGTTCCAATATGTCTACGGAATCCAAACTGATCTTCCCTGATGTCAGCTTCTACCAGTTTTTCCATTTGTCTGTAAAGAATTCGTGTTAGTATTTTGCAGCTGTGACTTATTAAACTGATAGTTTGGTAATTTTCACATCTGTCAAAACCTGCTTTCTTTGGGATTGGAATTATTATATTCTTCTTGAAGTCTGAGGGTACTTCACCTGTCTCATACATCTTGCCCACCAGATGGTAGAGTTTTGTCAGGACTGGCTCTCCCAAGGCCGTCAGTAGTTCTAATGGAATGTTGTCTACTCCCGGGGCCTTGTTTCATCTCAGGTCTTTCAGTGTTCTGTCAAACTCTTCATGCAGTATCGTATCTCCCATTTCATCTTCATATACACTCTCTTCCATTTCTATAATATTGTCCTCAAGTACATCGCCCTTGTATAGACCCTCTATATACTCCTTCCATCTTTCTGCTTTCCCTTCTTTGCTTAGAACTGGGTTTCCATCTGAGCTCTTTATATTCATACAAGTGGTTCTCTTTTCTCCAAATGTCTCTTTAATTTTCCTGTAGGCAGTATCTATCTTACGCCTAGTGAGATAAGCCTCTACATCCTTACGTTTGTCCTCTAGCCATGCCTGCTTAGCCATTTTGCATTTCCTGTCGATCTCATTTTTGAGACGTTTGTATTCCTTTTTGCCTGCTTCATTTACTGCATTTTTATATTTTCTCCTTTCATCAGTTAAATTCAATATTTCTTCTGTTACCCAAGGATTTCTACTAGCCCTTGTCTTTTTAACCTACTTGATCCTCTGCTGCCTTCACTACTTCATCCCTCAGAGCTACCCATTCTTCTTCTACTGTACTTCTTTCCCCCTATTACTGTCAACTGTTCCCTTATGCTCTCCCTGAAATGCTGTACAACCTCTGGTTTAGTCAGTTTATCCAGGTCCCATCTCCTTAAATTCCCACCTTTTTGCAGTTTCTTCAATTTTAATCTGCAGTTCATAACCAATAGATTGTGGTCAGAGTCCACATCTGCCCCTGGAAATGTCTTACAATTTCAAACCTGGTTCCTAAATCTCTGTCTTACCATTATATAATCTATCTGATACCTTTTAGTATCTCCGGGATTCTTCCATGTATACAACGTTCTTTTATGATTCTTGAACCAAGTGTTAGCTATGATTAAGTTATGCTCTGTGCAAAATTCTACCAGGCAGCTTCCTTTTCATTTCTTAGCCCCAATCCATATTCACCTACTATGTTTCCTTCTCTCCCTTTTCCTACACTCGAATTCCATTCACCCATGACTATTAAACTGAAATCCATGGAAAGGTGAAACTAACCCACTTGTGTTCTCGTGGCTTAGAGTGTTTAGATTTGGCATCGATGCATGCAGCTGCCAACTTGATCTTGTTGTGATTCCATCTTGATCACATATAGGAAATATATTCCTTCTACTCACTTTCACTTTTCTTTTGCACCACTTGACAAGATAATAAACAAAAAACAAAAAAACTTCAGAAACATATCTTTCCTATAATATTTTCAAAAGTATGTCACACACAATTATTTTTGCTTGACTTAAACATGCAATTTATAATAATAATAATAATAATAATAAATAATAATATATAATTAATAAGATAGTTTTTTAATGTGTAATCAATATGTGATTAGTCAGGAGGAAAGCTAATAAATGAAAAATAAAATTAATTTAAATATCTCCTTCGCATACACAAATCACTTTCTCAATCTTTTTTACCTTTTTTGTTGTTTGAACTGAAGATCAGTAGACTCTTAACGTGCTGGAAAAACATTTACTTTGCAATCTTAAAATCTCAGGGGAATGGAAAATTGTCTTCTCACCTTGAGAGAAAATTCAGATCAGTTCTACATTAATTTTGTGGGTATCACTTTGACAACATAAGAAAAAATGTAGGAAAGCAAAATCTCTAAAATTTTATAAATTTGGGATTGATAACTGTTACTATGAAATGAAGGTGCAAATGCCAAATTAAGTAATTATTATTTCATAAAGTAAGTTTTTTATACAGGCATCTGACTCTTGAACACTAATCTCACAGTATTAAACAAAATAAAGAATTATGCCGTATTTCAGTGAAACACATAGACATTACAGTAATCTCAGCTCGATTCTGGAGCAAAAGAAAAATATTCATAGTAAAGTCATTTCGGTAATCACAATAACCAATAATAATGAAACAAATAAACAAATTCCTAACAGGAATACAATTTCAGTTCATGTTTAAACAAAATGGAAGAATATAGGAGTCTGATAGTGTAAGATGCTGTCGGAAAGGCGCACGACTAAAGAGAGAGAAAGAAAAGACGAGCACATAGTCCTATATAGGACAAAATACAGCTGAGACTGCTACAATGTTCGCATAATCCTGGGCGTACATATTCGTTGACTTGCAGCATAGTTAATTGGCACAAAGATTAAATTATATCTTTAACTTTTGATATTTCGATAGGAAAGGAAACTAGTACATTATTACATCGCGGACTGAACACAATATTACAAATTTCACTCACAATCCATGCTACTGGCTGTTCGTGTTGGCCCATTGACTCACACACCCGCTTCTTCCATACAGGTCCTTGTTTCAATTCATGTCCTGATACTGGTGTATTGCACAGTATATTGTGTACAATTATTTCACCTGAAACTTAATAACCATTAGCATATGATGCAGTTTCATACACATCCCAGCTCCTCCACCATGTTATAATATGACGTGGTGAAAAAATGATTTTTGTGTGGTGGAGTTTGGGATGTGTATCATTGCTTAACACAAGAAAACAGAATACCACATCATATTATGGATATCCTCCACCAAATAAATAATATGTATCTCTTGTAATCCAGAGTGCTGCTACTTAATGCTGCCATAGGTTCATCTTGATGTTCCTGCATCACCACTCAGGTATCATGCTATGGAAGAAATAAGCTCCAGGAGTTTGTGTTCACAAAGAGTTTTGTTTTGCACGCTAAATGTTCAGCGGCAAACTACATGTGAAATTGACTTGACACTATCTCATGACTGACGTCAAACTGAACTCCAACTGACATATGGCAGCTTACAAATCACCTCTACTGACATGATTTTAAACAGTTACTGACATTGTTACATATGAAATTTTTAGGTTTAACAATTACATCTTTTACATACATCTTCCCAAATTATATAGAAATTTACATGAAATAAAAATGAAAAATTTCCTACAAAGACAGGAAAGAATCTGTATCTATTAAGACTATAAATTACATGTTTTATCATTACAACAACATATTTTGTTAATTTGCATATATCATTTTACTTACTTAAAAGATTACCATCCTATCATTTTCAGGTGAACAGAGGGATTACTTTTATTGAATGAAAGGGCGAGATTCAATTAATTAAATTTTGTACAAGTGAAACTTTACATCTCTATATAGTTGTAATTACAATTCCATTAACTAACACCAATTAACACATTAGTATGCTTAATTCTGACTGAAGAATTATCATGTCATACTTCTGTTTGGATAAAATTTGTTTTTTAATTTGAAAATATAAAAATAGTTGTCTTTCAATGACTAGAAATATCGGAACTCTAATTGTTGATTACACCATAATTACAATAGCAATTTTATTCCTACCATGTGCCTGAAATATGTATAATGTACAAATTGTGATGGTACATCAGCTTTTAACCCAACATGTTTCCTTCATTCTGCATATTGGTGAGGCCCGATGTAAAGAATGTCAAAACAATAGCTTAAATTAATGCAAATTATTAACTTGGTGCAAAAGAAAATTTTCAGTGTATTTGAATCCAGATAAACAGAAAAGACAAAATCAAAGCACCGTACTGATATTACACATATGCCCTCTATGGGAGAGTAGGGAAGAGACTGGTAAAAGATATAGGATCCCAAAGAGTTGTGGTATTACAGATCTGTGCAGAAATCTATGTACAAAAGTTAATACATAATTTATCATATACAAAAAAGTTATTCTGTCTTTGTTTCGAGATTGAGTGGGGCATCTATGGTAATATGCATAGTTGTATGTTAGTCTTTGGCTGTGGACAGAATGTGCACCATGTATGAGCTTTCTGTTGGAAAAAGTGATTTTTATTGAAAACACATTCAAAATGTTATATGAAGTAATTAATTTAAGATAGTGATTAGTATGAAATCTGTATTTGCTCACAAGAAGCCACTCTTTAGTGATGTGCAGGAAGCTGATACATAAAATTCATTGTTTGCTATGTGATGAAAATGTGAATAAGTATCTGGCAACCATTGACAAATAGAGCACTATCATTCATCCTTGATGCTATCACCTTTGACTCTTCTCTGAGCCTTTTTCATTAAACTTTTTGGTAACAAATTGCTTGTAGATGATTACCATCCTCTATCATATTTTAGCCAACAACTGCTTATCTCTGTCTGCTGAACAGGTACAATGTAGTAGTCAGACAATAACTTTTTATTTTCTAAAGCTTGAATACCAATCAACTGAAAAACATAAGTCAATGCAAAGAATACTAATAAAAATCAAAGAGCAGAGCAGATTGTCTGTGCATTCGTCACCGCAGAATAATGCTGTGTTTCATTGTGCATTCACAGATGTTCTTCTGGTGCTGCCAAACAGCCCCCCCCCCTCCGCCATTGGTAGAGTGGGGCAACAGGAATGTAGGAGTATTTATATTTCACCTGACGTACAGCTCTTGTTCTAATGTTTTGATGACCAAGAGTGTGAGTGTGAGAACTGTATGTGCAAACTTTCCGCTTCTTTTTTACGAGTTGACTTATTTGGTGCGTACAGCCAATCTTCACTGGATAGCCAGATTCTGGAATCTCTGTAAACTTCTCCAAAGAATGATGCTAGTTACAGGAACCTTAAAGACTCTGTCATGACTTGCGAAATAATTCGGTACTTGAAGAATACTTTTCAATAACTATTGGTATATTTGAGCTTCATAAGAACAAAATCCACACTTCACACAGAAACATTTAACTTCTCATAAGTAACTTGTATTGTCTCACATTAGAAACAGATTTAAGTCCATTTAGAAAAGAGTTGGCTTAACAACCATGTCTTTACTACAATCACAACGTAAAATATATGTAAAATATATCTTGCCTCCAGCAAGCCCAAGATAAGAGTTTTTTTTTTTTTTCCAATTCAGAATCTCAATAGTTTTTGGCACTAACAATAGTCACAATTACAAACAGGACAGAATAACACAGAAGTTCCTTGGTTTTTCTGTGTGCTTTCACTACAATTTCCCCGGATCACCCAACAAGTACTTGTCGGTGCTGTTCAACCAACATGTCGACCTTTTGCTCATGACTGATTTCACACCTGCACACACAGACAGGTGACACACAGTAGGTAGGGTTCCTTTCTCCCACTCATATCAAAAATATCATGTGTTCGAGATGATGGAAGGCCAAGTGGTTCTAGAATTTATGTGGAAATTCTCGAAACACTACATCGTGTGTACTGAAGGCATTGTTTGAATCCCTTCAGCCTCTGGTGCTGGCAGTGACAGTGCTACTTCCTCTTGTGGCGCCAAGACAGGGTCATCTGTGTTAAGTAGTGTGGAAGATGACACGTTGTGTTCAGCATGTATACCCTCTTTGGTTGGTAAAATATGTGCAGGTTTGCCACTTTCCATCAATACATCTCTGGAGATGGGTACTTGCCCTTCACTATATTCGCTCTTCCCGTTACCCACCAGGCCTCAACCTCCTCTAATTTCGAGTTGCCGTCACTCATACCTCACCTGTCATTCAACAACATCTTTGCCTCTGTATTTCCACCTCGACTGACATCTTTGCCCAACCTCTTTGCATTTACATATGTCTGCCTCTGTGTGTGTATGTGCAAATGGATCTGTGTGTGTGTGCGAGTGTATACCTGTCCTTTTTTCCCCCTAAGGTAAGTCTTTCCACTCCCAGGTCTGGAATGACTCCTTACCCTCTCCCTTAAAACCCACATCCTTTCATCTTTCCCTCTCCTTCCCTCTTTCCTGATGTACCCTTATAAGTGGATAAAACTTTTCTAAAATGTTTTTATACCAAAGTATGCTAGTGCACAAAATTACATGAAAGTATGAAAGTCAAAGATACAGTAGTTCTAATCCACTTATGAACTACAGATAGGACAGGAGAAGAGTTTGTCAGTCTCGGGAAACATGAAAATTGAGACAGACAGCTGTAGTAAGCATTACTGCCACGTAATGAATCCAACACAGTACGTTGAACCCTCTACTCACTAATTGCACACTAAATTAGTACCAGATATTACATCACTGCTGAGATTTTGAATCACCAAGAAATTGCACTCCAACAACAGTCCTGCCAATTCCATAGTTAATAGTACCTCTCATGTCACACTCGGTGGTAGGTTACTCATAGCAGCAACAGTTTTTATTCTGGAAACATACATCACCCCTTTACCTTCTGTGTTCTTACTAGGTTCAAAAAATGCCTGGGACATGCAATTCAAATCACTACCACTGTCCATTAAACACTTAACCTATATACTTTGTACACTTGCTGTTATTACAGGTTGACACACTTGCTTTTTACTTACCATGTGATCTTCTTCATGCAACAAATCCTCATTAATTCTTTCTTTACTTAACACATTGCCCTCATTATCAATTATATATTCAAATACCCCATTCTCATCAATACTGAATTCATCATTGTTATCATCATTACACTTACAGTCAGAATTAGACATACTTTCACTTACACTATGCTTTATATTTGGTACCTCTTACATACTTTCACTTACACTATGCTTTATATTTGGTACCTCTTACATGTTTTTCTCTATTTGAGTCAATTTTGAATCTACAATTTCATTTACTTTTACTGGTTTTTCCTTTGCTACTACTGCAAACTTGGTCTCTACCTCAGCTTCTGAACCTCCACCTTCCTAATATTGCCATCACGAAGTTTATCTCCCTCTTCTACACATTTACTACTCAATGTGAATTTCTCATTAACATTATCATAATCTTTAGATAATGCATCAAACATCTTATTTAATTCTGAAAGTTTAGTGCTTACTACCTTAAATTCCTTTTTAATTTCTTTCTTCAACTCATCCTTTTAGTTAACCAGGTCAGTTCTAATGCTATCGGTTTTCTTTTCCACCCTACTAATGTTAACTTCCATCCTATTCATATTACTTTCCATATTACTCATAGTTTGCCTTAACATAACTTCCACATTTCTGCCTGGCATAATCTTCTTCCCTTGTTGACCTTAACAACCTCATCAACTTCAATACTGTTTTCCTCCATTTTGCTCTTGACAGTAGGACTTTCATCCCCATCCTTAAAAAGTTACATTCATGTTTGATTTATAATTGGCTACAGAACCAGTCACTCTTATGTCTTTCTGTTCACTTAAAAACTTAACTTCTAGAGCTTTGTTCTCAGTCACAATATCTTGTTCGTTAAGGTCACTCATGTATCACTTAATACAAAACAGCTTCTGCTATGAATTACCTTGTTTTTAATCACTCATTAGCTGCTGCTCTGCTGTGGTTATCTTGACCCATCATCTGCTGTGAATTGTAATTCTCTCAGCGAGGCATCTTGTTTATCTCCGGTCAGCTGTGTCCACATGCGTGCTGACTGGCTGCTCCAGTACTCAGTGCCTACTTCCGCAGAACCCGCTCTCTGATTAGCTGCTGCAGCTTCTTCATTATGAAACCCCATTGCTGATTGGCTGTATCTCTTCACTGTTAACCGCTGTTCATTTCACTTCTCAAAGTTCACGAGTCATCATTTTTTGTGGCTACGTACAGTATTCCTCCCCCAACAGAACACCACATGTAGTGGTTCCACCTTCTTTATTTTCTTTAATTGCTGCGTTGCTGCATTGGCTGAAATACGGGATTTGTAATTTGGACACTGACTATGGTAAATAATGCAGTCAACAGATGCACAGTTTCATTTCACAATCTTTTACTTTTGCTGTTCACAACCCCACAAGAATACACAGTGATATAGCCAGCATACTATTGTTTAACCTTCAATAAGCCTCATTAATAGTTTGCAGGCAAACCTCCACATATAGCTACAATAGTTTCTTGTTGAACATCTATGAGCAGTAAAAACCTAATCACAAAGATCACAGTTCTTGAAGAACAGAAAGGTACATATCTGAAGCAGACACTGTCAATGTTTTAAAACATAGCCTGTTGGTGTAACACTTATTTCATTGTTAAATTGATGCATTATTGTCATTCTAAGCAACACGGATTCCTCATATGAAACTCAGCTGGGGACTGACTGACTTGTGACCAAAAATCAGGCCCTTATATATAAAATCACAATAATAGGTGCTGAAACTACACATTGTTTAATTTACAGAAATCATAATTAAAACTTAACTCATTAAATTAACTGAATACATCAAAAAATTACTTTATTTAATAGTTTCTTCTACTGCAAGAGTAAGGTCGAATTATTTGTTTAAAGCATGAAATTAACATATATAAGTACACAAACAATACTTTGGACAAAACTGTTAATTACTTTGGAACTGATTAATAGCTGACTATACTAACATGTTTTCAAATAGAGCCCAATAGATACTTAAAGATTACAAGTAATTCTTCTACCAAATGTTTATAATTAGTACAGAATTTATATTTGTTTATACATCAACAATAGACTTTAAGTTACTAAACAATTTGCTGATTTCACCCTATAACAAAAAATACTCACTAGGAATAGTCAGAATAGATTAGAAAATCAGTTTCAAACATAAAACTAAGCACAAAATTAGACCTTGTGCTATATTATTTAACACTAAAGTCCAACCTTTCTTTTTTTGTGAAAATGCAGATTATATTCATGAATGTTTTTGTTAAATAGTTATAAGTAACAAAATTAATTAAAGGGAGGCAGATGGCAAAACAAGAGGGGAATTAAAATTATCCAGACTTGCTTCATCACACAGACTCATCCCTACTCTCTTGAAGAGAGTAATATCACTATGCTGTTTTGATTTTGTCTTTTCTGGTTATCTGGATTCAAATACACTGAAGATCTTCTTTCACAGCAAATTAATAATTGGCATTAAATTAAGCTATTGTTTTGACATTGTATACTTTATGCAGAATGAAGGAAACATGTTGGGTTAAAAGCTGATGTACTATCACAATTTGTATTTCATAAAAATTTCAGGCACATAGTGGGAATAAAATTGCTATTGTAATTATGGAGTAATTAACGATTAGAGTTCCAATATTACTAGTCATCAAAAGACAGCTATTTTTCTGTTTTCAGACTAAAAAACAAACTGTATCCATAATAGAAATACGACATAATAATTCTTTGGTCAGAATTAAGCTATTGTTTTGACATTGTTTACTTTATGCAGACTCAAGGAAACATGTTGGGTTAAAAGCTGATGTGCCATTACAAATTTTAGGCACATCGTGGGAATAAAATTGGTATTGTAACTATGGAGTAATTAACAATTAGAGTTCCGATATTTCTAGTCATCAAAAGACAGCTATTTTTATATTTTCAAACTAAAAAACAAATTATATCCATAATAGAAATATGACATAAACATTCTTGGGTCAGAATTAAGCATACTAATGTTTTAATTGTGTTAGTTAATGGAATTGTAATTACAACTATATAGAAATGTAAAGTTTGCTCATACAAAATTTAGTTAATTGGATCTCAATCATTCACTCAATAAAACTAATCCCTCTGTTCACCTGAAAATGATAGGATTATTATCTTTTAAGTAAGTAGAATGATATATGCAAATTAATGAAATATATTGAGTAGCATGAAGAGCTGCATCAAACCAGTCTCAGGACTGAAGACCACAACAACAACAACATTGTTGTAATGATAAAATGTAATTTAAAGTCTTAATAGAAACAAATTCTTTCCTGTCTTTGTAGGAAATTATTCACTTTTATTTCATGTTTATTTCTATGTAATTTGGGAAGATGTATGTAAAAGGTGTAATTGTTAAACCTCAAAATTTAATGTGTAAAATCAGTAATTGTTTAAAATCATATAAATAGAGGTCACTTGTATGCAGCCATATGTCAGTTGGAGTTCAGTTTGATGCCAGTCGAGAGACAGTGTTAAGTCAATTTTGTATGTAGTTCAATATCAAACATCTAGCATGCGAAATAAAACTCTTTGTGAACACGAATTCCTGCAGCTAAATTCTACCACTGCATGATTCCTGAGTGGCAATGCAGTAACATCAGTATGAATCTATGGCAGTACTAAGAAGCAGTACTTCGGATTATGTAAGGTACGTATTATTTATTTGGTGGAGGATATTCGTAATATGATGTGGTATTCTGTTGTCTTGTGTTATGCAACAATACACATCCCAAACTTTACCACGCAAAAATCATTTTTTCACCACATTATATTACACATGAGAGAACAGTTTCAAAGAAAATATGCCTCTTGAGGTTAGCAAATTTGTAATCAAATAATTATCTATATTCTTAACAATTTAGAAATACAGATATTGTAAAGTTCTAAATGTATGCCATTTATTACCCAATAAAAACAAATTAAGCTTGTAGCATAATTTATATCTTTTAAAATCAAAAAATAAAATTAATGTTCCAAAATATTACAAAAAAAACTTGAAAAGGTGTGAAATTTAAACATATATTTCCATTCATCCCATCCCTTCCCCACTTTTACTTTTCTCTTGCAATTTCTGATAAAGCATAGCCAGAAAAAGAACAGTATTGCAAACTTTGTCAAACGGGCTAAGTATTGTAATCCACAATTGATCAAAAGTCCTCATAAATCTTGTTCATTATAGGTTTACAATAGAATCATCAACAAAAATGATGGCTTTTTTGACATTTGTAAGTTCAATAAGGTTACATACATATACACTCCTGGAAATTGAAATAAGAACACCGTGAATTCATTGTCCCAGGAAGGGGAAACTTTATTGACACATTCCTGGGGTCAGATACATCACATGATCACACTGATAGAACCACAGGCACATAGACACAGGCAACAGAGCATGCACAATGTCGGCACTAGTACAGTGTATATCCACCTTTCGCAGCAATGCAGGCTGCTATTCTCCCATGGAGACGATCGTAGAGATGCTGGATGTAGTCCTGTGGAATGGCTTGCCATGCCATTTCCACCTGGCGCCTCAGTTGGACCAGCGTTCGTGCTGGACGTGCAGACCGCGTGAGACGACGCTTCATCCAGTCCCAAACATGCTCAATGGGGGACAGATCTGGAGATCTTGCTGGCCAGGGTAGTTGACTTACACCTTCTAGAGCACGTTGGGTGGCACGGGATACATGCGGACGTGCATTGTCCTGTTGGAACAGCAAGTTCCCTTGCCGGTCTAGGAATGGTAGAACGATGGGTTTGATGACAGTTTGGATGTACCGTGCACTATCCAGTGTCCCCTCGATGATCACCAGTGGTGTACGGCCAGTGTAGGAGATCGCTCCCCACACCATGATGCCGGGTGTTGGCCCTGTGTGCCTCGGTCGTATGCAGTCCTGATTGTGGCGCTCACCTGCACGGCGCCAAACACGCATACGACCATCATTGGCACCAAGGCAGAAGCGACTCTCATCGCTGAAGACGACACGTCTCCATTCGTCCCTCCATTCACGCCTGTCGCGACACCACTGGAGGCAGGCTGCACGATGTTGGGGCATGAGCGGAAGACGGCCTAACGGTGTGCGGGACCGTAGCCCAGCTTCATGGAGACGGTTGCGAATGGTCCTCGCCGGTACCCCAGGAGCAACAGTGTCCCTAATTTGCTGGGAAGTGGCGGTGCGGTCCCCTACGGCACTGCGTAGGATCCTACGGTCTTGGCGTGCATCCGTGCGTCGCTGCGGTCCGGTCCCAGGTCGACGGGCACGTGCACCTTCCGCCGACCACTGGCGACAACATCGATGTACTGTGGAGACCTCACGCCCCACGTGTTGAGCAATTCGGCGGTACGTCCACCCAGCCTCCCGCATGCCCGAAGTCCGTCAACTGCACATACGGTTCACGTCCACGCTGTCGCGGCATGCTACCAGTGTTAAAGACTGCGATGGAGCTCCGTATGCCACGGCAAACTGGCTGACACTGACGGCGGCGGTGCACAAATGCTGCGCAGCTAGCGCCATTCGACGGCCAACACCGCGGCTCCTGGTGTGTCCGCTGTGCCGTGCGTGTGATCATTGCTTGTACAGCCCTCTCGCAGTGTCCAGAGCAAGTATGGTGGGTCTGACACACCGGTGTCAATGTGTTCTTTTTTCCATTTCCAGGAGTGTATTACAAAGAACAATTGTCTTATGATTGAGACACAAGCAAAACAATGTTTTTTGATGGTTCCTCAGAAATTTGTGTGCTCCGTCTGACATAATTCTTAACTTTAAATGATAGTGAAGTGATACAAGCTCACTTCAGTTATCTACACAATAATATAACCAGATGATAGATGGTACCATACATGTTACAATCTACCTTTTCAATTTTTCCAAGATTTTATTACATAAAACTTTGTAAGCTTTCCAAGACTCTGATAAAATATACAATATATTTTATGTTATTACTACAGACTGTGACAACTGTGCACAGTGTGTAAGCTACCTTGATTTGTAATGCTGGAGGCATGAGTTTGAAATTTAATGTACCTGTGTTTATGGGAACAAAAGAAGTGAAGCAGCATGCAATTCCCCATTCAACTTCCGCATAATTCCATGGCTAATACCACTGTTCCCTTGCAGTTACACTTGTACAATTTTTAACAATGTGTAGTTGGTCAGTGATGCTCACACTATAGTGAAAAATAATAAGTTTTATTCTTGTATTTATAAATCATTTTTTTAACCATATGTGCTTAATTTTATTATGTAACAGGTGTCACTACTTGTATTGTGATTTTGTAGTTTTCTTGCACTTGAAAATTTGCTGACATCGCTTAAGAATACTTTTATTTCAAGAAGGATTAGTAATTGCTACATTGTAGAGTTGAGTTTTTTAAATTAAATAAAGTATACAAGATTGTATTTACTGACTGTATGATCTGACAGCCATTGTTATATTTTTTCAGCACATGTAAAACTTGGGAAATATATCCAGATATTACAGGAGAGTTTTTCAGTGGTGTTGAAATTCTGAGTGTTCCTCCATATTCGAAAGCATCATATACTATAATATATAGTCCACAAATTATGACAAAAGGAGAAAAACACATGGTAATTACAAATGAATAAAAATATACTACTTTTGAAACAATGTATGTGTAGAGCATAGTTTATTGCTTGATTTCTATCCATGTAAAGTATGTAGTACTTTAGCAAAAGAGGCTTATTATGCTTACAACTAGGAAAGCAACCTGCATGGATGCCATAATAGTGATTATGTCTATAGCCAATTACATGTCACATACTCTGTGTGTTGGCACATATTTACTGACTCACTCATTTAGCCACAATGTTCATCTTACATTGATTACTAATGCAATCTTAATTATGTTACATTGTGAACTTTTACCCTAATGGCATCAAGTTAACTCTCACCAAACTGGAAAAAGTGCAGCACCATTACATTGGAATCTGTGTTGGAGTGATGCCTCCATCTCCTGTTACATGTATACTCTCTAGCTTGTAAACTTGCTGTGAGTATACAGTGAATATACAGATCCTTATTGAATCTTTATTATATCTCACTCATTAAGATTACTTTCTGCAAGAGAAAAAGTAAGTTGAAGCACAAATTTCCCACTGGTATCACTACTACACTCACATAAAAAATACAGCTTTTTTCAATATCATCATGGACTTTTAAGAGATTGTAGGCTCCACCTATAATAGTTTGCCCCTATAGAGACTTTCTGCAATATCCCATGAAATGCCTGTCAGGTGACAGTCCTACACACAAGTATTGTTTATGATGCACTTATGAAAAGTACCATATGAACAGAAGACTGCGTGAGAATTTCATTTCAGACCAAATGAGAGTATTTGTAAAACTGATTATCATTTTACTCTCAACGTTCCAAAAGAATTGTATTTTCAGCCAGTTACCATGATTTGTTATTATGATATGTTATCATTCAATTATAGCTATGTATAACACTTTTTTAAGTAATCAGATCAGTAGAAAAATAGGAAGAGATAAGAGTCATGAAGATTGTTCTGCAGCAAACATGTGTAAAATAACTGGTATTATCCCACTGCTGGCCTTCACTGTGTTGAAACATATTTTATCACTCTTGTGATCTTTGAGTATGTAATGGTATGAGAGCACATGAAACTGTGGGTGATGGCATGTGACCCCAATGGTGAAAATGGTTTGAGAATGGACAAAGAATCCAACCAGGGTGTTTTGAAGATTACAATAAAATAGAATTCTATTCTGATTTGATATAAGTAAAATAGTGGGTACAGTGTGCTTTCTAACATGGTAATACTTAAAGATTTACCATTTTCAGGAAATAGATGTAGTTTAAACCAGGATGATTCCCAAATCAGTTGTGTATTGTGTGATTACAATTAAATTATTTTTCCTCACATCTTGAAGTGTCAAAGATGTGCTCAACTACATTATGGGTAATGAACATAGATTGCTCATCTTGCTAGTATCATATCATCTGTTCAGCAGGTTGCTGTGATAGTCCAGGAGAAATTCAGTGTGGACAAACATGACATCTAGCTGAAATACAAATGTAAATTAATATTTTTCAGCATCATTACGGAACACAGCAATCATACTATTTACTATTTTAGTAAAAAGCAATTCAAATCACAACTACTTATTCATTTAAATTGGAATCCATAAGATCCCATTGTGCAGTGACTTGTATTTTAAGGTAGGAAGAACAGCAATCAGTTGTGAACAACCTAAATAACTATAGAGTAGTTGTCATAAGAGAATAAAACACCTGGTGTGTTCACATTGACATGAAGTTCATGTTAATGTGAACCGCAATTTGAATACAGAAACACATATAGCAATCATTACAAAAGATACAATCAATGGAACAAAGGTGATTGAAGTGTAATAAAAATAATAATTCTAATACATAAAATTAAATAAAAGAAATGTATTAGACTTTGACCACTTTTGTTCCTCTGGCTGTATCTTTTGTAATGATTCCTATACATCCGTATTCAAATTGTGGTCTACACATATGCAAACTACATGTCAATGTGATCACACCAAGTGTTTTATGCACTGATGATGATTATTATATAGCTAAAACTGATGCAATGAAATTCAAATTTTTCATGACTGATTACTGTTCTTCTTTACCGATAATGTATTCATTTTTGATTCAAACAACCGTTATCGATATACAACACCATATTCAGACCAGAGACTCCAGATGACATGAGACGCTGTTTTATCTATCCATTGAGTAGTACCTACTAATATGCAAGCAGCTGATACATCTTGCGAAGTGCACTAGTAGATGCTACTCAGCAGCTTTGTGAACTGTCTCTAGATGTCATCTGGATCCTTTAGTGTGGAGATGGTCTTATGGACTGAAACCACTTGCCAGAATCAAAAATAAATAATTTATCATGATTTGGACTGTTTTTAAATGTAAGTTATCTGTAATTTAGTGCTGTGCAGCCTATGATCAACAGCCATTGTACTAGATAAAACTCCATCTCTCTCTCTCTCTCTCTCTCTCTCTCTCTCTCTCTCTCCAGCACCTGTCTCATAAGATTTAACTTTTTTACACCACAAATGCTTCTAAAGATAACTGAGTCCCAGTTTTCTGTTTGTAATCTTACCCTCCTACACATCACTATTAAAATTCTTCTTGGTCTCTTCATTATTTTCAAAAGCTTCAAGAGGCATAAAATATACAAAAGAAAAACATTTTCTCTTGTTGTTGGTTCGAAGTCTTGCATCCAGGGGTATATTCTTGTGGCTGAAATATTGATTTAACATTGTGGGTTCCTGATGACTAAATAACTGATGAAGATTTGACTGCACATTTCTTGAATTTTATTCTTTGTCACATTATTAAATATCACACCATTTTTACAATTTCCACTTAATATTCCAAATTACATTGTTAGTGTTGATCATATAAATAAGTCTGTCTCTGTCACAGGCAAGCCCACAACTAACTTACATTCTGTGGTAATATATTAAATTAAATTAAATAATATTAAATAAAAAAATAATATTAAATAAAAAAAGAGCTTACAAAGCAAAAGAGTTTACAAACTTTCTTGACAAAAGAAGAATCATCACCAAGATATAACATTATTTTATAAATTAATTTTATAAATTAATCCAGAAATATATTTAATAATTAGCATTAGACTATGCAATTAATAATATGAATTTTAAGTATACCAAAAATTTTGTTACTTCAAATATTTTTAAAAGAAGAGTAATTTTAACTGTGCGAACAGAGTACTAACAAATGAATTTCTTTTTATACATTTAAGCCTGAAATATAATACATAATATACAAAATCAAATGAAATTCTTTCAGTGAAAGAGCCAAGAATGTTCACCTATATCAGATTTGGGATTAATCCTAGTATCAGCTACTTCTACATAAAAAAAAGGTTATGTGAGAAAAGGGAGCCCCATTGCAATATCCCCATCACAAAATTTGGAAACAGGGTGTTTACAATATTTTGTGACAGACTACAAGGTTTGCCAAATGGTGTATGTAATGATACCCAGGATAGCAGATAGATATAATAGAAGTACTGATACACAATATATTATAAAGGAAATAAGAAAAATATCTGCTATACAAAACATAATCTATACATAAGGATATGGCATTCAGATTTTCAGATCTGTGGGACATACTGTCACGAGACAAATAATACAAATCAGAACTATAACATTACACCACTAAATTAGAGAAATAAATACAGAGAATATGTAAATTACTAGAATAATAAATTGTAAGTTAACATCCATACAATCAAACCTTCGAAATCTTCTAAAGAGAAGAGAAAAAATTTTAGAGCCTAAGTGTACAATGAGTGAGTATACTCGAAAAACTCACAACAACAGGGACAGACTAGAAAAATATACTCAATCATCAGCAGGAATCAATCAGGCACATAAACCAGAGGATTCAATGATATTTTGACTCATGAGAGAACAAAATAATGGAAAAATATTAGGGCTTAAGTTTACAATGTGAGGATTGGCCCATGAATCCAAACCACACTGAGTATAAACCAGCTAAAAAGTTCAGACACAACAAAATGAATAGAATTGATAATCATATCAATAAATTCAATTATATGCAAAGAGTAACTATATTGCAATATTTAGGATAAATACAGGAAAATAGTCATAAGTTAGCTTTGAATGATGAAACAATGTAGTAGCTTGAGGACCAAAATCAGAGTATGAAAGCAAACTTGTATACATCTTGTTATATTGTCTACACTAGTAAATGCCTTCAAAATTATTTGCTGATTGTCAATACAACTAACCTGCATATGCAAAGACCTAGAAGATTCCTTTACAATTGATAAAAAAAATACATACTGATTTAAAGTTGCATAATGTATTGAAAAGTCAATCCCTCTACTTAAAAAAATGCATTTATGCTGAATAACGCTGTCTTTAGCAGTCTTGGCTAACAATCCTCAAATATCAGTCACAACACCGACCTAGTCAACAGATGCTTGAGTACGTTACCCAGCACCCACAATCTCTTGCAAGTTGACTGCTCCAGTAGGATATAACAATACAGCAGTGTGGGGAGTGGATCTGCCCACATCTTTTAGATTCCTCCTTAGAGTTCTCATCACACACTTCAACGGATAGGTAACTTCCTGTCTAGCATTCACATCAAATCCTGAAACATTGTTTTGTGTACTAAATATGCTGTTCAGTACCTCCTTCACATCACACAAGATATGTTCTCCTTAGTAACTTTTCAAAGTCAATTATAAGGGATTTAAGTTAGATGAAATTAAAAAGTGTTCACATATGAAACATCAATAAACAGAGCTAAATGCAATGAAAGGAATGGACTAATAAAGTAATACACACAGATTTGAAGATATTATTCTTAATTTTTTTCAGTACAAATTATGAATATTGTCCCATTTCAAAACTGTAAAAAGATCTACTCATTTAGTCTCATTCATATATGTATCAGATTCTAAAGGATGCACCTATTACAGAACACAACTATATAGTGTATCACAGATTTTAACTCAGTTCTGATATTGAGAAGGCTATCTACACTTACAGTGACAATGTGCTTAATTCATTAGACAAAAAATTGCAGGCAAGTGGTATATTTTGTTATCTGTCAAATGCATTTGACTGTGTAAATCACAATATCCTTTTAAGTAAACTAGAATATTAGTGTAACGGGAAATGCTGCAATATGGTTCAAATCTTATATCTCTGGCAGGAAACAAAGGGTGTTATTAGGAAAGAGATATGTATCAAGCTATCAGGCATCATCCAACTGGGAACTAATTACATGTGGGGTCCCACAAGGTTCCATTTTGGGGCCCTTACTTTTTCTTGTGTATATCAATGACCTTTCATCAGTAACATTACCAGATGCCAAGTTTGTTTTGTTTGCTGATGATACAAACATTGCAATAAATAGCAAATCAAGTGTAGTCATAGAAATATCAGCCAATAAAATATTTGTGGACATTAATCACTGGTTCCTAGCCAATTCTTTGTCACTAAACTTTGAAAAAACACACTACATGCAGTTCAGAACTTGTAAAGGGTGTCCCAAGAGTATATGTCTAACATATGATGACAAGAAGATAGAAGAAGTGGACAGTGTTAAATTCTTGGGACTACAGCTCGATAATAAATTCAACTGGGAGGATGTGGATTTTCAAGAATTTCGAATGGTCCAATATAAATATCGAGAAAATTTCTTTATCTCAGATGTCAGCACTTTAGATTTCTGTTTGGCTTTCACCACCACAAGATCTCCTACTTCAAACTTATAAAATCTATCTTTACCGTCATGTCTCTGCTTTTCCTATCCCTCTCTTTTTTCATCATCACCCTAACACATTCTTCCCTCTCTTGTGGAGACAGAATTTTAAATGGTGGAAACACAACATTTTCAGGAACAAAGTTAGCTGGTCTGCAATTAAAGAATGTTGTAAGCGGTTTATAATATCCTCAAAATCACTGACATAATCTATCCAAGTTTTATGATTCTTATTACAATATGTTCTAAACAGTCTTCCAATCTCTCTCATATATCTTTCTACAGGGTTACTTGAAGGATGGTACACTGATCAGCAAAATCTTTCCAAGCTTGTGATGCAAACTGAGAACCATTATCAGAAAAAATTGTCTTAGGACCCATCTGATGAAAATATGTGTTTCAAACTTAGAGATGATTTGCTTATAGTAGCTTTCTTAAGAGGAAACGGCTTTAGGAACTTCAAAAATACATCAACCACCACAAAAACATAACAAAATCCGTTCTTAGACTTAGGTACAGATCCAAAGACATCCACAGACATGAGATCAAGGTTTCTATTAGGAGGTATGTTTTGCATCTGGCCACTACTTCTTTGGTTACTTACCTTCACTCTTCGACATCTGTCATAGCTGGCAATCTCCTTTTTGACTCTCCTTCCTATGTTATAAAAATAAATGTTTCCCTGAATCTTTTGTGTGCATTTGGTTGACCCACAATGACCAACACTCTCATGTGTATAAGTAATTAAAGTATCAATACACTTTTCTGGCCAACATAATTTCCAGTCCTCTGAGACAGTCTTATGTCTCCTGAATAAAATACCCTTGCATACCTTTTAATACTGTTCTGTCATTTGTCCCTCTTTCTTACCCAAAATACTCTTAACCAATTTCCAATTTTGATCAAGATTTTGATTCCCACAGATGTCTTTGTAAATTTTCAAGACCTCTGTTTCCTCTTTCACACCTCTCAAGTACATAGTTTTAAACTTTTTTTCAGCTTCTGCAAAGTTGTTAGATGATTCACTTCCTAAAGGTAGTCTAGACAAAGCATCAGCAACTCCATTATCTGTGCCCTTAATGTATCTGAATTCATAACTGAACTACTGTACAAACAAGGCCCAATGAGTAATTCTCTTATTTGACAACTTACACACCTGAAGATAACATAATGCTTTGTGATTAGTATAGATGATGAGTTTGTGATCTAGTAAATAATTTATAAATTTGTTGAATGCCCAATGTACAACCAAAAGTTCTTTCTCAGTTAAGGTGTAAGTCTTTTCATGTTTCTGCAATACCCAACCAGCAAATGCAAGAGGTCTATGTTCAATAACACCATCGACTTCAACCTCCTGAAATAAATGAGCACACAATACAACATCACTATAGTCTATCATAATACAAAAAGGAAGAGATGAATCTGGCCTGAACAATATCTGTCTTTGACACAAGTGTAGTTTGATCTCATCAAAAGAATCCTTACAATCCTGATTACAATGCCAAACAGTGTTCTTCTTCAAAAGTTCACACAAGCATGGAGCATTCAAAGCTTGGCTGCTACAAAATTTTCTATAAAACCCAGTTAAAATGATCTAAGCTGTTTTTTGTTGCAAGGAGTAGGAAAATTAGAAATAGCATCATTTTCTCTTTATGAGGTGCAATTTCTGTTTCACATATAACATGTACCAAAAATTTAACTTCCTCCACACCAAACTTACACTTACCTATTTTCAAAGTCACACCTCCTGATTCTAATTTTGAAAACACATTTATCTGATTCAAATGTTTTTCCCAAGTCTTTTCAGTGACTTGAATGTCATAAACATACACAATTAATTTTGAATTCACTTCACTTCCCAATACAGAATCCAGAGATCTTATGAATTCAGCTAGAGATACATTTAGCCCAAATGGCACCACACTATATTGAAAACACTTTCCTCCATACAAAAATGCTGTATACTTTCTAGAATTAATTTCAAGTGGGATCTGCTGAAATCCAGAAGTCACATCCAAACTTCTCATGTATTTTATATAATCAGATTAGTGTAACAGCTCCTCCATGTTCTCAGAATGGTCATTCTCTCTGATAAGAAATTTATTAAGATGTCTAGAGTCCAAAACAATTCTCCTGCCACCATTTCTCTTACTTACCACACCTAAAGGATTATTGTAAACACTCCTACTTCTCTCAATTACGGCCCATGTTTCCATTTTCTGGATTTCTTTCTCTAAATCTTTCCTTTTTGAAAATCACATATTATATAGCTTGAGAAACAAAGATTGATGGTCTCTAAAGCCTTTCACTTTCCCTGACTAAACACATGTCTAAACTCAAATAACAAATTCCTAAGTTGTTCCTTTTGTATGCTCTTAAGAGTCATAGCTTCCCTTATTTTAGAATCTACTACACTTTCAAAATCTTGATCCACAATCTCATCAAAATCTATATCACCATCAAAGAACTGGTACTCCATCTTGGTTCACAATGTTTTGCAATAGTTACAACTTTTCCCACAGTAAAATACAGAAATTATTTTTCACATAAGTATTACTTTTAGGTTCCAAAATAAACAATTCCTTAGCATTTCATCTGAAACAAGCCTCAACTTTCACTATCCAATCCATACTGAAAATTAAATTTTCTTCCGGACTAGGGATTGCTAAGCATCCATGTTCCAAGGTTTTGCCGTCTTCACAAAATGTTAAAGGTCCCAGAGATTTTACCAATTTGCTTTGCTCACCTGTAGCTCCTCTTATCTCATACCTACAATGGGCATTTCCACAAAATTTTTATTATACTGGATTTTGTCTCAAAATTGTTCAAAAATACCACAAATCAGACTATGTGTATCAGTCAGTTACTTCCCTCCCCACTCATCAATCTTAATCTTAATGTTTACCTGTAGCTCCTCATATATCTTTACACCTACAATGGGCATTTCCATAAAATTCTAACTGTACTGGATTTTGTCTTGAAATTGTTCAGATATACCACAAATCAGACTACCTGTATCAATCTAACAGTTCTCTTCCCTCTGATCAGTCTTAATCTTAATGTAAGGACATCAAAAATCTGAATCATCATCTTTGTTATTGGGCACTTCATGTAAGAGACCACTTTCAATTTCATCAAATGCTACAGCCACACCATTTTTCCAGAGTTTTATCAACTTTACTGGTACCATTGCATTAATTTGGTTACACATGTTGTCAGGTAAAAGTTGAATACACTGAATGGGTTCCATAGCACAATTAACATAACTTTGTGGCGCCAATGAGGTCGACACCAGCATCAATATACGTTTGTCTCTAAACTCTGAGCACCGTTTTTGGACACTAAGCTAAGATTATCTTTGCTCTCTTCCGCCATGTCCAGTTATTTGTAAGCCTTTGATGTGTTTAGGTGCATAAACAAACTACTGCAAAATCGGAGTGTTGTTTGGTGTAACCGAACCGAACGTCCACCTCACTGGTGACCCCGAGTTGTAACGTCTTCCATTTTTGCCATTTTACTGTGTCCATGACCTCCGCATCGGTTATTTTCACATGTATTACATGGACACAGCATTCGAACAATGACTTCGGCCCAATGCCTAACACCGGATTTTGTGATCGACATGCGTCATGTTGTGGGTGATGTACACCCGCCAGGACTGCTACACGATGCCTCTCACTCGACGATTATGCCAATTTCATGGGACCTTTTCGAGCCTGCAACAATAAGTGAGGTTAGGAGTGTGCATGACTCCGGCTATCAAATGCCTTTGTTCCCACAACATGTGCCCTCTCTCACTGACAGTGCAGTTACCTCTTACGGATCTCCATGCAGTGCGGGACAAATGCCGATTTCTGCAGTTGCTTTCTTGGACAACCTCCCACCGCCGTGACAACGATTTGCCATGCGGATACCTGCCATGTGGTCGGAACTGCTTCGTTCACTGGTCAACCTACTCAGTATATGACCATGCCCGCACCTGCTGTAGTGCAGCATCAGCACTTGCCTTCCTACTTTGATACCTCGGCCTGCAACAGGAACAATAACTTGTTATCTGTGCCTGACCTCCACCTCCATCCCACTGCTATGCTGCAGTGTTTTGTGCCACAACATTCACCTTATCCGCACACCATTTTGAGTGGAGTGACTATGAACAGTGAACTGTCACACATTCTGTCCCACATTCGACATACACTGTGCTTCTGGACTGCCTGCACCTCCACAGCCTTCCTACAACACAGGTGGCCCCGGCTCTGATCACACGTCGAGCTTTCTGTGGACTAACACACGTTCTCAAAATTTGAACTTTTTCTCACCTGTCGCCCATGTGTCGGCTCCAGTCGAGCTCCCGCTACCATTCTCAGCACATCTCAGTGCCTCATCCACATCGGTCTTCCATGACATGTCAATTCGAACATGCCCACAACATGTTGAGCTCCCACAACCACAATTGACACATTATGGTGTCTCACCGGCGTCGGCCTTCCGCCTTGCGACGGATCGCACTCAACCACAACGTGTCACCTTTACACAGCCTCCTGAACAGCCATCGTTGCCACATCACCTGGAGGCACACTCTCCTGGAATACTACATCAACAACAGCTCCTTTCAGGCAGTGCCCCGACAAACTCATATTAACCTGTTCTTTCAAACATTCTACATCGCTTACCGATGCTGCCGCCGTTTAATTCTGACAGAGCTACAACCTGGTTCAAAATTGGAGACGAAGTGTTCGACCATTACAAACTTGTCCAGTCAACCAGATTTCTGTGCCTCATCACCCACCTGCACGACCAGGAGGACTTGATTGCTGACCTGGTCGACGCCCCAGACTCATCTACCCGGTACAATCTAGCCAAAGAGACAGTTCTACGTTGGCTTGCTAGCTCAACTGAGGCAGCAATACAGGAAGTGCTCCATGTCGAGCAACTAGGCAACGACAAACCTTCCCAGCTCTGGAGACGGCTACGTGCCCTGGTCGGCGCCAATCTATTCTCTGACAAAGCTCTCCTCGCCATCTGGTCAGATAAATCCCTCACATCTGCTTTGCTCTGGCTCAAAGGCCTCCTGAACCTGTTGAGCAAAGAATGACGATTGCTGACAAGCTACACGATGCATCACTGTTCCACTTCACCAGCCACTGCCTACCTGACAAGTCTCAGGTTCAGGCTCTTCGCCCTGCAGCCGGACGCTGTGGGGACCGTACTGTGCCGACCATTCCACTCGCTCCAGGGAGCAGTAAACAAGCAACTGGGATGTCACCGGCTCTTCCTGAGGTCATGCCTCCTCCTGCAACTGAACGTTCTGTGGCCACCGAACCTCAGCCACCGCCACTGGCAAGGAACTTTCCACAGGAAATGCAACCGCACTACCCATACTGTCACTTCCACACACGGTTTGGTGAGGCGGCACTGAACTGCAGACCACCCTGCTACTTCCCAAACACCAGTCTCAGGTAGCTTCAGGTGCCACCTCCTGTACACAACATGACAGGCACCCCTGAGTGCTCCTTTCTGTCTGGGAACGACCGGATAATTGTGGACAATTTTACATTTAAGACATTTCGTCAGGATACCTTTTCCTAGTGGACACAGACGCATATGTTTCACTGCTGCCCACGTCCTTAGTGCTGTCAAACACCCGCCCTCATCATACTTCACTGCAAGCTGTGAATTCAACTAAAGTACAATGCTCGGGTTCAACTTCACACATCGTCTCACTCTCCGCAAACTGCAAACTCGAGTGGACTTTTTTAGTGTGTGAAATTGACGAACCTATACTAGGCATTGACTTCTTGCGACACCACAAACTTTCACTGGACCTAGTGCAAAACACCGTGTTTCACCATCCATCTGAGACTCAGTTCCCCTGTGCTCCGTTGAGCAACCCCTACACATCGGTCTGAGCTCATCTCATCCGTACATGCTTGTCTCTGTCGACAATGTTACGAGAAACCACGCATAAGTGCCTACACAAGGAAAACTTCAAGCTCTCCCTCTGGCTCCACAAAACAGCTCTAGCTCCGATGCAGCATAGGAATTACAGACACTACAGCAAGGACAAAGCACGGTTAGTAAGTGCGCCAAATCTGCTTGCAATCCCAGCAACCGAGCCTCCATGTGTTTACCTCCAGCTACCCCTCAAAACTGTGCTATCAAGCCTGCCATAACATGTACTGACTGCTCTGCAGGGCCACACCCTCCTAATATGGTAGCATTTGACACTCAGCAAGACACAAGTGCGCATGCACGACGAGCATCACCTGTTCCTGAACTGACGGCTTCTACCCCACCCCTCGTGGACAGCACCTCAAACTACGCAACTTCGGCTCCTGCACAACACCATGCGACCACCACTGACAACACACACAGTGCACTCACGCCTAGCGCTTCGCCCGCGATTGTGCTGCCACAGGCCGTATCCTCAGACAATGGATTCACTAATGGCTCACGAGCTCTACCGAGCTCACCTGACCTTGGTGCCACTGCTTCAGGCTGGTGGCTATCTTGTCGCATTGACTCCTGAGACACCTTGCCACCTCAGCTCCTGTCGGATTCACCGAGTGGCTCCGAACATCACGACCAAGCCTCGCCTGTCCCGCCCCCAATGCATTGTAAATAAACCGCGTCCCGCGCCGCCAGCAACATTTCCGTCATCACCATCAGCACGGTTTACAAACTTCGCCTCATGCCAGGTCCCCTGATTTCCAGTAAACCACGTCAACTCTGTCCCGAGTGTCTCTCCGACATTAAAAAACAGATTTCTGAACTACTAAGCTCCGGTATCATTGAACTCTCTGCCAGTAGCTGGTCTACACCCATACATATGCCACCCAAGAAAGATGGGTCATGGCACATGTGCGGAGAGTACTGTCGACTAAATGCACAAACAATTATGGACACCTTCCCCATACCCAACATTGCTGACTTTAACACTTCCCTCACAGGTGCGACCACGTTCTCTGTCATTGATTGCAAACAGGCCTACCACCTGGTCCCCATGGCACTTGAAGACATCGAGAAGACAGCAATCACAACCCCGATCAGGTTATTTCAGTTTTGATTCATGCCCTTCGGTCTGAAAAACCCAGACCTGGCAATGCTTCATCAACGAAGTGCTATTCAACCTAAAATTCTGCTTTGCGTATCTTGATGACATTCTTGTGTTCAGCTTCTCCATCGAGGACAACATTCAACATGTGCAAACTGTTATGAACACTCTCATGGCAGCAGGCATCGAGACCAACCAGGACAAATTGCAGCTACATCAACCCGCTGTCACTTTTCTTGGTTTTCGGGTCTCTGCAGATGGCATTTCACTGCCCCCTGAGAAAGTACAAACAATACTAAACCTACCCAGACCTGCGTCATTCAAAGAGCTCCGGCGCTTTCTGGGGACAGTTAATTATTATCACCGACATCTACCTCGGGCTGCAGAGATTCAGGCTCCACTGACGGACGCCTTGGCAGGCACCACACTTTTGGATCTCAGCCCGTTCCATGGACCCCTGCTATGATTGACTCTTTCACTGCCCTCAAAAATCTTCTTGCTGTGGCCTGCACCATCGCACATCCTCATCCCAATGCACATCTTTTCATCACCACAAACGTGAGCGATACTGCCATCAGCACTGTCCTTAGTCAGGCAATCGACGGCCAGACTTTGCCTCTGCAGTTCTTCTCACGCAAGCTCACCAATGCACAACGGAAATGTTCCGCATTTGACAGGGAGTTGCTCGCGGTCTACAAAGTGATAAAGCATTTTAAGACTGATGTTGAGGGATGCCCTTTCTATGTTTTAACAGACCACAAACCCCTGGCTGCGGCCATTACAAACCCGCCAGCTGACCCGCCTCCTCGCCGCTTCAGTTACGTGGACTTCATATCTCAGTTCACCACCAATGTCAGACACATAAAGGGTGCTGACAATGTAGTTGCTGATTTCCTTTCATGAGTCGGCGCCGTTCATTCACTGTTAGACCTCTCTGAACTGCCTAACCTCTAACCTGCCGACGAGGACACACAAAACCTGATTTCAGACTCTACTTCTTCATTAAATTTCGTCCGCACCACCTTCCCTGGCATTTTTGGTGAGATCTGGTGCGATGACAGTACGAGCACTTTACGCTCCCTCATCCCAACGATGCTTCCATCAAGCTGTCTTCAATGCATTGCATAATTTAGCCCACCCCTGTGTTTGTGCATCCGCCCACCTCATTGTGGAGCACTTTGTGTGGAGAAATTTTAACAAGGACTGCCAGCAATGGACATCCTCCTGCATCACGTGCCATCGCTGCAAAGTTCACAAGCACACCTCATCTGCCCTCGGACCCTTTTCGATCCCTCCTGGGCATTTCCAGCATATTCATATTGACATTGTCGGCCCTCTGCCCCACTCTAATGGCTTTCGTTATGTTCTCTCGTCTATCGACTGAGCAACTTGCTGGGTCGAGGCTGTCCCCCTCCCCAATATTATGGCAGAAACTGTTGCTCGAGCTTTTGTCGAGTCATGGGTATCGCGTTTCAGATGGTCAGCTATCATCACGACTGACCAGGGCAGACAATTTGAGTCGGCCTTGTTCAATGAGATTTGTAACATCTGCTGCATTCGGCACATCCATACCACAGCATATCACCCTCAAAGTAACAGGCTAGTTGAGCGCTGGCACCGCACTTTCAAGGCGGCTCTTCAATGCCATGACTCTCTATGGACTGAGGCCCTTCACCTTGTTCTCCCTGGTGAACTTGTGAGCCCTTCCGCTTCTCTCCCTCAGTCTGACTTACCTTCCTTCGTTGACCATGTCAGATGCCACTTCATCATCCTCCATATACCTCTGCCTGGCAGCCACTCCCGCCCTAAGGTTCACATCCCCAAATCTCTGGACAATAGCGAATACGTCAAGCTCCGAGATGACACTGACCATGCTCCCCTCCAACCTCCATATACTGGCCCGTACTGAGTTCTCTGGTGCTCAACCAACACCTATGATATCCAGATAAAAGATTCAGCTGTTACATTCTCTCTCAACAGACTTAAGCCTGCTCGTATTGAGCCCGCTTCTACCCTCCTTTAGGCCACAACCACACCACTTACTGTCATGGCTCATTACGCTCCGACCACTCCCTCCACATCGGACTTACACACTTGGTCGAGTGACTTCCAGCTCCAATCATCAGCTCTTCTCTGACCTCACCCTCTACTCCTGTCTCACGCATTCCGTCGAGTAATCACAGATCTCATGCTCCCCACGTCGAGCTTACCTATGATCACGCAATTGCCGCCGGGCCCTTTGCCATACCCTTTGACCTCTCCCCCATCGCCTGCCTCACCCTGTCGAGGTTTCTCACACACCCCCATCTTGAACATGCCCTCGCTCGAGGTGTTTGTGCCTGTCCCCCTGGACATTATCCACAACATCTCTATAATACTATGCAATGATACACTGTCTGTTGTGTGTTTCCCTTCATCCGGTGCTCATGACACAACCTCCACCATTCCCTGCCACCTGGTGAAATGTGTTCCCCTCTCGCCCGACGTTGACCTGGACTTGCTTCATGTGTTTGCCATGCCCACCAGAGACATCATCATCATCACTCCATTCCACCCACAAACCGCTGGCCTCCCTGTTGCTGCACGACCAGCATGCCCAGCATGATGCCCAGCGCGCTTCAATGACTTCCAGGTTCAGTGGCCGAACCTTCCTTCGTGACATCTACCCATGCAGCTACCCGACGATGCTGTCGAGCTGACCGTGGTCTGGCTCCCGCAGACCACCCCTTCCGACAGCTTGGGCACCCCCCACCCCCCAGCCTCTCAAGAGTACTCCGTACTACAGGTGGGGGGGGGGGGAGGGGGCATTTGTCTCTAGTCTCCGAGCACCATCTTTGGATGCTAAGCTAAGATCGTTTTTGCTCTCTTCCACCATGTCCAGTTCTTTGTAAGCCTTTGATGTGTTTAGGTGAATAAATGAACTACTGGAAAATGGGAGTGTTGTTTGGTGTAACCAACCCGAACTTCCTCCTCAACTTGTTACAGAAGGAACACAAAATATATTACTGTCAAAATTACATTTCCCACTTAGATCTTCTTTCACTTCATCACCACTAACCTCATCTCTATTCATTTTCCTAGCAAAACAAAGTTACCTTCACAAATAGTTTGTACTTATGTTTCTTTTTTTTTTTTATTGATGTCAGTCATTGCCATTGTAAAGTGCTGATATTATCTCATCACTGTTGATTGGGCTTTGTCTTATATATATATATAGTTGTCAGTCAAAAGCACACCACTGTTAAAATCCTTCTTAGTCTCTTCATTATTTTCTGTAGCTTCAAGAGGCGTAAGATATAAAACAGAAAAACTTTTTACTTATCTTTATTTTCTCTTGTTGTTGGTTCCAAGTCTTGCATTTAGGAGCACATTCGTGTGGCTGAAATTTTGATTTAAGATTGTGGGTTCCTGATGACTAAATAACTGATGAATATTTGCCTGCACATTTCTTGAATTTTATTCTTTACCACATTATTAAATATCACACTGTTACAATTTCCACTTAACATTCCAAATTACATTGTTAGTGTTGATCATATACATACATCTGTCTCCATCAGAGGCATGCCCACTGCTAACTTACTTTCTGCAGTGCTCACAATATTTCAAAGAGTTTACAAAGCAGAAGAGTTTACAAACTTTCTTGACAAGAGAAGAATTATCACCAAGATATAAGATTATTTTATAAATGAATCCAGAAATAAATTTAATAATTAGCATTAGATAGTGCAATTAATAATATGAATTTTAAGTGTACCATAAATTTCATAATTTCAAATATTTGTAAAAGAAGAGTAATTTTAACTGTACATACAGAGTACTAACAAATTATTTCTTTCTATAAATTTAATCCTGAAAGATAATACATTGTCTACAAAATCAAATGAAATTCTTTCAGTGAAACAGCCGAGAATTTTCACCTATACCAGATTTGGGATTAGTCCTGGTATTGGCTACTTCTATAAGAAAAAGGTTATGTTAGAAAAGACCATCCCATTACATCTTTTATTTTAAAATAAGATTTCTTCTACATATCTGCAAATATCTACAATACTTCTAATTAAATCTGCTATTTCTGATCTTGTTGAATGTATCTACAAAATATATATTCCTTGCATTTTATATAAGATCCTTCATACAATTGTAGACATAACAATCAATCTCTTTTGACATTATAGTCTTCTCTCTATAATAGACACTTGACACTAAATATTTTTTTCCTCTTACTTTTCTATGCCACTCAAGTGCTAGTGACTTTGTGGCAGATTTATGCATCAAGTAACATGATATATCTCTACTAAGATCTTTGGCCTATAAAAAGGACTCAGGCAGTCCCTTGTTTACTGTTTAACTGTGTCGTTGACATATGTAAATGTGTTACTTATAATAAAGCATTATTCATTTAATGTGGTGTCTGGGACATTATTTTACTACAAAATGCACTCACACCCACACTGACGACCCTATGTTACATGTTTTTGGTGAACTTATGTGATTTGGACAATTTCTGTGTATGAAATAACACAGGTCAATGTGGCTGACAATAACAACTGCTACAACACAGCAGCTGACTTCATTCAGCACATCTGCACCTGCGCTCATTGCTCCCAATATGATTTGCCACCATCGTGATTCAAATCATGTGAAATTGAAAACTGTGAACAGTTCCCTTCATTGCCAGCACAACTCATTCAACAAACAATTCAAACAGTGAACTTTGCTGCACCAGTTTCTATGCCCCACAGGCATTTCCCAGAATATTTTACACGTCACATCCCTTCATCGAGTGCCTTTTATGTCATGAACACTCTGAAATGTCATGTGATTTCTTTGTTGCTCTTGCTGAGCCTAACATACAATCCAGGCTGCCGGCTTTCCATCACCATGCCATATTGCTGACATATACACACAACCTCGTTGAATTAGATGATAATTCACAAGTGTTCAACCCAGCGCATCAGCAGCGGTGCATGAACAGTGAACTTTAATAGACACTTCATTCATATCAGACAGAGTGTTGTGGTCACTCTGAATATTTAAAACACCATCAGCCCTCTGACTACACTCTTATCCCATGCTACCAAGTCACTAGAAATGCATTTATGGCTGGCAGACAATACCTAGAAAATCATAAGACATAATCAGCTCAACTCTGTGCTGAGTTCATCAACACTGCTGATGATTGGCAATCCTGTAAGCACTTCAGTATGCAGTTTTAAGTGCAGCTGCAGGAAGTCATGTTAGTTGACAACCTCAATTGAGCCACCACTTGGTGGTGGTGGTAGCAAGCCTGCTGCCCTCACCACTCACACTTGCCTGACCTCCAATATGGCCAATATGGCAACAGATGTTGCCCTAGTTTGCAGCCACACTCCATGAGTCTTCTGTGTTGGTATCACATCAGTCACCAGGGACGCAGCTCAGAAGTGGCACCCGCCTTGCTCATGCGACCCAAACTTAGACCGCGAGATGTATTAGGTGCATCATCTCACAGGTATTCTACAGACTGCCTACATCACCACATTCATCACATAATATACAACTACCATCATGCAGACTGTACATTTGTGACCTCATCAGGGACATGTTCTTCCTGGCCGACACCAGTGCAGATGTTAGTGTTATACTTCTCGACATTTTCTGCTATGCCACTGACATCTTCCACCATGACTCTGCAAGCAGACAACAACTTATGGGTTAAAGTTTATGGCTCTGCTCATCTCAAACTGAAATTGCTATCAACATTTTGTTTTGATTGGACATTCCCTCCAGACCTTCCAATGGCCACACTGTTACAACATTCCTCTTACCAACACATCAAGGTCTTTGTCATCACAATGCCTGCACATTTGAGATGGAGGGCTGCTACATCTCCAATACAGTTAGCTGAACTCATATGTCTCATTTCTGACATGGTAAATTCATTGTGCAAACTGCTCAACCAGAGACATGATATCGCAGCTCTAACCGAGGCAAATGCATGCCAGAAGCACTCATCAAAAACACATTAGTGGATCTGATATGTGCACAGACAAACATTGCTGCACTCACTTCAAGGACACCCATTACTACAGAACATGTTGTGCAGCCAAATCCCACAGCTACATTCATGGCCATTGCTGAGAAGGTTCACATTGAAGTGGCATCTTGCTCACATTGTAAACAACCTTCTTCTTCCACAACAGAGAGCTTCAATGACATCCACCATGAAGGCAGACAATGCCCCCTTCACAACAATCAAGCCAGCAAGGTACACAGCTACCTCTACTGCTCCCACTGAACCTGTACAAGCCTGTACCTCCACACCCACAGCTGACATGGACCAAGCTCCCCTTGCCAAATCACTGTGCCCCACAGCAGCCAATCTGCTCTCCGCGTCCACAGCTGACACTGACCTCACCCACACCACACTCAACAGGAGGCAGCCTTTGCAGCCTTCACTGCCTACATTTTGGGTCAGTCCTTCTCTGTTTAACAGTGCTGCATGTGACTTTGTCTCCTGCCCAGGAGTGCCTACTGCTTGTGTTACTTTAAATCCATTCAGGGCATCCATAGTACAAATGTTATTTGTCATAGGCTACATACCATCAAAGGACCTCCTGTCCATGTGAAAGCATGCTGTCTCTCAGCTAAGAAACTTCGCACTGCCAAAGAGTGCATTCAGGAATTGTTAAGCTTAGGTATTGTACATCCTTCCAACAGCAATTGGTCATTACCTATTCATCTCATCCCCAGAAAAGGTATAATTTTAAGACTTTGCAGGGATCGTGATGGCTCAATGGTTGCACCATTTTAGACAGTTATCCCATCCCTCACATTCAAGATTTTGCATTGCAATTTCATGGTGCTCAGCATTTCAGTGTCATTGTTGTAAGGCAGATCACTAGATTACAATGTATAAAGATGACATTCCTAAAACTGCCATTATAACTCCCTTTGGCTTGTTCAAATATTGGTTTATGCCTTACATAGTCAAAAATGCAACTCAGGTGTAGCAACATTTTGTTGACTCTTTATGTCTCCAGTTTCCATTTTGTTATGCTTATTTTGATGAAATTTAAATTTCTCTTCCTCTGCTGGAGAACAAGAGCAGCACCTTTCCCAGGTACCCCATGTACTCTCAGATAACAGCATAGAGATAATTGATGAAACATTGCCGCGTCTGACAGAAGTTACTTTCCTAGGACGCCCATGAAATCTAAAGGCATACATCCGACATCTGAAAGCATCACTCACACTACAAGCTTACCACTGCCCATCACTTTTCATGATCTGCGGCTTTTCTTGGGCATGATCAGTTTTTTCAGCTGCCACATCCCTCATACCACCTCTCTTCAGGTGACCCTAACTGACACCTTGCAAGGCAAGCATACCGAGGGCAATCCCAAAGTCACATGGTCCCAATACATGACTCAAGCCTTTAACAACCTGAAAACGGCTCTAGCTAATGCAGTAATGCAAGCCCATTTCACTGCCAACAACCCAATTTGAATCACTACTGACACTAGTGATACCACAATCAGTACCGTGCTGCAACAACCTGTAGGCAAAGCCCCTCATTCACTGCATTTCTTTTCCAAAGAAGTATCTGCTTCTTGGCAGAAGTGGTCTGCCTTTGATAGGGAAATTCTTGCTATCTATGAAGCCATACACTATTTTTGAGAGGATATCGAAGCACGTGGCATCACTCTTTACATAGACCATTGTCCCCTCAGCAACACACTATGTAATCCTACCAGTGATCTCCCTCCATGCCGCTTTTGGTATATGGACTTCATTAGCCAATATATGATGGACATCCATTTTATCAGAGGCTCGGATAACACTGTAGCAGACTACATGTTGCACTTTCATACTACTACAAGCCTCTTCAGCCTGGCAAAACTCATGTAATTACAGACTACAGATAATGGGGTGCAGTCACTAACTACAAGCAACTCCACCTCCTTGTGCATCCAACCATGTTCTTTTCCTGTCACCACACAACTGATCTTTTGTGATACATTGACAAATGCACTGTGGCCACTTATACCTCTTCACCAGACCATCTTTTCTTCACTACATGTTCTAGCTCACCTGAACATTATGTGTCGATGGGAAGAGGAGTGGCTGGCAGTCGGTGAAAATAAGCTGCGTATGGTCAAGGCCACCACGCGGCCATGGTGTACATCCTACCAGTCATGCAGGTGGGATGAGGTTCTCCTCACTCGCCTCCGCATTGGGCACAGTCCCTTAACGCATGGTTTTTTACTCCGGCAGGAGGACCCCCCAATCTGCAGTGCTTGTGGTGTCCAGATTACTGTCTGCCACATTTTACTTGACTGTCCTTTATTCTCTGACCAGAGAATAAAGGCCACCGGATTTGCCCTCTATTTTGCAAGATGACACAACGACTCTAGTTAAGGTCTTATGGTTTTGTGTCCTGTCCAATTTGTTGCCTCGGATTTTAGGGAGAGGATTTTAATGTGCTGCTGGGTGACTGGCTCACCCAGGTTTTAGGTAAGAGGTCCGCCACTCACGATTACCTACTTGTTTCACTTCAATTTCTGTTCTCTTTTCCTTGTGCTTCCTTTCCTTTTTTAGTGCGTTTCTTCTCCTCTTGTTTTGCCTCTGTATGTGAGGATTTCGAACTGTGTCAGGTCTGTGTCTTTTAACCGTTCTCCTTGTTCGCTGTCCGTCTACATCCCTTCACCGCATGTGTTCCTGTTTCTATGCATTTGGGCACTGATGACCAAGCTGTTTAGCACCCGAAAACCTTAAACCATACACACACACACACCTGAACATTAGAGTGACATTTCACTGAAGTGAATGTTTCATCTGGTTGAACATTAAGAAAGACTACCATGAGGGGGCTGAGCACAAGTAGCATGCCAAAGTTGGTTGCCATGCTCAGCCACATCTTAGAAACTTTGAGATTTTGAAGGGACATTTTAAACATGTACATATTGACTTCGTTGATCCCCTAACACCATCTAATGGTCACCCTTCATTCTATCAGACACTGGCCGCATAACAAGGTAGGTAGAGGTGGTCCCTTTGAATGACAACTCAGCAAATACTGCTGAGCATTCATTACCTGCTGGCTCTCCCATTTCAGCTGCCCTTCATCCATCACCATGGATCAGGGTAAACAGTTTGAATCCTCGCTCTTTGACCACTTGTGCATTCCATGTGGTGCCAAGCAATTTCATATGACAGCTTATCGCTCACAAAGTAACAGATTGGTCGAATGCTAGCACCAAATGCTGAAAGCAGCTTTCATGTGTGACTCAGTCTCTTTTCCAACACACTCCTATGGGCTCTATTGGGCATAGGCACAGCCTATAAAGATGATTTGAAAGCCTTGGTGGTAGAAATCCTTTACAGCAAGCCCCACGTACTACCTGCTGAATTTGTTGAGGGTTCAAATACTACCAATGAATATGTACTGCCTTCTCTAGTGAAGCAAGTTCTCTCTCTTACCATGCACATGTGCATACTGCAACTCCAGGCACACATGCCTGAAAGCTTTTCTCCATGAAGACCTTGCAGGTCATGACTTTATTATGTTACAAGATGACTCCATTCATCTAGCCCCAACTCTGCCATATTCAGGGCCTCATCGGGTTCTCATTCAATCAGAAAATACAATGGCAATCATGCTAATGACAAACCACAAACAATCTCCCTACAACAGGTTAAATTGGATACACATGTAAGGATAAATAGTGATTTCAGAGAACGTTTTACAATGCATGGTCTTCACAGTAACATGAAAGGAAAAGAAGCCATCAATGCTATCAAAGACTCTAAAGTCTGTCTGATAAAGAAGTTACTGCAGTATCAGCATCACAGGAATGAGAAAGAGCCTATGTCCCTCAATCATTGGTAACAATAAATGAATCCTCTACAGTAAATGGAGCAAAACAATCTGTGTTTGCTTCTGAAGTGTCTCCCGATACAGCAGTCACAACAGACAACTCAACAGTAGTGTCAGAACCATCAACAATGGCTGGAGACTTATCAATCACTCCAGAAGTTTCAACAGAAAGACTAGCATCAGTTACTAGACCAGCAGTCAGAAAAACAGACCCAAGACCAGTGCTACAAACTGCCACACAGACATAACCCACAGCAGTAGCCAAATCAATACCATCAGAGCATCAATTATCTACTTCAACTGTAGCACAACCATCCATTGAAACTCCAGTGGCATCTACAATCCAAGCTTTCAATGAAACTACAGAGTCAACAAACGTTCCAACATCCACCAAATCACTAGCTGCAATAACAGATTCAGCACTAAAATTGGCAGCTTCCCCAGCATCGACTGAAACATCAGATTCAGAAGCAATTTAATCATCCACTGAAACATTAGCTACATCATTAGATGCAACATCAAGAATAGCAGCACCTCCAGAGATAAGAGATACAAGGAGCAGGATACATGTAATTATTAAGGGTTTTTGGTACTCAGCCTCAACAAGGAACAGCCGGTAACATCAGAGTACAAACTTCTCTCAAGCTATTTTTAATCATTTAAAAGTAATGATCCTGAATGTAGCAGTGCCAAAGAAGGAAATTTGCTACTCACCATATAGCGGAGATGCTGAGTCATGACAGGCACAATAAAAAGATTCACACACCCATAGCTTTTGGCCATTGAGGCCTTTGTCAGCAGTAGACACACATAAACACACACTCACACAACTGCAACTTGCACGCACGTCTTCAGTCTCAGAGAGCTGAAACTACACTTTCTTAAAAATTTACAGTTGTTAGATCCAAAATATTATAATTCTGAAAAAGTACTTAAAATATCAGATGATGATAATAAATATGGTAGATATGCACATGGATTTAACATAAGCCATAGAAAGAGGAAATAAATTGTTAGCAACAGTAAATATTTAAGAAAAGCATGTCTTACATTACAGAAATCTTAAAAAAATGTTTAAATCTTGGTTTAAAGTTAACAAAAAATTCACAGATTCCAATCGTTTGAACAATCAGATTGGTTGAAAATATATATCTATATTAAAAAAGACAAAGTAATTTTGAACAATGTATGCATAAACTGATGAATAATTTGGTATTTGGCAAAAGAATGAAAAACATTAAAAATAGACAAAACATTAAAATAATAGCATCGAGGAAAATATATAAAATAGATTTCAAAACCAGGTTATTAGCATACTATTGTATTTTCAGAAATTCTAATTACAGTTCATATTTGCAAAAATAAAAATGTATGATTATCATTCTAATTTAATGAAACGAAAATATGTCAAAAATTTTGATGTATGTTATATGGATAAAGATTCTTTTATTTATGATATTAGAACCAAAGACTTTTATAAAGATATGAAATTGATGATAAACGAATTTGACACAAGCGATTATCCATAATATAATCTATATAAAATTTCACAAATAAACAAAAAGTTTTAAGAAATATGGTTGGTTAACATTGTGGAAAAGTTGTGTTAGAGCATGTTACTTTATTAGCAAAAATGTATGCTGATAAAGTAGAACATAAGAATTTAAAAATGTAAAGGAGTTAAAAAATCTGTTGCAAAAATGGAATTACTTTTGATGGTCACAAAAACTGTTTAGTTGACAAAATAAAACAACATTGAAAAATGATTTTAATTAGATCATTTAAACACAAATTATATACAGTTGAATGTAATAATATTGTTTCTAGTTCTAGTATTACATTACAAGTTGGAATTAATACCTTATCACATGGACATTATAAAATAAAAGAAAGAAATTTACAACACACAAAAAGTGTAAAATATGAAATCTAATTTGATGTCTAATAAGTTTTTAAAATTATAATTACAGTTCATGCAGTTCAACAGTAGTAAAATTCAATCAACCAATTTATATTGGAAAGAGTATTCTAGATTTTCATAAATAAAAATGTGTGATTATCATTCTAATTTAATGAAACGAAAATATGTCAAAAATTTTGATATTCTTCTATGCTGTATTCTAAAGTGTACCTATTTTATGTAAACCAATTTACATCAATACAGTAGTTTATGTAGAAATATATGCTCTTGACTTCGTGTAATGCTGTAACAGCAGAATGACAATATTATTATTATTATTATTATTATTATTATTATTATTATTATTTCTCTCCTTTCTCAGACATTATGTCTGGTTAAAAATGGAAAGTGATGTGGACCTTGATCAAGCGTGACTTCCTTTTAACTGTACGGTGTCTGTTACATTGCATTTAGGAACTTTCGGGTAATTGAACATGTATCAATAATTACAGATTTCTGTAGTTGTATATATATGTTTGGATGTAGCTGTATTGCGTTGATGTATTGGTGGATATTGTGTGGTATGACTCCTGTAGTTGATAGTATAATCGGTATAATGTCAACTTTATCTTGATGCTACGTGTCCTTGACTTCCTCAGCCAGTTGGATGTATTTTTCAATTTTTTCTCCTGTTTTCTTCTGTATATTGGGTATGGATATTTCGATTAGTTGTGTTAATTTCTTCTTTTTATTGGTGAGTGTGATGTCAGGTTTGTTATGTGGTGTTGTTTTATCAGTTATAATGGATCTGTTCCAGTATAATTTGTATTCATCATTCTCCAGTACATTTTGTGGTGCATACTTGTATGTGGGAATGTGTAGTTTTATTAGTTTATGTTGTATGGCAAGTTGTTGTTGTATTATTTTTGCTACATTGTTATCTCTTCTGGGGTATTCTGTATTTGCTAGTATTGTACATCCGCTTGTGATGTGATCTACTGTTTCTATTTGTTGTTTGCAAAGTTGGCATTTATCTGTTGTGGTATTGGGATCTTTAATAATATGCTTGCTGTAATATCTAGTGTTTATTGTTTGTTCCTGTATTGCAATCATGAATCCTTCTGTCTCACTGTATATATTGCCTTTTCTTAGCCATGTGTTGGATGCGTCTTGATCGATGTGTGGCTGTGTTAGATGATACGGGTGCTTGCCATGTAGTATTTTCTTTTTCCAATTTACTTTCTTCATATCTGTTGATGTTATGTGATCTAAAGGGTTGTAGAAGCAGTTATGAAATTGCAATGGTGTAGCCGATGTATTTATGTGAGTGATTGCTTTGTGTATTTTGCTAGTTTCTGCTCGTTCTATAAAGAATTTTCTTAAATTGTCTACCTGACCGTAATGTAGGTTTTTTATGTTGATAAATCCCCTTCCTCCTTCCTTTCTGCTTAATGTGAATCTTTCTGTTGCTGAATGTATATGATGTATTCCATATTTGTGGCATTGTGATCGTGTAAGTGTATTGAGTGCTTCTAGGTCTGTGTTACTCTATTTCGCTACTCCAAATGAGTAGGTCAATATTGGTATAGCATAAGTATTTATAGCTTTTGTCTTGTTTCTTGCTGTCAATTCTGTTTTCAGTATTTTTGTTAGTCTTTGTCTATATTTTTCTTTTAGTTCTTCTTTAATATTTGTATTATCTATTCCTATTTTTTGTCTGTATCCTAGATATTTATAGGCATCTGTTTTCTCCATCGTTTCTATGCACTCACTGTGGTTATCCAATATGTACTCTTCTTGTTTGGTGTGTTTTCCCTTGACTATGCTATTTTTCTTACATTTGTCTGTTCCAAATGCCATATTTATATCATTGCTGAATACTTCTGTTATCTTTAGTAATTGGTTGAGTTGTTGATTTGTTACTGCCAGTAGTTTTAGATCATCCATGTATAGCAAATGTGTTATCTTGTGTGGGTATGTTCCAGTAATATGATATCCATAATTTGTATTATTTAGCATGTTGGATAGTGGGTTCAGAGCAAGGCAGAACCAGAAAGGACTTAATGAGTCCCCTTGGTATATTCCACACTTAATCTGTATTGGCTGTGATGTGATATTATTTGAATTTGTTTGGATATTAAACGTGGTTTTCCAATTTTTCATTACTATGTTTAGGAACTGTATTAATTTAGGATCTACTTTGTATATTTCCAATATCTGTAGTAACCATGAGTGGGGTACACTATCAAAAGCTTTTTGGTAATCAATGTATGCGTAGTGCAGCGACCTTTGTTTAGTTTTAGCTTGATATGTCACCTCTGTATCTATTATCAGTTGCTCTTTACATCCTCGTGCTCCTTTGCAGCAGCTTTTTTGTTCTTCATTTATAATTTTGTTCTGTGTTGTATGTGTCATTAATTTCTGTGTAATGACTGAAGTTAATATTTTGTATATTGTTGGTAGTCATGTTATGGGGCACTATTTTGCTGGGTTTGCTGTGTCTGCTTGATCTTTAGGTTTCAGATAAGTTATTCCATGTGTAAGTGTGTCAGGGGCTGTGTATTGGTCTGCAATGTAATTGTTAAATAATTTAGTTAGATGTGAATGTGTTGAGGTGGACTTCTTTAGCCAGAAATTTGCTATTTTATCATTTCCAGGAGCTTTCCAATTGTGTGTAGAATTAATTGCTCGGGTGACTTCATGTTGCAAAATTATCACAACAGGCATTTGTGGTATCATATTGTATGAGTCTGTTTCTGCTTGTATCCACCATGCGTGTCTGTTATGTTGTACTGGGTTTGACCATATGTTGCTCCAGAAGTGTTCCATGTCTGTTATGTTTGGTGGATTGTCTATTTTAATGGTTGTGTTATCTATTGTCTGGTAAAATTTCTTTTGGTTTGTGTTGAATGTTTGGTTTTGTTTCCCTCTATCTTCACTTTTTTATGTATCTTCTAAGCTGTTTGGCAAATGCTTGTAATTTCTGCTTCTTTTCATCTAATTGCTCTATCGCTTCTTGTTGTGAGATTTTATCTAACCTTTTTTGTTTTTTGTCTGATATTTCATTTCTTATAAATTGTGTTAGCTGTTCGATGTCTTTTCTCAGTTTTTCTATTCTGATCTGTAGCCTGTGTCGCCATGCTGGTTTTGTGGGTTTCTTCTGTGTGTTGGTTGGTTCTGATCTCTGCCTAGTGTGTATATTTAGTGTAGTGAGTGCTCCTATATAAACCAGTAGTTGTGTCACTTCATGTTCTATTTGTGTTTGTTCTGGTGGCTGTCTTCAGATTTCGTTTTCCTCTGATTGTTTAATTGATGCGTGGTGTTCTTTGTTTGTTTGCTCTGGGATGTTTGAGTCCATTACTGTATTTTCTTCTTCTTCTGATTGCACATTATTTTGTTCCAGTATTTGTTGTACTTGTTGTTTGATGTTTTCTAATTCTGTTATTTTTGATTATTACAAGAATCTGATCAGATAGTCGTTGTTCTGTTGAAAATTTTAATTCTGGGTATCTGGTAATAAATGTTGTGTATACTTGTGATTTGAATCCAGTTGTGTTGGTTCCTAAGTTTGTTGCTTGGTAATAACAGAACATGAGGTGTCGGTTAACTTCATCTGACCATCTCATCCTCTGTCTTTGTTTTCCTTCTAGAGTGGTTGCAGGAAGCATGTCCTGCAAAACACCTCTATTTCGATTTAAATCATTTTCCGTGTGACCAGCAGTGTTGTTATCATTGTGGATGGGCATAGGGTACAAGCGTCGTCCCCGACCATGACAGCGCTTGCCCAAGGCTACATTAGTTCTGTCCAGAACCAAATTATTATTATTATTATTATTATTATTATTATTATTATTATTATTTATGTTTCTCTTTCAAACAATCAGTACAACACTTTTTGGATGGGTATTATTATAAATAATTTTTATTTCATCATGAATTCCTTTTCCGTGTTTTCACAATGGACAAAAGATGTTATTTTCACATTTCATTTGTAAAGAAAAAAATTTATTATAATTTAAAAAAATTGTTTCTTCATCAACTCTATTCGATTAACTTCATGAAATAACTATGGAAGGACATATTCTTAACAATGATAAATTAAAAACAAACAAAATGGAGTACTTTATCCATTAGAATAATGTGATTTTTTTTTAAGAATTTTAAAGAAATGGTTTCAGATGGAGATTTGACAGTTATTTTCACTTGGAATTCAAGAAAAGATCAAAAATATTCAACACTTCAGTGGAATTACTAGTAATGCTAATACTACACTTCCAAAAGAAGGTAAAATTGTTGTAAAATGTATGGAAATTCATGTTCCTGTTGTTAAATATGAACCAGAATATTCTCTTGAACTAGAATAAGAAATATTAATAAATCCAAAAACTCTAATTTCTTTATTTTAACTACACACAATTGTATTTGCTGGATAAAATGGAAAACGTAATTTTGAACTAGATATTACTAATTATTATAATCCTGTTGAATTTGGTAGGCCTTACAGTATTTACATTTCTTTCCAAACCATTTGAAGAAATAGTTCAATAATTCTTCTTTATTTGATCAAGTTAAACTACAAAATATCTAAAAAATGGAAGAAATGAAGTTTTTACACAAAAATATAGAATCTTGGTCTGCAGAATAATTTTATAAAATCTTACGATGCTTTTAGGGACTTCAGTAGAGTAACGCAGTTAAATAATGATGTAAATGTAAATCCATTCAATTTTATTCAAAATTATCCTATCTACTTAGTAACTATGTCTAGAAGAATGAATGTCTTGAATACATAAAAGACAACAATGAAATTATGTGCATTTGTAAATGAAAATATACCATATGATGCAGTTGTGTAGGTAATTATATATGGTAAAAAGAATTTAACTTATGATTCACAGCATGCAGTTTTAACTGAAAATATTTAATCACATAAATGTATAAAAAATTAGAAAAGTTATAGGAGTTTCAACTACATGCTTACATTGCCTTTTGAAGCATTTCCAGAAAGGCAGTGAAAATAAAACTGGAAAATTTAGATATTGAAAGATTAACTTATATTTTGGTTGTTTCTTGAAAAGTATTTAAAAATAATATATAGCCACAAATATAATCTTTTAATGGCTTTGTAATTTATGAAATTCATAACTCTCCTCTATATCTGTTATTAATAATAATAATCAGGTATATTTCTTGTAGCAATAGATAAGAGAGTTTTATTTTTGAATTTCTTTTAAAATATTGATATTTTTCATCATAATAATTAGCTATTTTTTTAGTTATGTAAAATGCAGAGTTTAATTTTTTAATTTCTTCCAAAATATCTGTATCTGTTTTTTTCTTATCATAAAATGTTCATATATGTCATTCTTTCAGAATAAAGTACTTTTAAATGATCAATAGCTTTATTATATGCTTCATTTCTCAAATGTTCTATAATTAATGATGGTTTAAATTTGTTTGCAAGCTTTACATTTCACTTTTTCCTCTCTTGGTTTATCAAAAATACCTTCACCAAATTTAAATTCATCCCACGCATTAGCCATTTTTTGTTTTAACTGATGAAGAAAAACATTTTATTAATTTTTTTATGCTTTTAAAATAAAAAATTCTGTCATGGGAATAGATAAATTTTTGATTGTGAGATCTAGAAAAACTAAAATCTTATTTTTAAAATGAGAAATTTTAAGAAAATATGCTCTTTGGTCCAGAATTCTCATAAATATACTACTTGATTTCATACGACAGCAGGAGAACTCACATGGTTATCCCATACACCTTGATTGCAAAATTGTATGTCAGTCTGGTGACTGAACCTGATGTGCTGCCTTTCGTGAACAGCATTTCAGGGGATGTTTCCAACAGGATAACATCCATTCACATACAGTTGCTGGAACTCAACATATTCTACATAGTGTCAACATGTTGCCTTGGCCTGCTCAATCACCAGATCTGTCTCCAATCAAACACATATCACACATCATTCGACGACAACTCCAGCATCATCTATAAACATCATTAACCATCCCTATAATAACCAACCAAATACAACAGATTGGGACACCAATGCACAAAGTGACATCCAGTGCCTGTGCAACACAATGCTTGCACATTCTGGCAGTTATTAATGTACCTGCATTCCACATTTGTAATGGCTTATCTCATTCTTACATTAATCTGTGATCTCACAGTGTTAATCACTTGAATATGTTACCTAGACAAAAGTATTCTACAAATTTCATTACTCTGCATGAATTATTCTTCGGTGTCTTGATTTTTTCCATAAGTGTATTTAGCTATCATGAACTGATGGTCTGTAACATTTTAAGTTAAGAATATGTTTCTGTTCATTTGGATAATAACAAAATTGAGTCATGTATTAATGAAGGAGTTACAGAGCAATATTGAAAGAAAATTAAATGGCTGTTGTCAAAATTTATAATCCCTGAACTGATGTTAAAAACAAAAGAACATTTTTTACACACATAGCTGCAATCAAAACATATCAGATTAATTAATATTAATAAAATATAAATCAAAGAGTTAAATTCCCCATAATTTTGAAAATATTGCAGTTTTGCAAAATCTAAGACCAGTTCTGGAATCAGCACAAAAATTTCTTTAAGGTGATATATTTTCACATAATTTTACAGTTATTTTAAATACTGTAAATCTTACATTTATTTTATTTTCCTAAGATGGCAGAACAAGTTTAAGGGGGCATATCTCATACAATATTGTTGGTACCACATAATTAATTATGTTTAATTTAATATATGATTCCATTTAATATATGATTCCATTTAATATATGATTCCATTTAATATATGATATTATTTAATATAGGATAAAAATACAGAGGACTAATTCTTTTATGTTAAACTCATAAAATTAAAGTGGTACTAGGCCTCAGGTGGCTTAATTTTACCGTGAAGTACATGTTTCTATTCTGTAACCTCACATATCCTAAATTAGTAGTGAGAGACATGTTTATATATAGATTCTGAAGAGATGTCACATGCATTTTAGTGGGAGTTGATGTGAGGTAGACCATTGTGACCAACAATGCCTGTATTTTTATGAAAGCCTGTGAAAATTAACTTGACAACAGTCCAAAAATGTGGCCAATGGCCATTATTACTGACAGCAATATTTGCAAGCAGTGGTTATACAAAAAATGTCATACTATAAATAAATGGTTCTGATTCACTTATGTGTAAGTAGTGAGATGAACACTTGGACTGAACTCCTGGAATGGACAGTAGACAGTGTAACTCATCATGGTTTTTCAATGAAATCCATAAAAATATTTTTGTGGCATAATAAAACTGGGACTCAGAATGTGACTGCTTATTGATCGGAAGTTTAGAAAACATCATGAAGAAAAAAACTTGGTTTTTAATCAAGTAAAGAAATGAGATGGCTTTAGAAGTGGATACAGCATAATGGCTCATTTTCATGTCATGAGCAAACTTAAAGAAAACGGGCAAGGAACAAGACTTGCCACTTGGCCCCAAATTGATAAATTTTTGAGAAAGTAACAAAAACCATTATTGACAGTTCCTAAATTAGAAAAATTGATTAATTATTGTATTAAAGAGATTTATGATCGGGGTTACTAGCAGAAACAGAAAAAAATGGATGAGTGAACATACTGTAGAACAAGAGATAATTATGATTACAATGCTAATAAAACTGATTTGAGAAGTTCATGTAGTGAGATAAATTGATGGTAGATGGGTGAGGGATGTACTGCGCTGTGCTGCATTCCAAAGGGCTATAAAAGACACATGCATAACAGAAGCATGTAGCTGACATTGTGGCAAGAGAAACATGGGTGCACATGGATGAAGATCATAAAGCATGGATGTCAAACACTTGCTGCTGATGCTGATAATGGTGATGATTCTGAGCACTATAAATACAACTCCTATTTATTTCAAACCACTAACAGAATGTGATGGTATGCTATGTTTAAACAAGAATTTACATTCAACATATGGCTAGTTTCTTACTTCTGCATAAAAAAAATCTCCATTTTGTCATTACCACAAACTAATGCATACCCAGGATTTCCTAAATGAATGTGCTTGAAAACCGTAAAATAAAAGCATCCTATAGGTTTCTGTACAAGGATATTGTGAGATGTTCTGAATTCTTTCATGTAGCTGTTTTGAATTTAGGTAAACGGGGCTTCAGTTAGTAATCATTTCTTATTTATTTTAATTCCAACATTTTCTGTTCAATGAGTCATCTTACATTGGCAATTAATCTTAACAGTAATCCTAAGTTGTCTGTGATATCATGATATCAATAAAATATACATTTCACAAGCACCACCACTTTACTTGCCACTACCATTCATTTACAGACTGAATGAAGGAAGATATATTAGAATTTGAAATAACCATACTCCTAGAAAAGGTTGGGGGGAGGGGAGGGGGGATAGGTTAAAAAATTCAACACATTTGGCTAAATGTCTTTTGAACCACACAGTGCAAATATCAAGATTCTGTCTACCACCAGTGCCATACCAAAACAGACAGACAGACAGACAGAAAAGTCACTTCTCACTTTTCAGGTTGTTGTCTATTATATATACCATTTTTCTTTTTTTCATAGGGGACAGCTGTGTTTCGATTACCAGAAAGTGGAGTTATTTTATATGAGCTCAGTGGAACATCACAGCCACCACCAGCAACTTCTAACCTAGAAATAGAAGTTCCCTGTAAGACTGACTATACTGGCAGTATTACTGCAAGAAATTGGTTGACTAAAACACAGAGATTTAGTGTATTTAATGAACTGATTAAACCTGACAAGTATGATCCAGTATTCATTATGTCAGGAGCTGAATACATTGATATACCAGCCAACAGCAGTCGGGAATATCAATTTCATTTCTTTGTGTATAAGGAATGCACACTTACATTCAAGGTAATATATGTATTGATCACCTCACTATTTGTGTTTTCCTTGCTATATTTATAGAACAGAAAGTACATGAACCTTAGTATAACTTTTATACAGGCAACAGAACAGAAATCTATAGAATGTTCTCAACTTATATAAGTCACAATGGCTTTCTGAAATTTGCTGTACTTTGTAACTTTTTCATTACTTTTCAGTGTAAAAATTTGTTGTCCAAAGCTAACAACTACTTCTGGCAGAACAATTGTCTCTCATTTGTGGCACATAATGTCAGTTCATACTTTGTCAACATATGTGCTAGTACAACCATCCAGTAGTAATTGAGATGAACCACATATTTACTCTGCTATGAAATCTTCACAGGTTATCAGCTGAGTGGCATCATCTTCTCGTTGCAATGTTTCAATGGACTGTGTATTCACTTTGCCTGAAGATGACTGATATGCAATCCATCGAAATGTTGCAACTAGAAGACGATGCCACTCAGCTGAAAACCCATGAAGATTTCATAGCTGAAATAAGCCAAAAAAGCCTGCAATCACATATAACACATATTTACTGTATATAAAACATTTCTTGAGTAAGTTGTAACAATGTTTTTATAGAGTCATTTCCTTGTCAGCTTCAAACATTTTTATATTTTAAGTGAACAGGCCCATAGGACCACTCACAGCTGCAAGGCTCCTCTTCTAATGAATTGTGTTTGCTTCTTTGTGTTGCCAGACACCCTTTCTACCAATCAGCAGCAAGATCTTGTGGATTCCACCTCTCCAGCTTTTCTTTGGTTTACATAATGGTCTTCTTCACTGGGAATAAAATCCATGAATTTTAACTACCATTGATGACATGACCTGCCCATATCAAAAATTTGTTTTTCATCAGGCCTGCTATATCTGGTCTGTTGTAGATCTTAACTAGCTCACAATTATGCCATATCCTCTATTCCCCAGTGATCTCATCTTTTACTGGACTGTAGAACTTCCTTAAGGCTTTTGGGTTGAAAATGAGAAGATTATTTGAATATTTTTTCTGAACTCTCAAATATGCAGTGCTGTGGATTAGATCAGTGTTTTGTACTGCTGGAGTCTGAAATGCCTTGAGAGACTGTATGATTTAAAAGGCTGACCTAGACTGATATCTTCACATAATGTGTCTTCTGTACAGGTCACTTCAACAAATCTAAAATTATGAATTCTTTTGTAGGATTGAGTTCTGCTTACCAATGCCTGAGGTGGGCCTCTTGAATAGGCATGAGTCCTGCTCAGCACCAAATATTTGCTCTTCAGTTCATTCACAAGGTCACTGATATTGCTCTCTGCTAACTCTATGTTGTCACCCATCCACATCAGTTCTTGCTTAGATCTAGACAATAGGGCCACATCATCGGTAAATACAAGATGTGTGAATTTCTCATCTTTTATTCCGATCCCTTCAAGATTCTTATGGAAAGCTTTACTCTTTATCTTTTCCAGTGCCAGGTTAAACAGTGCCAGTGACACTCTACCTGCTTTTCTCAACCCTGTGTTTGTGTTGAAGCTCTCAATGACTTGGCCCTCACACTTAACTTTGCCTTTTTAATCAGTGAGACAAACTATAATTAGAGTGACAAACTTCTTGGGTATTCCAAACTTTCTAAGGCAATTAATCAGGCTCTTTGATCAATGCAGTCAAATGCCTTCTTAAAATCTATGAAGGGCACATGAAAATCATTGCTGTATTTAAACAACTTCTCAGTGAGCTGTCAAAATACATAGTTGTTGTCCACAAACAAACACCCGTCTATGAAACCACCTGAATATTCTCCAATCGCTTCTTCTGCAATTGGATGGATACCATCCAGTATACAGTTGAACAGTCTTCTGGTATCTCCTCTACTATCCAAAACCAGTTACTTGTGTGGAGTTTGTCTCCTCCAGTTAGAATGACTTTCACCTGGATTCCATATCATATTGGACTTATCTTCTTCCCTACCTTAATTAGCTAATTCTCTATTTCCTCCATTGTTGTTGATGGACAATTTAAATCTGCTGTGGCAGGAGTTTGGAATACAAACAAATTTTTAGGTTTAGCACAGTTGAGGAGTTCCTTGAAATATTGTTTCCATCTCAGCAATTTTGAACTCATTGGTGAATTTTTTTTTAAGTTTTGGTATCCTTTCTTGAAGAAATTAACTTCTAATTACATCTTTCAAATCTCTTTTCTCAAGAAATCTTATTAGGCCTCCTCTATCATTGCTTTGATGTACATTATCTTGGCTCTCTTTCAAGGTGCCTGGTTAGTTCTCCATACGTCTTTGAATTGTGATTTACCTTGTGCAAAATCTGTGCCTTATAGTGAAATGTCCTTGATTCTTCTTCTCTTGGCAAATGCCTTAATCTATTCATCCCCAAACTAAATCTTCTTGTCCCAATCCAGCTTTTGATCCATGCAATTCCCCTTCATTTTCAGATTCCTTGACTTCTTTGCATACTTCTTCTTTTTCTTCTTCTTCTTCTTCTTCTCTTTTTTTTCCCTGCAGAATATCAAAGCAGTTGCTGAACTGGAGCCAAAATTCATCTTTCTTTGTAGCATCTTTGAGCATATCCCCACAGTAGTTTACTACTTCTTTAACATTGTTTCAGAGTTGAACTTTGGGCTGTAATTGTAGCCAGCTTTTTAATAGGAAGTGTTCACTACTACACACCACATACAATACTGTCCTTATAGCTGTCACTCAGTTGTTTGCCATGTGGTCTATCCAATGACTATTTTACCACCTGTGATACAAAAGTTCCTTTTTGTATAGACTTCTATTGGAAATTTATGCTGCTAATGAACACCACTTTTGATGTTGCAAAGATGATGAATCTGATGCCAGTATCATTTCTTTATTATTAGACTAAATTCGCACAAGTTGTGAATAAGTTACATAAATTACATAGCTTTATGATATCACACCTTGTTCATCACATTTCAGTGTTCACATTGTTTATTATTTACAGAGGTCTACCAGTGATTTTACTCGTTTTTTACATCTGGTCACAAGGTAATGGACATAGGATAGGTAACACAGTTTACAGACACAGTGGAAACTCTTGTTCTTGCATATTTTGTGGTGGTATCCATGCACTACTATTGAGTTCACCGGGTTTCAGAGTTCTTGATTTGTGTTATTCCAGGATCTGTTTGTCATGGCTTCTGTTGTAGAAATGTCCAACCAAATTTCTCTTCTCTTCTTCTCTCTTTCATGTAGGAGTTTATTCGAGTTGTTGGTGGATGGGAGCCTCATACGCGGTTCCTCTATGAGAAAGGGTTCACTGGTGAGTTCATATACTAGCCTCAACTTTGTGTGTTTTGAAACACCTAGGGTGGCTTTCAAGAAGCGTGATTTAATTGCTTCCAGAGTCCTTATGTCTCTTAGACTCAACTTTTCCCTAATGAGATCTATTCCATAGGTTGCGATGGAAACTATTTTTGCAGTGAACAAGGCCATGGCTGTTTTCTGTGACAGTCTGAATATTGTCTTGACATCAAACATGGTTTTTGTGACAGCTGCTGCTTGAGATTTTACATGTATTCAGAATGATCTGGCAGTGGTTTGCAGAGTCAGTCCCAGATATTTGAAGCTATTGACTGTCATAAGAGGTTCTGTCCCAAGATATATTCTGTCCTCCGCAGCTTCTCAACCTCCATTGTGGAATGTTATCTTTATGGCTTTTCCCATGTTAATTTCCATTTTGTTCTCCTGTGCCTACTTCTCAAGTTGGTTGGATGCTCTTTGCAGGTTGAGTCTGGAGCTCGATCTGATGACCATGTTGTCCGCATATATATAGATTTTGACGTCCTCCATTTCTTGTCTTATCATCTGTACAACATTGTATGTGGCAATATTGAAAGGTAAAAGGCTTAGTGGGTCCCCCTGCAATACACTGTTGGTTTGTGTTATCGTTTTTAACATGCTTATGTCATCTGTGATCTGAATGAAGTTGGCCGTCGGCATGTTATGGATCAACAATGTAAGTTTATCTTTCCCTGATTCTAGTTTTGAGATTAGTATGTGCCTGTTTAGTTTATCAAAGGCCTTGTATAATCTATGAATACTGCATGCAATTTTCCTTAGGGATGTCTTAAAGTGTCGTCTATTAGGTTGCTAATGGCGTGTAGCGTGCTCCTGCCTTTCTGGAATCTGAATTGTTCTTCTGGGATCCTCTGGTCTACTTCTTCAGAAACTCGCTTCGTGATAATGCTTGTTATAAGGGACATTCAAGAAGAAATGAGCAAGAGTCTGGAATGTGCAAACCAGTGACAGGAGGGTAATATTGTGGTGTGTGTAACGAGGTGTGGTTCTGAGCAGGGCGTGGAATTTCACAGCCTGTTGCTAGAGCATGTGTGCACGTCACCTAACTATTCAGAGCTAGCAGCAGAATGCAACAATCGTCCAATGCTGCCAGTCTAATTGCAAAACGTGACATGGAGGCATCAGCAGAAGAGTAAAGAGGTGTTGTTCATTTCCTGACAGTGGAAGAAAGTAGGAGGAATGGACATTCATCGACAAATGTCACAAGTGTATGTCACACATTGCATGTCCCTTGCAAAGGGTCAAGGCATGGTACAAGCGCTTCAGGGAAGAATTGGTGTTGTTAGCCAATGATGCATGGTCTGGAGCACCACACTGCATTACCCGTGACATCACCCAGCTGGTGGATGCATTTATTACCCAGGACCACCGAGTGACAGTGAAAGCCAAGCTGCCGTGGTGGGATTGAGTGCCAGAAGTGTTCACACCATCATGAAGAAACGACTGCACATGCACAAAGTGTGTGCCCAGTGGGTGCCCCACAGTCTTCAACCAAACCAGGAAGCATGTCAGATAGTCCAACATCTTGCTCATCTGCAGCACTATGCTCAGGAAGGGCATGATTTCCTGGCAAGAGTGGTGGCTGGAGATGAGTCATGGTTCATCACATCTAACCAAAAGCAGAAAAACAAAGTCTCCAGTGGAATCATCCAGGGTCACCACCACCAAAAAAGGCAAGGTCATCCACAAGAGTGCAGAAGAGATTATTTTGACATTCTTCTTTGACCAAGATGGCCCACTTCTGATTCACTTCCTGCAGCAGGGGACAACTGTGAACGCCCTGCTTTACACACAAACCTTGACCACCAGTAGGGTCATTCTGCTCCACAACAATGCAAAGCCTCATATGGCCAAAACAGTCACAGCACTCCTGCAGAAATTCAAATGGGAGGTTCTCGGCCACTCCCCATACAGTCCAGATCTCTCTCCCTGTGATTACGCCATTTGTGGTCCCCTTAAAAAGGCTCTGAGGGGCAAACGATTCACCTCAGACCATGATGTCCAGCTGTACATGTGGAACTGGTTAACGTCACAGCCCCAGGAATTTTATGAGACAGTCATTCACTGCCTTGTGTCACCGTGGGGCAAATGTCTCAACAGCCAGGGTCAATACTTCTAACATACAGGTACTGATGTGTGTAATTATGCTGCTGGCTCATTTCTTTTTAACGCCCCTTATAGTATCTTTAATGTGCATTTTCCAGGGCAATTCCTCTGTAGGAGTTTGGATCCATTTGGTTGCCTTTCCCCTTAAATAGCAACTTAATTGTCGACGTCCCCCATATTACAGGTATGTTGCCCTCTTGCAGACATAAGTTTAATATATCTGTTATTGGTTGGAGTAGTAGGCTAGTACAACCTTTTATATGTTCATTACATATTCCGTCAGGGCCTGGAGCCTTATTGTGTTTTAGCGATGTTATTATCTTGTGCACCTCTTCTGTCATGAAGGGCTTAGTTTCTGCTAGGTCTGTCTCCACAGAGATTGGTTCATATGTGATGTTGGTTTTATCTATGTTGAGAATGTTACTGAAATGTTCTTCACAAACTGTCATATCTATTTGTCCACTGTTCTGAGCTTTTCATGGCCTCAGTGCTAAGTATGGGTCCTTTCTGGCTTCTTCCACCATATTGATTGCTTCCTCTTCCATGTATTCCTTTCGTTTAGCCTTCAGAAGATTTTTGTATTCTTTTCTGATTTGGCTGTAGGATCTAATATCCTCTGGGCTCTGGCTGGATTTTGAAATATGTAGTGTCTGGAGGGTGAGCTTTCTTTTTCCATAACATTCTTCTTTGAATCATTTCTGATCTCTCCTTTTGGAATTGTACATTAGGGAAACTGAATCATTTTTATCATGGTTATAATTCAATGCCATTTCCCTTTATGTGTTTCTCAGATTCTTTCCATTCTTCTGCCTTCTGACTTAGTACATGGCTATTTAGCTGCTGTGAGGCTTTAGTTGTTGTGGCTTATACTCTGCTCTCCATGTTTTGGGACGCAAAAGTTGGCCACAACAGCGTAGTGCTTCATTAGAGGTGTTTCATCTGCTGAGTAACATACTTTATAATTATTTAACGTGATGTTGGATCCCTTGAAGAATATTAAGTCTATGGTGCTACATCCTGAGTGTGCGAAGTATGTCCATTCGTCTGCCTTGTTCACCAGGGTCATTTGTGACTGTGTAAAAAAGTTGGTACTTTGAACATGAGTGTCCTTAGGAAACTACTTTCAACTGTCCACTAGTCTTTTTACAATCATCACAGAAATTAAAGAGCACAGAATACTACATACACTTTTCTTGTTCTTCTTTGCCCATACATGAAACTCTATGGACTATACAGCAAGTACTTGTCTGCAGCCGTTTGGTCACCATGTCCATCTTTTGTTCTCGTGGCTGTTTTTTTGGACCTGCACATACAAATAAACTATGCACACTTGGCTGGTTCATTTCTCCTACTCATCTCTAAAATATTGGGTATTCGATATGGAAGGTCGAGTGATTATAGAATTTCCTCCAAAATTGTCGAAGCACTACATATTCCCCCCCTTAAATCAAACATGCAATATTTTATAAAATCATTGTTGTTGTGGTCTTCAGTCCTGAGACTGGTTTGATGCAGCTATCCATGCTACCCTATCCTGTGCAAGCTTCTTCATCTCCCAGTAATTACTGCAACCCACATCCTTCTGAATCTGCTTAGTGTATTCATCTCTTGGTCTCCCTCTACGACTTTTACCCTCCACGCTGCCCTCCAATGCTAAATTTGTGATCCTGTCATGCCTCAGAACATGTCCTACTAACCGGTCCCTTCTTTTTGTCAAGTTGTGCCACATACTCCTCTTCTCCCCAATTCTATTCAATACTTCATCATTAGTTATGTGATCTACCCATCTAATCTTCAGCATTCTTCTGTAGCACCACATTTTGAAAGCTTCTATTCTCTTCTTGTCTAAACTATTTATCGTCCATGTTTCACTTCCATACATGGCTACACTCCATACAAATACTTTCAGAAACGGCTGCCTGACACTTAAATCTATACCTGATGTTAACAAATTTCTCTTCTTCAGAAACGCTTTCCTTGCCATTGCCAGTCTACATTTTATATGCTCTCTACTTCAACCATCATCAGTTACCTTGCTCCCCAAATAGCAAAACTCATTTACTACTTTAAGCGTCTCATTTCCTAATCTAATTCCCTGAGCATCACCCGACTTAATTCGACTACATTCCATTATCCTCATTTTGCTTTTGTTGATGTTCATCTTATATCCTCCTTTCAAGACACTGTCCATTCCGTTCAACTGCTCTTCCAAGTCCTTTGCTGTCTCTGATAGAATTACTATGTCATCGGCGAACCTTGAAATTTTTATTTCTACTCCATGGATTTTAAGACCTACTCCAAATTTTTCTTTTGTTTCCTTTACTGCTTGCTCAATATACAGATTGAATAACATCGGGGAGAGGCTACAATCCTATCTCACTCCCTTCCCAACCGCTGCTTCCCTTTCATGCCCCTCGACTCTTATAACTACCATCTGGTTTCTGTACAAATTGTAAATAGCCTTTCGCTCCCTGTATTTTACCCCTGCCACCTTTAGAATTTGAAAGAGAGTATTCAAGTCAACATTGTCAAAAGCTTTCTCTAAGTCTACAAATGCTAGAAACATAGGTTTGCCTTTCCTTAATCTTTCTTCTAAGATAAGTTGTAAGGTCAGTATTGCCTCACGTGTTCTAACATTTCTACGGAATCCAAACCGATCTTCTCCGAGGTCGGCTTCTACTAGTTTTTCCATTCATCTGTAAAGAATTCGCGTTAGTATTTTGCAGCTGTGACTTATTAAACTGATAGTTCGGTAATTTTCACATCTGTCAACACCTGCTTTCTTTGGGATTGGAATTATTATATTCTTCTTGAAGTCTGAGGGTATTTCGCCTGTTTCATACATCTTGCTCACCAGATGGTAGAGTTTTGTCAGGACTGGCTCTCCCAAGGCTGTCAGTAGTTCTAATGGAATGTTGTCTACTCCCGGGGCTTTGTTTTGACTCAGGTCTTTCAGTGCTCTGTCAAACTCTTCATGCAGTATCATATCTCTCATTTCTTCTTCATCTACATCCTCTTCCATTTCCAAAATATTGTCCTCAAGTACATCGCCCTTGTATAGACCCTCTATATACTCGTTCCACCGTTCTGCTTTCCTTCTTTGCTTAGAACTGGGTTTCCATCTGAGCTCTTGATATTCATACAAGTGGTTCTCTTTTCTCCAAAGGTCTTTTTAATTTTCCTGTAGACAGTATCTATCTTACCCCTAGTGAGATAAGCCTCTACATCCTTACATTTGCCCTCTAGCCATCCCTGCTTAGCCATTTTGCACTTCCTGTCGATCTCATTTTTGAGATGTCTGTATGCCTTTTTGCCTGCTTCATTTACTGCATTTTTATATTTTCTCCTTTCATCAATTAAGTTCAATATTTCTTCTGTTACCCAAGGAGTTCTACTAGCCCTCGTCTTTTTACCTACTTGATCCTCTGCTGCCTTCACTACTTCATCCCTCAGAGCTACCCATTCTCCTTCTACTGTACTTCTTTCCCCCATTCCTGTCAATTGTTCCCTTATGCTCTCCCTGAAACTCTGTACAACCTCTGGTTTAGATAGTTTATCCAGGTCCCATCTCCTTAAATTCCCACCTTTCCCACCCTAAAATCATTAGATAAACTTATATCACATACAATTCTAACATTATACTTTGCAACACAGCTCTTTGTACTTATTTATAGTAAATTTTAACTAAGTTTTCCTTCATTTTACTCTTACACTAAGTTGACATCAAACTCGAATATTTCATGGTTCTCTGATAAGTTTTCCTAATATTTAGGATTCATTAGCACTCTGTCTCCATTTCCAATCATAAACTCCATGTGTCACTGACCCTTTGTTATGGTTGCTCTTTACACTACCATTCTGTACTGTTTTTCTTTTTTTAGTACTTATCTATTTCATTATCTACAGTTTCTCGCAGTATGGAGGAACTCTGGGCAAATAAAATTATTCTTTCAGACATTCTTAAACATACAACACGACACTGCTAGTAAAATAAAGAATTCAGACTTACCAGAATAATTTCTGCAAAATGTGTGACTTTTGTCATTATACTGCCCTTTTCCTTTTAGGCACAGACTTATATCTTACCTATGGGTTGATTCTATGAATGCTCTTCCTCCTTCTGTTTTGGTAGGTATGCCCCTTTTAACTTCCTAATCTATGGTACAGGTCAATCCCCTTCTTGGTGCCCCTGCCTGGACAGTATAGGTCAGCCGCTCTTGGGTCTGTCTATCTGCCCTTTTCATCCAATAAATGCTGGGTCCACCCTTCTTCTCCTTCCTGAGCAGGCATCTTAGTTCATTGCCCCAGTATACATCTTTATGTACACCATAATTAAATATTATCTGGTAAAATTAAAATCTACTTCATACTTTGTACTCACTCTTTAATACCTCACCTCATATCCTAGATTCCTCCTTTATACAAGAACTTCTACACTTCCAGCCTACATCATGCCTATATCCATATTCAACACATTTTATGCTTACTTGGGTTATAAGAGTCCCACTATCCTACACATCATCAGACTATTTAATAGACTGATCCTCCTTAATAATTTCTCCTCTGGCTTACGTCCCCTTTCCTTATCCCAATATCCTCCTGATGCATACTTGATGTAGAATTATCCTAGCTTTCTATACTTCTGTACATATGTGATATAGGGTCATTATTAAGACAATGTAGAACCATCACCAATAAGAACTATAGTCATAACATTTCTTCCACATCTAAACATTTTTTGGTACTTACACATATGTGATGTAGAACCATCACCACAAACAGAAATGTGTGTATATTCTTCTATGTGCACATACTTTCCCCCTACGACACTTGACAGTTCTCACAATATTTCAATCTGTACTTCCCCTGTTTGCGTCTTTATGTTATGTTGTGTGTATGCTTAAGTGTGTTTGTGTACCCCGATTCTTCAGCCAACTTATGTGAAATAAGTTGAAGGTTATGATGCACCACGGAAATTGAGAAGGACTTCAGTGATAGAATTATATGCATGTGGAAAGAGGGAAAGATAGATAGGTACTCAATAGAGAAGTAAGAAAGGAAAAAGTAGAGATGGTTGCTAAGATCAAAGAAGTGAAAGAATATAGCCCCAAATACAGGAAACCCTTCCCACCCCCCTTCCCCAGGATCCCTACTTCTTCGGTACTTAAGTGAGAAGCCAGAGGAGGTATGATGTTAAACGCCTCCTACAGAATGGACATTCTCACCTTCACCTTTGAAGCCCCCAAACAAAAATCTTAGCAACCCCTACGGAACAGCAAATGTTGAAGAATCAGTCACACTTGTGTGCAAGGGTTATCTGAAAGGTGTGATGTGTGTGTAGTGTTAGTCATTCTTTTACCTACACTACCCACCCCTTTCAAAATCGATACAAACCCTCTTATTTACACCACATTACATAAAAGGTATAAAATATTGTATAAAAATAGAAAATTATACACTACAATTAAATATTTGTCTAGTTACTCAATTTATATTATACTTTTATACTCATATAAAATCCTCTATTAAGTTCATGTCACCGTGACATCACTATGTTTAGATAGTACCATCATATTATACTATCCACTCCCTTGATATGTGGATGGCAGAAGAAACTTGCTGGTGAACCACATTTATATTAGATCTTACAAAAGGTAAAAAAAATTATCTGTTATGTAATGTTTCATACAAATTTCCGTCTTCTATTAATCTAATATTTCTTGGTAACTCTCAAAGAACAGCTTAGGCAAAACTAAGACCTAACTATATTTTGGTACTGGGAGTGAAGTTGCTCGCTGACTAGAGCGGAGCACATGGGTTACTTAAATACTCAACAACTTCTTCTAACTTTACGTTGATGATTTAATGCTAACTACAGCAGAATGCATGGGTAACCTAAATACTCAAGAGCGTCTTCTAACTCTACGCTGATGTCGGGATTTAACGCAGAACGTGCGGTCGACTTACATCTACATCAGGCACTAATTGTTATGGATGTAGCTGTGTATATATTAAATCAGAATCCATCTGCATTTAGAGAGCATATTATGAGACAACTAATAGATTCTTCAGTCTTGACTGGGTATAACAACACAATTTATTCTGATGATTACATAAAGTGGACCAGAAGAAAACGTAGCCCCTTTGAGACTACAAGAACCAGTATACCCTTCATATTAGTGATTTGCAGTAGCCATTGCTTGTCAGTTAAGTAAAAATAAGGATGGAGTAGCAATAGGACCATAGGATAGTATAAGAATGGTAGTATAATTTGAGATTTGAAAGGAATTCAGTGCACAAAAAGTAGTTTCAGAAGGAACACCGAAAACAACTTGGGAGCCATCACTCGTCACTCCATCCATTAACACGGAATGTTAACATCCCCGGGGGGACATATGTGACTCTGTGACTCTGCCCAGATCCCATGGATCTGACATTAACCTCACTTGATTGCTTACAGACCAATACTTCTCGTTAAATTTTATGTGAAAGTCTCCCTACAACCAAACAATTACCATTTTACTACAAAGCATGACATTAAGTAAAGTTATTCTATGTTCTAATCTGTCCTGGACATGTTTGAATTCTTTCTTTGAGTTGTCTCTAACATTGTTATTATCGTTATGTTTGGAAAAAGCAAGAGTCGAAATGTTTCCGGAGATTATACTCTCAGTAATTTCTCGATCTACAATTATCTCAAAAGGTTCCACCAGACTACTTACATTTATCATTTCAAAGTTGTCCAATTTTTCTCTGACATTCCATTCTACATTATTTACTCACAAACCAACAGCTCGTGTAGTAAGAGCTTGTATGCTAACACCTGGAATTTTCGATTGAATGATCGATATTACATCCTTAGGTCGATCTGTGTTCTCTTTCACAATATTCATTGCCTGTCTTACAGAATTAAATATAACATTACATACATTTTCACAAGATTCTAATTTTTCACCAAATTCAGACTCTATATTGTTGTACTTGGCTTCAATGTCAAATTCTAATTTCCGGGTCAACTTCTGAAATTGGTCATCCTGCTTTTGGCTCAGGTCAATAAACATTTGATTCATCTGGACAGTTAAGGAACTACTTGATTCATCCTTTAAATCTAATCGCAAATTTTCCACTTTAACATTTAATACGTCAAACTTAGAATCTAAAGCTTCACCCAGTGCTTATAACTTTTCACTTAAAGTAGTATTTATTTCATTCCTCAAAGAGGCAATTTGAGTAGTTGAAGTTACACTTTGTGCTTCTAATTTAGCATCTAATCTGCTTATAGCTTCACTCTGGGCTTTAATTAAATTTACTAATTCAGACAATCCAGGCCCTTCATTAACAATTCTCATAGCCATGGCTGGTTCTGATGCCTCTCCAACTGATTGTATACTGTCCATGCTTCTATGGACTTTAGCTCTTGTGAGCATATAAGACTAATTTCAATTATACCAATTACACAGTAAAAGTCCCCCTGCACAGTACTTTGTAACACTTCTTACTAGGGTAATAAAGTTTTTTTTCACACTCACCCGGCATAGAATTCTCACTGCGTAGGTGAGTGAATGTGTAACCAGTGACCGTGGACAGCGCTGGCACCGGCGGCATTGAATGTTGGTTTCAGCATCGTCATTGGTGAACGGACGCAGAGTCAACACCGGTGAGCAGCAACTGGTGCAGTCAGCATCGGTGGCTCATTACTGAGTGAGCGTCGGAACGATGTATGTGTGCGAAGACTGCTTACTCTCCACACCCGATCTTCTTAGTCGAAAAATTGAGGTCTTCTCTCCAGTTTTCTTCACTATCACTTTCTCAAGTATTTTACTGCATTGCACTCACAACTTTCTTCAACTGGTTTATTGGACTCAATACAACTCATGTCTTGTTATGTCTGGTTGCTATGGTAACTCATAATACCTTTCTCCCATTTCTGTCATAAAAGTCTTGTTTTCTTCGGATCCTGTCACTTAGGTCTCCAGATGACGTCAAGAGACAGTGTGGTGCTGGGGTGCAAGACTCACATATCTCTCAATTCTGTTAACTAGCCCATTACGTGTAACAGATCATCTTCTCAGGTTAATCCGCTCCGACGATCTCCAGACATCTTCTTCTCTGAAGATATGTTGCTGGTTAAGGGAATTAATTAACTATTTTTCTATTCTTGAAGTAAGTGTTACTTGTAGAATACTTTTCAAGTCAATCACAATATATTTTCAACATTCATAAACAATAACTTCAGCAAGCTAACTCATTCTTCATATGTTAGAATCATTTACACTTCTTCAAAATAGCTTACATGTGTCTCACTTCAATCATAACTGATACAAGAAAAAATTTCAAAGTCCCTGTTCTCATTTGAGTCCAACACATGAATGTCCTTAGGAAACTACTTTCAGCTGCCCACTAGTCTTTTTACAATCATCACATACTTTATAGAACACAGAATACTACATGAACTTTTCTTGTTCTTCTTTGCCCATACACAAAACTCTGTGGACCATACAGCAAGTACTTGTCTGCAACTGTTTGGCCCCCATGTTTATCTTTTTCCTCGTGGTTGTTCTTTTTGACCTGCACATACAAATAAACTACGCACAGTCAGCTCATTCGTTTCTCCTTCTCATATCTAAAATATTGCGTGTTTGAAATGTTGGAAGGCCGAATGATTCTAGAATTTCCTCCAAAATTCTTGAAGCACTACAGTGTGCTTAGTAATTTTCCCATTTTTATCTTGAAGAAGCAGGAAATTCCTCGTTTCGGCCATCCTCTTGGTCCTTGTGTTGCTGGTATATGTTGTGAGTAGAATCTGTTTATTTCTAAGGCTTTAGTTGTCAGAGTTTCTACAAGGATTATTATGTCATATGCATGCAGAAAATTGTTGTTTGTTAGTGCCTGCTGGTGCGCTCTTTAGCCCTTTCACAGTCCACAGAAGCAGTCTAAGCTGGGAATCTGTCTCCCATCCCCTGGGAGTGAAAAAGACGGTAATGTCTTACAACTACCTATGGCCATGCTTCTGCTGTGTTGATTTTTATTTGCTCCTGCATTGGAATCACCACTTTGAAGGCCTTCAATGTGCCTCTTGATTGAAGTTCTATTATATTGGTTACATGAATGCTGGTCAGGTGTTTTCTAACTGCTTCCTCAGTTGTGCTGCAGTGTAATTTTCCTATATATAACCAAACTTTGTGCTCTGAGGCTTGTAGTTGCCCTGTTGGTGGTTTGTCATGTCCATTTTCTAGTTTCCTTGTACCCATGATTGTTGTGGTCTTTGTTTGAGCATTGGCCCTGTGATTCGATGTTGAGGGATTGGCAGATATAACTGACCATAGCTTGTTCTCTTCCCTTGAATGTTCTTGGGGTATTGGTTCCTGGGTGATTTGATGCTCTTCCACAGATTTTGGCTTTGTTGTGGTTTTAACTCCCTCTCTTAGCATATTTCTTGTATTATTGGAGAAACTTTCCATCATAATTTATAATTTTGTGTTAAATTTTTTGTGATCTTGTCCTCCATTTCAACATCGATAAGCCTACATGTGATCTCTATTTGCTTGACAGTTCTGTCATGTGGGGATTCATTGTCAGTCTCTCAGCTGTTGTGGTTCCATTGCTGTCTGCTAGATGCCGGCAGTGGCTGGTTGCCACTAGCAGCTTCCTGTGCCAGGCTGGTAGATGCCGCCACTTATCCCGTAGATTGACTGCTGTCTCTCTCCATAAACTCTGTTTCCTCTTTTCCAACCTCACTTTCAGATTCCTTTTTTGCCTTAATTGTATCATCCACAGTAAGTTGCAGTTCCTTAAAAAGATTTATAATGTCACTTACCATTTTATGAATGCTTTCTTTTGCCTCCTTCTTCAGATATCCACCTTCTTGAGCAATATTCACTAAACATTCCAGAGCACATTCGAGACATGTCCTAATCTCGTCTGCCATCTTGCTAAAGTTTTTATCATTTATAAGTTCAAGTAAAGTGTATCTCTCAGTTGTAGAATGGAATACTTCCTCTCTTTCTATTGTAGCCCTCAATGAGGTTTTACAACTGCTATTCATAATGGCATCCACTACCACCTCCAATTCTGCATAGAATTGATTGGGTGTGCTTTCTTCTGTGGGTGCATAACAGCACATCTCCTCAAGTCTATTGTTGATACTGCTATTATAAGGGTCACTGACAAAGACCAAGAGAAGCATCTAGAGCTTTACTCAGATAAAATCCCGTATGTAATTTGTCTCTTGAATCACAATTTTCATAGAAGATTGTATAATTTTCAACATTGAAGGTACCAATAACATGTCAGCAAACTTCCTGTAAAGTTACTAAATCCATCCTATATCTTTTTATTCCCATGACTAAAATAATTCACACCTGGGTTGTGGTAATCTACAAATATTCCACATTCCTAATCACAAGCATTCATGTATTTTGTATTATGAAATTTGAAGGTTTCCTGGTAGTCTGTTTACCATTACTAAGTTTTTAGTTATGGGCTGGTAACCTATAGCTAACCCCCAACCTGGAGGACCAAGTTTTTTGATTCTTAGGTAACTTCCTCATAGATGAATTGTTTTCCACACAGCTGTCAAGGTTCATCTCCCCTTTCCTTAAACATTAGAAAGGATGAAGGACAGGTAGTGAGAAGATACAGCACTGTCCGACACACTTCATCTAGTTCATCAACTAAGACCTGGTGGGCATGGGAGATCCCGTCAGAAGGTAAGCTATCACTGGCATAGCTCTTAGTGTCATATCACAACCCTCTCCACCCTTGTGGACAGTGCTACTTTAAGACAGTATGTCTGGGAGAGGCTTCGAACAATGTGAACACAGGGTGAGTCAGGAGGAAAGGTACAGGCTTTGAGGGATGTTAGTATTAGTGATTCTGATCAAAAAAGTCTTATGAACATATCTCCTGTTTTCAACAGTGTCTGAGGAAACTAATGAAAACAATGGGGAACAGTACAAATGCAGGTGATAGTAAATGAAATATTGTGATCTAATGGTCTGTTTAACTGTGTACATTTCCTCACAACAGATATTCAGAAAGTTGACCTTCAACTGCAATGCATTTTGAAGCTCTTGTAGACAGCTGCTGTGTTGCTGATCTGAGCTCATTCATACAGCCCTTTACATGAGCACACACATGTAAAATATGAGCATGAAGTTACATATAGTAAGGAAGACTTCACTGTTGTTTCTATTGAAATGAACATAACTGGAATAACATCAGCCAAGCTGATGTACAGGCTAATTGCCATTAAGACATATTGGAAACCTACTGCTAGAAGCAGTGGGATAACTAAGTCAATGCATATTATTTGGTCTCTCACTGCGCAGGTTTGTTTAGTATTAATCTGACCACAAGCCTGACTAACATTTGTGAATAACAACTTTCTATTGTCATCTGGTTTTCATAGGACAACAGTGAAATAAAAATTGTAAAACTCAATGTCATCCTGAATATTATCTTTGAAAAGTTACTTAAAATCACTTCTACCTTTTACAGTACCTCACCAGATGAGATCTGGTTGAGATTTGCAAACCTCATTTTGTGCAATCCCAACAATCAATCTTTCCATCTCTTCCTGTCCAGAAGTATCCCCTGACCCAGGGTTCTGGGTGAATTTCCTGAACTCTAGCCCTTTTCGTAAACCTCACCAGTCCTTTTCCTTCACCCCTCTTCCTTCTCCTTCAACCCATCTGCCAGAAGAAAGAGTTACTGGCTGTGACAGCTTGCAAACTGTAATATATCATTTTTGTTGATGTGACAAATGACATTGTAACATGTTTTGGAAAATGTGACCACACTCTGTGAACAAGATTTAGACAAGTTTTCAATGTTTAATTTGCATTTCTGTTTAGTACATCAGATACTTGCATCGTTTTGCCCACAATTCAAACTATGTCATAGTTACAAAAATTTCGATAACACCAGCAGAAAGAGCATCGAATGTTATTTCAAAAATTTGGGGCAGGTTCCTTACACCAAAACAAGTAAAAAAATTCAGTAAACATGGGCTCTAAAATTCATACCTTAAGAGCTATGAGCACTTTTTCAGTGGAAGAGATGTGTTTTGCTGTATCAAAGATGAACAAGTGCCAGTAACACATAAGGTACTCATTTTAGAGCCCATGTTTACTGGACATTTTTTTCTTGTTTTGGTCTGAGGAACCTGTTTCCAAATTTTTAAATTGTTGTTCTGAAACACACCATATGTATGTATTAAACGTTCAAGGCACAGTTCATAAACATTAAATATAATTCTAATTATATGAAAATTGCTTTCACTTTAATTACAATTGTGAGTGAACTATTCATCCTATGATTTGTTATGACATATCATTTTACTCAGCACTTTGGCACATATCTTTTGGTGTTCTCAGTGTTAAACTGGTGAAGAACAATATGAGTTATTTATCACAATTAAGGGGAAACTGGCTGCCAGCTATAAAGCCTCACTGACCTCTGGACAGTGGGACAGTGTGCTACAAGCATCCGAAGAGGCAATATCTGCCTCACTCTGGGTGACAGTTTTGGATTTTTGTGTCTTTTGATATGTGTTATCTTTCATGAACGCTGTGAGTCAGTAACTCTGGTAGGACAATGCATTCACTTGGGAATGTGCTGCTTCTTCCCCCCCCCCCTCCCCCCCCCCCTCCTTCACCATCAAGTGGAAAAGCCAATCTGCACTTTGAATTATTTCACAGTTCGTGCCATTAGAGCTTTACCAAGGCTAAGAACAATTTTGGACCTTGCACTGTAAAATCTGACAGACACACTTCCATTTTTCAAGCATTTTAATTTGGTGAATTCAAGCATGGGTTAGGAGAGCTTTCAATTTTAAAGACCAATTCAGGCAGTTTTATTTCAAATTATAGTAATTTTGAAACACTATATGAGGGCTCAAATCATGTTCAAGTTGGGATTATGACAGAAGTTAGGTCAGTCTTCACCACTCCACTTCTGATTGTGTGCAAGTGATTTAATAAATAGGTGCGGTTTTTAACTGTTAATCACATTGTCAGGTGGTATTATTTATTTTTCGTACATCCAGCCTGCCAAACTGCTTTTCTGATTATACATATAAGTGATATTTAATTGAAGACTGAGTTGGCTGTAAACATTGGTAAATGACAGTCAGTGGAAAACGGAGTCATTGCATGTAAAAAATGGTATGTGACACATTTTATTCACATTAGTTGTTAGTTCCACAATAAACAAAGATGTGGGATCTCTATCTGTAATTTTAGAGTCTTGCTAATGGCAGGTTCGTCAAGGTGTGTGCATGCAAACAATGATAAGTTCCAAACACATGGCTGTCATTAGTAGTAATAACTGTTCATGCCAGGAAAATGCTTTTTAGAAACATTTTGTACAAATCTGGGAATGATGTGGGTAACTACAACTCAAATAAAGTTTCTAAATAAATTCCTAAAGGCAAATGTGCTTCAAAAGTTGTTGCTAATCAGATTAATGTGAATAATTATACAGGAAAGTAAACAATGTTAAGTTGCGTCTCTTACAATTGTATACAGAAATTTATGTGACAGAACCATGGGCAAAATGTTAAGGGCCATCATTGGCATTGTTTACATGCTGCAGAAAGGTGATGATAAAATTAATTTTATATTGTGCTGAATCACAGATCAATTTTTTGTTCTTATACATAATTATTGCAAAAATTGGTATTGTCTACTTAACATTATAAAATAAAACAATCTGGACCACTCAGATTTGTATTTTTGAGGGGTTTCATATTAATGTTTTGTTAACTCACCCAGCAAGTAGGCAGTGATATGTCAATCCCAATCCATGTTAAGTGCACTCAATTTGCAAGTGAACAATATCAAGCACCCCTTGATATACTTTTAAAAACAAAATTTCGGATAGACTTTATGGTTTTAAAAATATGTTTTTGCTCTAGAAACATTTGAAAAAAAAAAGATTCATCTAAATTAAAAATCACAATGGATGTGCTTGAAATATCTTATTTGTGAGATTTTGTTGAAACTTTACTGTGAAACTTCTCAGATCAACCAAATTGTCACATAGCACTGTACACAGCTGAGGTTTTCAATTTAATTTTTATTGATAGGAACAGGTGTTGAGTGACATGACCATGACCACTTTGATGTTGATAACTCAGAGCTTGATTCGTGGGCTGCATTGGTGGGAATATTGCATAAAATTATTCCGAAATTTCACAAGAGAAAAAAATGACTGTAGACCAAAGAATCTATTATGATGATGATTTGCAAATGCTTTCTGAAATTTATTTTTAATAAATCCTTAAATCTTTTGGGAGTATTTGCTCAAGTCATACTTTCGGACAGTAACCAAGATTTACACTGTTGCACCTATAAAGTATGTCGATTTGGATTAAGGACAGTGCAGTGGCCCTTTGATATAGTTTTTCCTCTATAGGAACTTTAGTGTTTTACACTTATTAGTAAGTGTATCTCTGAAAAAAAATAAAAATAAACAAAAAAGATGTCAATGACAAATAAACATCAAATTGAACTTATCTGCTTCACAAATAAACATGAATATGTACTTATATCTAAAAAGAAAGATGCTGAAACTTACCAAACAAAAGCGCTGGCAGGTCGATAGACACACAAACAAACACAAACATACACACAAAATTCTAGCTTTCACAACCAACTGTTGCCTCATCAGGAAAGAGGGAAGGAGAGGGAAAGACAAAAGGATTTGGGTTTTAAGGGAGAGGGTAAGGAGTCATTCCAATCCTGGGAGCGGAAAGACTTACCTTAGGGGGAAAAAAGGACAGGTATACACTTGCACACACACACATATCCATCCCCATATACACAGACACAAACAGACATTTGTAAAGGCCTTTACAAATGTCTGCCAACCCAAAGTTTGGTACAGATTTATTGATGACATTTTCATGATCTGGACTCACAGTGAAGAAGAACTCCAGAATTTCCTCTCCAACCTCAACTCCTTTGGTTCCATCAGATTCACCTGGTCCTACTCTAAATCCCATGCCACTTTCCTTGACGTTGACCTCCACCTGTCCAATGGCCAGCTTCACACGTCCGTCCACATCAAACCCACCAACAAGCAACAGTACCTCCATTATGACAGCTGCCACCCATTCCACATCAAACGGTCCCTTCCCTACAGCCTAGGTCTTCGTGGCAAACGAATCTGCTCCAGTCTGGAATCCTTGAACCATTACACCAACAACCTGAAAACAGCTTTTGCATCCCGTAACTACCCTCCCGACCTGGTACAGAAGCAAATAACCAGAGCCACTTCCTCATCTCCTCAAACCCGGAACCTTCCACAGAAGAACCCCAAAAGTGCCCCACTTGTGACAGGATACTCTCCGGGACTGGATCAGATTCTGAATGTGGCTCTCCAGCAGGGATACGACTTCCTCGAATCCTGCCCTGAAATGAGATCCATCCTTCATGAAATCCTCCCCACTCCACTAAGAGTGTCTTTCCGCCGTCCACCTAACCTTCGTAACCTCTTAGTTCACCCCTATGAAATCCCCAAACCACCTTCCCTACCCTCTGGCTCCTACCCCTGTAACCGCCCCCGGTGTAAAACCTGTCCCATGCACCCTCCCACCACCACCTATTCCAGTCCTGTAACCCGGAAGGTGTACACGATCAAAGGCAGAGCCACGTGTGAAAGCACCCACGTGATTTACCAACTGACCTGCCTACACTGTGAAGCGTTCTATGTGGGAATGACCAGCAACAAACTGTCCATTCGCATGAATGGACACAGGCAGACAGTGTTTGTTGGTAATGAGGATCACCCTGTGCCTTGGTGCACGGCCAGCACATCTTGGCACAGTGTTACACCGTCCGGGTTATCTGGATACTTCCCACTAACACCAACCTGTCAGAACTCCGGAGATGGGAACTTGACTCTTCTCGCTATCCGCCAGGCCTCAATCTCCGCTAATTTCTAATTTCAATCTGCCACCGCTCATACCTCACCTGTCTTTCAACATCATCTTTGCCTCTGTACTTCCGTCCCGACTGACATCTCTGCCCAAACTCTTTGCCTTTACAAATGTCTGCTTGTGTCTGTGTATGTGTGGATGGATATGTGTGTGTGTGCGAGTGTATACCTGTCCTTTTATCCCCCTAAGGTAAGTCTTTCCGCTCCCGGGATTGGAATGACTCATTACCCTCTCCCTTAAAACCCGTATCCTTTTGTCTTTCCTTCTCCTTCCCTCTTTTCTGACGAGGCAACCGTTGGTTGCGAAAGCTAGAATTTTGTGTGTATGTTTGTGTTTGTTTGTGTGTCTATCGACCTGCCAGCGCTTTTGTTCGGTAAGTCTCATCATCTGTCTTTTTAAATATATTTTTCCCACGTGGAATGTTTCCCTCTATTATATTCATATCATTAATTTGAACCCAACAATCACGTTTGTTATTGTTATTGTTATTGTCACTGTTACATTTCGTAGTCTTTTCTGTCATCTTATTTCCTCCTTCTGTTTTTGCCAGCAGTTTTACTTTCTATCACCTTCTTCTTTTTTACCGTAATCCAGTATACAATTTTATCCCGCCGATATATACTCAATAATACGTAACCCACTTCCAAACCATAACCAAGAATTTTTTTTTTTTTTTCTTTTCCGCTTTCAACACTACCGCTGCTATAAAATCCACCGTTTCCAGTTCACAAAGAGTTCCTTTCAGCTATTAAACAACCTTTTCGGCTAGTTTTAATATCTTTTGCTTTATTTCCATTTCCGTTTTTCTCACATCATCGATCATTTTTAGCCGCTTCCCACAGGTTTTAACGTCATTATTTCTTCATCAGACAATTGTTAGCTTCATTTCCATAATCTGCCACCACCAAACCACCCTTTTAATACATCCTCATGTAGTTTTTTCGAAATTTTCCCGTATTTCTCCACCCTTTAACGTGTTTTGGCGGCAACACAACCACCTAACCTTTATGCACATCATTATCTACCTACACAAGTTCACCACAGGATCAACATAGCCCAGCTCTAACCAACCCTTTTTCGCCTTTTTTCACACCAGATCTCCATTTGCTTTCTAGTTTTACCTTTATCTCTCCCCATATATTTTTATATTTATTTTCGTTTTCATTTCAGCCTCGTGTTCCACTTTCCACCTTCCAGTACCATGTCACCCTCACAACACCTCCACAATGACCCCATTAAGTTTTATTTACATTCCCTCCGCAAACATGCCTTCGCCCTAGCCAGATTACACTCCCATATTTTATTTTCTCAGGCTTGTCTGACATTTGGCATCACCCCCAAAGGCCTCACACTTCAAAGTTCCCATCTCTGGCTGCAACCCTTATTTCCATCAGTCCCTATACCAGTTCCAAACTGAACAATCCATTGCCCTCACCCACCTAATCCTTCACCTACACATCCACTCAGCCAGTCAACACACCCATCAACTCCTGTCCCTAATAAAAGTCCTCAATCTTTCCTCTCCCACATCCACACCGGTTGTTCAGAGCATCCTCCTACAGGCCAACCGCAAATTAGAACAGCATGCCACCCTCCACCTTAAAAAACTATCCAATCTCCTGGTTTCCCACCTCCGGAAAGGCAACTCACTCACCCTTCACAACCTTTCCAGCAAACCTCAAACTCCTCTCATTGCACACAAACCCAGTCTCTCCCATCTACTCAATCTCCCACTTCCAGCTCCACTCCCTCCAAAACCTCAAAATTCCAATCAACACAAGCTGGAACCACAACACCCCAATTCAGTAGTTAACCTCTCCTCCAAACCTCTCTCCCAATCCGAAACCTCTGTCCTATCCAAAGGCCTCACCTTCAGTCCCACTCCCAGATTTAACCAAACAGCCCTTGTCAAAGATTTACTGTCCTACACCCGTACTCTCTGCTGGAAATATCACTTTGCCATGAAGAAAAATGATCCTAATCCTACTCCTAATGATCCAACTCCCCAAGATACTATCCAAATTGAACCATGCCTGGAACAGTTCCGTCCTCCGTCACAGCGGGACCCACCTCCTCTTCCTCAAAATCACCCTCTCCTAACCTTCCAGGAATTTCTGACTTCCAGCCTTGCCTCTCAATCCTTCTTAAAAAACCTTAATCCTACTCCCAACATCACCACTGCTGAAGCCCAGGCTATCCGTGATCTGAAGGCTGACCAATCCATCGTCATTCTTCCAGCGGACAAGGGTTCCACGACTGTGGTACTTGATCGTCGGGAGTATGTGGCTGAGGGACTGCGTCAGCTTTCAGACAACACTACTTACAAAGTTTGCCATGGTAATCCCATTCCTGATGTCCAGGCGGAGCTTCAAGGAATCCTCAGAACCTTAGGCCCCCTACAAAACCTTTCACCTGACTCCATCAACCTCCTGACCCCACCAACACCCCGCACCCCTACCTTCTACCTTCTTCCCAAAATTCACAAATCCAATCATCCCGGCCGTCCCATTGTAGCTGGTTACCAAGCCCCCACAGAACACATCTCTGCCTACGTAGATCAACACCTTCAACCCATGACATGCAGTCTCCCATCCTTCATCAAAGACACCAACCACTTTCTCGAACGCCTGGAATCCCTACCCAGTCTGTTACCCCCGGAAACCATCCTTGTAACCATTGATGCCACTTCCTTATACACAAATATTCCGCATGTCCAGGGCCTCGCTGCGATGGAGCACTTCCTTTCACGCCGATCACCTGCCGTCCTACCTAAAACCTCTTTCCTCATTACCTTAGCCAGCTTCATCCTGAACCACAACTTCTTCACTTTTGAAGGCCAGACATACCAACAATTAAAGGGAACAGCCATGGGTACCAGGATGGCCCCCTCGTACGCCAACCTATTCATGGGTCGCTTAGAGGAAGCCTTCTTGGTTACCCAGGCCTGCCAACCCAAAGTTTGGTACAGATTTATTGATGACATTTTCATGATCTGGACTCACAGTGAAGAAGAACTCCAGAATTTCCTCTCCAACCTCAACTCCTTTGGTTCCATCAGATTCACCTGGTCCTACTCTAAATCCCATGCCACTTTCCTTGACGTTGACCTCCACCTGTCCAATGGCCAGCTTCACACGTCCGTCCACATCAAACCCACCAACAAGCAACAGTACCTCCATTATGACAGCTGCCACCCATTCCACATCAAACGGTCCCTTCCCTACAGCCTAGGTCTTCGTGGCAAACGAATCTGCTCCAGTTCGGAATCCTTGAACCATTACACCAACAACCTGAAAACAGCTTTTGCATCCCGTAACTACCCTCCCGACCTGGTACAGAAGCAAATAACCAGAGCCACTTCCTCATCTCCTCAAACCCGGAACCTTCCACAGAAGAACCCCAAAAGTGCCCCACTTGTGACAGGATACTTTCCGGGACTGGATCAGATTCTGAATGTGGCTCTCCAGCAGGGATACGACTTCCTCAAATCCTGCCCTGAAATGAGATCCATCCTTCATGAAATCCTCCCCACTCCACCAAGAGTGTCTTTCCGCCGTCCACCTAACCTTCATAACCTCTTAGTTCATCCCTATGAAATCCCCAAACCACCTTCCCTACCCTCTGGCTCCTACCCCTGTAACCGCCCCCGGTGTAAAACCTGTCCCATGCACCCTCCCACCACCACCTATTCCAGTCCTGTAACCCGGAAGGTGTACACGATCAAAGGCAGAGCCACGTGTGAAAGCACCCACGTGATTTACCAACTGACCTGCCTACACTGTGAAGCGTTCTATGTGGGAATGACCAGCAACAAACTGTCCATTCGCATGAATGGACACAGGCAGACAGTGTTTGTTGGTAATGAGGATCACCCTGTGGCTAAACATGCCTTGGTGCACGGCCAGCACATCTTGGCACAGTGTTACACCGTCCGGGTTATCTGGATACTTCCCACTAACACCAACCTGTCAGAACTCCGGAGATGGGAACTTGACTCTTCTCGCTATCCGCCAGGCCTCAATCTCCGCTAATTTCTAATTTCAATCTGCCGCCGCTCATACCTCACCTGTCTTTCAACATCATCTTTGCCTCTGTACTTCCGTCCCGACTGACATCTCTGCCCAAACTCTTTGCCTTTACAAATGTCTGCTTGTGTCTGTGTATGTGTGGATGGATATGTGTGTGTGTGCGAGTGTATACCTGTCCTTTTTTCCCCCTAAGGTAAGTCTTTCCGCTCCCGGGATTGGAATGACTCATTACCCTCTCCCTTAAAACCCGTATCCTTTTGTCTTTCCTTCTCCTTCCCTCTTTCCTGACGAGGCAACCGTTGGTTGCGAAAGCTAGAATTTTGTGTGTATGTTTGTGTTTGTTTGTGTGTCTATCGACCTGCCAGCGCTTTTGTTCGGTAAGTCTCATCATCTGTCTTTTTAAATATATTTTTCCCACGTGGAATGTTTCCCTCTATTTTTTATATATATATAAACTGAAGTGGCAACTGAAAATTTGTACCAAGGCCAGGAATTGAACCTAGGTCTCTGGCTTACCTGGCAGGTGCATTAGCCACTAAGCCATCTTGACATAGTGGTTCACACAACTGCATGGACTACCCTAGCATCCTTCCCTCATCAATCCAAATTCAGTACCAGTCTACTTTAAATTCCCCCTTACACATGAGTACAATGGTATATTGTGAGTTGCAATCTACCCTATTCACAGTATTGTCATTTGAGATATACAGGGTGTTACAAAAAGGTACGGCCAAACTTTCAGGAAACATTCCTCACACACAAAGAAAGAAAATATGTTATGTGGACATGTGTCCGGAAATGCTTACTTTCCATGTTAGAGCTCATTTTATTACTTCTCTTCCAATCACATTAATCGTGGAATGGAAACACACAGCAACAGAACGTGCCAGTGTGACTTCAAACACTTTGTTACAGGAAATGTTCAAAATGTCCTCTGTTAGCGAGGATACATGCATCCACCCTCCATCGCATGGAATCCCTGATGCGCTGATGCAGCCCTGGAGAATGGCGTATTGTATCACAGCGTCCACAATACGAGCACAAAGAGTCTCTACATTTGGTACTGGGGCTGCATAGACAAGAGCTTTCAAATGCCCCCATAAATGAAAGTCAAGAGGGTTGAGGTCAGGAGAGTGTTGAGACCATGAAATTGGTCCGCCTCTATCAATCCATCGGTCACCGAATCTGTTGTTGAGAAGCGTACAAACACTTGGACTGAAATGTGCAGGAGCTCCATCGTGCACGAACCACATGTTGTGTCATACTTGTAAAGGCACATGTTCTAGCAGCACAGGTATCCCGTATGAAATCATGATAACGTGCTCCATTGAGCGTAGGTGGACGAAGCTAAAATCAGCTCTAACATGGAAATTAAGCATTTCCGGACACATGTCCACATAACATCTTTTCTTTATTTGTGTGTGAAGAATGTTTCCTAAAAGTTTGGCTGTACCTTTTTGTAAAACCCTGTATATAGAACACAGCATTTTGTCACATGTTGTTCTAATGCCGGTTTTTAACCAACCTTTCCTTCCACTACAGTCTGATTTGATTTATTCTGTCTTTGAGGAGAGAAGGCTTCAGTATCTTTGAGAAATAAGTACAAACATGAGTTGAATTTTTCATTCACTGTGGCTGTGTGGTATACTTTATCCCACAGTTCCTGATGTAAACTATTTCAGACCAATAGATTCAGCATTTATTGATCTAAAATGTTTAACCATCTACTATTTTCCTCCCTACAACTTTTATGGATCTCATTTCACCATTGTGATCAGACAAACCAATTATTACAGCCTGTGTTTTCATGTCACTGTAATCTGTGGGGTCCAGGAACAGATTGTCAGTCACAGTTTTGCTGTGACCATTTACTCTTGTTGGGTATGGGATTCTAGGAAGTGGGTTGAAAGTGCACAATAATGATTGAGCTGTTTTCTGTTTTTGATTGTTATTATTTGAAAGAAAATTAATATTAAATCACCACATTTTACGATCTTACTATTATTTCTACAGTCTGATACTAACTGAGAAAGGAACTTCTGAATATTTCCCACTGGTACTCTGTAAGCTGTTATTATTATGAGGGAGCATGTTTCCAGTGCTCATTTGACAACAGGGCACTTGAAATGTTAGTCAATACAGTACTGAGTTATATCTGTGACTTATGGCCTGAAAGTATAGAGCACCTAGATTTCCACCCCACTTTGTCTTATGATTGTCCCTCACTAATGAGAACCAAATCTGTAAGTGTTCAAAAGTATCTGATTAATTTCTATAGCTTCTAGGTGATGTTCAGTAAAATAGAGAACAAAAGCAATAGTTTCACTTGTCCAAATGTTTGGGAGAAACTAAGGTCTCACACTTGCATCTGTGTCTGCTTTTTCTTAAAGAGAAAGACTAGCTCAACCTTTTCATTTGAGAGACTTCTTATATTTTGATAAAATATTTCTCAGTAGTACAGATTAGTTGTTGTATTTATGATTGGTTACTTAATGCTATGTTTGGTGTGATCTAAATCATTGTAAATGATTCAAATGGATCTAAGCACTATGAGACTTAACATCTGAGGACATCAGTACCCTCGACTTAAAACTACTTAAACCTAACTAACCTAAAGGCATCACACACATCCATGCCCAAGGCAGGATTCGAACCTGCAACCATAGCAGCAGCGCGGTTCTGGACTGAAGCATCTAGAACCACTTGGACACAGGAGCCAGCTAAATCATTGTAAAAAGGTATATCATTTACTCCATAACTTTCTTTTTTCTTTAGACTAAAGATGATCTTCAAATGTTAAGTATTTCTAAGATTGGACAGGTGCTGTCCTGTCTGCATGTAGTGTTTTTGGGAATGAGCTTCTCAAGCAATCTATTACCTGTTGAATTTCAATGCAAGCTACAGCAAGTGGGATGTTTCCAATTTAGTGGCAGTTCATCAGCAAGTTAAATGTGAAAATCATCTGCTTGCTGCAGTGATCGTTGAAGCTCAGTATTCACATGCTGCACTTAGCAGTTCATCTGGGGCTGATAAAAGCATTGCAAGATCAACACAATGTTTATATTGGAGCATGATGCCATTTTGGCAATATTTACAGTGTAATTGATTGATTGATTTTTATTTGGTCCCATTTGGTAACAGTGGATACAGAGTAAATACTTATAATATAGACAGGCCAACTTAGCCTAATATCTTATGATATTTAGCCTACGTATTTACAATATAAAACAACATCCCACAAGTTATTTACATATATCTGGCTACAGTATCTTCAACTGTTTACAGTAATGCTTACAAGTAATAACAGCACTACTCATTCTTTACACACATACTACTCTACAAAACACACTTTTCACTAATCAATAGTTGCCACAGAGCCCCCTCCTCCCCATCCCCCACTCCCCACCCCAACCCTCACCAGGGAGTGCAGAGGTTGTCCAGAGGTTCTGTGGCAGTGCATAGAAGACCAACTGCAGCAAGACATAGTAATCTTCATGCCATCAGGATGGCTGAATACAGCATCTGGCTCTAGAGACCAGAGGCACATCAGCTTGCATCGATTCAGCAGGAACATTGTCATTGTCTTTATCCACTGAGGGAGACCCAAGGGGACATCATCTTGGGACAAAGGGGGAGTCAGTGTCTTGAGGGAGTCTTAGAGGGTCCAAGTGGATTTTACGCACTGCACTGATACTGTCTGAGTTTTACTGTTGAGCATGATGTGCATAGTATTGGTGTCACACATGAGACTTTATGCGACTCCAAGTACTGGGGTTGAAGAATCATCCTGTATCATGATGAAGTGGCATGTTTCCAAGTTCTCACAGAGAACACGTCTGGAGGGGTGTGAGGCTTAGGTGGTGGTGTCCGAAGGATACAGATGTGTGCACAGACATGCTCAACCAGGGCAGGTAGTGAATCTTGAGACAGAGGTGGTATATCATCCACTAACTCAGGAGGCAGGATTAGTGGCTCACCATACAGGATTTCTATGGGTTATGCACCCAGATCCTCCTTGTGTGCCGCACATATGTCTAGAATTATCCAGGGATGTGCCTTGGACCAGAGCCCTCCCCGGCACAAGTGTCCTGTCCCAGCATTCTACTAAGCTGTTGCTCTGCAGCTGGTAGGGCATGGTGTGGAACTTCAACACAGCACACAGAGCACACAGCCGGTCAAATAGGTTAGACTCGAACTGGTGGCCCTGGTCCATAGTCAGGGATGAAGGGCAGCCCAATTGGGAGATCCACATGTTGATAAACACATAGGAAATGATATCAGCCATGATATCCTTCAGGGGAACCGCCTCCTGATGCCCCGATCAGTCACAGACAGTATGTAATTGAAACATTGGACAGAGGGTTCAGACCCAACTGCCTCAGCCTGCCAGGGAGGGGGTATGGTGTAGGTGCCGATGGGGGCGAGGTGTGCCTGCCAACCTTGCTATATCAGCAGGGGGTGCATGTCCTTCTCCACATGCAGCAGTCATGCTTGACTCCCAGCTAGATATAACGTTTGATTACCAGTGTGGTAGTTGCTCTTACACCTGGTGGGCCAAGTTGTGTAAGGCATCAAAGATATCATGTCACAGTTCAGTCAGGATGACTGGTTGGACCATCCCTGTCAATGTGTTGCAGAGCACTGGTCTCATCACTCCAGGAAGGTGGTGCTTTTCAAGTGTGCGTAAACTTGATCAGACAGTGTGTAGCTATTGGTTTGATGTGTTGACAGCCTGCCGGCATGCCAGGTCCTTGGGGGTCGATAGGCATGGCACCGTGTTGGCAGATGGGCCAGGTCATTGCTGAGTGCTCGAGGGCAGGTCGGGCATGGCTTCAGCTGAAGTCTGTGTGCATCAGGCTATTGATACTGGCAGTGTAGGCTGGAGGCCACGAGGCGGTAACAATGTAGCAATGGCAGACTGTCCCAGGCAGGTGTGGCTGTGGTCGCACGTGGGAGTGAGTAGCAGAAAGGGTGCTGCCCCCACAACCATGGTCAGTGACAGTGCTCAAGGCATGCACTGGTGGTGGCAAACAATAGTGAATTCTTTGTCATCAAAATGGAGGCATGACTCCAGAGGGGCCATGACATGTGAAATCAATTGCAGCTATAGCTCATAAGGAAGTATGACAAGGGAAAGGGTCCAGAGAGCAACATAAGGCATATCTTCACTGTCAATTTGTGGGGTGAAGGTGCCACCAGAGCTGGGATACCATGCACTCTCCTAACAGTTCATCGTGAAGAATGTGGTGTAAGACCCTAGCAGGAGGGAGGTGACAAAGGTAGTAGTTCATTGTTGGGGTCGATGTGGTCATGCAGATGACTGATTAAGCTAATAAACCTCATGCTATCATCCAAGACGCTATGGAAATTAATGGTATTGTCCACTAGAGCAACCCATGTCTTAGGACTGTCTTTTTGCAGGGTTTGCAGCTTGGGAAGACTTGGAGGAGTAATATCATAAGTGGGCAAGGAAGCAGCTGATGTGCGCTGAGGCTGGGAGCCATACCAGCATGTGGTGTGGAGTCATGATTGAGTGGCACTTGGATCATTACCAGAAGCAGCAGAAGCCTGGCCTGGCTTGTAGTGAGATGCTTGTTAAAGTCTGCTATTGTCCAGAATTGGCATAGTCTAAAAGGATGTGCCAGCAACAGGAGCAACGGAGGATGGCAGAGCAGGAGTAGGTGTAGGCGGGGGGGAGGGGGGGGGGTTGTTGTTGTTGTGGTCTTTAGTCCTGAGACTGGTTTGATGCAGCTCTCCAGGCTACTCTATCCTGTGCAAGCTTCTTCATCTCCCAGTACCTCCTGCAACCTACATCCTTCTGAATCTGCTTAGTGTATTCATCTCTTGGTCTCCCCCTATGACTTTTACCCTCCACACTGCCCTCCAATACTAAATTGGTGATCCCTTGATGCCTCAGAACATGTCCTACCAACTGATCCCTTCTGTTGGTCAAGTTGTGCCACAAACTCCTCTTCTCCCCAATCCTATTCAATACTTCCTCATTAGTTATGTGATCTACCCATCTAATCTTCAGCATTCTTCTGTAGTACCACATTTCGAAAGCTTCTATTCTCTTCTTGTCCAAACTATTTACCATCCATGTTTCACTTCCATACATGGCTACACTCCATACAAATACTTTCAGAAATGACTTCCTGACACTTAAATCTATACTCGATGTTAACAAATTTCTCTTCTTCAGAAACGCTTTCCTTGCCATTGCCAGTCTACATTTTATATCCTCTCTACTTCGACCATCATCAGTTATTTTGCTCCCCAAATAGCAAAACTCCTTTACTACTTTAAGTGTCTCATTTCCTACTCTAATACCCTCAACATCACCCGACTTAATTCGACTACATTCCATTATCCTCATTTTGCTTTTGTTGATGTTCATCTTATATCCTCCCTTCAAGACACCATCCATTCCGTTCAACTGCTCTTCCAAGTCCTTTGCTGTCTCTGACAGAATTACAATGTCATCGGTGAACCTCAAAGTTTTTATTTCTTCTCCATGGATTTTAATACCTACTCCGAATTTTTCTTTTGTTTCCTTTACTGCTTGCTCAATATACAGATTGAATAACATCGGGGAGAGGCTACAACCCTGTCTTACTCCCTTCCCAACCACTGCTTCCCTTTCATGTCCCTTGACTCTTATAACTGCCATCTGGTTTGTGTACAAATTGTAAATAGCCTTTCACTCCCTGTATTTTACCCCTGCCACCTTTAGAATTTGAAAGAGAATATTCCAGTCAACATTGTCAAAAACTTTCTCTAAGACTACGATTGCTAGAAACATAGGTTTGCCTTTCCTTAATCTTTCTTCTAAGATAAGTCGTAAGGTCAGTCGTGTTCCAGTATTTCTATGGAATCCAAACTGATCTTCCCCGAGGTCAGCTTCTACTACTTTTTCCATTCGTCTGTAAAGAATTCGTGTTAGTATTTTGCAGCTGTGGCTTATTAAACTGATTGTTCGGTAATTTTCACATCTGTCAACACCTGCTTTCTTTGGGATTGGAATTATTATATTCTTCTTGAAGTCTGAGGGTATTTCGCCTGTTTCATACATCTTGCTCACCAGATGGTAGAGTTTTGTCAGGACTGGCTCTCCCAAGGCTGTCAGTAGTTCCAATGGGATGTTGTCTACTCCCGGGGCCTTGTTTCGACTCAGGTCTTTCAGTGCTCTGTCAAACTCTTCACGCAGTATCGTATCTCCCATTTCATCTTCATCTACATCCTCTTCCATTTCCATAATATTGTCCTCAAGTACATCGCCCTTGTATAGACCCTCTATATACTCCTTCCACCTTTCTGCTTTCCCTTTTTTGCTTAGAACTGGGTTTCCATCTGAGCTCTTGATGTTCATACAAGTGGTTCCCTTATCTCCAAAGGTCTCTTTAATTTTCCTGTAGGCAGTATCTATCTTACCCCTAGTGGCATAATCAATAACAGCATGAATGACACAGGCAAGAATAAGGAAGGGATGCTGCGGCCCATAGCAGCAGCAGTGAGCATGAGTGAGGTGGGCATGAAGCATGCTGTGGTGCTGTGGGCCAGTGCTTTTGAAGTGGGTGCAAGTAGAGTATGTGCATTGTAGGTCTCTGCAACAGGAAATGGCAAGGAAAGTGCAAAAATGAAGGCTCCGTCATGGCAAAAGCAACTGGCATCACCAAAAATCTGTGCAGTTGGGAGGGGAGATGCACAGAAGGTGTGGGAGCAAAGGTGTCTGGTGTGGTGCAGAAGGAACCAACATCACTGAAAATCTGTGTATGTGGAAGGCAAGATGTACAGAGGTGTGCCCATCTGATGTGGTGGAGGCAAATTAGCAGGCAATGGAGCCGACTCAGAAGAGGTGAAATGGGATACCTGGTGGGTATGAAGGCAAACCAATGCACCAGAGGTGACCGGCATCGCAGAATAACCATACAAAAACAAAACCATGTGAGTGGGGTCTGTTGTGGCAGAGGGGGTAAGTGTTGCTGATGCAAATTATGAGAACACTGCAGAAATAGGTAGTATGCTACAGACTCATTGAATGAGCCACGTAGCTACAAGCTTGTCTGTGGGCCAGTGATGTGGTGTGGAGTGGTGTGGCGACATTCTTTACAGGGATGAGGTCAGCAAACATGTCGCTCGGCATGTTGTGCTTGGCATGCTGAGCAACAGGCAAGGTCAGCCATGTTGTGCCTGGTGAGGCTGGCTCGGTGGCATCAGAAACCCATGAAATAGTCACATAGTTCCACCTTAGCTGTGAATGCTGAAGTAGATGCAACAGCAGATTCACAGTCCAACTTCACTATAAGCCTGGAGAAGTCCGAATGCAAAGGAATGATAAGGTCCATGTAGGTGGTGAACAGTAGGAACTGAAACACATGAAACAAAGATGATAACCACTCAAAGTTGTTTAATGTTACTAACAGTTATTGGGGTCATCAATGTGGTTATTAACCCTGTGGCAGGCGCATGGCAGCATATAGTATCACCAATTCACTTTTCTTTCCATAGATAAGTTACTGCACCAAGCACACAGCAGTGGTGCTAGACATGCTTCAATGACATTGTCAAGTGACAAGTTTCACTATTGTCACATGATGACATTGTCAGGCAACAAGTTTCACTGTTGTCACACTATAAGATCCTTCATAATAGCTGTGACTGACCTGAGAAGTAGACAATGACACTAAGGTGGCACAGTGTACTGCAAGTGCCCAGTGGTGTAAGTAAATGTAGCATAATTGCTGCTGAATGATTTGAAGATCAGAAGCTATATTCTACAGAAACACTTCAAGTAAATGATTATTTAGTTACTGAAGATAAGTATTATATTTCTCCTATTGTCTTGAAGGTTCACCCAAAGAAAAGGATTGACATTAGATGAAATTGAATGGCTTCTTCTGGAATCATCTGACAAAGAGGATTATGCTGTTATCTTTGACAGTGATGATGAAGCAGAAATAATCAAGGCTGCAGATTATTCCAGTGAATCTGAATAATCATACAAAGGAAGCAATGAAGGGAATGAATTATCAAATATGAGTGCCTTTTTCATATTGGTAAGGACCAGAAAACTTTATGGATAAATAACCCATTAGTAGTGCCATATAAAACAACATATAAAAATATAATAAAGTCTTACCTGGCCTAAAACACAATGCAACAGGGACTAAAACTGAAATTGAAAGATTTTTTAAATTTTTTGATCCTGAGATAATTGATTGTGTTTTTGTGAATACCAATAGCAATATATGAATAACAAGAGATCATCTGTGACTTATGTGAGGGATAGAGACTGCAGAAACGCTTCTGCTTCTGAAATAATAGCTCTGTTTCTCAGTGGTGTATAAAAAAGAGGATGCACAAAGGTGTTATAACTGTGGACATTAAATGTCACAGGAATGATTATTCTGAGGGCAGCATTTAGCTACATGCGCTTTCTGTTCTTACTTCGGTCACTGAGGTAAGATGATACTTCAACAATAAAAGAGCAACTTGCAATTGACAAAATTGCCATATGTGATCTCCATGATCTCCATTCCGCATTTTTGAACAACTTCAGAAATAACTGCAGCCCAGGGGAGTTCACAACAATAGACAAAATTCTTGTTCATTTTCATGGACACTGCAGTTTTGTACAGTACGTGCCCAATAAGACTGACAAGTATGGTTTGAAGTTGTATGCAGTGTGCGATAGCAAGACGTTTTACACTTGTCACTCTGGAGTATACTGTGGCAGAAAGAATCCTGGACCATATCTTGCATCTAAGCAGCCTATGGATATTGTGAAGAGATTAGTTGAACCAATTAAGGGCACTTATAGAAACGTAGCTACAGACAACTATTATAGAAGTTATTCTTTACGACAGTATGTTCTAGAAAATGGGATAACCTTCATAGGGGCACTGAAAAAGAACAAGAAGGAAATTCCTCCAGAATTATTACCAAACAGGATTCAAGAAACTGGAAACTGTCTTTTCTGATCACAAGATGACTTCTGTCTTGTTTCATGCCAAATGAAAAGAAACAAGGCTGTGCTTTCTCTGACATGCATGAAACGGATGAAACACACACTTCTATAGTAAAGTCTGCTTTAAATCTGGACTACAATGCAACCAAAGGTGGCGTAGATACTGTTGATTACATGTGCACATCATATTCCACTCAGAGGACAACAAGAATATGGCTCTTGGTCTTGTTCTTCTGATATCTGGGTATTACTGGAATTAACTCTCAAGTGCTGTTCTTTGCAAATAATCCAGATAAAAGGTTCAGAAGAAGAACATACCTCACAAATCTGGCCTTGGCTGTAATGGAGAGCCAGTTGAAAGAAAGGACTCAACTCTTTACTTTACCAAGGGACATCAAAGGATTACTGTCACCCTACTGATCAATCCTCATAAGTAACAAAGAGGTTTTTAGAAGGTGTCAAAGGTGCTATCTTTGTGGTGGTAAAAAAATAACAAAACTACTGTGACTTGCAACAGTTACAAAAGATTTGTTTGCAAGCAACACAGCTGTTATAACCTTTAATTTACTAATAAATTGCGTGGATATACAAACGTAGAAACAATAGTGGGTTTCATGCTACCAACTCCGTATCTGTCACTCAACTGCCGTGCCGTGACATGCGGCCGGCGCCGTTCATAGCTAGGTGGTGCTCCCGCGCTCAGCCGAGCTGTGGAGCGCCTCTGTCGCCGTGTTTGCATACTGACGTAGCGGCACTTTTAAATCTCGTGGCACTGTCACGACACTTTTCCCCCCTTGAAAAAAAAAAAAAACACTCACTTCCTTGGAGACACGGACAGTGCAGAGACATCCATGGCCTCTTGGGAGACCCCGAGAAGATCCCACAAAGAAACACGAGAATATGGTCGAAAATGTCCAGGACGGAAGCTTGTGCGTGGAACGTGCCACCTGGATGATATGATGGGTGAAAACTCCGGAGCAGCATCCATAGGTGTCGTGGACCTGGGGGTGTGCTCCAGCGAGATGGGTCCCGGAGAAGGCGGCGTCGCGACTGGGGCTGGTTCCGGCGTACTCGGAAGCGGCAGCGACGTTGGCTGCAGCGACATGCACGGGAGATCGGCAGCAGCGACAGGACTGGCTTCTGGGGCTGGTGGAGGCAAAAGAAGGGGCGGTGGCACCGGCGTGGTCACCACTCATGGGCGCATCTGGTCGTAATGGCGAACAACCATGCCGTCGTCCATACGTATTGCACAAAGCCGGCGGCCGCGAAGAGCCTAGACCACCCCTGGAATCCATTTAGGGCGAGATCCATACCCTCGTGCCCACACGTCGGCGCCCACCAAGTATTTTTCCGCACTAGGGGACACAGTACTAGGCCTGACAGGGTGAAGCGGGTGCAGTAGAGTGCGCGGTTGGCGGCCATGCAAGAGTTCAGCAGGGCTGCGATCACCCAGAGGCGTGAAGTGATAAGAACTCATAAATTGCAACAGAGCGTCATCGGTAGAAAAATCAGGAAGGAATTTTTTCATCTGGCTTTTGAAAGTGCGGACAAGGCGCTCGACCTCCCCATTCGATTGGGGATGGAAGGGCAGTGCTGTAACATGATGAATCCCTTGTCCAGTACAAAAATCACGGAAGGCCTGCGAAGAGAACTGTGGGCTGTTGTCCGTGACAATCGTGGATGGAAGACATTCTAGCGCAAAGATTTTGGACAAAGCCAGCGCCGTCACCACAGTGGTGGGCAACGAACATCGAACCACAAACAGAAACTTCGAGAAGGTGTCAATCAACAGTAGCCAATAAGTGCCGAGGAAGGGGCCGGCAAAGTCAGCGTGCACCTGTTCCCATGGCTGCACCGGATCAGGCCACGGAGAGGGCATTGTACGGTTCAACCCCGTTGAACAAAACCGATCACCTGACGCAGGACCGGGTCCCGGGCAGTAGCCAACGCAACCTGTGAACCTGTAAGTGGAAAACCCTCGACCGCACGACGTTCTTCCTCATCAATGTGGAAACAGAGTAGTTCATCTCGATCGAAAACCGGGTCGGGGCCCATCGGCAAACGCAACAACGTGTCAGCGTTGGCGTGCTGGGCCATGGGGCAATAGTGAATCTCATAGTGAAAACGAGACAAGTATAAGGCCCAAAGTTGCAGGCGGTGAGCTGCCTTATCCGGAAGTGACGCCGAGGGGCTGAACAGAGAGACCAGCGGTTTGTGATCGGTGATGAGGTGAAACTTAGATCCATACAAAAAAACGCTGAACTTTTTTAGAGCATAAATGATAGCGAGCGCCTGCTTTTAGATTTGAGAGTAACGCCGTTGGGCATCGTTGAGGGTCTTGGAAGCATAGGCGATGGGTCGTTCCGACCCATCCTCATACCGATGGGCGAGAACAGCCCATAGGCCATACTGTGACGCGTCAGTCGCCAGAACCAAGTGCTGACCGAGACGGAATGTGGCAAGACAAGGTGCCGACTGCAAATGAGCCTTCAGGCGGACAAAAGCCTGCTCACACTCGTCGGACCAACAGAAAGGAACGTTTTTGCGTAACAGCTGATGCAGAGGATGAGCCACCGCCGCCGCGGATGGAATGAATTTGTGATAATAAGCAATCTTGCCTAGAAACGCCTGAAGTTCTTTGACCGTAGATGGCCGGGGGAGAGTGGTAATGGCCGCCACGTGCTGACGTAGAGGACATATACCTTCACGGGACAAGTGGAAACCAAGATACACAATGGAGGGTTGGAAGAACTGTGACTTGTCCAGATTGTACTTCAACCCAGCCGAATGCAGAACCTGAAATAATGAACGCAAATTGCGAAGGTGCTCCTCAGTGGAGGCCCCCGTGACAACAATGTCATCCAGGTAGTTGATGCAGCCAGGAACGGAAGCCGTGAGCTGTTCCAAAAACCGCTGAAAAATGGCCGGCGCACTAGTGACACCAAATGGTAACCGCTGGTACTGATACAACCCACAAGGAGTGTTGATGACGAGAAATTCCTTGGAAGACGCATCCAACGGCAACTGATGGTACGCCTCCGATAAGTCAAGTTTGGAAAAGAACTGGCCCCCAGCGAGCTTGGTAAATAACTCCTCAGGACGGGGAAGAGGATAAGTGTCAATGAGGCTCTGAGCGTTGACAGTGGCTTTAAAATCGCCACACAATCGCAGATTCCCGTTTGGTTTAGAAACCACCACGATTGGCGATGCCCATTCGCTGGAGGTAACAGGAAGGAGAATCCCTGAAGCTGTTAACCTGTCTGTCTCAGCCTTGACAGGTGCACGCAACGCCATCGGAATAGGGCGTGCCTGGAAAAACTTAGGGCGAGCTGTAGGTTTAAGAGTAATGTGGGCTTCAAAATCCTTGGCACGACCCAGACCAGCAGAGAACACGGACGAGAATTCAGAACACAATACGGAATATCCTCAGATGTGAGGTGCACATCATCATCAATGGAGAACCCAAACAGCTGGAAAGCATCATAACCGAACAGATTTTCAGTGCCCGCATGATCCACCACATAAAACGTGAGGGGCCAAACAACAGACTTGTAGCCAGTGGAAGCATCAAACTGGCCAACGATAGGAATTTTCTGTTTATTATAAGTTCTCAGATTTCACGTAACTGGAGACAAAGGAGGGGAGCCCAACTCCAAATACGTGCGAGAATTAATGAGAGTTACTGCAGAGCCAGTGTCCACCTGCATGCGAATGTCTTTATCCAGAACACAAACAGTAACAAACAACTTATTTGTTTCAGAAAGCACACAGTTAACATCCATGTCCAATGCCTCGTCCTCGTCGACAGGAACTTTAGGGGACTGACACACAGAAGCAATGTGGCCTTTTTTCCTACATGAATTACACGTGGCCCAACGTTTTGGACACGCAGCCCTGTCATGCTGTACGAAACAACATGGACAAGAAGGAAGGGTGGAACGAACCTGTTTCTGTGGTTGCTGTTTTCACTGCGAGCGTTGCGGCCCAACGCGATGTTGTTTACGCGAGTGAACCGCCGCCACATCTTCGTTCTCCTGGGAAACAGGCCAATTGTCCGTGTCGAAAGTTGACTGTACAGTGCCTACATCACACCACGCATCTATTTGCGCGCCAGCAGCGTGAGACACTTCAAAGGATTGAGCGATGCTTAGAACTTCCGACAATGATGGGTTTGGCAGTTGTAGGGCACGTTGCCAAACTTCTTTATCAGGAGCAAGCCGTAGAATAGCATCCCTAACCATTGAATCAGCATAAGACTCATGATGAGTGTCCGTGACAAACTGACATTTCCTACTCAGACCGTGTAGTTCCGCCGCCCAAGCCCGGTAAGATTGATGGGGCTGTTTACAACACCGGTAGAACGCCACGCGGGCGGCAATGACGTGGGTGTTTTTCGGTAATAGTTAGACAATAAGTCACACATTTCTTGGAAGGACAGGGAGGCAGGTTCCCGCAGAGGGGCTAACTGAGATAGCAGCTGATAGATCCATGGGGAAATCCAAGATAGAAATAATGACTTACACATCGGAGTGTCGACAACGCCGAAAGCCAAGAAGTGTTGCCGCAAATGCTTCTCATAATCCTCCCAGTCTTCAGCGGCCTCGTCGTAAGGAGGGAATGGAGGTGGAGAAGAGGATGACAGACGATGAGTAAGCGACGTCGACAACGCCTGAATAGCAGCCGTCAGCTGTGTTTGTTGTTCAATGAGCGCTTGCAGAAGCTGTTCCATGTCTGCCCAGACATGAACGCACAATACTCCAACGCTGGAAAAAAAAATATCCGACCTCGTCACCAAAAAGTGTTATAACCTTTAATTCACTAATAAATTGCGTGAATATACAAACGTAGAAACAATAGTGGGTTTCATGCTGCCAACTCCGTATCTGTCACTCAACTGCCGTGCCGTGCCGTGACATGCGGCTGGCGCCGTTCATAGCTAGGTGGCGCTCCCGCGCTCAGCCGAGCTGCGGAGTGCCTCTATCGCCGTGTTTGCGTACTGACGTAGCGACACTTTTAAATCTCGTGGCACTGTCACAACAACAGCCACAACACTGTGACTTGCAATGGCCACAGAGCTTCTCCAGATGAACAAGTGTGTGATTCTTGATATATATTCACAATTTTTTTTCTTAATGGGATGTCTCTTTCTTTATTATGACTATACAGTATTTCTGTTCCTTTCGCTATACATTTTTGTAAGACTTGCTTTAATAAGGGCCTGTAATAGCACTGAAATCTGTGGTTATAACAATCTTACATGAGCTCAAAACCCCTTCTACAAATACTACCAGAAAATTTAAAAAAAATGTTAAATGGTATTTGATGTTAGGCAGCAATGAGTGCCACATTAACCCACTAGCATAATTATCTTCAGCGTGCCTGCCATAGAGTTAATGCAGTTAAACTAATGTACATCACTAATAACGCGTGTTCCAATAGAAATACCTTTATTAAACAATGAATAACTAGACGCCATACAGCAGAAAACATGAGTATTACAGCAAGTGAGAAAGATGCCACTGAACTCCTCCAAAGAAAGTTGTTCACAGATAAAGTAGTAAGTAAAGAAAGAATAAAGGAGGATAATATTAGGCCTAATGAAGAGTTAGAGTTTGAGAGTGGCAATGAGGAAAAGAATCATGCTATCTGTCATTTGTCAATGTCTGATAAGTTTTTTGGTAAGCAGGGTGATAGTTTTCCAGGGAAAGGATTAATGAGGATTTGTTGTATGAAGAAGATCACATGGTAAGTTAAAACTGAAGTGTGGTACCCTGTAATAGCAGCAAGTGTACAAGGTACACATGTTAAGTGCTTCCTGGACAGTGGTAGTGATCTGAATGGCATTTCACAGGCATTTTTTGAATCTATTAAGAACACAGAGGGTATAGCAGTGATGCACGTTTCCAGAATAAAAATTATTGGTGCTACTGGTAAGCTATCAAAGAGTGTGAAACAAGAAGCACTATTAACTGTGGAATTGGCCGGCGATTCAAAACCTCAGCATTGATGTAATATTTGGGACTAATTTCTTGTGCAAATAGCAAGTAGGTGGTTCAACTTTCTGTGCTGGATCCATTATGTGGCGATAATGCTTACCCCAGCTGTCTGTCTCATTTGTCATGTTTCCTGAGACAGTCAGACTCTTCTCCTATCCTATCTGTAGTTATAAGTGAATCAGAAACAGTCTGTCTTTGACTTTCATGTGATTTTGTACAGCAGGATACTTCAGTATAATGATATTTTAGAAAAGGTTTCTCCAGTACTATTTATATATATTATTTTGTGTTAGTGATAAGTAATGGAATCATAAAAGGATGGAAGAATGAAATAAAGAAAGTATTTTGGTGTCATAGTTAAAGAATTTCTATCAAACAAAGAGATAAGATAAATAGAAAATGAAAGGTGTCAGTGTAACGTGGAGGATAAGGTGAAGATTATTTGTAAACTATAATTAACATCTGAAGTAATCAGGTCATTGGTGCAGCAGCAGAGGCAATATACAGTAAAAACCATCTTGAATACAAGGTCTTAATATTAACTGTGGTATAACAGCAGTGTTTGTGTTCAGTGCAATCAGTATATGGAGAAAACTATCTACCCATAGAAGTGTCATGATACAGTCTCTTCTAACATTGAGGACATAAAACTTTAACCATAGTTGCCTGGAGTAATGTGTGTGGAAAGAATGAGCAAGATTTGTATGTATCTCACTCTTCTGGCTAGAATCTCAAGCAATTTGATGGAATACAGTGAAATAATAGTTTTTCTAAGTGATAATTTTGCCTTATTGGTAATGAGAGTTAAGTTTGCTGTAGCATATGGATCTGTTACTGTGGAGTATTTTTCAGTAGAATCAGTTTTGCATTGGATAAGCAGAGCAGGTGCTAGGGAGCCTGTCTCTGCAGTAGGGATGTTTTTTGAGAATGCACCCCACTAGCTAATGAGGTAAGAAAGGTAAGTAAAATAATGGAGCTGACAGACATGATTGAGTAATGAAAAAGATAACTGTGTACAAGTAAATGTGCTGTAACTGTATTGAGGATCTAAATTTTGAACTAGGCAACATTGGATACTGTGTATATTGTCAAATTCATGACACTGCAGCTGGAAATGACAGCTTACCAGAAAGATCAATATTTTACTGAGGTACAAGTCACATAATGCTGCATTATCAGATCTGTAGGTTATCTGTAAACTTCTGTTTGTGTTCTGAGGAATTATGAGCTTAAAGTGGTAAAACTGGAACCATGAAAAGTTATTTTGCTGATTAATTGGTAACTGTGGTGCTAGAATGATGTGAGTATTTCTGACAGGTCAACTAGTTTTTTTTTTTTTTTTTTTAATTTTGTAAGGATTTAATTTTCTGGTTGAATAAGAGTAGTGCTCAGAGTTGAGTGGGGAAGTGGGGCAATGATTTGGTACAACTTCCATCCCCTTAATTTTGAGTTGAGTAGTAATTAAGTTATGTGATGGTGACTATCCTTTTTTCATAATGTAATGATTAGTAAAGCTATCCTACTGCACATCTTGAGTTTTTGCTATTTTGAAAATGGAAAAGAGACCCAAATCTTTCAAGTTTAATCAGTTTCAGACAGTTATGACTTAGAGTAATGTTTTGTAGTGTAACGATCACTTGATTTTAAAAATTTTACTAATCCCCACCTTTCATACTGTAGTCAATTTTAGTGTTAATTATTGTGATGTTATGAGAACTGTGTAATGTATTTATGAAGTAATGACTGTCATTTTTGGTGTGAAACACTTGTCTTTATACTTAAGTTGGAAGTAAAAGTAAATTTACTAAAGTAGAGTATTTTGTCTAATTTTTTCATGTACTGTGCTGGAGGAGAACCACCTCCTAGGGAACTGACAGCAGTGCATTTCCTTGCTAACTGCCACTTGGACCTGCTGAAGAGGCGTGGCCAACTTGATGAGAAAGTGTGTAAAAGCTCATTAAAAGTGTGAAAGGACTTGTGAAAAATACTAAACATTGAGCAAGTGAAATTTTCTCTCTAAAATGTGAACTGCAATGTGCACTGTAATTTAACTTTTTGCAACCCATGAGGATTTATTTTTTTAAGCAAGACAGGACTTATATAAAGTGATATGTATCTTTGAATGTAATCCTTGTTTACCCAAAAAAGGGCATCACTTACAATGAAGATGCCTAAATTTTATTAATAGTATAATGTGTGGATATTTTGTGACATTGTACAATACACTATGTAAATATTTTGTATGGGGATTTTCATATGGGCAGTTCATATAAGTATAAATTTGAAAAAGCAAATGTACTGTAGTTTTGACAAGATTTTGTATGTAATAGTTTTTTGTGTGTAGATTGTTGAACCAAATTTCTGGGATCACTTATGGTCACTGACTTGCCCAGTTAGCTATTTCAATATCTATCTGGTCAATCCAATGAGGGGGTAATGTGATGAAGAGAGCTGGGATCTTTTCATTTCCTCTCTTGTTTTGCCATCTGCCTCCTTAAATTTGTTTGTTTCATTTTTGACTCATTATCATTAACATGTGTGAGTATAATCGGCATTTTCATAAAAGAGAAAGGTTGGCCCACAGTTATAAATAATGTAGCATGAGATTTAATTCCGTTTAGTTTTGTGTATGTCATCAATTTCCTAATTTATTTTGACTATTCCTAGTTAATATCTTTCATTATAGGGTGAAATCAGTAACTGTTCCATGACTTAAATTCTATTGTTGACTTACAAACAAATATAAATTCTGTTATAATGATAAACATTTGGAAAAAGAATCACTAGGATTCTTAAAGTATTTATTTGGCTCTATTCAAAAACATGTTAGCAAAGCCAGCGCTTAATTAATTCAAAAGTAATTACCAGTTTACTCCAAAGTATTGATTTCATAACTATATCTGTTAATTTTATCATTTAAATAAATAATTTGGCTTAATGCTCGTGGTAGAAAAAACTGTTAAAAAGAACCAAGTTTTGATGTATTCACTTAATTTAATGAGTTATGTTTTAATTGTAAATTCTGTAAATTAAACATCAAACCATGTATAGTTTCAGTACTTATTATTGTGATGATATGTAAAGGTCCAATTTTTGGTCCCAAGACAGTCAGTCCACAGCTGATTTTCAGACGAGAAACCCGTATTGGTTAGCTCAACAACAATGAATCAACTTAACTGTGAAATAAGTGTAAGAGAAATAGGCCATGTGTTAAAACAGTGACAGTGCCTGTTCAGTACATACCGTATTATTCTGCAAGAACTATGAAATGTGTGATTAGGTTTTTACTGCTCGTAGATATTCCACAGTAAACTATTGTAGCAGTATGCTGATGTTTGCCTGCAACCTATTAATGAGGCTTGTAATTGTTAATTGTGTATATTGGGGAGTTGTGAACAGTGAAAGTAAATAACTGTGAAACACAACTGTGCACCTGTCGGCTACATCATTTACAGTAGTCAATATTGAACTTCCACACTCTCAATTTTTCAGCCAGTATCATAACATAGTACATCGACACTGAGGACCATCAACGAAGAAATAAAGCAGATGAATGTCACATGCTCTCATCCATGCCGTCACTCTGCCACACCCAGTACCTGACGCCCTCATCTCCATCACTGTCAATGCAAGCAATACATCAATAGGTGCAGTTTTGTAACAACACATTGGTGATACTACTGAAACTCTCCAATCTTTCTCCAAAAACTCTTTTTTGCACAGTGCAAGTGGTCTACATTTGACTATGTACTCCTTATTTTCTACAAGGTGGTCAGACATTTTCACAATGACATTGATGGGCATGAGTTTACTATCTTTACCAACCATTGCCACTTGCAGATACCATACTCAATTTGGGCAAAGATGTCCCTGCCTGACATGTGCAGGATATGGATCTAATCAGCCAATATTCGACAGACGTACACTATATGCATTGTTCTGACAACATTGTCACCTATAACCTGTCCTGGATGAACTTGTATCATATCCACCAGTGACATGAGCAAGTTGGCCTGCCTGCAAACCAATGACATTGAGTTAGCAGACATGCTATAGGACACAAAATGTTCTCTGACTCTTGAGTCACATCAACTGTTTGACTCTGCCACCCCCATTGTGTACAGCACTTCAATGGGTACTCTCTGACCAGTGGTACCTTCCCCACACTGACAAGTGGTTTTCAACCCCCTACACTCACCCAGGCATCAAGGCCACAACTAATCTGGTTACTGAATGATTAATCTGGCTGGGCTTAAGAACAATTGTGATTGAGTGGGAACCTGTGTACCTTTCCAGAGAAGTAAAGATGCACAACATGCACAGCCTCCTCTAGGACAGTTCAGCATCCCCAAATGGTGCCTCCATCATGTACATATCAATACTGTTGGTTCCCTCCCTCCCTCCCAGTGTTTTCAGTATATACTCTCACTCAACAGCCAGGTCATAAGGTGGGTTGAAGCCGTCCCTCTATCCGATATTACAGCAGATTCAGGTGCTCATGCCTTTGTCAACTCCTGTATGTATCATTTTGGTTGCCTTTCATCTGTAACCACCAACCATGGCGAGCAATTTGAATCCTCACTGTTCTACAAATTGTCAGCTGTGCAGTTCCACATCATCTCCTATACCCACAGAGCAACAGTCTCATGGTGTGTTGGCCAACACACCCTAAGGCAGCATTCGTGTGTCACAGCAGTTTCTGGTCAAACACACTACCATGGATGCTCTTGGCAATATGCACCACTGACAAACAGTACTTACGAGTTTCATTTGCTGACAACCTCTACAGTGAACCACTAATGGTCCCAGCCAAGTTCATCACACACACCCACTTCCCTTCCCACTCTAGTCAATAAAGTACGTGAACGTATTACACATTACCATACTCCTCCATCAAAATTGGATTTAATATCATGAGTCTTCATTCATAAAGCTCTCACATCCTACAGTTATCAATTATGTTATCCTTTGATACCTCTGTCCGTGCATCACCCCCCCTTTCCCCCATCTTCCATACCCAGGTCCTAGGTCCTCACAAAGTCCTTGAGTGTAAACAGAACACATTGGACATCATACTAAATTGCAAACACCAAGCAGTCTCAATAAATTGAGTAAAGCCAGCTTGACCAGGGATAGATGACCTACAGCTCTCTGTTCCCACAGCTTTGCTGGCTACAGTAGATGCTGCTCCTCCATGAGACATTGGAGTACACAATGACAGCACCTCCCAGTGTAATATCCCTCACCCCTCTCCAGACTTGTTTGCCCCCTCTTGATATGGTGTTTAGTGTAGAAGTCACAGATTTCAATCTGGATAACCTCTCCATGTAGGTTTGAGACAGAAATGTCTTCGTTTTCACTGGCCTTCTGCCAATGCAATACAATGCCTCAACAACACACATACACCTGTTGAAATACTTTGAGTTCCCACCATATGCCATGCAGGACTTCACAGTGGCCAGAATCTCAGACCATGGCATCCTCTACATTCCTGTGCCTCTCCATCCACAAATCATGGACCTATCTCACTTAACAAACCTCACTGCTCCCTGCTTGGGATGACAACTCCACACACCTATATGGCTTCAAGATTTCACTGTGGACAGCATCTCTGTTCCTTCTCCATGCTCTTCACTATTTGGAGAGGGCTCTGTGGTGACTATTGACCAAAAGACACATCATGTTTGAGTTTGACTTGAAGACTCTTTGGCTGAGGATCTTTGATATGTTTGTCTTTGTGCAGTTGTGCTTTTGAATGTCATGCTTTGTTTGTATGTGTTACAGTTACTTAATAAAAGTGTTCTTCAATGTATGTTGTGTTGGTGATTGTTATTCCTTTGCCATAAAACTCAAGGAAGAGAACTGCCACATGTCCATTACAAATCTTCATAAAATGTAAGTCATCTGGTGTTTTAGTATGATAAGACTGAAGTATAATGCAGTGTTTTTTATTATTAACACTTTTTATTTTATTGTTCACTCGTCATAAACTTCACATATTTCGAAGGATCTATTAGTCAAATTAATTGATGATATGATTTTCACTTTTAATAATAGAGACAAATTTAAATGAAATTATGTTCTTTATGAATGAAAAATTTCTAGAAATTTTATAGGAACAAAAGACATTTATATAGCTATGAAATAAATTAAATAATTATCAAAATATTTCATGTTGCAAGCTTTAGAGAAATTAAGTTTTTAAACTAATCATATATAAGTAGCAATATCGTGGAAGAAGAGTTGCTACTCACCATATAGCAGAGAAGCTGAATCGCAGATAGGCACAACAAAAAGACTTTCAATCAATGCTTTCAGCCAAACAGACTTCATCAGGACAGACAACATGCACACACACTCAAGTAAACGCAACTCACACACACATTATCACAGCCTCTGGGTACCAAGGCTAGACTGTGAGGAGCCATGCATGATGAGAGAAGCAAACTGGGTGGTGGGTGTAAAGAGGAGGCTGTGGTGGGGAAGGTAGGAATAACAGGGCAGGGGTGTGAGGCAGTAAAGTGCTGTTTGTGGAAGCATACAGGGACAAGGTGGGGATAGGATAGGGCAGCTTGGTACAATCAGGAGACTAGATGAGGGTAGGGGTCAGGGAATGGGGGCACGGTGGGAGGGGGGGGATAGCAGGAAAGAAGAGAAGCAAAAAGACTGAGCGTATGTTAGTGGAACAGATGGCTGCATAGTGCAGGAATGGGTACAGGGAAGGTGATAGGTGGGCTACCTATCCCTTTCCCCACCTTACTGTCTGTCTAATCTCCCGACTGCACCTGGCTGCCCTATCCTCTCCCCACATCATCCCTGTATGCTCCTTCAAGAAGCACTTTACCATCCCCCACCCTCACCCTGCTTCTCTTCTATCCCTTCCTCTCCACTCACGAGTCTCCTCATTAGCCCCAACACCCTGATTGCTTCTCCCATCAAGCACTGCTGCTTGCATTTTGGCCTTGGCAGCCTGACAGTGTGCTCATGTGTGTGTGAGTTGTGTTTGCTTGAGAGTGTGTTTGTGTGTGTGTGTGTGTGTGTGTGTGTGTGTGTGTGTGTGTGTGTTTTTTGTCTTTTCTGATGACAGTCTTTTTGTTGTTGCTATCTGCAACTCAGGGTCTCCATTATATGGTGAGTAGTAGTTTTCCTTTTCATAATATTGTCATTATTCCATCCTGTATTTTCAATATATTAGTGGCATTTGTTATAATTATAGCACATCAATCTCAAGAAGAGAAAACAAAATCAAGATTGTGTTTTGTATTTTATTCTGAACGTCATAAGATAACTAATTTTCATAATACAACAATTATTACAAAGAATGAAAATATTATTATGTAATGGGCAAACTTTGAAACACACAGAACTCTGACAATGTACCACCATATTGTGTTGTTGTTGTTGTTGTTGTCTTCAGTCCTGAGACTGGTTTGATGCAGCTCTCCATGCTATCCTATCCTGTGCAAGCTTCTTCATATCCCAGTATTTACTGCAACCTACATCCTTCCGAATCTGCTTAGTGTATTCATCTCTAGGTCTCCCCCTACGATTTTTACCCTCCATGCTGCCATCCAATGCTAAATTTGTGATCCTGTCATGCCTCAGAACATGTCCTACCAACCGGTCCCTTCTTCTTGTCAAGTTGTGCCACAAACTCCTCTTCTCCCCAATTCTATTCAATACTTCCTCATTAGTTATGTGATCCACCCATCTAATCTTCAGCATTCTTCTGTAGCATCACATTTCAAAAGCTTCTATTCTCTTCTTGTCCAAACTAGTTATCGTCCATGTTTCACTTCCATACATGGCTACACTCCATACAAATACTTTCAGAAACGACTTCCTGACACTTAAATCTATACTCGATGTTAACAAATTTCTCTTCTTCAGAAATGCTTTCCTTGACATTGCCAGTCTACATTTTATATCCTCTCTACTTCGACCATCAACAGTTATTTTGCTCCCCAAATAACAAAACTCCTTTACTACTTTAAGTGTCTCATTTCCTAATCTAATTCCCTCAGCATCACCCGACTTAATTCGACTACATTCCATTATCCTCATTTTGCTTTTGTTGATGTTCATCTTATATCCTCCTTTCAAGACACTGTCCATTCCGTTCAACTGCTCTTCCAAGTTCTTTGCTGTCCCTGACAGAATTACAATGTCATCAGAGAACCTCAACATTTTTATTTCTTCTCCATGGATTTTAATACCTACTCCAAATTTTTCTTTTGTTTCCTTTACTTCTTTCTCGATATACAGATTGAAAAACATCAGGGACAGGCTACAACCCTGTCTCACTCCCTTCCCAACCGCTGCGTCCCTTTCATGCTCCTCGACTCTTATAACTGCCATCTGGTTTCTGTACAAATTGTAAATAGCCTTTCGCTCCCTGTATTTTACCCCTGCCATCTTTAGAATTTGAAAGAGAGTATTCCAGTCAACATTGTCGAAAGCTTTCTCTAAGTCTACGAATGCTGGAAACGTAGGTTTGCCTTTCCTTAATCTATTTTATAAGATAAGTCATAGGGTCAGTATTGCCTCACGTGTTCCAAAATTTCTACGGAATCCAAACTGATCTTCCCCAAGGTTGGCTTCTACCAGTTTTTCCATTCCTCTGTAAAGAATTCACATTAGTACTTTGCAGCTGTGACTTATTAAACTGATAGTTCGGTAATTTTCACATCTGTCAACACCTTCTTTCTTTGGGATTGGAATTATTATATTCTTCTTGAAGTCTGAGGGTATTTCACCTGTCTCATACATCTTGCTCACCAGATGGTAGAGTTTTGTCAGGACTGGCTCTCCCAAGGCCGTCAGTAGTTCCAATGGAATGTTGTCTACTCCCGGGGCCTTGCTTCGACTCAGGTCTTTCAGTGCTCTGTCAAACTCTTCACGCAGTATCGTGTCTCCCATTTCATCTTCATCTACATCCTCTTCCATTTCCATAATATTGTGTAACTAAAGAAAAACATGAATCTCGTATTTTATGGTCAAAAATCAAAATAAACATTACTAAAAATATAGAAGCTACCATAATACTTGGTTTATTATAACTGTTTAATTTGAGGCTTTTCTCCAATACCCATTTCCCTTATATTCTTTATACATTCATGTTTTAATTATTATTCTTTCTGCCAATTTATGCTGTATTGGTAGTTTTGAAGATAGTTTCAGCTATTGTGGCACTGTTTTGTATTGTTTCAATTTTGCAGTTATTGTTAGGCTTTTGTGTTGTATATGATTCAGTAAGCCTAATTTAATTTGCTTTGTTCAGATTCTTAATTGTATTTTCCTATTTCACAGTTTTATAAATACAGTCAACTTTTTATTTTCATTTGAAATCATAAAAAAATTCTGCTAAATGGTGATAGAACATTCACTTGTTGCATTCACATTGTGCTTCAACATTCTTCTTTACTCTTCAATCTTTCTTTTTCTTCTTGATCTTACCCTTTTTCTGTTCTTTGTTTTATCTTTTTCCTCTTGTCTTTCATCCAGCACTTTTTTCATTTCTTAGCAACAATTTTTAATTGATACTGTTTTTAATGTGATTGCAGCCATTTCAGTGTGGGTTTTTTACTACATATGAGTGTATTTATCTGTAAATGTGTGTTTGCGTATCTACTGTCTGTCAGGTGTATCCTCTGTCTGTCAGTTTTGATAGGTGTGTGTGTGTGTGTGTGTGTGTGTGTGTGTGTGTGTGCAAGGGGGGTTGGGGGAGGGGGAGAATGGTGAAAGAGAGAGATTATTTTCTACTAGGAAATGAACAGAAATTCAAAATCACATTATGATGTGCCACACTTGGACATCTGCATAAGAGTAGTTGCCTATCCTCAGTTTTGTCCATTTCTTAGTTACTGTATTTTGTTACGTGGCTTTGCTTTATGTATTCCATGTTACGTTAATGTGCTATTTTATTCACTTATTGGAATTTAATTTGTACCTAAAATGCATTGATGTAATTGTTTAAATGAAATGTATTCTAATATTGCAAATGTTTTAAAGGTGACATTCATCAATGAAGACACTGAAGAATATGAATTTCATGAGCTACTTATTCGTGCTGTTAGATGTGGACCTTTGCAATGTATAAATATGACAACTTGTGTTCGTCAATCTACAACTAACCACATCATGCTACAAAATCCAACCACAAACAACATAACATATACAGCTTCTTGCACTGCATCTGATGTGTTCTTCACTTCACCATGTATTGTACCAAGCAACTCTGAGGTATAACTTCTAGCTCCTTCAAAATGATGTATACATTTCTCATTATTGCTTCACATAGTATGAGATAGTAGTAGTAGTAGTAGTAGTAGTAGTAGTAGTAGTAGCTTTATTCATCCATAGATCTCTTTTTACAAGGATATAGGACATGTCAAAGTATTTACAAGTTTAGATCAATTTAAAATAAGCTAATTCGTACACACATATATTTACGGACTTCTAGTTAGAGACAATTATTAATTTACTCCTGGTATACAATACTTTTTTTACAAATAATTTATTAAATAATGTAATGCCACACTGTTCACTCATATCTCACTCTCAGAAAAAAAAACACACACACACTGGTGACTGGTGATCTCTCTGACATTTTCTGTACCGCAACTTCCCATTTTCCATTCTGAGAAACTGAGTCAGCATCCCTCCATAATGAATGAGTTGTTGAGCTCATAAAGGGGAAGAGGTGTTAGTATTGTGCTATATATAGTTTGGGGTAAGTATTTCTAGAAAGGAAAAAGTACAAAAAAATATATAAAGTGAAAGTGTGATGTGGAATGTTGAATGTTTTATAATCATTATTTTTATTATTTATTTGTATAACATTTTTTTACCAAACCCCTACTCTGTTTTATCTAAGTAATCCTTCAATATATAAAATTTATTGAATAACAGGTACTTTTTAGCTGCATTTTTAAATAAGTGTATGTTTTGCAATTTCTTTAATCTCTTTTGCTAATTTATTGTACAGGTTTATTCCTTAGTAGAAAATACTGTTTTGAGTTTTATGTTTATTTTTTTCTTGGTTAATGTAAGTTGAGTCTATCTCTTGTTGCATGCTCATGGACAGAGCTGTTTGTGCAGTAATTACCAATGTTATTTTTGATGTGTACAACTGACTGGTAAATGTATTCACATGGAGCAATCAAAATCCCCAGCGTTTTGAACAGATCTTTACAATGAGCACGACTAGTATTTTTGATTATTATTCTTATTGCACTTTTCCGGAGTTTGAAAATTGTGTTCATAGTTTGTGTGCTTGTTCTCCAAAAAATCATTTCATAGCCAAGAACTGAGTGTACATATGAATAATATCAGGGTGTATACGACCCGGGACAACCGGGAGATCCGGGAAAACCCCGGGAATTTTTTCATCCGGGAGAAAACTGGGAAAAACCCGAGAATTGTTTAGAATTCCGGGAATTTTTCTTTGTTTTAGTTTTCAATTAAATTTTTGTGATTTTGACTGGTAAAAACCAATATTCTAACAAAGGACTTTACTGCATCCCGCTACTGCAGAATAATGGTGCAGCAACAAAACATGAACGAGAGAAAAAAAACGTAAATAAAAAAGTTGCAAAGGAAATGAGCCGTATACAACAACAAAACAGTGCTCATACAAGCGTCTACCAACAGCAAAGTCTATCAAACGCTTTAGGAAGACTATGCAATGCTTTATAACAACAAATTGCCTCTGATGAGCGTGACGTGATAACTGTTTAAATTAGATTCGTTTGAGCAGTTGCGGGCGGGATCTTGCGCATTCGCAGTTGAGTCGCGTATGAGTAGTACCTTCTCCCGCTTCTGGTTACAGAAGTGTGGCTGGGCGCCACTACTTAATATTGCCCCAATTCGAAAATATAGTAAATCTGGGGCTGATGCACAGAGCAGTCTGAGTTATGGTGGGGAAGTGGGTCGTCGCCACAACGTTCAGTGATTTTGTTGTTTCCTCTTCATTTATTGCTCTCATGCTAAACCATAACAAAACGGATTGTTGTGGCCATGAGCTATCAAATTAATTAAACTAGTTCACATAATTATGGAAGGCTAAAATATGTTTTTAGTTTCAGATTTTATTTCCACCTTTCTGACAGTCAAGCATTAATCGCCTTACAGAACAATGAAGTTATTTTTGCCGGTTTTTATTAATCTTTTCTGCTGAGACAGTCAATTTATTTGAAACGAAGTCTTTGATTTCACACTATTGGCTAGTTTCCACTTTTCGCTGCATTTCAAGTGCACGTGTGGCATTATGCCATATTGAACCAAACATGAGATAATATAGTACTGGTACTTCAAGAAAATTTGGGCAACGGCCTTGCCGCAGTGGATACACCGGTTCCCGTGTGATCACCGAAATTAAGTGGTGTTGGTCATGGCCGGCACTTGGATGGGTGACCATCCGGCCGCCATGTGCTGTTGCAATTTTTCGGAGTGCACTCAGCCTCATGATGCCAATTGAGGAGCTACTCGACCGAATAGTAGCGGCTCCGGTCAAAGAAAACCATCATAACGACCGAGAGAGCGGTGTGCTGACCACACGCAACTCCTATCCGCATCCTCACCTGAGGATGATACGGCCGTCGGATGGTCCCCATGGGCCACTTGTGGCCTCAAGACGGAGTGCTTACTCCAAGAAAATTTACATACGATTGTGCATTTGAAGCCGAATTATGAATTATAGTATGGTTCATGAAATTCCGACACTTTTGAAGTATCCTCTTTTGTCTTGTTCCTTTTATGATACAATGTAAGATCTTTTAATGTTTTACACGTACGAACATAAGGGCTTCCTGCGACATCATAGCTGCGCAAGCGCGATGATGCCTATTATGTGGCGCTCTGTTGCAACTGCTGAACCGAACCTATGTCTAACAGGTCGCGGGAAAATATTGCGAATGGTGTTTTGAAAAGCGCTACATACAAAGCAGATTCACTTATACGCAAGATGAACTATACGCGAGAATGTACGATGAATTTCTTAAATTACAAAGCGTTTCACTCTCATTTATAAGTCAACTCTTTCAGGATGACTATTTAGAAGAATTTAGAGTCCAGAAGATCAGACATTTACGTCGTTATTAAAAATTTTACTGGTACATTTGTGTGATGTATCTTAAAGTGCAACACGCGCAAAAAAGATCAACATTATATGTGGAAACTTAGCTTCTCTTCTATCTTATTAAGCTTCGAGACCAATATTATATGTGAGTGCTATGTATGTTTATTTAAACCATTAACTTTCGTTATTTGTGTGTTCGCGATACTTAAGAGTGATATTGCTATTGGCTGACTACATCACGTGTCCTATGCTGTCATCAGCTGGCGAGATCACGCTTACAAAAGCGTATCACAATCTCGATTTCAGTGCTTCGGGAAGTGCCATACGGTGTTTGGTGGAATTCAAATTTATACCTTCGTAATACAAAAATATGCAGCTTACATGTTGCTGCACATCAAAGGTGTTTTCCCCCCCTGAGATTCATTTTCGAAAGTGCTGGGAAATTCTACGTCGGTATATAAAACAATAAACATTCAAAGGATTGATGAGTTTTGCAGTGCCGAGGAAGAGTATACTGTCACTTAACATAGAAAAAGTGTACTTTCGCCCGGGAGAAAGTGTATTTTTAACCGGGAAATCCGGGAAAAATCCGGGAATTTTTTTTCCTTGTCCACGTATACACCCTGAATATGTAACTAAAAGACACTGCATGTTACACACTAATGTTAGGATTCTAAGGGCATAGCATGCTGATGACATTCTGTTTGCAAGTACCTTTGTGTGTTCACACCACTTCAACTGAGAATCAATATTCATTCCAAGAAATTTTGCATTTGTTGCACAGTCTATGGAGGTGCCATCTTTATTTGATTTAACATTGTCATTTTTCTTCTTCAGACTGAAATTCATGGCATTAGTTTTCTTTATGTTCAGTGTCACTTTATTGCTTATTGTGCAATTATTAACTTCCCTGAGAGTTTCATTTGCTTTCTTGGCAAGGAGTTCTGTTGTTTTCTCAGTGACTATAATATTGCTGTCATCAGTGAAGAGAATTTTTTCACCATGAGTAACACTACTGGGAAAATCATTGATGTATATCAGGAACAGTATTGCTCCTAATATGGTACCTTGCAGAACTCCTATATTAATGTATTTTGATTCTCATAAGTGTTTAACTAAATATTTATATCTAAACAAAGATGATGTGACTTACCAAACGAAAGTGCTGGCAGGTCGATAGACACACAAACAAACACAAACATACACACAAAATTCAAGCTTTCGCTTTGTCAGGAACGAGGGAAGGAGAGGGAAAGACAAAAGGATGTGGGTTTTAAGGGAGAGGGTAAGGAGTCATTCCAATGTCTTTCTGCTCCCGGGATTGGAATGACTCCTTACCCTCTCCCTTAAAACCCACATCCTTTTGTCTTTCCCTCTCCTTCCCTCTTTCCTGACGAGGTAACCTTTGGTTGTGAAAGCTTGAATTTTGTGCGTATGTTTGTGTTTGTTTGTGTGTCTATCGACCTGCCAGCACTTTTGTTTGGTAAGTCACATCATCTTTGTTTAGATATATTTTTCCCACATGGAATGTTTCCCTCTATTATATTCATATAACTAAATATTTAGATCTATTTGAAGTATGTGTTATCTCTACTCTTTGTACCCTATCTGTTAAGTATGATCGAAACCAGTCATTAGCTACCCCTCTTAATCCTAATGCTTCTAATTTATTTCATAGAATCTTGTTGTCGACTGTATCAAATGCCTTTCATAATTGCTTCTATTATTTTTGAGAATGCTGACAGCAGGGAAATGTGCCGGTAATTTTCTATGTCATCTGCATTACCTTTCTTATGCAAAGGTACAACTCTTGCCTGTTTTAACAGTTCTGTAAATGACCCTGATGTGAATTATATTTGTTAAGAGGCCTTTATGTTTTTTTTTCAGTACACACATTGGTACTTCATCTAAGCCTACTGACAGTTTTATTGACTTCATTCTCTGTGGTTGGAAGTAACATCGTTGTATTTAGTGCAACATTATTTAAAGGTGTTATATTTGTTTTGGGGAATTTTTGCTGTAACTTCTCTGCAATACTTTAAAAATGCTCATTTACATAGTTTGCTAAGTGTTGTGGATCATTTATTACCATATCCCCATCCCTCAGCAGTATGTTATTCTGCATTTGTTTGCCTTTCCCCGTTTCCTTTTTTATAACATCCCAGACTGCTTTGCTTTTATTCTCTGCATTATATTTTATTTTGTCATTAAATGACTTTTTTGCAGCAATCAGCACCTTCCTATAGATCTTTTTGTATCTATGATAGAAATTTAAGAATTATGGATCACTGCAAATCTTTTTCATGGAACTGAGGTGTTTAAGTGTTTGGGAGGACTTCTTAATACCTGCTGTTATCCATCTATTTTTGTGTGATGTTGATACAGACATGCATACTTTTGGAAATACCTTTTCAAGGTTCAATTTAAGCAATGTGGAGAATTTAGAGAATTTCATATTCACATTGGTTTCCTTGTACACTTCATCCCAGCTTTGTTTTTCTAGTTCTTTTGAAAAATCTTATATTTTGATTTCTGATAGATGTCATTTATAGGCTGTTAGTTTAGGAAATAATTCAATGCCTGATTTCACCATTGTTATTTGGCAGAGATGGTTGAATAGTCCAAGATCTTTTACAGGTACATCACATTTTTCCCGGTCCATATTTGTGGCCACATGTTCAATTACTGATGCAGTCATTGTAGTAACCCTTGTTGCACTATTGACCAATAGGGACATGCCAAAACTTTGAATGATGTTTATGAAGGTGCTCCTGGATTCATTTATGATATTAGTGGTGATATTAATGTACCCACACAGAATTATGTTAACCTTTGTACTTGAGACTTCATGTAGAACTTCTGTTAATTTATTGAAAAAAGTGTCCACACAGCCACTGGAAGATCTATACACACACAAAATGATTACTTTCTTGGTGATATCAAGCTCTGTTAATTCAATAGCTGATATTTCAAAATGTTTGTCTTCACTTACTGTACTGAGGTCATGTCTTGATTTGAACTGTGTTCCTTTTATGATATAAATGGATGATCCTCCACCCCTTGAAGAAGCCTACAGTAAGAGTTTGCCTTTTCATACAATGATGATACTACATGTTGGATTTCTTGTCTCTACACCAGTGCTCAGTAATACAAACTACTGTGCAGTTCAAAGATTAGAGCTCAACTTCTAATAGTTGTATTTTATTTTTTATTGATTTCATGTTTTGATGGAGGATTGTTAAGTCTGTGAAATGCTTCATGTTACTCTTTCCAGTGGTTTTTTTTTCTTTGTGACATCTTGTATATGTGATATTTGAAGTGTTAAAATCTGTTTTGTGAGTGATTTTTTCAGTATTTTTTAAACTGCTGGAGATACTCTTTAGGCAGGGGAACCTGTTGTCCCAATTTGTCCAAAAAAGATCTACTTTTCCTACCTATGACAACAGGTATTTGACCATGTGTGGCCCGAGACCCTCCCCCTATACTTTCAAGAATCAGTCCCAGTCCTGTTTTGGTATAGGCCATGCCTAGTGAAACCCCATCTGTTGATAGTCCCGATGGGCACCAGAGAAACGTGGACAAAGTTGGCTGTCCTCAGGGCCATCTCTAACCCCACGTTGATTTGCCTCACAGCTCCATGAAGGTGTGGTCGATCATGACACCAGAACAGCTCAACAAAGTGTACGCTGGTGTCCTCTTCATTTCATGAATTATCTTGTCTAATAGATATGAAGCATAAACCACGATTTTTCTCAATGGCAATTCATGTTTTCCTCATTATTGGTTCCTTTAATATGTTATGGTGTAATATTTTTTAGTTAAAATTATTCCTGCAATGTATTATGCCTGTGTAAATGATGCAACAATTACATTTTGAACTTCAAATAAATAAATAAGTAAATAAAGTTTGAACTTTTGTTCTGCAATTAGTTTAATAGCACTACTTCAGATATGCATATTCAATATCTTCAATAGACCTGTAGCTAAAGAGATACTGAATAAAAAGTATATGTCAATTTTTCATTTAGAACTCATAAACAGAAATGAAAATTATTACATACAGTTCATTATACATCAGTCCAATTTTAAAGGGAGAAATATGATTAAGCCAGATTTTAAATTAGACATTATATATGATATGCATCATTCTGTGTGTATTTTAAAGTAACTAATTTCCAATCTAGTGTTTACAGTACTGTATTTGTATTCATCTCATAACATACATTTTACAGATCTTGTGATCATATTGTACAGCAATATTGGCCTATAATATACACAGTTACATAATTAGTAACACAATTTTTAATGCTCATTTTATCAGAAGGTTTATGTTGAACAAATTATTAACTGTTTTTCTCATGATATACAGTATCTAATGTTTGAATTTGCAGTCATTATTTTATACAAACATAAAAGTGTGATATTAAGGATCTTTTCGAATGATCATCTCATTGTTTATAAATTTGTCAGTTGAATGGCAGCATTTTTCACTCTAGTGAACCTATCTCCATGCTCAGTACATCTCTGCTCTTGAGTTTATAGTAGACTTTCATTCTCATATTCTTGGGACAGTGTTATAATCTATCACTTTAAAATTTTTTAAGGAGAGACATTACTTCTTTGTGTGCTTTATCTTATTCATCAAGAAATGTCATACAATTTAACAATGAAATGATTAGGTACTGCTGGAAAATAAACATCTGTTTTTCTTTCAATATTAGGAGAAGGAAAGTTGCTACTCACCATACAGCAGAAATGCTGAGTTGCAGATAGGCACAATACAAAAATTTTCACACTTAAAGCTTTTGGCCAGTGGCCTTTGTCCACAATATACATACATATGCACACACACATCCAAATGCAACTCACAAGCATGACTGCAGTCTCAGGCAACTGAAACCACACTCTGTGTGGTGAGTAGCAACTTTCCTCCTCATAATACTATTACATTTGATCCTGGATTTTCCATTGTCTCTTTTTCTTTCAATTCATTTATTTTATAAACCTATTCTCTGCTCATCACTAGTTTTGTTCCATCCCAAACTTTCAATCATCATATACATGATTCATAGGTACACAGATACTATTATTTTTCATTAGCACTGATATACAGGTATTATTATTTATCATTAGTACTGCTTTGTCATAGGTAGAACGATTAATGATTAATTCACATTTTCAGATTGAATTCAGCATTACATATATGCCACTGTTTCCTGGTGAATTCAGGGAAAAGCTTGAAGTAATCTGTACAGAACTTGGTTTATTTCCCTATGAATTATTGCTCACAGCTATTCCAGCTCTGCCTGAGAGACCAATGAATCTGAACTGCACACTTGGCTGCAGTGTTACTGCACTTGCTTGTATTGAAAACAAAGCAAGTGTTAAGGCATCATTTAACTGTGAAGTGAGTAAACATAGTAACTAGATATTTACACATGCTTTACCTGAAATAAAACAAGGGAAGGTAACCTATAAAATATTACATAATTAGGCAAAGTTTTGACATATTTTTTGCAAATATTTAATCATGAGTTAATATTAGTAATGCTGCTGTACACGATGAGCACAACATAAATACATCTAAAAACTGTGTAACAAAATTCCAGTAGTTGATTTAATTTCTGCTGGGTGCTAAATCAGACCAAAATGCATATCTAAATACTGTCTCAGTAGGGGAGGATGAAATGCAAGTGCTTTCAAAATGTAGCTTCTTCAAGGGTGCAAACTTTTATTAGCAAGATGCAAGTGACAATAAAATGAAAACATACTGATGGAACTATATTGAACATTTATGTTGATTTAGAACAATAATAACAACACATTGCTTGAAATTAATGATAACACACAGGCAACAGAAGCTGACTGTGAGAAACTCAGGGCATCTTCACTGCTTGTGTAGGCATGATTGTGGGATACTTGGGGCCTTGAAGTACAAGGATTCTAATTTAAAACATGTGTCCCATGGGGATTGGGAAAGGGGGGGGGGTGCAATCCATTTGAATGGCATACCACTGAATTGAATTCCAAATATTCATAATGTGTTGGGAACCTATCACCTCCAAGTGTTGCTAGGCTTGTCCAAGAAAGATAGACCTTTGTGTGGATGAAATTTATTTTGCTAGCTTCTCACAAGATGAAGAATGAGTCCTCAAACTCTTCCCTTCAACTCCCAGCCTACTAAGAGAGCGTGAGACAGCAGTCTTCCTGAGCAGTCATTTAATTAGAAAAAGCATACACATTGCAACAGGACACTCAAGTGTCAAATTCACTTCATCATCATTGCAAGCAAGTGTGAGGTTACCTACCTGTAAACCCTTACACTGGTTACAGGAAATATTCCAATAATGTATACCACACAAATCTTAATTAATATGGCTTTTCCTACATTTGTTGTCACTATAGGCACTATGAGGACAAGTTCAGCTCACATGCAACTGCCTCACACAGGCAAGCATCTTCACATTACTGCTCAACAGTATGGTAGTGACGGAATAATAACAATCACAATTGAATTCCAATACAACAAACACTTTGCTATAGTGGCTTCAGTTTAAGTGGGTGATGCACTGTGTCTTTTAATCAGTGAGACAAATAGATGAGTGTCCATAGTCAGGGTCCAAATTATTCAAAGGAAGATTTTGTAAAAATCAATACCAATCAGTGGTTGGATTTGATATATTAAGTAGGTGACACAGACACACTGATAAGTGATGGTGCAAATGCTGGTGACAGACATGTACTTTATACAGTTTGCTTATATAAAATTGTTATGTAGACGTTAACATGACATTGACTACAGGCAGAGTTTACTATGCAAACATGCTACATAATGTTGTTGCTGTGATTTCTGAGCTCAGACTGAAGATTTTGGAGTAGGATTACCATTATAAGGACTTGCATATGAACATTTATGTATTTCCGAAACTACATAATGATTTGAAAAACTGGTTGATGAAATTTTTCTAATTTACATGAGCTATATGTTACAACAGTAATTTGGTAGGGGTTAGTAAACTGCAAAAGATTTGGGACCATTTTGTATATCTATGTTGGGAATAACTCATTTACTGCTGTATAGAAAATTGTATTTAAATGTATTGAAAAAAAAACAGCTGTATTGAAAATTATGGTAAATTATGCAAATTCTTAATTAATAGCTTAATTAACTAGTGTAGATTGTAACTCAATCTTAAAAAATTAGAGCAACAAAAGTATAGCAGTAGAAACTGAAATTTAACAACAACAGCTAAATCTGCAATAGAAATTTTGAGTATAGATGAACTTTTATATGAATTATCTTTTAAGTTAATGAGTTTCAGAAAAATCACAGCATGATACTGTAAACTCGTTATGTTGGTATTTATAGTGAGTAATGTCAATATTTCTAGGACTACCCATTAGCTTCATTCAAATTAGCATTCACTACAGTAACAATTTCAAGTCTCAATTATTTTTAATTAATATGGATTCCAGCAAAACTAAATGCACCATTGGGAGCTGCATATTGAAAACTATAGTCTGACTAATAAATTTACATGAACACAACCCATTTCTTGTTTTGAAAGGTTCAATAACATATTCTACATATATGCACTAGCAGACTACTAGATGAAAGGAACAATGAGATGAAAAAAAATTAATTATTAACAGGGTGTAATTACAGAATGAATATTGGTTCCAGCTTGCTGTGTTATGGAAGGAGATTAGTTTCCACAAAGCTTCATCTTTCTGTGTTAAGAAGAGATCATCTACAACTACATCTGTATGGCAGGGGTACCTCGTTGTGGGAGGTGTCCTAAAATGACATACCATAAGGAAAAAATTGTTATTTGGTTGCATTCTTTGAATTACCAGGTTCATTTCTTGTAAGTTAACATTGAAAACTGTTAACTACACAGTGATACCAGAAAAAAACTATGTTGTACACAATATGATTATTACAATGTCCTATTAGAGAACTTGCACAATGTCATGTCATGAGAGTGTTTGAGTAAAATGGTGTACTTACATGTCTTCTATACATACTGACTGGATATTCATTTTTATTTACAAACATAATATGTAAACATCACAAAAGTGTCAGTTATGAAATTATAGGGAGGCTAATGAACACTTATTGTTTATTCCATGTCTGCTAGCTGAATTTATTGCCTGTTTCATTCCTCTTGGGTAACTCAAATACTAGTTACTTACATGATTCAATGTAAGTCCAAATAGCTCAGATTCAAGGTCTTTAATGAGTTGTAACAGCTCAATTTCTAGATACATTGAAATCATTCGATGAAACTGACCTAAACTTTTATCAGCTGCTACAACTTGCTTATTCTTGCCTTGTACTCTCCTTCTTAAAGTAGCTTGAAAAATGACAAACATTTTTGAGGCATGCTGCCAGCCCATTTGCTTGTTATTAACACCATCAACAGGGTTCTGCATACTCACTGAATGATAATAATAATAATAACAATAACAATAACAATACTGACCTATATGTTATGGTCCATAAACAGAAATGAATGACAAGACATAAACTGTGATTGTGGATAAAATGACATATCTATAGCAAAGTGTTTACTCACCCTGTTTGTAAAAAATATTATAAATCAATGATCCACATGTAGTATGTCACAGAAGAAAAATTGTCACAACTTCTACAACCCAGTGTGCACAGATTCTTCACATAACACTTAAGCATCTATGGAGACGGGGCTTGTCATTTCTTGTGTAATAGTGTTGCCAACATGAGAACATGATCTTATGCCAAAAAGTTATACCTCTTGTGGAAGTAACAAGAAACATGAGGTACGTCATTTTAGCAGACTACCATTGCTAGTGCTTACGTTTCCCGTTCCACTTCCAAAATGGAATGAGAGAAAAAGTACTGTTTTCTACATGCCTCCATACAAGATCCAATGTCCCTTATATTGTCTTCATGTTGCATACACATGTAGTCAGTTGCAAATGCCCATTCACTGACACTTTTTAACAGCATTTTGTGACAAGAATGTTGTCTTCTCTCCAAGGATTTTCATTGCATTCACTAACCAACTTTGTAATGCTCACATGTTGATCAAACTTACCAGTAACAAATTCTAGCAGCACACCTCTGAATTTCTTCATTGTCTTTTTTTAATCTTACCTGGGGGGTGATTCCAAACTGTTGTGCAGTACTCAAAACTTGGTCACACATGTGTTCTGTACAAGGCCTCCTTCATTGTGAGCTAAATTTTCCTAAAATTCCCCCAGTAAACCAAAGATGACCATTCACCTTACCTACTACCATCCTTACACACGTATTACACTTCATACTGCTTTGCAAAGTGATCACTTCTAATGGTTTCGGTGACAAGAGAAGTGGTGCAAAACTGGACTGTGAACTTCACACTTCTCTTACCACAGTTGACTTACCTGAAACGTTTAGCCAACCCTCTTCTCTGGATATGCGACTGCGTAAATCTCCACGACTTCTTCTCCGAATAAATAATGCTGGTTAGAGGAACTAAAAATGCTCTCTCTCTCACTAGAAATAACTCGGTACCCTCATACTTTCAGTTCAGTTCAGGTATATTTTCATCTCCACAAGTTTCACATAAACATACAAATTCTTGCAAGTCAACTACGATGATAACTTTTAGATACTACTAAATATAATTACAATGTGGTAGGTTTAATAACCCCCAGATATTCAAAAACAGGTCTTGCTTCTAGCAAGTCTAACACCAAGATTAAGCAAGATTCTCAGACAAATCATGTTTCAACTGTATACAACAATTACAAATATTCGACCACCAAGGAGTAATACATAGTTATTCTTTGCACCCTCCATACGGGTTCTATGGTGTGAGCGGCAAACACTTGTCAGCAGCACTCATCTGAAGCAGCTCCTGTCCTCCAAGGACCAATATCCATCCTGCAAACACAGACATGTGTTGCGCAGTAAATAGGCTCTCTCACTTATCTTTAAAACATTGGGTGTTCGAGGCAGCAGAAGGTCGAGTGGTTCCAGAATTTACATGGAAATTCTCAAATCACTACACCCTATATATTTAATTGATGTGAGTGTGTCAAGCAGCACATCAATAATACTATAATCAAATACCACAAGATTGTTTTACCTAACGATTCGCAGTACCTTACATTTTTCACATTTAGAGGAATCTACCATACATCACCCAAACAGCACTGTTACCAATGAGTTTGCTACATCACAACACACAACAAAAGTTCTAATGTCAGATATGTTGGATGAATTGTGCAACAGTCCCAATTTTTGTACATACAAGGTCTGTTCAAAAAATTCCAGAACTCTGTCCACAAAATGTTTCAATGCTTACCTTTTACTTACTGTGCATGGTCTCCTTCAAATACTGTCCTCCACATTTGATATACCATTCTCAATGCTGTTTCCACTTCTGGAAGCAGTCTTGGTATGCCTTGTGTGAAGCACCATCTGAAAATTTTCTTTTATCTCACATATCGTTGCAAATATAGGAATGACTCAGTTCACTCCTACATCCAAACACGATCCACCCCACTGCCCCTAAATTACCCCCTGTTAATGTTCCAGAATTTCTTAACATCAAACCTTGCCTCACTCTCATTCCCCAAAACCCTCAAACTGCAAACTAACCATACATCCACAAAAAAAACCACAGTCCACCACCTAAAAACTGATCCTGACCTTCTAATTCTACCTGCTGGCAAAGGCTTCATCACTGTAGCTTTGAACAGCATGGATTACCTGGCAGAAGGACTCCGCCAGCTGTCAGATAGATTCCGCCAACTGTCAGATATATCCACCAACAAACGCTGTCACAGTGACCCCATTTCAGAAAGCCAACAGGATCTCCAGCCTCTCGTCAAATCCTTAGGCCTATCCTGGAACCTCTCCCCAGGTGGATCTCTGTCCTCACCCCTACCACACCCCACATGTTCCTAAAACCCATAAACCCAACCTCACAGGTAGCCCCATTGTGACTGTTTAATGAGCCTCCACTGAGAGAATTTCTGCTGTTATAGACCAACACCTGCAGCCTATTAACCGCAACTTACCCTCCTATATAAAAGATACCGACCATTTCCTCTAGAGATTCTTGACAATTCCTTTTCCTTTACCACAGGGTATCCTGCTCATCACTATTGATGCCATCTCCCTTTACACTAACATCCCTAATGTCCATGGCCTTACCACTATTGAACACTGTCTTTCATAATACCTGATGGATTCCAAACCAACAACCGCCTTCCTAGCCACCATGACCAACTATATCCTCACCCACAATTACTTCTCCTTTGAAAGTATTACCTACAAACAAATCTGGCGTATGGCTATGAGCTCACGCATGGTACCATCCTATCTCACCCTATTCATGGGTCATCTAGAGGAATCCTTCCTAAAAACCCAGAACCCTAAACCCCTCACTTGGTTGAGATTCATTGATTGGTGGGTCATGCACATTTGCAGTTCTCATAAAGATAAGTGTTTAATTGCATAGAAACAATTAATTAAGGCAATATTACATCATAATTAGCAAATTAATACCTATTGTAAGCTATCAATTGATGGATTCACATTTTTTGCGTATTTTTATGAAAAAAGAAAACATTTCCTAGGCACGAGTTTTGGACTAGGATTTGTTTACGTTGTTATATACTGTAAGTTACGTCATTATTTCAACACAGTAAAGTTGTGTTTTTAATGTATTCTTATATGCTATCCATTTGATTCTCTAGTAGGTAGTCAAAGTGAAAAGTACCGAAATAAGTGGAAACTTTATGCAGTGTAGGCTCAATTCTTTGTTTACTTTTTGTTTCATTACATAAATAATACACATTACATCATTTTTGTTTCTCCAGAAGTTTTGAATTAGTATCTGAATATAAGGCCTAAACTTTCTAAGAAATTTAATATATTAAGTGAGTAGTCTACAAAGTTATTCTTGTTGTAACTCAGACTAAAGATAATATTTGTTTGCCATGAGTGAGAAGTATATGACTTGCCGTAAGATTATTAGTGCTGGGGTATGAGGGTTGTTGCAGTTTCTTTCATGTGGGTGACTATAGCAAAAAATTTAATATATTAATTGAGTAGTCTACAAAGTTATTCATGTTTTAACTCAGACTAAAGATAATATTTGTTTTCCATGAATGAGAAGTGCTTGGGCTTGTGTCTTGCCATAGGATTGTTAGTGCTGGGGTGTTAGGGTTGTTGCAGCATGGGAATTGGGGAAATAAACAAGGATCATTGGTTATGCAGGATTTTCTGTAGAGATAGGAAGATAGTGGAACAGGAGCAGAAGATTGCTGCCCTTCAGGTGGAACTAGACAAAGTGAAACTAGATCTGGAAAGGTTAAGGGGGAAGAAGGGAAAAGAGAGGTGGGAAGTGACAACAGGTTATAGAAAAAATAGGAAAAGGATGTTTTCAGACAGTGTGCTTGTGAATATGGAAAACAGGTTTGATCTGTTGTCACAGTTGGAAATTGATGAGCCACAAATAGATGTAGCGGTAGACAGGACACAACAAACTTTCAAAAAGTGTTTGAAAAGTAAGAAGTCAGAAAAAGCTGCAAAGAAGGAGAAAGTTTTGTTGTTAGGTAGTTCACATGGTAGAGGTGTTGGCAACTGTTGCAGGATGAACTAGGGTCAGATTGCCAGGTCACAAGCTTTTTTAAACCTAGTGCATGTCTGGGACAGGTGATAGAGGATGTAGGTTCACTTTGTAAAGACTTCACAAAGGAAGACACCGTGGTAATATCAAGAATCAAGAATTTTATTCACCGTAGATCATTTTACAATGATATTGGCTTCGTCATACAAGATGTACTAGTACATAAAGAATAATAAAATAAACTTCTGCCAATACATTATAGAATACATTTGAAGCATGGCAGTGTACCAAATTACAAAGGATAGCTTTTAAAAGTTAACGCAACAAGCTATCTTATAATCTAATATAATATGGTATTTTATTGTTTATAGTATAAACTTTTTAATTACACATGACTAACCACAGCACAAAATAATACGTTTAACTACAGACAACTTTTAAATGCTTATATTCTCCTCAGGCATCTCAAAGAATTCTTTAATGTCATAGAATGGATGATCTGACAGCCAGCTGTACCACTTAATTTTAAAAGAATTTGTATCCATAGACTGAACATGAACTGGCAGTTTATTGAACATTTTGAGTGGGTTAACTTTGTGGGAATTTCCTGTTCTCGCTAATCTGTGGTGCGGTATGTCTAAATTACCGTTAGCCCTGGTGTTGTGTTCGTGTATTTCCCTTCTGGCAATAAATTCTGAAATATTATTTTTAATATAGAGTACAGACACATAGATGTATAGATTTATAATTGTAAGTATTCTGAGTCTGGAAAAAAGAGGACGACAGTGCTCCCTATGACCTCTTTTACATATTATACATATGACTTTTTTTTGTAATTTCAATACGTTTTTGATGTGAGGGGAGTGTCCCCATATAATCAGACCATATGAAATATGTGACTGGAATAGCCGAAAGTATGTCACCCTGAGGTACTCCAAAGCTCACTACCTCCCTTAGTTTCAAGAGAAGGTATGCCACCCGAGATATTTTTTCACATACATGATTGACATGTTCCTCCCAATATAGTTTTGAGTCAATGTGAATACCTAAGAGTTTTACCAACTTATTGCCTACTTCATTTGATGTTCCCATTAGAAGTTGTTGTGTTTTGTCAGAGTTGCATAGGAGCTTATTGGCTGCAAACCAGTCCAGGGCCTTATCTAGTGTTTCTTTTGTTAGGTTATTCAGATCTGAAATGTTGTGATGTGTGGTAAGTAGCGTTGTATCATCAGCATAACACACAACAGGGTGAGCTATATTTTTAGGTAAATCATTAATAGCGACAATGAAGAAGAAGGGTCCAAGGACAGACCCTTGTGGTACACCTGTGCTGATTTCCATGATGGAAGAATTTAAATTTCTGACTGAAACGAATTGTTTTCGATTACTTAAATAAGAATTTATCACAGATAAAGTGCTCCCTCTCACCCCATAAAACTCTAGTTTCCCCAGAAGTATGTCAACAGGAATGCAATCGAAACCTTTGCTTAGGTCACATAATACCAGTGATACCATGTTATTATTTTCAAAAGCTGTTAAGGTTTGGTCAATGATTTCCAAGATGGCCCCTGTTGTGTTCTTCCCCTTTTGAAAGCCAAACTGATTGTTACATAGGATACTGTGTTTTTCAAAGAAGTTGCTTATTTGTGTGTGTATCAGTGCCTCAAATACCTTTGAGAATATTGGAACAATGGAGACTGGTCTGTAGCTTTGGGGGAAATGTTTGTCTCCTTTTTTAAAAACTGGGACAACTTTTGATACCTTGAGTGCATCCGGAAAAACTCCAAATTCTACACATTTATTAAAAATATAAGCTAATGGTTTGGCAATTGAGTGTATTGTCTTTTTAATTATGTTATTTGATAACCAATAACAGTCCATACTTTTAGAACCTGAAAATTTGGATACTGCTTTTATAACATCAGCAGGTGTGACAGCCCTCCATTGAAATGCCAGGTTAACAGTCAGTGGTGTTCCAACAAGGTTCATTGCAGATGAATTTGTTGCTTTGATACTGTTACTTATTTCTTTAACTGAGTTTAAAAAGTACTCATTTAATTCTTCAGGATCAAGCAGAGCTGTTTCTGTGTGTTTCAGTGTATTCTCTCGTTTTATTATTTTCCAGGCTGCCTTACATTTATTGGGAGCTCTTTCTATATAGTTCTCCACTGCTTGCTTTTTTGCCAGAAGAAGTTTAGCTTTATAGTATTTTTTGCATTTCAGATATGACCTATGAATGTTCACACTCTGTTCTGCCCCTTGGTCAGAGGCTTGTTTATGCATCTGGTACAGCATATGCAAGTTTCCTCTAATTTCTACTAGCTCTTGTGTGAACCAGTTCAGACTTTTCTTTTTCATTTCATTTGGATATCTAATTTTTTTACTGGTGAGCAAGAATACCATAAATCTGTGTACTTTTTAAAGGAGTTACCAAAGCTAATTTCAGCTTCCCTTTTTCCAGATTGACAATTATATATAAAGTCCCAATCTGCACTTCCTAATCTTTCAACAAACATATTTATGTACTCTTCCTTCTGTCTTCGTACCACTACTACTTTAGATTCTTCAGTTTTAACTGGCTGCCTCTTACAGAGTGTAAGGAGTAGTGGCTCATGATCTGCAAGTCCACTTCCTGCAAGTCTAGCTGTAAAATCCTCCCTATGGAAATTCACAATAATATTGTCTATACAGGCATTCTTACGTGTGGCACAGTTATTTGTACAATAGAGGTCTAATGATCTTAGCATATTCAAAAATGTCCTAGCAACTGGTCTCTGTGTGTTTACCATCTCTATGTTGAAATCACCACATATAGCAATTCTCGTTTTACTCTTCAATATTTTTTTAATTATTAATTCACATTTTTCAATAAACAAATTTACATCACCGTCTGGCGACCTATATAGACTACCTACCACTATATTTTCATTCATTAGTTTTACACAACTAAACTCCCCATCTAGTTCTGAGGAGTATGTAGATACATCAGTTCTGGAAAACATTATTCCTTCTTTGACAAAAATTCCCGCCCCACCATTCTTTCTCTGTTTTCTGCATATCATGTCTCCCACAACATACCCTTGGGGAATGAACATATTTACTTGTTCTTGTGTTAACCAGTGCTCAGATACACATATAACATCTACATGCTCAGTTTACATAAATGTTCTGATTCTAAAATTTTATTTCTAATGCAATGTATGTTAACTTGTAGAAAAGTAAGTAGTTTGTCTACGTCTGTATTCCTCTGAGAGTAATTTGACTTTATATTTGAAGTTGTCTTTAATCTTGATGCACTGTGATCATATGTGTTATGATAGTCACATACCTGTTCATCCACTTGATGACTCACTTTGTTAACTGCTTTCGTCTGTGAAACCCCTGCCGATCCCACCAAAAATCCTGGTCCCTCGGTTGTGGTTTCTTTTTTCAGGTTGACTGCCATACTCCACGTGTTGGTATTCTCATCCCTTGAGCTTGATTTGCTGTTCTTCTTTTTGCAAGTAGGTCTCTCTTCTTATATGGTGCCTTCTTTCCTGCCACCTCATTTGCTGCTTCTTCAAACTTTTGCACTGTCCTCTTGGGTAAGTTTATTGCTTGAGTAATTGTCCTCTCCACACAAACAGAGTTCATGTTTAAGGATTCTGTTGTTATTTGTGCTGGAGTTGTGTCAGTAACAATTCTCACTGATTCTTTACCTGAGACTTCAGTATCCTTCCATTTAAGTTCTATTGCTGTTTTGTACACTTTCCTGTTTGTTTCCACTGATTCATAAATTCTTGTGGCAATTAGTTCTTTACCAGTTGCATTAAGTTGTTGTCCATGTGCTGTATAAAGCTCCTTGTTACTAGGAGTATCAATAACACAAGTGTTATGGAAGCCATTCACTATTTTTTTTAGTTTTCTGTTTGCAGATTGAGTTCCTTGGTTTACACAAGACCATTCAGGCAGGTCATGTCTATGTGGTACACCAACTACAATCACCTTTGTATTTGTATTTTGTAATGCTGACAAGGCTTTATGTAGTGAACAAATTGCCAACTTGGTTTCATTCTTTGCTACATCATTAGCCCCTGCCCAGATAACTGCAAAATCTTCACTTGTCAACTTATGGAGGTCATTGCATTTTTTTAGTATTACACTAGTGGGGGCACCTGGTATCACCTTCCCTTCAACATCATATTTATTTGAAGCTAAGTTTAAAATGTTTCTTGCACAGTCTCTGCCATGGCTATCTGAGCAAACGAATATTTTGGTTCTCCTATTCACTGACTGACTCTCAGGAGCAAAGGTTTGCATTTTCATTGCTGCACCCATAGATAAATTTCCTTTTTGAACTGCGTTCTGTGTTGTGGTATGCACACTGTGTTGTGAATCGTGATTTATGTTGGGTGCATCAAATCTGTAGTTTTTGCACATTTCTATCTTGCCTGATTCTCGCTTCTGTAATTTGTTTGTTAGCAAACATATAATTGTTTTCGAATACTTAAGTTCCTTTCTTACTATTCTGAGTTCATTCTGTAACTTTTCGCACACACACGTTTTTAACGGGTCTGTTTTGATTTCGTCCATATCATCACCGTCAGTATGAAAACAATCACTGCATTTCCAGCTTTTCACTCTATTCGTTGAATTTACAAACGAGTAATGGAATTTCCTGTTACGCTTCACACAACACACACCTTTTCTTGCTGTTTTGTTACAGGAACACGGTTTATTCCTCACTTCCTCACTTATTTCGTAAATAGTATTCAAATTTTCCGAACTGGTCATGGCCATTGTGCACTAGTTACTTTCAAAGCACAATATGTCCCTGTTCTTTCAACAGATCGCCGTATTTGTAGTTACTCACTGAGAACAATTACTAATCCACATATACACACCATAATTGTTTAACTTAAGCTCGTTAAATGATCAAAGTAACTTATTTTGTTCACACATTTATCAGCACACACTATACAGCCATTCCAAAGACTCTTGGGCCGGCAACAGCATAGATAGGAACCAAAATTATTCAATTGAGAGTGACCTGATAAAGATAGCTTCAGCAATGAGACATACTGGTGTTGGGCTTGTGTCTGTTTTGAGTCACCATGACCGGCCTCGTTTAAACTCTTCTGTTAGGAGAGTTAATTTAGAGGTGGAACGGCTGCTTGGATCAGGCATGGGGTCTCATATCCATGTGGTTCCTGTTGATTCTATCAGTGGGTGGGACCATACTAGGCATAGCCTTCACCTCAACAGGAGGGGGAAGGGAAAACTGTCTGGGCTAATAGCAAATAACTTAAGGGGGGGGGGGGGGGGGCATTGTCACAAGTGGTAAAGTACCAGTGGTTACAAGCGACAGATCAGCAGTTTTTTTAGGGTGGGAAGGGCAGAAACAGAAGTTGTTCAGAGACAGGCTGAAAATGACATTGACATTAATAAAACAGGCAGCCAGATAGCAAATTTTAATGTACACAATTCATGCAGACAGCCTCCGATTGAAACTAAAGATACTCAAAAATTGGCAGGAAAATTAGGTTCATCCAGTTGTAATTCAGCCAGTGCACAAAATCAGCTATCACTATTGACATTGAAAATGTCTGCTTGTGTCTGTGTATGTGCGGTTGGATATGGGTGTGTGTGCGAGTGTATACTTGTCCTTTTTTCCCCCTAAGGTAAGTCTTTCCGCTCCCGGGATTGGAATGACTTCTTACCCTCTCCCTTAAAACCCACATCCTTTCGTCTTTCCCTCTCCTTCCCTCTTTCCTGATGAAGCAACAGTTGGTTGCGAAAGCTTGAATTTTGTGTGTATGTATGTGTTTGTTTGTGTGTCTATCGACCTTCCAGCGGTATCGTTTGATAAGTCACATCATCTTTGTTTTTGCCTTTTAATATGTCTGCTTGTGTCTGTATATGTGTGGATGGATATGTGTGTGTGTGCGAGTGTATACCCGTCCTTTTTTCCCCCTAAGGTAAGTCTTTCCACTCCCGGGACTGAAATGACTCCTTACCCTCTCCCTTAAAACCCACATCCTTTCGTCTTTCCCTCTCCTTCCCTCTTTCCTGATGAGGCAACCATTGGTTGCGAAAGCTTGAATTTTGTGTGTATGTTTGTGTTTGTTTGTGTGTCTATCAACCTGCCAGCGCTTTTGTTAGGTAAGTCTCATCATCTTTCTTTATATATACACACACACTCCTGGAAATGGAAAAAAGAACACATTGACACCGTACTTGCTCCGGACACTGCGAGAGGGCTGTACAAGCAATGATCACACGCACGGCACAGCGGACACACCAGGAACCGCAGTGTTGGCCGTCGAATGGCGCTAGCTGCGCAGCATTTGTGCACCGCCGCCGTCAGTGTCAGCCAGTTTGCCGTGGCATACGGAGCTCCATCGCAGTCTTTAACACTGGTAGCATGCCGCGACAGCGTGGACGTGAACCGTATGTGCAGTTGACGGACTTTGAGCGAGGGCGTATAGTGGGCATGCGGGAGGCCGGGTGGACGTACCGCCGAATTGCTCAACACGTGGGGCGTGAGGTCTCCACAGTACATCGATGTTGTCGCCAGTGGTCGGCGGAAGGTGCACGTGCCCGTCGACCTGGGACCGGACCGCAGCGACGCACGGATGCACGCCAAGACCGTAGGATCCTACGCAGTGCCGTAGGGGACCGCACCGCCACTTCCCAGAAAATTAGGGACACTGTTGCTCCTGGGGTATCGGCGAGTACCATTCGCAACTGCCTCCATGAAGCTGGGCTACGGTCCCGCACACTGTTAGGCCGTCTTCCGCTCACGCCCTAACATCGTGCAGCCCGCCTCCAGTGGTGTCGCGACAGGCGTGAATGGAGGGACGAATGGAGACGTGTCGTCTTCAGCGATGAGAGTCGCTTCTGCCTTGGTGCCAATGATGGTCGTATGCGTGTTTGGCGCCGTGCAGGTGAGCGCCACAATCAGGACTGCATACGACCGAGGCACACAGGGCCAACACCCGTCATCATGGTGTGGGGAGCGATCTCCTACACTGGCCGTACACCACTGGTGATCGTCGAGGGGACACTGAATAGTGCACGGTACATCCAAACCGTCATCGAACCCATCGTTCTACCATTCCTAGACCGGCAAGGGAACTTGCTGTTCCAACAGGACAATGCACGTCCACATGTATCCTGTGCCACCCAACGTGCTCTAGAAGGTGTAAGTCAACTACCCTGGCCAGCAAGATCTCCGGATCTGTCCCCCATTGAGCATGTTTGGGACTGGATGAAGCGTCGTCTCATGTGGTCTGCACGTCCAGCACGAACGCTGGTCCAACTGAGGCGCCAGGTGGAAATGGCATGGCAAGCCGTTCCACAGGACTACATCCAGCATCTCTACGATCGTCTCCATGGGAGAATAGCAGCCTGCATTGCTGCGAAAGGTGGATATACACTGTACTAGTGCCGACATTGTGCATGCTCTGTTGCCTGTGTCTATGTGCCTGTGGTTCTGTCAGTGTGATCATGTGATGTGTCTTACCCCAGGAATGTGTCAATAAAGTTTCCCCTTCCTGGGACAATGAATTCACGGTGTTCTTATTTCAATTTCCAGGAGTGTATATATACATATATATTACAGGATTTAAGTTAGCTTCTTATTTCTGTAGAGGAAATATGGAGAAAGGAGGAGTTGCCATATTTGTCAGAAACTGTTTTGATTTCAAGAATATTGATATTAATAAATTTTGCTCAGAGCAGCACTTAGAAGCTTGTCCAACAGAAGTAGTATTTCATATTAAGTCCTTTATAATAGTAGGTACATACAGATCACCTTCAGGAAATTTTAACCTCTTCATAAAAAATCTGAAAGCTCTGCTGTCCCATCTCATAGCAAAAAACAAGGAAATAGTGGATGCTGGAGATTTTAATGTGGATTAATTGGAAAGCTCTCTCAGTGAACAATTATTGCAGTCAGTAACACTATCATTCAATTTAGTTCTACTGTGAACTTTGCTACTAGGATGTGTAAATGCTCTGAGACTGCTATTGATAATATCTTTGTAGATAAATCTACGGAAAAAAGTCATCTCACAAAACCAATAGAAAATGGGCTATCTGATCATGACATGCAGCATATTGTGTTAAATGTTGAAACTTATCAGGATAAAAAATCTATTAAATCTGGGTAGAGGAGGGTAATAAATAAGTCAAAAATTAAGAAATTCAGCTAATTGCTCAAAGACATGGACAGAATAGTTGTTTACAACACATCTGACCCAAATGGAAAATACAAAGCATTTGTTAATAAAGTTGCCTCCACTTTTGAGAATTGTTTTCTCCTAAACAAAATTCAACTCACACACAAGTCAAAAAATAAACTGTGGATTACATAAAGAATAGAGATATCATGTGGGGCATCAAGGAGACTCTATCTACTATCTAGGAACAGCTCTGAGGTTAGAATTATAATGCATTACAAAGAATACTGCAAAATATTGAAGCAAGTAATCCAGAAATCGAAGCAGCTTTATTATGAGAAAAAGATAATTACATAGGGTAACAAAATAAAAACTGTACAGGATATTGTGAAGACAGAGACAGGTGGGGCCAACAGATAGCTCTAAAAATAAATGAAACTTTGGTAACGAGTACACGTAGTGCTGCAAACCTCTTAAACAACTACTTCATTTCTGTTACTGACAGCTTGGGGTTATCTGGGTATGTGAACAGTGCAATGGAATATCTGATAACAGTCTTTAAAAATAACTTCAGTAAAATGGAAATGAGACATCTCCCAAAGAAGTAGCATCCATCATAACATCCTTAAAATCTAAGTATTCCAGTGGGTATGATAACATGAGTGCTGATGCTGATGCGAGTTAAGTTCTATCTTAAGTTATTTGTGTAATCAATCTCTTATCAGCAGAACATTTCCAGTCTGGCTAATATATGTTGAAGCTAAGCCTCTTTACAAGAAGGGGGATAAAGGGATACCATCAAACTATCGACTAATTTTCACTTTTTCCAGCTTTCTCAAAAATATCTGAAAAAGTTGTGTTCAAGCTCTCATTAAGCATCTGACAGCAAATGACATATTGCCCAAGTCTGAAGGGTTCTGATATAGAGAAAGGTATTTACACTTACAGTGAGAATGTACTTAATTCATTAGATAATAAATTACAGGCTACTGGCATTTTCTGTGACCTGTCAAAAGCCTTTGACTGTGTGAACCACAGCATTCTCCTACATAAATTAGAGTATTATGGTGTTACCGGCAATGCTGCAAAATGATTTGAGGCTTATCTATCTAACAGGAAACAAAGGGTGTCCTTGTGAAATAACTGTGCAGTAAGTAGTCAGTTTTCATATGACTCGGAATTAATTACATGTGGTGTTCCTCTAAGTTCCATTTTAGGTCCATTGCTTTTTATGACCTCTCATCTGTTACATTGCCAGGTGCTAAGTTTGTTTTGTTTTCAGATGATACAAACAATGCAATAAGTAGTAAGTCAAATACAGATTTAGAAATAGCTGCTAATCAAATTTTCACTGACATTAAAAAGTGGTTTAAAGCTAAATTTTTGTCATTAAACTTTGAGAAGACCCACCATATGCAGTTCAGAACCTGTAAGAGATTTCCTTCCAGCATGAGTATAACATATGAAGACATGCAGATCAAAGAGGCTGACAGTGTTAAATTTCTGGGATTACAACTCGATAATAAATTCAGTTGCAAATAGCATACCATAGAATTGTTTAAGCACCTAAACAAGTCTGTATTTGCCGTGAGAATGATGTCAGATGTAGGAGATATAAATATAAAAAACCTTACATACTTTCATTTTATCATGTCATATGGGATCATATTCTGGAGCAACTCGTCAAACCGAGCAAAAGTTTTTAGGGTGCAAAAGCATGTGATAAGAATCATTTGTGGTGTAAATTCGATAACATCTTGTAGAAACCTGTTCAAGGAATTTTGTATTCTAACCACTGCTTCTCAGTATATTTATTCCTTAAGGAAATTTGTTGCAAGTAATACATCTCTATTTCCAACCAATAACCCAGTACACAGTATCAATACTAGGAACAAGAAGAATCTACATAATGGCCTAAAATCACTTACCTTGGTCCAAAAAGGGGTCCAATATTCAGGAACACATATTTTTAATAAATTACCAGCAACCATTAAAAACTTGGTTTCAGATAAAGCACGGTTTAAACAGAGTTTGAAAGACTTTTTGATAGGCAACTCCTTCTACTCCATAGATGAATATCTTAACAGAGACTGTTAAGTCAGCTTAAGTAAAAATATCTGTTAGATTTCAGTTTTGACAACACTTCACCACAACAGTCAAGATTAGGTATTTTGCATATGATAAATTTGTTAATAGTGGATAACAGTGTTTCATTCTGACAGTGTGTTAATTCTGTAAATATTAGCTGTCCCAGTTTACTGCATTGTATTACCTTATTTTCGACTATCTCCTGACAAATAATCAGGGTAGTAAGTACTATATTCAAATTTTTCGTGTTTTTATGTCATACTTTCTGACATGTTCCACACCCATGAAAATCATCTCATTTTTTGGGTCTATGGAACGAAAACTGAATCTAATCTAATCTAATCTAATCATCTTTGTGATGTGGGTCAATGGTGAGAATACCCTATCCTCATTCCTCCAGAACCTCAACACCTTCTCCCCGTTCTCTTTGCATTGTCCTATTAAACCCAACAAACCATCTTCCTAGATGTTGATCTCCTCCTGAAAGATGGCTACATCAGCATCTCTGACCATATCAAACTTGCTAACCACCAGTAATACCTCCACTTTGATAACTGGCGCCCATTCCATACAAAGAAGCCCCTCCCATACAACCTAGCTACCCATGTTCATTGCACCTGCAGTGATTAGCGGTCCCTCTCAAAATACGCCAAGGGACTCACTGAGGCTTTTACGGACCATAATTATCCTTCCAGCCTTGTACAAAAACATATCTCCCATGCCTTATCTATCCAGTCACCCACCATCTCCCAAAGTTTCACCGTCCAGCCACAGAGGAGTATTCCCTTCATGACTCAGTATCACCCAGGACTGGAGCAACTGAATTATGTTCTCTGCCAGGGTTCTGACTACCTCTTGTCATGCCCTGAAATGAGCAATGTCCTCCACTATCCTTCCCAGCCCCCCCCCCCCCTGCACACCACAGTAGTATTCCACCATCCACCAAGCCTACACAATATCTTTGTCCATCCCTAAACAACTCCAGCTCTCAATGACTTGCCTCGTGGATCATATCCCTGTCATAGATCTAGATGCAAGACCTGTCCCATACATCCTCCCACCACCACCTACTCTGGTCCAGTCACAAACATAACCTATCCCATCAAAGGCAGGATTGCCTGTGAAACCGGTCATGTAAACTACATGCTATGTTGCAACCACTGTGCTGCATTCTATGTAGGCATGACAACCAGCAAGCTGGCTGTCCATATGAATGGCCACCAACAAACTGTGGCCAAGAAACAAAGGGACCAATCTATCGCTGAGCACACTACCCAACATGACATTCTTCAGTTCAGTGACTGCTTCACAGCCTGTGGCATTTGGATTCTTCCCACTAACACACACTTGTCTGAACTGTGCAGGTAGGAACTATCCCAGTAATATATCCTACTTTCCCACAATCCTTCTAACCTCAACCCTTGTTAGTCATTGTCGTCACCCATCTAGCCCCTTCCCTGTTCCCATTTCAGCACTACACAGCCCTCTACTCCATCAATGCACCCAGTTTTTTAATTCTCTCCTTTTCTGCATTTTGCATTAGAAGAAGTAAAATATTTGGGTCATATTATCTGTAAGGATAGAGTGCGAATAGATCCGAGGTTGGTACAGGCTGTAAGAGATTTTCAGGAACCAAAAACATTTAAGGAAGTGCAGTCATTTATCAGACTTTGCAACTTCTATCAAAAGTTCATGAAGGGTTTTGCAGATTTAGCTCAGCCGTTGATGCGATTGTTATGGAAGGGTGTGAAATTTGAGTAGACAGAAGAGTGTCAGAATGTGTTTGACAAATTGAAAGAAGTGTTAACATCAAGTCCGGTTCTTGTGTTTCCAGATTTTAAAAAGTTGTTTATACTAGCATGCAATGCATTGAATCAAGCATTAGGGTGTGTTCTTAGTCAGGAAATTGATGGGAAAGGACATCCTGTAGCCTATGTGTCTAGGCAGTTGAATGCAGCAGAAAGGAATTACTCAACAACTGAGAGGGAGATGCTTAGTGTAATCTATGGAATCACATATTTGAAATGTTATTTATATGGGAGAAGATTTCGGGTAGTGACAGTGCTCAGTCAGTGAAGTTGTGTGTATTGCACCAGTTCATATAATGTAAATTTAAGAATGAAAGTAGTCACACAATCGGTGTTGAGTGTGAATCAAAAACAGTGAATGTTGGAGTAAAATCTGTGAAGCTACAAATATAAGACACGTGCATGGTGCAGTTATTTTTAGCCAGGGGGAAAGGAATAGACTGTGCAAGGGACATTGTGAAGACAAAATTGAGTTTTCAATGGATTGGGATGCATTGGATCTTCTCCACCCACGAGAATATGGTAGTAGTAGCAAGTTGTTTTGAGTGGGGGGTATTTTCAGAAGAGAAATGTATAGAGCTCGATGGAAGCAGAATTTTAATCAATGGAAGTAAGTGTAACATAATAGGACCAACCTTCCATCTGCCAGCGCCAATTTCAGGAATCTCGCAATTGGATGTTACACAGCCACAGCTGTACTGGCCAGAAGCCACTTTAGAGTTTTTGCCAAGGCAGAATCTGACCTTGTTAAATCAAACTCTGGAACCAGGTCTGTTGAGATCCATAAACCAGTTAATTTTAGAGCAAGAGGGATGCATATCAACTGAACAGCTTGTTCAACATATCGCTCTGTACAGGGAAAGGCAATGGCAAATAATGACTATTTTGAGTACCTCTGTGCCAAGTGTCATCACAGACTTAACTTTATTTGTTGTCTTCTTACTGATCAGGCAGAGAGCTAATTCCAAAAGGGAACAGGCTCTTGGCGTTATTTTGTCAAACAGTGATGATATGTGCTTTGATACAGTGACAGTCCTATAGTGGTATGGACTTATGAATTATATGCACTTACAATGAAAGATAAATACAGGGTGATTCACAATGATACTCCAATATTTTAATATGTTATTCTAGAAGTAAAATTAAAGAAAAAAGTTCATATAAACATAGGTCCACAAATGTTTGGTTATGGAGTTATAGCTAATAAGAGATTCTACCTGAAATTTAGCAACTTTGCTAATATGAAGCCATTGCAAAACTCTATGAGGTTAAAGTAAAGCACAATTTCTATTTATTTTGTTGTTACTGATCTGGTCCCAGACATGTGTCTGCATAGTTTTCCATAACATCCCGAGAAGCAAAGAAGTAATTTCAACAGATTTTTAATTTATTAACTAATGACCCAATTTGTTTTTTAAATTCCAGACAATTGCACAAAGTTTTCAACAGAAGTTGTAGAGGATTTAATTTTGGAAAAATGATGGTAATAACATCAACTGAAACTGTATGAATGTGTCAGATAATCTTCTTTTATTAATACCATAGCACAAGTGAATTCATGTTAAACTGAAAAAAAAGAAAAAAAAAAACAGAGTTCAATGTTAAGGAAGTTGTACAGTGTACATACAGTTTCACAGTACACTTACAATAAATGTTCAAAAATGTCTCCACTGAGTTCAATGCATTTAGCTGCAAGTGTATGAACAGATTTTGTTGCTCTTTCAGTTTCACAGGGTTGTTCTTAATTTTGCCTAATGCATTCATAATGCGAGCAAGTAATGCCTCATGTGTATTGACTTTGTCCTTGTAAATTATGTCTTTCATCCATCCCCATAAAAAAAAACCACTGGTGTTAAATCAAGCCATTGGAATGGCCACAGATGTGTAGCACCATGACCAATTCATTTCTGGGAAAAATGTTCATTTAAATGTGTAGTAACAGCATTGGTGAATTGTGGAGGGATCCCGTCATGTTGAAAATACATTTGCAATCACGTAGTAAGTGGAACAGGTACATTCAGAATCCTCCGAGATGGATAATGTACATGGTATTTTTTAATTGCACCTGTAGCATTACCATCACATTTGCCATAAATAAACACCATATCGGCATATTCCTCTGTTGTAAATTTGCAAGGCATCCCTATTTCATAAATAATATACAAACTACAACAGTTACTATGTGGTTTTACTTAAACACACTGTTGTTATTATTTTCTTTCACTGAACAATACAGAAATCTACCTCATTTCAAGGTTAGGAAATGACTGAAACAACTCACTACAATGACATAAATGTTTCTACATTCTTAATTGACAGTAAATAAATTTACTTGTATAATAATCTTTGCTTCTCTGGATGTTCTCGAAAACTACTGGAGATACATGCCTGGGACATGTTTCATTAGATTCACCAGACCAATAACAACAAAATAAATTAAAATCATGCTTTACTGTAACCTCATACTGTGTTGCAATTGCTTCATATTAGCAAAGTTGCTGAATTTCAGGCAAAATCTTTTATTGGCCATAACTCCATAACTAAACTATTGTGGACCTATGTTTATATTAACCTTTTTCTTCAGTTTTACTTGTAGAATAACATATTAAAATATTTGCATATCTTCATGAATCACCCTGTATGTGTTCAATTGTTATGACGTGAGGTAAGTTCACATAAGGATTCAACTTTGTGTGATGCTTACCATTAGCCTCAGGGTGCAGTGAATTTGTTCTTAACTCCCTAACCTTTAGCAAATTACAAGGGTGCTTTAACAAATCTACATAAAGTTTGTTCCTTGATCTGTAATCATGATTTCTAGCACTCAGAATTTGAGCAGCTGGCTGTTGACCAATGCTTGCACTACTGTTGCTGCCTGTCAGCTAGGCATTGCAACCATTTCCACATACCTATAAAAATGCTAATAATAATGAGCACAAATTGATTCCCAGCTGCAGTCCTTTTGAATGGTCTGAGGACATCCAACCCACTCAGTTTAAATGGTTCCGTCACTTCTTGTAACCTCTGCAAGTGCATTAACTTATGGCTCATACTTGCCAACTGCATGCATTGTACATGTCCCCTCACATACCAGGCTACATGTTCTTTCCTTGACTTCCACAAGTAGCATTTGACTACTCATTAAATCGTTGTTCTACAACCACCAGTCCTGACATATGTGGTCATGAGCTTCTTTCAACACTTCCTCTGTTAGCTCTGCTGGCACTACTAACTGTGCCCCCAACCTCATTGTCTTACACAACAACCCATCACACACAGTGAATTATGACTGCAACATGTACTGTCTAGATTCCATGTAAACCTGCTGTGCAAGGTCATGACACAGTGTTTGTATCACTGATAATTTTCAGCTTAAACTATCCACATCCACATGTTCCTTACCAGGCTTTGTATCAATTCATACTTGAACTCACTTAATCTCAATGCCCATCTACTCAGGCTATTAGAAGGGTCTTTAAAGTCCCAATAATGGTTTCAGAGCAGCATGGTCTGTTACCACTAGACACTTTTCTCCATACAAATAACATCAAAATACCTGAGTCGACTTACCACAGTAAGTGTCTCTTTTTTACTGCTTAGAAGCGTACACTGCCAGATGTTCCTCTCCATTTAATACTTGACTGAGAACACACCTTGTGTAGCTTAATTGGAAGTGCCAGTTGACAAGATAATCTCTGTCTTGTAGTCCAGAAAAATTATTACTAGAGTTGATATTGATGCAATCCTCAACATGTCTTGGCATTCATTCAAGTGACTGAACTTTAAGCCCTTTTTTAACTGTCGCGTATATGGTCCTGCTACATCTGCAATTCTTTTTATGAATTTTTACAGTTATTCCCTAATCCTAGGAAAGACTGTAATTCCTTGGCATTGATAGAAATCAGAAATTCCTGTGCTGCTTGCATCAACTTCAGATCTGCATCAACCTCTTCACTGCTAATGACATGCCCTAAATATGCATCTTCTTCCAATACAAAGTGACATTTTTCTGTACTTAATGTTAAATTCACTGCCTACGTCCATCCAAATGTTTATTGGAGTAACATGTAAAAATTTGAAGTAAATCGGTCAGGAATTTTTCAAGATTTTTGCTAACAACACTTATTCCTTATAAAGTATACACATATATTTATATACCATATACATTTGGTTACATGATAAATCACAGAAATCTAAAGGCCATAAATTCAAATAAATACTTGGGGATTACAGCTATGAACAACTTCAATTGGAACAATCACAGAGATAATGTTGTATGGAAAGAAAACCAAAGACTGCATAGAAAGTGCAACAAGCCTACTAATGAGAGTGGTTACACCCCACTTGTCCACTCTCTTCTGAGTATCATTGTGCTGTGGATGATCTGCAACAGGTGAGCTGCCTGAGGCCATCAAAAAAATTAAAAGAAAGGCAGCTCATTTTGTATTATCTCAAAGTAGGGGAGAAAGAGCTATGGACATGATATGTGAATTGGGGTGGCAATGATTAAAATAAAGACATTTTTTGTTATGACAGGATTTTCTCATGGGATTTCAGTCATCAACTTTTTCCTCCTATTGTAAAAATATTCTGTTGGCATCCATCACCTCATACACGAAAATGATTAGCATAATAAAATAACAGAAACCAGAGACCAGACAGAAAGATTTAAGTGCTCATTTTTCTCATGTGAGAATGGAACAGTAGAGAAATAGCTTGAAGATGGGTCAATGAACACTCTGCCAAGCACTTAACTGTGAGTTGCAGGGTAAACATGTAGATCTAAAAATTTGAAGTAAATTGGTCATTAACTTTTGTAGATATTTGATAACAATGTTAAAGAATGACTTGTCTTTATGTAGTAGTATAGCTTTTATTTATATCTTAATTTGCCATAAATATTAAAAAATTATGTAGCGTATGTCTTTTCAAACATTTATTAGAGTATCATGAAAAAATTGGAAGTAAAACGATCAAGAACTTTTCAAGCTTTTTGGCAACTACTTTCAACAACTTGTCTTTACGTAGAAATATTGATGTAGCTTACAATATGAATAAAAACTTACATATGATTCACATTGATATATAGTAAGCAGAATTTTTTCTATAGCTCTCTATTATTATTTACACTCTATTTCTATGTAGTGTGTCATTTTTGTGTGTGTGTGTGTGTGTGTGTGTGTGTGTGTGTGTTTTTGTGTGTGTGTGTTTTTTTTTTTTTCTCTCTTTAATAACTATATGATTTGACAAGAGTTTCATTACCTTTCATTTGACTATCAATTTCAGATTGATAACAGTGATTTCAAAGTAGAGAAGGTTATCACACTTGAGTCTGGTGAGAGAAGAGATGTTCCCATTGTTTTTGAGCCAACCAATCTAGGATCAGTAAGTGCTACACTTGCCATAACATCTCCTATTGCTGGTAATTTCAGGTAAGAGGATGTTATGTTAATAAAGCACTCATAAAATATCAACACCAATCTGCTTACTACATCACAAACCATAGTTATGGATGTTTTCCACAATGAGATTGTGGTGCCTTGTATTGTACAGATACATTCATTAATGCTATTAATAAATTAAATGGGTAACAAACAGCACAGTTCACAGCATTCTCCCTACTCTGGAGGAACAGTGACCTACTCTTTTGGAAGTTCTCAGTGGAGCTGATTACAGCACCCTGGACCCAGATCTTGTCAGTTATCCTCTGTATAGCAGCATTGTCCTGTGTATGGATACTAATGGTCTGGTCATGTTGTCAAAGTCTCCTAGAAGCAGTACATTCATCAAGCAGGTCTTAATCAGACTCTCAGGACTGTAGCAGGGCTTCATATGGAGGATATGGACAATTTCTCTGCACTTTGGTCTTTTTGAGGAAGATTCATTCATAATCTTGAACTTTGTATGTGATGTCCAACAAGTGACAAAGGATACTACCATATTTACTTGAATCTAAGCCGCACTCGAATCTAAGCCGCACCTGCAAAATGAGACTCGAAATAAAGGGAAAAAAAATCCCGAATCTAAGCCACACCTGAAATTTGAGACTCAAAATTCAAGAGGAGAGAAAAGTTTTAGGCCGCACCTCCAACTCCAAACAAAGTTGGTCCATTGTAATAAGATACACAATTTAGGTCGAATGAATGACGATACAGTTACAGTAGTTTGGTTCGAGTGGTAAGCTTAGCAGTTAAGCTTTACCAGGTAGCCATTGCTATGCGTCAGGCACTCCGTCCGTATTTATACAGGTACCCTTCCTTTTTCACGTGCTTCATCTGGTTTGAATTGATTGCTTATTTTGCTTTGATCTGATAAAGTGCCGTTCTCTTTGTTATAGGTGTTTACATCACTCAAAGCTGAAAATGCATTACTGTACTGTGTCATGCATTGTTTGTCGCATTCTGATAGTTTACCGCCCGTCACCGCTCGCGGCATGGCTTGCTTTTGTGCGCGCTACCGCCGCCTACAATTAAAAAAAAAAAAAAAGAAAAGAAAAGAAAAGAAAAGAGGAATCATCTCATTAGCGAAACAATGACAAGAGACTGCTATTTGCTGTTACATACACTGCTGCTTTCTTTGATAATGATCAAGAGCTAAATAATAGACTGCGTATGATAGAACATGTTCTGAACGAGAGTTAGGCGAAAATTTTTCTCCGTTTGTAAATCTTTGCGGTCGCTTCTTTAGTACATCAAATTCTGCACAGAAATTAGAGTCATCTTAGATTTAAAAATCTAGTCAGTTGCCGTGCTTCATTTCTGACTGTATCACTATTAGGCATAAGAATAATACGAATATAAACATGACATGATACGTATATTCTTCCGCGTTTGCCATTGTCTCAATCTAGTTTCGTAGTTTATTAGGCAGACGGGATTTAAATGAGATAGCAGCAAACACGAAAGAATACATGACAAAATGTTTACATTCGTATTATTCTTATGGTGAAGAGAATACTGCATGTGATTCACATTTCATCAGGTTCTTATTAGTAACCATCTCTTCTCACAGGTAGGAAAAAATTCAGAACGTAAGAGTTGGCCATATTGACAAACATCCCGAACAGTCTTGTCAGTCGGATTTTCATAGTACATTGAAATTCTGCTACATTCAAAGATGAACAATACGGAATTTGTATTTACTTCATTGGATAATGTATGAAAATGCATTGGTCGAAACTCGGGGCGGAGAAAAAAAATCTCGTCTTCCACCATTTTTTAAAAATTTATTTACTGACGCAGAGGTTTTGGCGCCAGTAATTTATCTTTGTGCCTACAAAGCGTGTCTTTGTAGCGCTACTTATCTTCGACGGCAGAAGTTAGTTGTGGCGGCATCTACCAACATTTTTCAGAACTTCCGCTTGCTTTGCACTCGATTCTAAGCCGCAGGCGGTTTTTTGGATTACAAAAACCGGAAAAAAAGTGCAGCTTAGATTCGAGTATTTACGGTAAATGACCCAAAGAGGCAGTTTAGTAACTTATCCAATAGTCCCACTTTCTGCAGGCATAAAAAGCCATATCAAGTCTCGTGGGTTGTATGTCACTTGTCAGTGCATGGAGTTATAGCACTCTTGGTCCTTCTCCTAGGCATCCAGGATTCATATGTGAGCATGTTATCTTGCTTCTTTGGTCCTGGTTATGAGGTGTTGCATGTAGTCATCTTGAGTATCATCTGGTTGAAACTGGAACAGTGTATCATTGTCATTTTGGCCTTGTGACCATGAAACATAAGGAATATTGTGAATCTTGTAGTGTCTAGCTTTGCTGTGTTTTATGTGAATGTCATGATGGCAGTATTTATGTTTTTCCAGGTGGTCGTAGATGGCTAGTTTGCTCATGTGCTGTAATTTCAAGATATGAATTCCCTCACTGTGTTACTTCTTCATGACTTTCAAATTTCTGACTTTGTTTTCCAGATTCTTCAGTTGTAACAAAAGGGTGTGTCTTCAGTAAGACACAAGAACACCACCCAAATAAATCCAAAGAAGTAGAAGCAGTAGGAACCTTAAAGATCCTCCTATAGAATATAGAAGGTATTCAAAAGTGCAATGAACATGGCTGCAAGAGACTTTATACAGGGATAGGATATAGCAAATACAGAGGTATAGCACTAGAAAACTCATCTTTCAAAATATTCACAAAAATAACAACAGAAAGAACAAAGGAAACAATCAATGAATACCTCCCCCTGAAAGCCAAATAAGATCCAGGGAAAAAGCATCAACTCTGACCACAAAGGAACTCCTGTTAAAGAATGTATGGGAAGCCCTTGCAGAGAGAGAGAAAAGTTTTATGTAGTATTTATAGACTTCATAAAAGCCTTTCACCTTACAAACAGAAAGCTAATGACAAAAAAAACTAGAGGGAACTCTAAATGGAAACAATATATTGACATGAATCATAAGTGCAATAAGGATCTTGTACAACATACCACTACCAGAGCTGATATTCCAATCAAACCAGTCCTCATTTGTTTATCCTTGCAATGGAAGAAATTGTAAGAATACCCCAAGGGGAGGGTGTAATCTCATACACATATGCAGACTCAAAGGACATTGCAAAATTACAAGAAACAATAAATGCCATGGAAGATGGTGCACTGAACATGGCTTCTAAATAAATTAAATAAATGTGGCTAAAACAGAAATGATGGTGCTCAGAAATGAAGGAACGGCACCTGCATCATCTGAGATCCTTGTAGGGGAGAGAAAGAAAATCATTTCAGACTTCAAGTAACTAGGGGTCACAATCCAAACAAGTGCAAAATGTTTCACAAAACATGTAATAGAGAAAACATGGCAAGCAATAATGGCTATCCGTAAATTACAACACATTACATCCCTTAACTTACAGACAGCAATGGCAGTGTTCAAAACCAAATACCTGCCAATACTCATGAATGCCATAGAAATCATTGGACCACATCTCACAGTGAAGACCCTAACGACACTACAAAGACTAAATGTAATATATATAAAGAAAGCAGTCAAAGTGTCCAAACCAACATGATCTAGACTTTTATACCTGCTTTTGAGGAATCTTTCATTATTGAAGATCTACAGCAAACCTGATGCTATCCAGTACCAGTGCTGTATTGCAAAGTGGCTGGCTCCTCCCTTTTTTCCTTGCGGTCAGCCGGCCACTTCCATCTGCTATATTGTTTTAGCTCCCTCTACCACATTTTTCTTGTGTTTTACTGCTGACGGCATGCTTTGTCCCATGTTTCAGTGTGGGTAGGTACATATTTTTCCAACCTTGTTACCTGTGTTTTACGTTCTGTTTTATCTTACTGTTCTGAGTATTTTCTTGTCACCCGTCTCAATCTGTTACTGAGCGGGTGCTGAAGACCTAGCCATCGTGCACACATACAACCCTCCCCATGATCATCATCATCAGATAGTCTATTTAAAACATTGAAGGAGAAAAGGAAAGACATACCTCCAGAATTTTACAGCATGGGTGACATGATTGACTGAACATGGACAAAGGAAAATTTTGAGATGAGAAACATGATCACCAGAATGGCAGTCTGTTTCCACCAACCTATTTGCAACAACACATCATATCATGAACCAAATGCAAGATGTGAGTGTAAACTGTGTCTTCGAATAAGCAAACATTACCATATAGAACTCTGCACCAAAAGAGTATGATCAATAAGTGACTATGGAAATCACAATATGTAAAATTTCTAATTTCATGTACTATTATAATTGTACTTTGCTATTTGGCTGCAATAAACACATTGTTATAATTTCCTTCATCTCACAAATACTTTTTGAATTGTGTGTAGTCAGTATTTCCATTGTCTAACAAATATGATCAAAGAGGTGCAGGTTTATTATTATAAGCTCTACAGTTATCTAAATGGTGTAGATGTGAGCTGTACACCTAGAGGTGTCTTTCATTTGATTGCTCTATCTACCCTCTCTGACAAATTATAACCACACAGAATATCATTTATTTTTTCATAATCTTTAGTGTACTTTAAGGATACTATATTAAAATCACCAGCTACAACACTACCTACATCCTTATATTTCCCGCATACAGTGTCAGTCTTTCTTCCGTGTTTTGTAAGAAAATGCTGACTATACCATTAGGAGATCTGTACAGCCCTATAACAATGAGGGGTACATTTTTTACAAATAGCTTCATTGCTGAAACTTCAAATGTCGTTTCTACGCTAACCTCTGTGATGAAACCCAGTTTTGTGAAATATAGATGGTTTTTTCATTATATGGCAATACCTCCCATTGTTATGTTCTGATAAACTGAATTTAGTGGACAGAGTATAGCAGTCTAATTTAGTCATAGTAAATAAATTATTGGACAAATTATGTTTTGTAAGAATGATCACATCTGCATTCCACATTCATTGATTGCTGTATTTGTATTGTTGCTTAGGTACTGAATATTTTGATATAGCACTTTGAGATCTATTTTGTTTTTTGTTTCTTTAGGTCATTCCTCCCAAATTCTACCTTTTCACAGATTTCCTGTGATGTGTTAGTTTCAGATGCTGAGAAACTGTGGACATTTTTCTATTTACTATATACTTTACTATCCCCAACAATATATGTTATATATTTTTCTATATAATATATACTTTACTACCCCCAACAATATATGTTTCCCTTTTTATGATTTTGCAGACAGCCCCATACATTTCACTTAAATTTGTGAAGTCTAGTCCATTCAAATGAAAACCAACCTTCATTTTTGCATCTCCATGAGGAAGTAGTAGTAACAATAAATACCAAAATGCAGAGGATAGTTGAAACAAGTATCAAAAGCTATATGTTTAGTAAACTATACAAAGAAGCAGTAATGTCATATCTCAAGGAAGGACATCAAACTTTTAGCTAAGGACAGGAGCACATAAAGGAAGTATGACTCAAGTTTAAGAGTATAGTTGACTGTGCATTTGATAGTTACATACCCAGTAGTTCATGATGGGAGGGATTCTCCACAGTATACATTTATTGTAAAGTAACTTCTAAAGAAACAATAACTGCATTTAAATTTAAAATAGACCAAAGGGCTGTAGATAGACAGCTGTTGAATGAAACACATTTGGGAGCCAAGAAGGCAATGTGAGAATCCTTCAACCACTACCAAAGCAGAATATTATTGAAAGATCTCCCACTAAACAAAAAGATATTCTGGTCATTTATAAAAGCTGTCAATGGCACCAGTGGTAGTGCCCAGACGCTCATGGATGACACAGGAACTGAAATTAAGAATAGGAAACAAAATTTTAATCTCTAATTTTATATATTCCTGTATAAAGCAAAATTAGGAAAATGGCCCCACTTCAATTCTCACACCAATGCAAAGACAAATGACATCAATGTTAGTGTCATTGGCATTGGAAAAACAGCTTAAGTTGCTAAAATTGAGCACTGCTCCAGTGCCTAATGAAACCCTATGAGATGCTACACAGAATTAGCAGCTGAAGGCATCTACAAGAATGGTAGTGAAAGTGATCCACAAAACTACTGTATAATATACTTGAAATTCTTCTGTTGTAGAATACTAGAACATATTCCGAGCTCAAATGTAATGAGATATCTCAAACAGGATTACCACCTCCTTGAAACCCATGGATTCTGAAACATTGGCCATGTAGTCTCAGCTCACTCTTTTCTCGTGACACCTTGAAAGCCATGTATCAAGACAGACAGGTAGGTGAAGTATTTCTTGACTTATAAAAAGTGTCTGATTCAGTACCAAACATAGGCTTATTATTAAAAGTACAATTGTTCAGGGTATTAAGTGAAATTTGTGACTGGATGGAGATTTCTTGCTGCGTAAAACATAACATGTTATCTCAGTTGGAGAGTCATTGACAGATGTAGAAGTAACTTCAGGTGAGCCCCAGGCAAATGTGTTGGTACCCTCACTCTTCATGTTATATATTAAATGATCTTGTAGATCATATTAATAGTAAATTCAAACTTTGTTCTTTGTTTACTTTTGTTTCATCACTTAAGCAATACAGGTTTTAATTGTTTCTGTTTCTCTGGAAGTTTTTGAATTAGTATCTGAACTTTCAACCTAAACTTTCTAAGAAAATTAATATATTAATTGAGTAGTCTAGGAAGTTATTCTTGTTTAACTTAGACTAAAGGTTAGGTTTCTTTGCCATGAGTGAGAAGTGTATGCCTTGCCATAGGATTGTTAGTTCTGAGGTGTGGTGTTAGTGTTGACACAGTTTCTTTCATGTGGGTGACTGCAGTGGCATGGGAATTGAGGAAATAAACAAGGCTCATTGTTTGTGTAGTATTTGCTGTAGAGATAGGAAGATAGTGGAACAAGAGAAGAAAATTGCTGCCCTTCAGGTGGAATTACATAAAGAAAATCTAAGACCTGGAAAGGTTAAGGGGGGAGAAAGGAAAAGAGAGGTGGGAAGTGACAACGGGTTATAGAAGAAATAGGAATAAGACTTTCTCAGTGTTGTTGTGAATGTGGGAAACATGTTTCATCTGTCATCACAGATGGAAACTGATGAGCCACAAGTAGATATAGGAGCAGACAGGACACAACAAACTTTCAAAACATGTTTGAAAAGTAAGAGGTCAGAAAAAGTTGTGAAGACAAAGAAAGTTTTCTTGTTATGTGGTTCACATTATAGAGGTGTCATCCAACTGTTGCAGGATGAACTAGGGTCAGGTTACGATGCCACAAGTTTTTCTTAACCCTAGTACAAGTTTTTTTAAACCTGGTGTAAGTCTGAGTCAAGTGATAGAGGATGTAGGTTTACTGGGACAGGCAACAGCACAGACAAGAACCCAATGGAGAGTGACCTGATAAAGACAGCTTCAGCAATGAGACATATTGGTGTTGGGCTTATATTGGTTCTGAGGCACCATGACCAGCCTCATTTAAACTCTTCTGTTAAAAGAGTTAATTCAGATGTGGAACAGCTGCTTGGATCAGATATGGGGTCTCATATCGGTGTGGTTCCTGTTGACTCCATCAGAGGGTGGGACTATACTAGGTACGGCCTTCACCTCAACAGGAAATGGAAAGGAAAACTGCCGGGGCTAATAGCAAACAACTTAAGGTGGGCACTACCATAAGTGGTAAAGCACCAATGGTTACAAGTGAGAAAACAGCAGTTTCTTTATGGTAGGGAGGGCAGAATCAAAAGACGATCAGAGACATGCTGGAAATTACATTCACACTGGTGAGACAGGCAGCCAGAAACCAAATTTTAATGTACACAATTCATGCAGACAGCCTCTATTTTAAACTAGAGATACTCAAAAATTGACAGCAAAATTAGGTTCATCAAGGTGTAATTCAGCCAGTGCAAAAAATCATTTATCCTTAGTGTATGAGAATATCCAAGAACTAAGGAGTAAGCTTAATGAGTTGCTTATTTTTTGTTGAAGAATTAGAGTTGAGCAAACCATTTAATATTATCTGTCTCTCTGAACATCATGTGACCACTGGTATAGATATGTTAAATGTTACAGGACCCAAGTTAGCTTCTTACTTCTGTAGAGAAAATATGGAGGAAGAAAGAGCTGCTACATTTGTCAAAACTGTTTTGATTTCAAGAAAATTGATATTAATAAAATTTGTTCATAGCAGCACTTAGAAGCTGGTACAACAGAAGTAGTATTTCACAAGAAGTCCTTTATGATAGTAAGGTTATACAGAATGCCTTCAAGAAACTTTAACTTCTCCATAAAAAATCTGGAAGCTCTTCTGTCCCATCTCGCAGTTAAAAAGAAAGGGAACTATATAATGGTTGCAGGTGATCTTAATGTGCATTTACTGATAAGCTAAGTCAGTGAACAATTATTGCAATCAGTAACACTATCATTCAATTTAGTTCCTACTGTGAACTTTGCAACTAAGATATGTAAATATTCTGAGATGGCTATTGATATCTTTAGAGACAAATCTAGGGAAAAAAGTCGTATCACAGAACCAATTGTAAATAGGCTATCTGATCATGACATGCAACACCTTCTGTTAAATGTTGAAACTTGTCAGGATAAAAAAATCTATTAAGTTTGAGTACGGGAGGGTAATAAATCAGTTAAAAATTGAGAATTTTAGGAGATTGTTCAAAGACATGAACTGGATAGATGTTTACAATACATCTAACTCAAAAGTAAAATACAAAACATTCATTAATTAAGTTACTTTTGCTTTTGAAAATTCATTTCCCCTGTGGTGACTATCAACCAAGTAGCATGTAATATCTTTGTTTGGCAAGCTCTTTGTGAGCAGTCTGTGGTCATGCATGAAATGATAAACACATACACCGAAAATCAAGATGTGTATATCTGTGTATGTGTGCTTTGGAACAATGAAATAGTGCTTATTAAATGTAGTATAGTGTACATCATTGGATCCAGAAATCCTACAACATTAAACCCATACTGATCACTCCGAATTTATTCAAAAGTGCTACAACAAACTCTCGTTCCATCGAGCAGTACACAATGGATCTCTTGCCACCCACTACACTGCACCTGTTCCAACTAGATTTTCCAATGGACACTTTGGCATCGTTTTCCAATTATCCACCTTGTATTTCCAATAGTTCAATGCAGTTTGCAAACACACCAGCTAGCTGTACTCAGCAGGACAGTGCTTCTACATTCCTACAGCCACGTGTGCTGGCATCAGGTATGAACAATAACTTTTCATTATCGTACATGAATCAGCAGTCGTGTGGCAATTTTTCATACCAACAGAACATTTTTTTGAGCACAAAATTTTGCATGCGAACATTTTACATCGAATGTGAACTTTCAATGTGTTCCGAGTGCTCAACATTTGCCGACACAATGTGCTCAAACCACAGTGACTATATTTACAAGTTTCCCAAGTGTCAGTGTGAACTTTCCTCCCAAGTCAGTGGCAGTACAAATCAAACCAGATTCTTAAGACAGAAAATTTCATGTTTATCCGGGAACTCCAGATTTTGCACCAGCCCCCCCCCCCCCCCCTCCCCTTTCCCACACTACCAGAATCAGCTTTACGAGTATTTCTGATGGCACACACTCACGCACTATTCCTGCCGCATCTGCCATGTGTGTTCGACAAACATTAGGTGATTTTAATGCACCTGTAGGGGAGGGGCCTGGAAACTGTACTCTGTCATTTTCCATACATCGGTCAACTACGGTCAACTCTTCCATGCTGGTCCATTCTACGCCTGTTGGCGTTACTCCGTCAAACATCCAACTCATTCATTTCTCAACTGTGCCTACTGTGCTGCATGCCACTGACAGTGTCTCGAACTGATACACCGCTACGGCACCCGAGCCAGTTATGCTGCAGAGCTATGGACAAGGTGTGACAGTTTCTGACAAACAGTTATGCCAAGTCTCTCCCATCCACTGGCCTACGCTACCACCCCTTCGCAAGGACCACCCACACACATGGTTTGCCTTGGTCAACCACATCCTGCAGCTACACAGTGTCACTGATGACAACTCAAAGTTCCTTTTCTTACTATGTCACACCCATGATGAACCAGACCTGATCTGTAATATTGTGGTTTTGCCTCCCGCTATGGACAAATATGCATTCACCTGACACACCATCCCCAAGCGCCTATCCAGATCTACAGAGGAAGCTATCCGCCTCATCATCTGTCATCAGTCACTGAGTTCCAGATCTGCGTCGCAGCTCTGATGTCATCTCTGCACTATGATTGACACACATCATATGCTGGATGCTACACTTTGGACCATCTGGTTGCTCAAACTTCCTCCGGAAGTTCAAATTCACCTTCTCCATTTAACTTCAGCCCCACTGGATGCTAAACTGAAGAACACAGGCCAGGTTTACAACATCCTGCCACCTTCACATATCCCCTGGGGGCCCTCAGACTTTGGGGATTGGCACACCTGCATGGCAGTTTCCATCGTTCGGTACAGAGTGCACATGACTCGCTCCGCGCATGCGCATGGATCTAATGCCGTCTGGCAGCCGCCACCATATCTTCTATCCTACCAGCTCTACTGTGGCGCTCCCATCAGAGGAATCTACAAACACGACCCCCTCCTCTGCCACTTCAGCCTCAGCCAATTCGATGGACGATGCTATGCGCTGTTCTGATTGAAGTTATTTCCATTCCCATTTCAGTGACATGGCTAAGAAATGTCATCCCCCATGCGTGTTCCCAAACTATCAGCGCTACCGCACTCAGGCACTACAGTCCGCATTGCATCACACAGATGCCTGTCCCTTAATACTTCTTCACCTCACGTGCCAGGACACTAGTATGTGAAAGACGCAGTGTCTTGTCTTTCGTTTCTAGTCAACACGGGGGCCGAGGTTAGTGTCATACCTTTGTCTGCAGGTATTAAATTCGAGCATCAGCCATGCCCCCCGCTTTGAGCCGCCAATAATTCCTTGATCCAATCTCATGGCATAACTAATTTAAACCTTAAACTGCAGAACATTAACACCCCCTTACATTGGACTTTCGTTGTCGCTGATGTGGATGAACCCGTGCTTGGTGTAGATTTTCTCTTAGCCCATGTTCTGCTACCTAACTTACAACAAGGTACACTAATCCTTAACTCGGTAGACTGTACCACCGGTTCCAATATTTCTTCCCTCTCATTTGAGAGTGCCATTCTATTGTGCGAGCTAGCTCAAGCTGCCGTTGTAGTGCTCTCTCTTAAATCACACAATGACAAGCTTCAGAACAACAATGAAGCCCTCCACTTATGCAACACCGCCGTACAAACCTAGGTCATGGACAGTCGTAAGCAGGTCGCCCAGCTGTCACAAATGGCAACGCACCCGGCCCCTGCACCACCTCCTCGCACCTGCCGCCGATGCCGCATGACTTTTCTACCACCGGACAGAAGCTGTGTTTGCAACACCACCGGGTACCCCACTGAGCTCCACGACAAGGACTATCACTGGATCACTGCCACTGCTGCTGATATGCCGGCCAGGGCACACAAGTGTGTGCATTACAGGTTAGTCATACTTCATCAGGTGCAGGTCCATCATCCCCATCAGTGTTTGCAATCAACAATGGTACTGTTCACAGAATCAATACCATGAAAGGTCCACCAATGCATGCAAAGGCTAGGCATTTAAACCTGGAAAAACTTAAACATGCCAAAGGGATTATTCAGGAACTTTCAGACAGTAAGACTATTCGCCTTCTTCTAGTAGTCAGTCGTCACTCATTCATTTAGTGCCTAAGAAAGATGACACTTTCCGCCTCTGTGGTGACTATCAGGTGCTTAACACCAGAACAATTTTAGATAATTATCCTGTCCCAAATATTGAAGATTTTGCTTCATAACTGCATGGGGCACAAATTTTCAGTGTCATCAACTGTCACAAAGTGTACCACCAACTGCCAATGGTACCTGAGGATGTTCAAAAAACTGCCATCATCACCCCATTCAGACTGTTTGAGTATCTTTTTACACCATTTGGCCTTAAAAATGCTGCACAGATGTTGCAACAATTCATTGACTCATTCGTTGGAAAACTGGACTTTGCATATGCGTACCTGAACGACTTGTTAATTTTCTCTTCCTCACTCGAGGAACATGAACCCAACTTAAATTCAGTGTTACAACTATCACAAGAAAACAGTGTCACAATGAACAATGCTAAGTCACAACTCCACCACACTAGCGTTACTATTCTGGGTCACGTGGTTTCTGCCAGTGGCATCTGCCCCCTACCCGAATGGTTTGAGGCTGTTAGTACAGTGCCTTTGCCCAAACACTCTCAGGGCCTCCGTCACTTCCTAGGAACTGTAAATTACTACCGTAAACACATTCCCCATGCCGCCGACACAGAAGTCCCACTGCGGACTCCAGATATGCGATGTGCATTTGATAACCTCAAGTCAGCCTTAAAGACGGCCGTTATGCTCGCACATCCCATCCCTGATGCTCCCATCTCGCTTATTACAGACGTGAGTGATACAGCAGTGGGGGCTTTACTTCAGCAATCCAATGGGTTCTGTTGTACAGCTGCTCAGATTTTTCTCCCACAAACTGCCTGCTTCCCAACATAAACGGTCAACCTTCAACTGAGAACTATTTGCTATTTATGCTGCTATCAAATATTTCTAAGATGATATCAAAGGTCGCCATCTCGTGATATTTACTGACTACAAACCACTGGTATATGCTTTCTGCAACCCAGGCAAGGACTCATCCCCAAGAATTTTTCATCATGTGGACCTCTCATATGCCAGTTTACAAATGACATACATTACGTTGCTGATTTTTTATCTTGCATGTCAGTATTATCTTCACAACTGGACCTCAGTGAACTCCTTAAATTGCAAACAGATGATAATGAACTTGCTGCATTGCGCTCTGATGCTAAAACAGGACTCAAACTAGAGTTATGGACACTTCCTGGGTTCTTGTCACCAATCTGATGCGACATTTCGACAGTACACATGTGTCCAGTGATTCCTGGACCTCTCTGCTGGGGCATTTTTAATAGTATTCATGACTTGGCACACCCTGGCATGCACACCACCACATGTCTGGTATATGAACATTTCGTTTGGCCCAGGGTGATAAAACGATGTCACAGTTGGGCACAAGTGTGTGTGGCTTGTCAGCACATAAAAGTAGGATGTCATGCACAGCTCCCCATGCGTATGTCCGATGTGGCAAAACAAAGATTTCAACATATACACATTGATATCATCGGGCCCTTACCGCCCTCAGGCCCCTTTTGTTGCATACTGTCTGCCATTGACAGGTTTACCTGCTGGGTTGAGGTAATTCTCCTCACTACTATCACAGCCGACACAGTTGCCCGAGCCCTTTTATTAATGTGGATCTCACGCTTGGCTGCCCAGCTTCTATCACCACCGACCAGGGCCGCCAGTTCAAGTCCGCCCTCTTCATTGAGCTCTGTGAACTGTGTGGGGTGAAACAATTTAGGACAACAGCATACCACCCCCAGAGCAATGGGGTTGTCGAACACTGGCACCAAACGCTTAAAGCTTCACTGATGTGCCACAGAGGCAAGTGGGCCAACGCCTTACCATGGGTAATGTAAGGCATTCGGACCACATACAAAGAGGATCTTGGCACATCTCTGGCAGAAGTATTATACGGAGAACCCCTCACACTCCCAGCCGAGCTAGTTGAGCCTTCACTCCCTCAAAATCACATCTGCGACTCGACATTTGTCGGACATGTTAAGGAGCTAATCACTAACATTCTCGTGTCCCCCCCCCCCCCCTCTGCCACATTCACTTCTTCCCATATTCCTGCATAATGACTTGGCATCATGCACTCATGTCATGTCGTGCAATGACACCCTCCAACCCGCACTCAGCCCTCCATTCTCGGGCCCACACAGAGTCATATCACAGTGTAACAACATGTTTGAAGTGCTCATTAACAGCACACCTCAAATTGCATCTGTCTGCCACCTCAAACTGGTGTGGTCTCTGGGAGAACTGCCCGATACCCCAGCCAGTTGGCCCCTACCCCCTGCTACACCCGCCGCACACAAAGCATCTACCAACAGTCCGTGGGTGAGTGACGACCTTTCCCGCACGTATGACATTACCTATTCCCAGTTGTAAATGGAAATGCCGCGTGGCTAGGGCCTCCCATCAGGTAGACCGTTCGCCTGGTGCAAGTCTTTCGAGTTGACGCCACTTCGGTGACTTGCGTGTTGATGGGGATGAAATGATGGTGAAAGAGACACAACACCCAGTTGTCACGAGGCAGAGAAAATCCCTGGCCCCACCGGGAATCGAATCCGGGACCCCATGCGCAGGAAGCGAGAATGCTACCGCAAGACCACGAGCTGCGGACTTCCCAGTTGTGTGACAGTGCTACAGGTGCGTGCAACATCCCCATGCAGAGTAACATGTGTGATGACTCCCCCTCCAACAGGCAGCCCCCCCCTCTCCCCTTTTAGGAATTAGTGACGTACCAGGCGCCTGCCTCAGAACAGTGGTGTCAACAACGATGACTCGTTTGGAGATTCTGTCAAATTGGTAGTTAATGTTGACACTGATTTCATTTGCAGTTCAAAAGTGTTTTTTGTTGTGCATCATGATAATGTGTTTGTATTCTATGAACAAGCCAGCTTACCCAATAACAACTTGACCCACATTCACTTTCTCCAGTCTGTCCCCTTGCCTGTTGGTACGACCCATCAACGGTGAAAGTCCTTCGTGCCACTACAGGCATTCAGGTTTGCTACCCTGGCTCCTCACAAACCACTGCTCCTCTCCGGACCCCTCCACTGCTGAACGAGGATTCACCCAGTTGTGAAAGATCATTTGCCCCCCTCAGTGGCTTGAAGACTTCATTTACTAATGTAATGTATTGTTTCTGTTTAAACACCATCTCCCTCCCCCCTGGGAGCTTCCTTTACATGTATGTCCTCATATTTGTGTTTGTGCTCCACACTCTTGGCAGGGGGGCTAATGTGGCAACTATTGACCAAGTTATGAGACAGTAACTGCCCTCTTATTACTAAGAGATGTAAGAGTAGCAATATGCATAAACCACAACACAAAAAAGTGGTACACCCTGCACCTCAATAAAATTAGAAACCTTCTACCCATGCTGAAGGACAAAATTGAAGGCAATCAAGAAAACAAGAAGAAATATATAAACTTAAAATAAATATAAAAACAAAGATGCTGTAACTTACCAAACAAAAGCATTGGTATGTTGATAGAGACACTAAAAAACACACAAACACACACACAAATTTCAAGCTTTCGCAATCCAAGGTTGCTTCATCAGGAAAGAGGGAAGGAGAGGGAAAGATGAAAGGATGTGGGTTTTAAGAGAGAGGGTAAGGAGTCATTCCAATCCCGGGAGTGGAAAGACTTACCTTAGGGGGAAAAAAGGACAGGTATACACTCACACACACACACACACACACACACACACACATATCCATTCGCATATATACAGACACAGGCAGACATATGTAAATGCAAAGAGGTTGGTCAGAGATGTCAGTCAAGGCGGAAGTACAGAGGCAGAGATGTTGTTGAATGACAGGTGAGGTACAAGCGGCGGCAACTTGAAATTAGCGGAGGTTGAGGCCTGGTGGGTAACAGGAAGAGAGAATATATTGAAGGGCAAGTTCCCATCTCCGGAGTTTTGATAGGTTAGTGTCAGTGGGAAGTATCCAGATAACCCGGACAGTGTAACACTGTGCCAAGATGTGCTGGCCATGCACCAAGGTATGTTTAGCCATAGGGTGATCCTCATCACCAACAAACACTGTCTGCCTGTGTCCATTCATGTGAACAGACAGTTTGTTGTTGGTCATTCCCACATAGAAGGCTTCACAGTGTAGGCATGTCAGTTGGTAAATCACATAGGTGCTTTCACAAGTGGCTCTGCCTTTGATCGTGTACACCTTCCAGGTTACAGGACTGGAGTAGGTGGTGGTGGGAGGGTGCATGGGACAGGTCTTGCACCGGGGGCAGTTACAAGGGTAGGAGCCAGAGGGTAGGGAAGGTGGTTTGAGGATTTCATAGGGATGAATCAAAAGGTTATGAAGGTTTGGTGGATGGCAGAAAGACATTCTTGGTGGAGTGGGGAGGATTTCATGAAGGATGGATCTCATTTCAGGGCAGGATTTGAGGAAGTCGTATCCCTGCTGGAGAGCCACATTCAGTCTGATCCAGTCCCGGAAAGTATCCTGTCACAAGTGGGGCACTTTTGGGGTTCTTCTGTGGGAGGTTCTGGGTTAGAGAGGATGAGGAAGTGGCTCAAGCTATTTGCTTCTGTACCAGTTTGGGAGGGTAGTTGAGGGATGCGAAAGCTGTTTTCAGGTTATTGGTGTAATGGTTCAGGGATTCAGGACTGGAGCAGATTCATTTGCCATGAAGACCTAAGCTGTAGGGAAGCGACCATTTGATATGGAATGGGTGGCAGCTGTCAAAATGGAGGTACTGTTGCTTGTTGGTGGGTTTGATGTGGACAGATGTGTGAAGCTGGCCATTGGACAGATGGAGGTCAACGTCGAGGAAAGTGACATGGGATTTGGAATAGGACCAGGTGAATCTGATGGAACCAAGGAGCTGAGGTTGGAGAGGAAATTCTGGAGTTCTTCTTCACTGTGAGTCCAGATCATGAAGATGACATCAATAAATCTTCTATGGCTACTTATTTAGTCAGCTGCAACACATAGTGTAAAAATGGCTAAAAATTGGTTTCTACTATTTTCTGTCTAAGTACAGTACATCTGAAGCTCTGGATCTTAGTAAAAGATAAAGATATAGAAAAAAATTCAAAATGCCACATTAATATCATCTGCAGAACATATGGTTTAAATTTAAACAATCTGTCATCAACAGAAATTAGAGTAGTGGTCACCTGTACAATTGGTACTTTTCATATCCAAGAATCATGGTTTTTCAGGGTTTTCTCAGGAATGGCCCATGAAAAAATGATGGTGTTACAAATTACCCTACACCACACCTAACGCTAAAGAACCAACCAATCTGCTCTATTTGCCTGGTCTGCAGGAAGTGTGTAAATATTGAAATTTCACCCTGTACTGTAGGATAGCTACAGTATGTCCATTCTTCCAATACATATACAAATTGTCACTACACCAGCGGCTATCCAAAACATTTGCTCCTTATCTCTATGATCAATAGAACAGGAGATATGACCCCCTGTAAAATGGCATTTTCACACACAGCTTTTTGGAACATTTTGGTACTGTGCACTGTTGGGCATGAACCGATGTGTACAATAGCAATAACATAGCATAAATAGGGAAATAAGCAAGGGCATAAGCTTAAAGTCTGAAGTAATGATCACATACTTGTGTTTACAAGGGCAAAAAAAAATTACTGTTTCTGCTTGGAATCTCATTGAAATCTGTGGTGCAGTTTTTTCACTTGCACACATTGTAACTGAATTACTTTCATACTTTCAAGCTCTTGAGGTGCTTTGGGTGATACTTCATCATATGGCACTGATGTTTGCATGGATGGAATTTGTGACGAAATTATATCACTATTGTCACCTTTTGAAAAAGACTTTACCATGCATCCAGATGGCAATCTATTTTCTCTTGCTTTGGCATTGTTAAGCTGAGACATAGATATATTTGTATCTCTTACATTCATATTTGTTCACTTGATAACTCGGTATGGATGATGAAAGGAAAATGCCTATACCAGTGCCCAATCATATCCCTCATTACTTGAAATAATGAATTTCTGTCTCCTATCAACAGAAATTTCCTCACTGCTCATTCTGTCTGCTCATGAGTTCTTTAAGACTCTCCTCCATTGTTATGTCTCTAACATTAGCAGCCTCTCCTACTGTGCATTTTTCAGAGTCATGGGGTGCAAATTTACAAGAGTTTTTGTTTTGTCAGCTGGTAATTTATTGATTTGGATTCATCTTGTTACACACCATGATTTGATGGTTATTTATTTTATTTATATGTTCCAGCAAATACCACATTCATACCTTCTATAGCCTGTTACAGACTGTATTCAAATTCATGAAAAAATCTAAGCAAAATTTATGTTTTCCTCATCCGTAGCTATTTCCTCTCACAAGAAAATTAAAATAATATCTTACTTTCTAAGTCGAAAAATTTAGTTTACATAGCACTACTTTAGATATGCACATTCAATATATTCAGTAGATCCATAACTAACGAGATACTGAATAAAAAGTATATGCATATTTTTCATTTAGAGCTCATAAACAGAAATCCAACTTATTAAATACAGGTCATTATACACTACTTACCTCCAGAAGGAAAATTCAAGTACATCCTCAGGGAGGAAATCTGACACAGTATTCTCACTTTTAAATGTGTTAATCAGCAGTGGTGGAATTTTGCCTCCCAAAGGTAATTCATAGGCAACAAATCTTTCTACTGAAATTTTATAGTCTTCACTACTTAATTTCCTTTTGAAATAAGTATATTTTTTTTTCACATTGTTATTTTTATTTCTTTGTGCACCATGGTAAGATCCCCCTACATGGCACTTCCCTCACACTAGCATTTAGTTCCCCATAATCCTTATAATATTGCTTGATTATAAAAGTTCTGAGAGAATGCAAATACTGTACAATAGGTGTAAAGGAGACCATTCCCAAGTAAAGCTAAGTATCAAATCGTCAAGAAGCACACTCAAAAAAAGAATGAAAACTTACTATCTTTTGCTGTAAATCCTTTCTCAAGCTAGTCCACACACACACACACACACACACACACACACACACACACACACACACAGAGAGAGAGAGAGAGAGAGAGAGAGAGAGAGAGAGAGAGTCACTCTTAAGCCCCTAAATGGCATCATCTAGACAAACAATGCCATTGCTACAATCTCCAATTTGGCAGGAGTATTAGATTAGGGTGGGGGTGTGTTGGAAGGGGTGGGTGGAGGGGGAGAGAGATGGTAGGCAGGAAGAGGGGTTGAGTATGGCTGGTTAATGGAGGGAAGCAGCTGGTTTGCTGCCTAGGAATGCTGAGAGGAGGAGTCACAGGTGCACAGATTAGGCCTGTTGTGAACAGTTGGAGGGTTTGGTGGCAAAGAAGTGTTCCCGCTGCAGGGGTCAGGAGAAGGAGAGCAGGTCTTTGACAAGTCTTATTCTATTAAATTTGGGTGTGAGGCCTTTGGATAGGAATGAAAGTTCTGTGGCATTGAGATTTTTCATAGAAAGGTTAACAACTGTGTTTCGGGTTTCTTTGGGTTCTGGTTTTTGTGAAGTGTTGGGAGCAAGTTTTGGAGGATGCAGTCAATTGAGAAGGTCAGATAAGCATGGTCTGGCTTCTGTGAGGGGTTGAGAAGAGTGTCATTGTGGGCTGGATAAATGTGGATGGGTAGTGGTGTCTCAAGGCATTAGCAGGACATCAACAGGTTGGACAGATTATGGAGCTGGTGCCTGCAATGCTCTTCCACGTGCTGGAAGAGCAATGGTTTCAATTTCAGAGATGTGGTGTATATAGTAATTGCACGTGGATCATATCCCTGTGGAAGATGCTGGTGCAAGAACTGTCCAACCACTCATCCTGCACTTCCTGCTCCTGTCCTGTCACAGGCTTATCTTAGCCCATCAGAGGCTGGGCCACCTTTGAAAGCAGTCATTTCACATACCAACTCTGCTGCAAACACTGTACAGCTTTTTATGTTGGTATGACTACCAACCACCTGTACAGCAGGATGAATTTCCACCATCAAACAGTTGCCAAGAAGAAAGTTGACAACCTGGTGTTGCAATATGCAGCTAAGCACAACATACTCAATTTCAATGGCTCTTTCACATCCCGGACCATCGAGATCCTCCTCTCCACTGACAACTTCTTTAAACGGTGCACATAGGAGTTATCATTGCAACACAGTCTTTGCCACTGTAATCATCCTGACCTCACACCTTCCACTCAACAGTTCCTCCTTCCTGTCCAATCACCACCTCCTCATTCAAGTCCACATCAGTACGCACCATTCCCCACCGATTTCGACACTCTTGCATCATATGCGCAACCCATGTGTCTGCCACCCTCTCTCCTGCATTCCTGGCTGACAAACCAGCTACCTCCCTCTGACCCCTCTTCCTCCCTCCCATCTCTCTTTCACTTTACCCACCCCACCTGACACACCACCACCCCAGCCTACTCCACACTGGCACTGTGTGTCCAGTGGTGCCATGTAGATGTATATGTATGAGTGATCTCCTTCACTCCAAAAGTAATCTTGCTGACATTAATAACCATTTTTCTGGGTATTTAAGGTCCCACTCTGTTTATATGTAAGCCTTACTGTGTTAAACAACCTGTGCTTATAAATATATTGGGCTCTATGGATATTACTCTTTACTCTGTTTCTCTGTTCTATGACACTACAGTTTATTCTTTCTACATATATTTATCATTTTCTATTTTTTAGACTTTTGTGTGTGATGGCACTTATGCTGTTATTACAAGTTTTGATGCTGGTAACCTGTTTCTAGCTGTTCAGATCACATTTGATGTTTCACTGATGACATCCTCTTTGATGTAGCTTTAATTTTTTTTTCCCCACGTCAACAAAAATAGTTTTGTAGTTTGTATTATAATTTATACCTTCCACTGAGCTATACTTTGTCAAGACTGAAGGATCAATCAATATTTCTTTGTCATATCACTTCAATTGCAAAAAGAAAATGTTACTTAATCTACAGCCACTCAAAACTAAAGCCAATAAACTACACATCAAAGCACCTTAGGAACAAGCATATTCAACAGAAATTTACTGAGGAACAGTTGTATTATGACAAATTGTGCACATCAGCATACAGTAAATAAGAAAGAAAGAAATTGGAAGGAATAATATAAAGACCAAAACATGGACCCCTATTATGCAAACACAATAAGAGTACTTTCCTTTAACAATTCCTCAAGCATACAAAACATTGTTACAGTATAAATATCCTATCAGAAGTAATCTATTTTCAGTACAAGTTTTAAGTAAAATGACCCATTATCACATGGTAGTAATTAATTTATCCTTTGTCTTTTACAGTTTTCCAATTATTGGAAAGTGTGGTTTTCCAAAACCCCAAGGACCCTTCATACTGACGCCAGGAGGCAGTGTTAACATCAACTTCAAAAATATATTCCGTGTAACAAAAAAGTTTAGTGTTACAGTGAATCTGCCAGTATTTACTGTAAAGAAAACTGCTGATACTGTTCAACCCAAAAAGGTACAGTTTCCGGTAAGCGTAAATTTGTATGGCACGAATGGCTGGGAGACCACAAAGGGCAGGTTTTCCCTGTCCTTCTTGCCCGGAGGTATCTTTCCTTCATGAAGTATGAGAACTGTGTGTGTATGTGTATCTGTTAAGTGTAGGTGACTTAAGGGGTCTGTGTGTAGTGTCCTGTCATGTTCATTATGAAGATGATGAGAGAAGGGATAGTGTGAAACCCAGTGCCAGTGCACAGCCTGCTCCTCTCGAAGAGCACCAAGGGCCCACCGTGCTTAATGTCACCAACATCAAATATATGTTCCACGCCTGATATCAGCACAGCAAATTGCTGCACAAAGCATAGTGGAGGGTGTGATGTACCACTATTAATCACTCCCCCTCTTGTTCCATTCATATGTAAAATGAGGCACACATGAATGTATTTTACTTTTCCTTAGGTTTTGTGGAGCTATCTTAGTCAAAGCTATTCAGTAATGGAACAAGCAATTATAGTTGCAAAACTGTTAAGGCTTTCATGCCCACTTGTTGACAGATTGCCTGTTGGCTTCTGCCTTGGGTTATTCGGCCAACACGTGTTTGATGACTTTTCTATCATTTTGTCAGCACAAGTGGTGCATTGTCAAAGGTCCATCCTCCATTGCTGGTGGTGTCATCAGGAATGGAGGGTGAAGCTTTGACAATGGCAGTAACTCATGCACATGAAACATCACAAAATTCATCAAACAAATGTTGGCCGAAGAATCTGAGGCAGAAGCTGATAGGCAATTTACCCCCTACAGTTAATTAAATACTTTGATAAATTGGGACTTGTTTCCATGTTCCATGGATCTTGTTCCTGACACCTTACTATGATGTGAAAAGTGTAAATTAGTTTACAGTGGCACAGGTTTTGAGTGATAAGCCCTTATCCTTTCTCACTTTCCCAAAACGTATCCCTCTTTACTCCAAAGGAAGGGAAATAATATTTCAAAAATTTGGGACAGCTTGCACTTTTATACGTGTCCGACATCACTACCAAAAATTTTCACCTGCTGGAGGTGATTGCTGAGCAGCCAGTCTGTCTCATGATTTTATAGTTATTAATCTGTGTTTCAAGTAATTACTCAACAATGTAACAGGAGCTGTCACACAAGAAATATTTCACTGTAAATTTGTTCTTGTTATATATCAATATCTTTAATTTATTAATACAACTGAATACATCCATCATTGTATAATTTGTTTCTTTCTATATCAGATACAGGTCAAGTTATAAATACTGGATGTCATATTTACTTCTACTGATGTATGCCTATACACATGAATACTTCTTCTTCTTCTTCTTGTTCACTTTTTCTCATTTCTCTACAGACCAGCATTGGTACATAGGCTTTCACAAAGTTCGTCATAGCTGTTGGCCAGATGCCCTTCCTGACACTAGTGATGGGGACAACCAAATGAAAACAATTAATTCATCTGGTTGTTGGAAAACAATCGACTCATTCAGTTATAGTTATTCATATTGATTGAATTATTCTTTTATTCTTTGGAATGAAACCAGGTCGTGGGAGCAACTGAGTGTCAGTCATACTTTTACTTGTCGGTTGGATTATTATACATTTATTTTTTTCAAATGAAAGCAGTCAGTGGGAACAATCAAATGAAAAAATTTGAACCATTGTAGCTTTGCATATAGACTGAATTATTCATTCTTTCTTTTCAAATGAAAACAATCAATAGTTTTTCTCTTGGGTGAACCATGTGTTCACTCTTTCAACTGAAACTGCTCTTTAGTGTTTTAGCTGACCAAGCTATCCATTCATTCTTCTGAATGAAACCAGCATGCAGTACTTTATTTAAGTGAACTAAAGCAGTGCTACATTATACTGACAGCGGGTGGTCCTAAGTGAAAATGTATTTTTGGGGTATGCCAAAGATAACATAAGCAAGAAGTATTTCATTTAATTATGAACTGAATGGAGTAATTTTTCTTTTCAGCATTTAAAACTGATTCATATACTATTGTGGATTATATTGTTACAGGTGCCATTAACATGTATCTAATTAACCTGACATATCACTGGTGTCAGCCGGCCATCACTCAAATTGCCAAACCCAGACAAAACCTTTGAAAACACTACACGTGGGAAACACACAGTCTGTAGACGATAAGTGGCCGATGGCCACGATGTTCAGTGGGGAGTGGGGACATGACAGGGTGAATGTTTCCTCACTTGCGGTTTCTGTGCTAACAATGCCAGTGGGCACATGCCTCCTACCAGTCAGCAGATATAAATTACACACGAGAGTAACAAGCACATTATACAGACTGAGTCGCAGGCGGCTCGCGTTCTTGCCGTTCATAACTTGACGTCATGTAATAGCAGTAGTGGTGTCTCGATTCCTTCTTGTGATAATGGTGCCACTGAGTTGCTAGTATTGATTGTCCACGAAAGGCAGCAGCAGCGGTTATCAACAGCCAGTACTGTGGTACTATCTCTGGTGCCATGGCTAGTATTTATAGATCGTCGTGTGTGTCAGGCAGTTGGGGACTTCGAACAGAGTAGCGAGGACATCTGCAGCGCGGGAGCAGGCTAGGACCTCTACGGCATGCAGGCACTGTCGGAATGAGGGGCTGTAACCGACAACTGAACCCAGGATGTTTGAAGTTGAGTGAACCGTATCCAGTACTGAAACCTCCACTGTTTGAGATCTCGCTGTTGTTTGCATGTTGCTCTTCCCAGGGTCGGTGAGACCAACTGCTACAAGTGGAGACTGACAGGTTGGCGGAAGCTATTAGTTGCCTTCTACACCTTGATGTTTGGCTTTAGTATTATTCTTATTAGTGAAGTGCAACCGGTGGTATTTCCTGTCTTGTGACCGCTAACACCCCAGTTACCTGCCCTGGAGGTTACCATACTTTTCCGGCAGTGTACCTTTCCTTGTCGTGTTGATGCTGTCCGACACAGCGTGTAGTTCGACAGCCTCTTGAATTGTACTGTGCATATGTTTTTGGGAGGTCTACCTTGGTCTAGTGTTTCTTTTGGCCCTGGGTGTTTTTCTGAAGACATAGTGCTGTCCATCTCTTTGCCCTTGCCTAAAAATATTCCATCGTTGTACCAGTGACTGGACATTAGGCGGATTGGTTAGTCGGTCAGTGGGTGTTTAAGCTACCCATAGTGTGAGTTGCCATCCTGTTACGTGAATACAACTCTTGGCTGCCTGTCTCACCAATTACACAGCTGTGGTCACCTTCCTCATGTTGATCCAGGGAGCACTGTCTGTGGATCACTCCATCTTATTTGGACAAGTTGTCATAATTGTTTAAATTTACCCTAATGTTTCAACATGTTATTGCCTTCCCCACTTGTAATTCCAGCCTTCAGCCATTAATTGTTTGTAACACTGCTTGTGGCCTTCACCCGACAAATTATTTTCAATTTTCTCTTAATAAGGCCTGCAGCCATCACTATAGCCTGTTACAGTTCGTTAAGATTGTTTTAAAAAGGTTTTAGTATTTTAACATGCAACTGCCTTCCTTACTTGTAATTCAGGCCTTCAGCTGTTGGGTATTCTGAAAATTGCTAGTGGCCTTCAGCCCCCAATAATTTTGAATCCTTTCTTAAACAGGCCTTCTGCCATTAATTGTTTGTAACATTGCTTGTGGCCTTCAGCCGACAAATAATTTTCAATCCTATTTTAGTGAGGTCTTCAGCCGTCACTAACTTGTTACAAGTTATTAAGATTGTTAGAAAGGGTTTTAGTATTTTTAAGGTGTAATTGTCCACCTTATTTGTAATTCAGGCCTTCAGCCCTTGTGTATTCAGAAATTGCTTGTGGCCTTCAGCCCATGAATAATTTTCAACCTTCTTAACCAGGACTTCAGCCATTGATTGTGTGTAACATTGTTTGTGGCCTTCAGCCGATCAATAATTTGCAATTTTCTCAATAAGGCCTTCAGCCGTTACTATAGCTTGTTACCATTTTGATTGTTAAGAAGAAAATATCTTAGTATTTGTTAATGTGTAACTGCCTTTCTCACTTGTGATTCAGGCCTTCAGTCGTTGTGTATTCTGAAATTGCTGCTGGCCTTCAGCTGTTAATTGTTTGTAACATTGCTTGTGCCTTTCAGCCAACACACAGTTTCAATTCTGTCTTGATAAGTCCTTCGGTCGTCACTATAACTTGTTACAGTTATTAAGATTGTTAAAAGGGTTTTTGGTATTTTTAACCTGTAGTTGTCCACCTTATTGGTAATTCAAATAACGGAAAATCCAGTATGGAATGTAACAATATGAGAGAAGGAAAGTTGCTACTCACCATGTGCTGGAGATGCTGAGTTGCAATAGGCACAATAAAAAGATTCACACAATCATAGCTTTCACCCATTAGGGCCTTTGTCAGCAGTAGACACACACACACACACACACACACACACATACACTCACGCAAGCAAAACTTGCACATACGTCTGTAGTCTCAGAGAGCTGAAACTACACTGTGAGCACCAGTGCATGATGGGAGTGGCGACTGGGTGGGGGTAAGGAGGAGGCTGGGGTGGGGAGGGGAAGGGATAGTATAATGGGAGTGACGGACAGTGAAGTGTTGCAGTTTAGACAGAGGGTAGGAGAGAAGATGCGGAGGGTGGAGGGGGTAAGTAGGGGAAAGGAGAGAAATAAAAATAAAAGAAATTAAAAGACTGGGTGTGGCGGCGAAATGACAGCTGTGTAGTGCTGGAACGGGAACAGGGAGGGGGCTGGATGGGTGAGGACAGCAACTAACAAAGGTTGAGGACAGGAGGATTACGGGAACGTAGGATGTATTGCAGGGAAAGTTCCCACCTGCGCAATTCAGAAAAGCTGGTGTTGGTTGGAAGAATCCGTATGGCACAGGCTTTGAAGCAGTCATTGAGATGAGGGGTATCATGTTTGGCAGCGTGTTCAGCTATATGGTGGTCCACTTGTTTTTTGGCCACAGTTTGTCGGTGGCCATTCATACGGACAGACAGCTTGCTGGTTGTCATGCCTGCATAGAATGCAGCACAGTGGTTGCAGCTTAGCTTGTAGATCACATGACTGGTTTCACAGGTAGCCCTGTCTTTGATGTGATAGGTAATGTTAGTGACAGGACTGGAGTAGGTGGTGGCAGGAGAATGTATGGGACTGGTCTTGCATCTAGGTCTATTACAGGGGTATGAGCCATGAGGTGAGGGATTGGGAGCAGGGGTTGTGTAAGGATGGACAAAGTATATTGTGTAGGTTCGGTGGATGGTGGAATACCACGGTAGGAGGGGTGGGAAGGATAGTGGGTAGGACATTTCTCATTTCAGGGCATGACGAGAGGTAATCGAAACCCTGGTAGAGAATGTAATTCAGTTGCTCCAGTCCAGGATGGTACTGAGTTACAAGGGGAATGCTCCTCTGTGGCCAGACTGCGGGACTTTGGGAGGTGGTGGGAGACTGGAAAGTTAAGGTACAGGAGATTTGTTTTTGTACAAGGATGGGAGGATAATTACACTCAGTGATGGCTTCAGTGAGACCCTCGGTATATTTAGAGAGGGACTGCTCGTCACTGCAGATGCGATGACGAGGGGTGGCTAATCTGTACGGAAGGGACTTCTTGGTATGAAACGGGTGGCAGCTGTCGAAGTGGAGGTATTGCTGGTGGTTAGTAGGTTTGATATGGAGGGAGGTACTGATATAGCCATCTCTGAGGTGGAGGTCAACATCTAGGAAGGTGGCTTGTTGGGTTGAGTAGGACCAGGTGAAGCAAATAGGGGAGACATTGTTGAGGTTCTGGAGCAATCATGCAGCCAGCAGAAGGGAGGCAGGACACGGGGAGAAGTCAAGGTGTTACAAAAATCCCTGCACCCAACAAGTTTGAGCTGTTACCTTTCACTGAAACCGAAACTGAAATAGTGTGATTCACTTCACCTGTTGTGAAACCTTCAGAGTTTGCATCAAAGATAGTGAGACACAAAAGGATCGGGATCTATCAATCATCATTGGGTCAAATGTGTAGTAAGTGTACCCTCCTTTAGGGAAATGACAGCAAGGGCTGGGAAGTAGTATCAGGTGCACACAGTGTGTATGCCTGAGAGCCTCATTCAACATCTTGAAGAGGCTGTTTTGGCAGCCATTGAAGCATCCGAGTGCAATCACCTGCAGACAGTGGCACACAATGGAACAAATGATGCTGTCATCTGAGCTGCAAGGTCATACTTGGATCATTCCTGTGACTGGAAGAGAAGAACAGCCTTATTTCAATGAAGCACACAATCTGCAGCATTGCCCCACAACTGACTGTGATCCCCATTTCTATGTAGAGTGGAAGGCTGAACCAGAAACTCCGAAAGTTCTATATCAAGTTAAGCTGTGACGACCTATACTTTCGCCATAGGATACACACTTGTAGCATTCCGTACATGGGCCAGGTGCGTGCTACATATTAGAGACTGTTGCCCAAGTGGCTTACGAGTACTATGTGTGGAGCACACAAGGAGTGTTTCAATTAGGTGACTCTCCATCCAGTTCAAATAAAGGTTTTTGTAGAAGAGCTGGAAGTGTATCCGAAGTAATGCTCTCCCATAGATGAGAATATCAAAATTCTACTGATTAACTACCAAAGCACTCACAAAAAAAGGTCAAATTTGAAGCATTCCTAAAAATTTGTGGAACTCAAATAATGCTAGGTACAAAATGTTGGTCAGAACCCAAAATTGATAGCAGTGAAATTTATGGGGAAAATTTATGAGTATTTCAAAATAGTAGGTTAATGGGAAGTGAAGGTGGTATATGTGTCACAGTAAATGAGAAACATAAATCCACTATGATATTAATTGAAGCAACATGCACAATTTGGGCAAGACTCAGTATCAAGGGTAGGTATAAACTTTACATCTGTATCCTTCTACTACTCAACAGACTCATCTCCAGATGTAAACAACAACTTTAGACAAAGCCTCAGATTGCTAGTATGGCAAGTTCCCCAGTCATACTGCCATTTTAACCATCCCACAATCAAATGGGAAAATTACAGTTCTGTAAAGGGTGGGCATGACAAGATGTCTTATGACACATTAATAAATGCCTTGACTATCCATCGAAGTGGATGAGGGGGTGCAGCCTTATTAGGTAAGTAACTATAAATAAAATAGCCTCTGACTGCAAGGATGATTGTATAACTTTTAAGTATTCATATAATTATATGTCACGTAACATTTTATTTTCTAGATCACAGCTGGTTCTGGAAAGGAGGGGGGGGAGGGGGGGGATGACAGCAAACAGAGAATTCCAGTTTGTAGACAACAAAGGCAAAATATTCTGGGTAGAGGGCACTGATATGTTCCCCAAACACATCTGGTGTGAGAAGGCAAACATCAAATTAAGTGTGACAGCCATTGTCAGGGGGTCAGTATTCAGACACAGGGACATTATTGACAAGCTTCAGACACAGAGGTGAGCATTCAGTCACAAAATATCTTTCTGTTGTTCTATGATTCCAAAACATTGGTACAAACATGGTGTGAATTGGCATCTGGCATAATAATATAAAGCATGGCTTATGGCAGCTGCATAGCTGTTCACATCAAGTTTTTACACCTTTATGTAGAACAGCTATGGTGGTGGAGGTGGATACCTCTACCCTGAAATTACTTGCAGAGAATGACTTGACTGACAATTTCAGTTTCACCTGAAATATATTTTTTGTACTGAATTATCTCTGAGGATCACAAGGAGTAATTGATTATCCGGTTAAATTTGGACTATGATGTGATATTTCGTCATGTTTCAATGTTCAAAACAGTTCATCTTAACATTTTGGAGAATGAATATTCAGTTACAACAACTACGACATCTACTTAAAGTCAGACACAACTGTAAAACTCCCTGTTTCTGTTATATAAATAATACATGTTTATAATATTGGCGGTCCATCCCATGGATCTTTCATACCACAGCATAAATAAGAAATCTTAAGAGAAGTTGCTACACAGCATATAGTAGAGATGCTGAGTCACAGAAAGGAACAACAAAAAGACTGTCAGAAAGTTAGCTTTTGGCCAACAAGACCTGTGTCAAAAAAAGACAAAAACACACACACACACACACACACACACACACACACACACACACACACACAGGCACATGCGCACATGCATGTACGCCCACAAATGGAACTCATACACACATGACCACAGCCTCTGGCAGCTGGAATCTGGCTCCAGCTAACAGAGACTGTGGTCATGTGTTTGTGTGAGATTCGTTTGCATGAGTGTCAAAGTGTGTGTGTGTGTGTGTGTGTGTGTGTGTGTGTGTGTGTGTGTGTGTGTGTATCACATTCCATCCTGGAGTCTCCATTGTTTGCAATCTTAAGAGAAATTTGCCAAGTATTTCCACTACATAGTTTCAAAGTAAAGCAGCAATATCCTGGATTTTATAGTAACATATAGGCCAATAATATAATAGCATTAGAATATAGAATCTGATATAGTACAGGGTGGGGCAAATAAAAGTGGCCCACACAAGTGAATATAATTAGTCATAAATTTGTGGTAGCATTAAACAGAGGCGGAAAAGACCTACAGTCACTTCCAACAAGATGGAACAATGCCCATACAGCCCGTTGAATCTTGGAGCACATTTGCAAAATCTTCATTCCTAACAGAGTTGCTAGCAGATAACAGTCTGGTTGTGGGCCCAACTGGCCACCCAGGTCACCAGATCTGTCTGTGTGTGATTACTTGGTAGGAGCCCTCAAGTCTGACCCTCAAGTCTAACCCTCACAGCCTTCAAGAACAGCAGCAGATCATTTCAGATGAGACTGCACCACTTCCAGCTGTCCACCTACAGCAACTTGCTAACCAGAGATAAATGGTGAATCCTTTCAACATCCACTATAGTGTGGTCAGAGCTTTATTTTCTTTTCCCTACTGTATTTTTTTGTACCCTGTAACTTGTTCTCCAGTCCACTTTTATATTCCCCATTCAGTACATTGTTTATTTGCTCAAAAAATCAGTTTCACACACATTAACAATCTGTACATTAAAAATCTATACTGCATACACTTTTGGAAATGAAACGAGGTTGAAGGGTCACGAGTCTTTACTACATATGATTTAAAATACTTGGTAACACAATCCAGTAACTCTGTCTAGTTGAAAATGTCTCTTTCAGTGTTGTCACTTGTTGACTCACATTTCTATCCAAACTCTCCCTTGATGTTAGGATTATATTAATTAACATTACTCTGTAAATTGCTCTTTCAGGTTGTTTCTCTAATCTGCCGTCAAAAGTCAATCATATATTGAAATCTAATTAGTATTTAAGGTATCTTAAATAATTATTCAATGTTGATTAAGTGCTATAGTTATAATCATGACTATCAGTTCATGTGTGAGTCCTTCAGGAAGTAACTTATCTTTTTACAGGAGCTAGCTATAAAGGTAACACTGGCAGCAGCTGGCAAGAAGACCATGGCATTTCCTATTTATGGAAAGCTTGTAGTTTCTTGTGATGACATGGAAATGAAAAATATTCAGTGGACATATTTTCTTAAAGGTGTCATTGAATCTTGAACAACTTGATTTAAAAATATCACACATTTTTCTCTATTGCTGATGTAAATATCTGATTAATGTATGTAAATAAAAGTTAATGAACAACAGTGTAGTTTATCCTACATGAATTCGGCCACTTGTCACTTTGGCTAATCAAGTTTTTGTTTAGCTGCGTGCTGCTTGTAAAATGGTTCCTTTATTTTCTCATCGTTTATCCACTCAACTACTGGTGCACTCTATCACATTACAGTGAAACAGTTCGTATTTATTCGAGCCAATGCTTGGTCCGCTGTAAGATAGTGGTATTTAAACAACAACTACGAGCATGTGTTTGAGGCATTCCCTTCTCAACACAAACACCAACAACTACCAAACCACTTTAACAAAATGGCTAACAACCCAATTACCTCTGGGTGAGCTGCAACCACTAATTGTACTACACGGACAGGATATCAGTTCCACCGAGTCCCAAAAACTCAGCACCTACAATCTACTTCTCTCTCTAACCAGGCTCACGTTGGATTTACCACAGCAAACTTTACAACCGAAACTGTCCACAAGATGACAATCAATTGATAGCTCGTGCACCTAAATTCGCCAAAACCAGAGTATCACCAGCGACTGTTCAGAAAATCATACAGAATTTCTGTATATTCCATTGCTCAGCATTGGGAGGAAACAACCATCACAGCCACATATATGAGCAGGGGCGTAACAGACTAAATAGCCATGCTACCTCCACAAACTGCAACAAATTAAAATACTGGTCCTACCAACCAAACTCCCTTTCCTCTCCCAAGCCTTAACTGCCAACTGTAGTGCCTCACTACACCAATCAGTGGGTCACTCTACTATCAGACCTAGATGCACACCAATATATCCACTTAGTCGGTGAGAGGTCTACATGGGAACTAACTAACTCTTTATGTCGTACCACAGGAACTATTTAAAACGAACAAACATGCAGTGCCATGCCAACTCTTGACAATTAATTAATTACGTGTTGCTGCTGTCGGTTCTCTACGACAGCGGCCGGCTGCTGCGCGTTCACTCAAGCAGCATCTCTGCACCCAGCTGTGGCGAGTTGCTGCACTGCTGAAGTCACGCGCACTCACCACCTGTTTTTTCGGCGACATTTGTGATTCTTGTACAACATTTTTTTTTTCCTTAATACATCGTACATGTATATTTACAGTAACCACCAGCAGTGATTATTAAGTTATCATATAGGATGCTCAGCACTAGTAAGGGCGAACATAACCCATGCATTTTGACACAGCACAGAGCCTCCTCCTTGCCTTTACTAGTTGCTTTTACCTCTAAATGTGCTAAATGGGACTTAATCAACTAATTCAGGTAAAATTCAATATTTATTACATTTCAATTATTGGACTGAGGCATGAGACATTGAAGCAAATTACCTACTTTAGCATTTCTTGCTACTTGTCCTATTCTGTCTTGTTCCAAAGACATCTTACATACTAGGTATACTTTAATGGAACAGGACAGTCGCAACTTCCTCTCAGCCTCATACTATTTTTGACCTTTTTATTCTTATACTTTTTAGTGCAACTCACCGATAACTTATGAGATCGACGAACACCTCAACTCATCGCCTTTTTTATCCTTGATGATTGCACTTCTTCCATCAGCATATTCGGTAACAAACTATATTGCTTATTTTCTAGTTTTATATCTTGCACATTTTCATACTTCTCTAAACTTACATCCAGTTTATCACTTTCGAAAATTGGTTTCATATCTAAGTTATCCATATCGTTTAAGAACTTTCCTCCTTTTGGTCAACCATCTTAGCACATTGCACCACATACCTTTTCCCATCACTCAAATGATATTTGCCAACCTCCTTATCGGATTCTACCTCCTTCAATAACACAGGTGTAGGATGTGTGATTGCCTTAACCACAAATGGTCCATCATAAAGATAAAAGAAATTCTTTATACATTTATTATTCCTTTTGCTCTTCCAATGAGTACGTATCAGCACCAAGTCATCTACTTGAAAGTTACTACTAACTACCCAAGCATTCAGGTGATTAAACCTCCTTTCCGCATTCCTTTTCAAATTACTATTTACAAATTCCTCCATTTTACTATTCCAATCTGAGTTCTTTGGTGGATATTCTATTTGATCTAATAATTCATCTCCATATATCCTACCTTCCACTACTTCTCGGGGAGCTACTCTGGTACTTTTGTTTGGTAGATCGTTTAAAACCTTTTTAAATTCATTTAAAAACATTGGACACTTAGTATGTTTCTTACTACTGTACGTTTTCCCTAAGTTCCCTAACTCACACATGACTCTTTCGGACAGGTTGGCTTGCTACCTGTACCGGGCAATTAACAAATGTTGCACACACTGCATTTGCATAAATTCTTTAAACTCACGTGCCGCAAACTGTGCACCGTTATCCGACAAAAGTCTTTTCAGTTTCCCCACTTTGGAGAATTAATCCTCTCACAACACCCTCATTACCACTTTACTCGTAGCTGACTTAAGCGAATAAAGCTTCACTAATTTCGATCATACTTCCAAAATAATCAGTACATACTCCACACCTCCAGTGCCACGAGGTATCAGACCAAATAAGTTGACACACTTTACACTTTGGTAGTTCTTTCCTAATTACTTGGCTAATACCCTTGCAGAAGTAATAACTCTGGATATGTGACAGGCACTTCTTAATCCCAAAATGCCCATATTTTCTGTGAATATACCACACTAACTTACTAGCATACTTCTGTGGAATACATGCTCACCACCTTTGCAAACCATGGCTACTTGAGTTGAAGTGTATATCCTTATGATACTTCCAAAATTTCTTCCACGACACCAAATCCTTTTTGTTCAATAGCCTCTGTCTCACATGACTTAACCAACTGTCATTTAACTGTTCCCTTTGCAAATTCTTAACTACTTGCTTCAATTCCTTCTCAAATTCCAGCAATTTTACTCTGAGTACCATAAATTTCCTACATACTTCAACACAATCCAGATGACCTGCCATCCCAATGGGTAAACGTGACAAGGCATCAGGCACTTTGTTGTCAGTTCCCTTCACATACTTAATATCAACATCATACTCCTGAAGGAATAATGCCCACCGTATCAATCTGTCATGCAACAATTTACTTGTCTTTAGAAATTTTAATGCCTTGTGATCCAAATAGATTATCACTTTATGCCCATAAACGAGATATTTAAATTGCTTCACAGCCCATACTATGGCCAAAGTTTCCTTCTCTGTCATAGAATAGTTCTTCTCACAAGCAGTTAACATTCTACTGATGTATGCTAAGGTCACTGGTTGCACAATTCCATCAACTTCCGGCTCTTGAAACACCTGACAACCGATACCATAACCAGATGCATCTACTGCTAAACAAAACTCCTTGCTTAGGACCGGATGCCCGAGTATGGGCGCTTCACATAAAGACTTCTTAATAGCTAGCCACTTGGATTGACAGTCTTCACTCCATGACCAAGGGGCCTTGAGTTTTTACTGCAATTCATGACCTCACTCGAGATATAATGACGGTAATACACAGTTATCCCAAGGAACGATTTTAATTGTTTCTTGTTCCTAGGTGTGGGACATTCATGAATAGCTTTCAATTTCTTAGGGTCAGGTCTAATGCCCTTATGGCTAATTAGATGCCCTAAAAACTTCATCTCACTGCACCCGAAATGTGCCTTCGCAAACTTAACAGCGACCCCTCTTTGTGTCAACCTTTGTAATACTTCGTCAATAAGTTTGATATGATCTGCCCAACTCTTTGAAATAATTAGAATATCGTTGACATATACAAAGACCTTGTCAAGTAATTCCTCCCCCACTGCCATGTCTAGCACTCTAATAAACTCTGCCACTGATACATTAAGGCCAAAAGGTAATACTCTAAAATTATATGACCTTCCATTGAACAAAAGTGCAGTGTACTTACATGACTCCTGCGCACGGAGGACCTGCCAATATCCCAAAGATAAATCAATCGAACTTAAATATTTCACGTTGTTGAAACTAACTAAGATTTCCTCTACAGGAACTGGTTGATCTCGTTTAATTTCTATGATTCGATTCACTGTACTGTCACCAAAGACCAGTCTGATGTCTCCATTAGGCTTCTTTACAGCTACTGTTGGATTGTTATACAGGCTGTCAGAATGCTCAATAATATTCCAATTTACCATCCTGTTAATTTCCTTAGTTACACCATCTCGTATACTTAAAGCTATAGGTTACAGAGCTTTAAGGAATGGTATATGAAGCTTAATTTTTAATTTGCATTCATACCCCTGTAATACTCCTGGCTTGTCATTAAAAGGTCTTTTATACTGTACTAAGACTGCTTCTAACTGTCCCTTTTCATCTTCATTCAGTCCACTGGACTCCACGCACTTCTGCTTAACCATACTTGCCCAATCACTAGTATTTCTTTTATCTAGTGACTCAAATGCTTCTTCATCTTCAGTTAACTTCACAGCACCTTCCCATCTTATATTCCAACTCTTACAATCCTCTGTTCTCTCTAGACAAGAGCTACTCTCATTCAACTTAACGCACAATAGACAGTTATGAACATTTATCCTCATTCTCTCTCTTGATGAATCTAATAATACCTGATTCGCCACTAACCTGTCCATACCTAATAATAATAGGTAAATTTATTCCCGACACAATTAACATGGATTGCTGTAGTGTTATTCCAGAAATGGTGAATGTGAGTAACCCTTCCCCCTCTACATTCTTCCCTTTGTTTCCAGTTAGTCCCACTACACGTACGTTAGTTACCAGATAAGTGGGGCACTTCCACTGGTGTTTATACCTTTACCACACTTCTTTGGATAATACCAAAATTTGACTTCCCGTATCCAACAGAAACTCATACTCCAACTCTTCTACATGGCCCATCACTATCAGAGTTGATGCATTAATCACAGGATCCTCTTTCTCTATCAAAAGTTCCTCACTTAAAGCTCGTTCATCCCTGTACCTCAAAAAGGCATTCCTGTATCCTTGTGTTTGGTCCCAAGAAAAACCAGGCATAGGAATGGGCCCACTATCCTCGGTGACTCCCTGTATTAACACTCCATTACGATTCTGACTACCCCTATGATTGCCAACTTGTTTAAAATTATTGCCATTATTATCACCATTGTTAACATTATTTATACTCAGCACTTTCTGTTCACTATTTTGATTATTTGAGAGACCAGTTCTTCACCCGCTCACATCACTTTGATTCCACTGATTTCTCCTGTCTCTATTTCTATGTCTATAACCAAGATTATTCTTGTTATAATTACATGAACCACCATAATTATTATTACCACATCCATTATTCTTAAACTTATCTTTTGATTGTTCTAGTCCATGTGGACTCCCTCTTACATCTACCCAGTTAGTAACATGTGTATCATTCCTTTCCTTTGATTTATGTAAATAGTCTAATTGATCTAAGAACTCAAGTAATGGTTGTGGTTGAGTCCAATGCTCACCTACCAGCCGTTCTCCAACTTAATCAGGTAAAAGTGTAATCAATACTTCGATTAAGTGCATTTCATTTACCAGCTCATCTAAATATAGTGCTTGGTTCAAATAATATTCCACAAAATTATGGTATGCTCCACAACTATTGGTATACCACTGTGGTCTGAACAAATCTAACCTCAATATTTAGCTTTAAAAGCTCGCGAAAATTCTTCCACAGTATTAAAACGATCTAAATTCAACATAGCCCAATGTAAGGCATCCTCCTCAAGATGACTTACTATAAAATGAATACTTCTTTTACCATCCCAAGAAACAGGCAATGCTACCTGAAATGACTTTAAAAATATTACTGGATGCACTGATCCCCTTGGTTTAAATTTAGGAAAATTACCACTACCATTTTTAATACCCAAATGTAATTCTTCCACCAACACACTACTACTAGTTGTTTTGGTTCTACAGGCATGTCCATTCTTCACCTGTGAATTTATCGACTCAGGAATCGCATTACTATTCGCACTGCTATCTTGTGAACGATTCGCCTCACGACTACATGGAGTTGAAGTTACATCTACCTACTGACTACAACCAGGCTCACCCATGGTTCGCTTCATTCTATCAGTAACACTAACTTCTGACACAGAAGCCAATATTGACTTTAACTTACTTACTACCCAAGTTTGCGTCTTACTGATTTTGTAATCAACAGACTTAGACCGTCAAGGTCCTTACTCAAACCATTAATATCCTCCTTTAACTCTTTCTGCAGCCTGATGTGTCCTTCAGCAACTTGATTGGATACATCTTTTAGTAATAATCCCATCTACATATGCTGAGCCTCTTTCAACTTTTCCATTTCCCCAGGAAGTGCTGACAATTCCTGATACTTTTGCTTCAAATCTAATACCTCATTCCTTAATTCTTTGTGCCCCTCATCAACATCCATTTCCAAATCCGCTAAACTTTTATTTGTACTTTCCAAGCCTCTAAGCATACTCTCCCTAAGTTCTTTCATTTCTTCCCCAAACTTACTTTGTCCAGCTAAAAGTTGCTCCAAATAGCCTTTCAAGTTTTCATCCAACCCTACACCACAGTTTTCTGTGCGTATAACAATTTGTCCTACCAGTCTTATAGTTCCTCCAAATACACAACACTGATCACTACCAGCAATGAATAAAAAGTTAATTAAAAATAAAAGGTACTTAAATTTTAGGCTTTACTGCCTCCTCCGGCTTGAAGCTGCACCTGTATTGACGTCTCAGCTGAAGCTAGGGCTGGTCTGCTGTGTCATCATGGCTGTAGCTACCATACCGCTACTGCGATGCCTCGGCTGAAGCATTGTCCCCGCTGCATAGATGTCTCTGCTGCAAAGATGTCTTGGCTGCAGAGATGTCTCGGTTGCAGGAGGAAATTCTCTCTGGATTCCAGCGGCTATCTGATTTGGAGAAGGCTGCCGGTCTTGCTTATGAGATGAAGGTAGAGCTCACCATCTGCAGCATCGTTGACAGAACCAACTGCGGACCTTTGGTGCAGAGCCAGGTGGAGGGTCTGAATCAGAGGCTCAAACGGTTTTGCGACAGTGTTGGCTGCAGATTCCTTGACTTGCGCCATAGGGTGGTGGGGTTTCAGGTTCCGTTGAGTAGGTCAGGAGTTCACTACACTCAGCTGGTGGCTACACAAGTAGCGGAGGCTGTGTGGCATGGACTGGGCGGTTTTTTAGGTTAGAAGGCCTCGGGAAAGTACGGAGTGGGCTGCAATCTGAAAGGGTGCATGCCAAATACGGGATGTGCTTGGATCAAGGAAGAGTCGGAATTGTAGTTGTAAATTGTTGTAGTTGTGCTGGGAAAGTCCCTGAGCTACAAGCGCTAATAGAAAGCACAGAAGCTGAAATCGTTACAGGTACAGAAAGCTGGCTAAAGCCTGAAATAATTTCTGCAGAAATTTTTACAAAGTCTCAGACGGTGTTCAGGAAAGATAGATTAGGCAGAATTGGTGGTGGGGTGTTTGTGCCTGTCAGTAGTGGGTGGAGGTTATACTTAACAGCCGAACTAAGTTAATAATTGGCTCCTTCTACCGACCCCCAGACTCCGATGATATAGTTGCCGAACAGTTCAGAGAAAATTTGAGTCTGGTAACAAATAAATACCCCACTCATACAGTTATAGTTGGTGGGGACTTCAGCCTTCCCCTGACATGTTGGCAAAAATACTTGTTCAAAACCGGGGGTAGACAGAAAACATCTTCCAAGATTGTCCTAATTGCTTTCTCCGAAAATTATTTCGAGCAGTTAGTCCACGAACCCACGCGAATTGTAAATGGTTGCGAAAACACACTTGACCTCTTAGCCACAAACAATCCAGAGCTAATAGAGAGCATCATGACTGATACAGGGATTAGTGATCACAAGGTCATTGTAGCTAGGCTCAATGCCGTTTCTTCCAAATCCACCAGAAACAAACGAAAAATAATTTTATTTAAAAAAGCGGATAAAGTGTCACTAGAAGCCTTCCTAAGAGACAATCTCTATTCCTTCCGAACTAACTATGCAAATGTAGACGAGATGTGGCTCAAATTCAAAGATATAGTAGCAACAGCAATTGAGAGATTCATACCTCACAAATTGGTAAGAGATGGAACTGATCCCCCATGGTACACAAAACAGGTCCGAACGCTGTTGCAGAGGCAATGGAAAAAGCATGCGAAGTTCAGAAGAACGCGAAATCCCGAAGATTGGCTAAAATTTACAGACACGTGAAATTTGGCACGGACTTCAATGCGAGATGCCTTTAATAGGTTCCACAATGAAACATTGTCTCGAAATTTGGTAGAAATTCTGGTCGTATGTAAAGTGCACAAGCGGCAAGACGCAGTGAATACCTTCGCTGCGCAGTGCCAATGGTACTGTTACTGACGACTGTGCCGCTAAAGCGGAGTTATTGAATGCAGTTTTCCGAAATTCCTTCACCAGGGAAGACGAATGGAATATTCCAGAATTTGAAACACGAACAGCTGCTAGCATGAGTTTCTTAGAAGTAGATACCTTAGGGGTTGCGAAGCAACTCAAATCGCTTGATACGGGCAAGTCTTCAGGTCCAGATTGTATACCGATTAGGTTCCTTTCAGATTACGCTGATACAATAGCTCCCTACTTAGCAATCATATACAACCGCTCGCTCACCGATAGATCTGTACCTACAGATTGGAAAATTGCGCAGGTCGCACCAGTGTTTAAGAAGGGTAGTAGGAGTGATCCATCAAACTACAGACCTATATCATTGATGTCGGTTTGCAGTAGGGTTTTGGAGCATATACTGTATTAAAACATTATGAATCACCTCAAAGGGAACGATCTATTGATACGTAATCAGCATGGTTTCAGAAAACATCGTTCTTATGCAACGCAGCTAGCTCTTCATTCGCACGAAGTAATGGCTGCTATCGACAGGGGATCTCAGGTTGATTCTGTATTTCTGGATTTCCGGAAAGCTTTTGACACCGTTCCTCACAAGCGACTTCAAATCAAGCTGTGGGCCTATGGGGTATCGTCTCAGTTGTGCGACTGGATTCGTGATTTCCTGTCAGGAAGGTCGCAGTTCGTAGTAATAGACAGCAAATCATCGAGTAAAACTGAAGTGATATCAGGTGTTCCCCAGGGAAGTGTCCTGGGACCTCTGCTGTTCCTGATCTATATAAATGACCTGGGTGACAATCTGAGCAGTTCTCTTAGGTTGTTCGCAGATGATGCTGTAATTTATTGTCTAGTAAGGTCATCAGAAGACCAGTATCAGTTGCAAAGTGATTTAGAAAAGATTGCTATATGGTGTGGCAGGTGGCAGTTGACGCTAAATAACAAAAAGTGTGAGGTGCTCCACATAAGTTCCAAAAGAAATCCGTTGGAATTCGATTACTCAATAAATAGTACAATTCTCAAGGCTGTCAATTCAACTAAGTATCTGGGTGTTAAAATCACGAACAACTTCAGTTGGAAAGACCACTTAGATAATATTGTGGGGAAGGCGAGCCAAAGGTTGCGTTTCATTGACAGGACACTTAGAAGATGCAATAAGTCCACTAAAGAGACAGCTTACACTACACTCGTTCGTCCTCTGTTAGAATATTGCTGTGCAGTCTGGGATCCTTACCAGGTGGGATTGACAGAGGACATCGAAAGGGTGCAAAAAAGGGCAGCTCGTTTTCTATTATCATGTAATAGGGGAGAGAGTGTGGCAGATATGATACGCGAGTTGGGCTGGAAGTCATTAAAGCAAAGACGTTTTTCGTCGCGGCGAGATCTGTTTACAAAATTTCAGTTGCCAACTTTCTCTTCCGAATGAGAAAATATTTTGTTGAGCCCAACCTACATAGGTAGGAATGATGATCAAAATAAAATAAGAGAAATCAGAGCGCGAACAGAAAGGTTTAGGTGTTCGTTTTTCCCGCACGCTGTTTGGGAGTGCAATGGTAGAGAGATAGTATGATTGTGGTTCGATGAACCCTCTGCCAAGCACTTAAATGTGAATTGCAGAGTAGTCATGCAGATGTAGGTGAAGATGTAGATGTAGATGCAGAGATGTCTCGGCTGAAGAGATGTCTCGGCTGAAGAGATGTCTCGGCTGAAGAGATGTCTCGGCTGAAGAGATGTCTCGGCTGAAGAGATGTCTCAGCTGAAGAGATGTCTTGGCTGAAGAGATGTCTGCACTGCAGCATTGGTTCAGCAGCAGTGACAACTGGATTAGGTTTCCTCTCAGCTCAGCTGAATTTGATTAGCAAACGTATACGGAACTAAATCCATCTCCTAGCAATGGAACCCTCCTCAAAATAACCTTTAACAATGCAACGACGTGCGACAAACAAACTTCTATCATCCAGCACCCTTCCACTACGTCTTGTTATTCAGGATGGCCTCAGACTAGGCACATCCTGTGGCAAGGTCACCATGGACTGTAAGGCACTAACTGGCGGTACCCAAGATCAAACTTACAATGACAATGGATCGTACTGTACCGACATCACTATGCTGTTAATGTATGGCTTCCTACCACGCCAAATACTTGAGTGAACCAATCGACGACTACAGCTTTAATTAGGTTCAGTTTTTAATTTCACAGTTGATGTTATGGCTGTGGATCGCTACCTGATTTTAGAAGATTCCATTCATACTGGAGTGCCTGGCAACTACATGAAGTCTAGATCCTACCGTAATCACACTCTCAAGGAACAAATTGAAGACAGCTCAAACTTAGTATAATTACTGTGGCAAACTCAACCACAGACTATGCAGCTGGCTCGAATACTGAATAATAAAAGACAGCACCCTTATGAAACTTCCTGGCAGGTTAAAACTGTGTGCCGGACCGAGACTCAAACTCGGGACCTTTGTCTCTCGGGGGCAAGTGCTCTACCAACTGAGCTACCCAAGCACGACTCATGCCCCGTCCTCACAACTCTGACAGCACCCTTCCTTTACACAATGTCGAGATTGAACAATGACGTGATTACATTACGAATAGACCCATCCAAACATTCTAATGACAATGATCACCAATATCAAGCAGTAATTACGAGATAGGCCAATTTAGATAACAACTCTCGTTATCTAAGCTATTGGTCGAATCCAAGCATCAAATCTCTTTAAATACAGAACCTGTTCATATTATGTCAAGATAAATGCCCCATCTAGCTTGAAATTGTTCTCCCACACAATGAAATTCTCACAATGCAGTACATTATCTCTGGAAAAGACTCATAACTTTTTAATTACTTACAAAATTCCTATTCCATATACCGTCGTGTTATGACCAGTTTGTATTAAGACACTTCCACCAATATGGATAAGAAATGAAATACACTCCTGGAAATTGAAATAAGAACACCGTGAATTCATTGTCCCAGGAAGGGGAAACTTTATTGACACATTCCTGGGGTCAGATACATCACATGATCACACTGACAGAACCACAGGCACATAGACACAGGCAACAGAGCATGCACAATGTCGGCACTAGTACAGTGTATATCCACCTTTCGCAGCAATGCAGGCTGCTATTCTCCCATGGAGACGATCGTAGAGATGCTGGATGTAGTCCTGTGGAACGGCTTGCCATGCCATTTCCACCTGGCGCCTCAGATGGACCAGCGTTCGTGCTGGACGTGCAGACCGCGTGAGACGACGCTTCATCCAGTCCCAAACATGCTCAATGGGGGACAGATCCGGAGATCTTGCTGGCCAGGGTAGTTGACTTACACCTTCTAGAGCACGTTGGGTGGCACGGGATACATGCGGACGTGCATCGTCCTGTTGGAACAGCAAGTTCCCTTGCCGGTCTAGGAATGGTAGAACGATGGGTTCGATGACGGTGTGGATGTACCGTGCACTATTCAGTGTCCCCTCGACGATCACCAGTGGTGTACGGCCAGTGTAGGAGATCGCTCCCCACACCATGATGCCGGGTGTTGACCCTGTGTGCCTCGGTCGTATGCAGTCCTGATTGTGGCGCTCACCTGCACGGCGCCAAACACGCATACGACCATCATTGGCACCAAGGCAGAAGCGACTCTCATCGCTGAAGACGACACGTCTCCATTCGTCCCTCCATTCACGCCTGTCGCGACACAACTGGAGGCGGGCTGCACGATGTTGGGGCGTGAGCGGAAGACGGCCTAACGGTGTGCGGGACCTTAGCCCAGCTTCATGGAGACGGTTGCGAATGGTCCTCGCCGATACCCCAGGAGCAACAGTGTCCCTAATTTGCTGGTAAGTGGCGGTGCGGTCCCCTACGGCACTGCGTAGGATCCTACGGTCTTGGCGTGCATCCGTGCGTCGCTGCGGTCCGGTCCCAGGTCGACGGGCACGTGCACCTTCCGCCGACCACTGGCGACAACATCGATGTACTGTGGAGACCTCACGCCCCACGTGTTGAGCAATTCGGCGGTACGTCCACCCGGCCTCCCGCATGCCCACTATACGCCCTCGCTCAAAGTCCGTCAACTGCACATACGGTTCACGTCCACGCTGTCGCGGCATGCTACCAGTGTTAAAGACTGCGATGGAGCTCCGTATGCCACGGCAAACTGGCTGACACTGACGGCGGCGGTGCACAAATGCTGCGCAGCTAGCGCCATTCGACGGCCAACACCGCGGTTCCTGGCGTGTCCGCTGTGCCGTGCGTGTGATCATTGCTTGTACAGCCCTCTCGCAGTGTCCAGAGCAAGTATGGTGGGTCTGACACACCGGTGTCAATGTGTTCTTTTTTCCATTTCCAGGAGTGTAGTTTATGCTACCACTAAATCTCTTTCCACTTAGCCCAGCATTGCTATGTAAATAATACGACGTCACGTACTTCACAGATTTACTAATCTTTGTCCTTTGTGTAATCACTGACCTTTCCGTAATAAATTACAACTTCAGTTCTCCAGAATGAGATTTTCACACTGCAGTGGAGGGTGCGCTGATATGAAACTTCCTGGCAGATTAAAACTGTGTGCCCGACCGAGACTCGAACTCGTGACCTTTGCCTTTCTGAGCTACTGAAGCATGACTCACGCCCGGTCCTCACAGCTTTACTTCTGCCAGTATTTCGTCTCCTACCTTCCAAACTTTACAGAAGCTCTCCTGCGAACCTTGCAGAACTAGCACTCCAGAAAGAAAGGATACTGCAGAGACATGGCTTAGCCACAGCCTGGGGGATGTTTCCAGAATGAGATTTTCACTCTGCAGCGGAGCGTGCGCTGATATGAAACTTCCTGGCAGATTAAAACTGTGTGCCCGACCGAGACTCGAACTTGGGACCTTTGCCTTTCGCGGGCAAGTGCTCTACCATCTGAGCTACCAAAGCACGACTCATGCCCGGTCCTTCAACTTCAATTCTACTTGCATTTACTTAGACACTTTTTCCATCAATGAAATCATTTTAACTTTTTAGAATATCTACCCTCTGTAGGTTTATTGTGGTTCCACTCAATCAATGAACTATTGATTAGGCAAACATACAAATACCAGCATATAATTGTGTCCTGCAACATGGTGTTAAGATCTCTGGAATTCACCATTTTCTTTTCTCATAAAATATATTTACACACACCAGATACTAATTAAATACATGTAAGGTTTATGTTAACCCAAGAAAACTTGAATTTATTTTCTCTAGGTATTCCAACACTATTTCATTCAAGTAAGTGAGCGAGTGCTATCAAATACTACACCTTACAACACGGAAATTCAGTAATAAAAAAAATATAACAAAAACCCTAGGCGCCACCACCAGTTGAAATCTAGCCTTAAGCAACAATTCAAAACAATTCTGAGCCTCTTCAGGCATTGACAATACGTGACCCACTAAGTTCCCTACTCGAATTCGGCCACTTGTCACTTTGGCTAATCAAGTTTTTGTTTAGATGTGTTCCGCTTGTAAAATGGTTCCTTAATTTTCTTGGTGCTTATCCAATCAACTACTGGTGCACTCTATCACAATATAGTGAAACAGTTCATATTTATTTGAGCCAATTCTTGGTCCGCTGTAAGATAGTGGTATTTAAACAACAACTACGGACATGTGTCTGAGGCTTTCCCTTCTCGATGCACACAAACCACTACCAAACCACTGCAACAAAACAGCTAACAACCCAATTACCTCTGGATGAGCTGTGACCACTAATCGTACAACATGGACAAGATATCGGTTCACCGAGTCCCAAAAACTCAGCACCTACAATCTACTTCTCTCTCTAACCAGGCTCACGCTGGATTTACCACAGCAAACTTTACAACTGAAACTGTCCACAAGATGACAATCAATTGATAGCTCATGCACCTAAATTCACCAAAACCAGAATATCACCAGCGACTGTTCAGAAAATCATACAGAATTTCTGTATATTCCATTGCTCAGCATTGGGAGGAAACAACCATCACAGCCACATATATGAGCAGGGGCGTAACAGATTAAATATTCATGCTATCTCCACAAACTGCAACAAATTAAAATACTGGTCCTACCAACCAAACTCCCTTTCCTCTCCCAAGCTTTAACTGCCAACTGTAGTGCCTCACTACACCACTCAGTGGGTCACTCTACTATCAGACCTAGATGCACACCAATATATCCACTTAGTCGGTGAGAGATCTACATTGAAACTAACTAACTCTTTATGTCATACCACAGGAACCATTTAAAACGAACAAACATGCAGTGCCATGCCAACTTTTGACAATTAGTTAGTTATTTGTTGCTGTTGTTGGTTCTCTACAACAGTGGCCGGCTGCTGCGCATCACTCAGGTAGCATCTCTGGACCCAGCAATGGTGAGTTGCTGCATCGCTGAAGTCACGCGCACTCACCACCTGTTTTTTCGTTGACGTTTGCGACTCATCTACAACATAATTTTTTTTCTTAATACATCGTACATGTATATTTACAGTAACCGCCAGGTGTTATTATTAAGTTATCATATAGGATGCTCAGCACCAGTAAGGGCGAATGTAACCCATGTGTTTTGACACAACACAAACACTATTACAATTTGAAACAGTTTTCAGTTTCAGATAAGATGGATAGTTTTTATGACACACTCAGTGATGTAGTTGTTAGAGCAAAGGACAAGGACAGTGTTCTGCTCATGGGTGATTTTAATGCAAAGATTGGAAATTGAACAGCAGGGTATGAAAAGGTTATGGGTAAATTTGGAGAGGATATGGAGGCCAACAGGAATGGGAAACAACTCTTGGATTTCTGTACCAGTATGGGCTTTGTAATCACAAACTCCTTTTTTAAACATAAGAACATTCACCGGTATACTTGGGAAGGCAGGGGAACCAGATCTGTCATTGTTTATATAACAACAGATCAGGAATTCAGGAAGGCTGTGAGGGACACACGTGTATTCAGGGGATTCTTTGATGACACTGATCGCTATTTAGTCTGCAGTGAAATTGGTATTGTGAGGCCGAAAGTGAAGGAGGTCAGGTTAACAAGACGCGCCTGAGAAACGCATTGTCTGATCGAAATTTAAACTGCACGCTGCGCCTACGATGCACAAGAACAATTACTCTGAACATAGACGCAATTTTAAAGGGCAAGAAGTACAAGATAACAGAGTATCCCACACTTCAGTGACACCTTTTATTGTGTAACAGTTCACAAATTAATACGAATGTAGAGGCATACACTATGCTAATAAAATTATGTGGCACGTGTACATTCTTCTTTATTTGTTTCATTTATCACAGTAATAATTCGTGAGTGATACCCCTGCAGGTGGCCGTGGATTTACATTGACTGGCGGCAGCTGTTGTGTGCCCCACGTGACTCTCCCCACTCTCCGCTCTGGTCCGGTAGTGGGGGTACCGTGCTTGCGCTGCTCCATGCTCACAGCTTGCTCCGCGAGCACGTATGTTGTGAAGCCCTGTTTTAAACCAATCTCACTATATTTTCACTTCCACAAACAAGACACCATATAAATGATTCATTTTTTGTAAGCCCAACAATTACCCGTCTGACAGATACTCTTACATACTTTATAATGAATACAATCTAGAAAGTTCTAGCAAGTCCACCATCCGGTCCTCATGAAAGTAAGTGAATAAGTAAGTGTCTTTTCTTTTCTTTAACAACATTCAACTG